>NC_044326.1:18662716-19270216 GCF_007399415.2 Gopherus evgoodei | reverse complement strand
TACTCACCTACAATGGAATGTACATAAGCAACACATCTCGAAGAACAACAGTTACTAAAAATTAACTGTCTTTTCTCCCTCCTCCTTGTAACCTTTTATATACTTGAAAACTATTATCATATCCCCTCTCTGTCTTCTCTTCTCCAGACTAAACAAACCCAGTTTTTTCAATCTTCCCTCAAAGTTACTGTTTTCTAGACCTTTAGTAATTGTGTTGCTCTTCTCTGGACTTTCTCCATTTTGTGGCACCCAGAACTGGACACAGTACTCCAGTTGAGGCCTAATCAGTGTGGAATAGAGTGGAATAATTACTTTGTGTGTCTTGCTTACAACACTCCTGGAAATACATCCCAAAATGATATTTCCTTTTTTTCCCCCAATAATGTTACACTGTTGACTCATATTTAGCTTGTAATCCACTATGATCCCTGGATCCCTTTCTGCAGTACTCCATCCTAGGCAGTCATTTCCTATTTTGTATGTGTGCAATTGATTGATTGGTCCTTCCTAAGTGGAGTACTTTGCATTTGTCCTTATTGAATTTCATCCTATATACTTTCACACCATTTCTCCAGTTTGTCCAGATCATTTTGAATTTTAATACTGTCCTCCAAAGCATTTGCAACTCCTCCCAGTTTGGTATCATCCACAAACTTTGTAAGTGTACTCTCTGTGCTATTATCTGTGCATATAAATTTCTCAGCATGAATATGAATTTACATTACAATGAGTATTTCTCTTTATATATCACTTAGAAGAATGAGGCACATGTGCTCATCATTAGCATTATTGTACCTCTCCCAGCAAGACTACATGTTTATGCACCAGATTGTAATTCTGCTGATCACACAGAGTAGTACTGCACTCCACATGTGGTCCCATTTATTTAATAGTACTACTTGTGGAGTCACATAGTACTCACGGTGAATAACAATATCACACTCTGGCCCAATTTCATAATTAAAATAAGTTTATATTGAAAAGATTGTGTTCTGCCTTACAGGTTCAAGGCTTGTGGAAAATCTTTTGTACTTTGGAGCTTCCCTTAATAAAAATTTTGGCAGGTGAGACAATGAGTGAAAAATAAGGTTGTTCAACAATTTTTCCAGACAGCATTTTCTAGTATGATTCATAATGCTTAATAGTTAAATAGAGGGTTGCACATTTAAAGTGCTATATAATCATCATATCATCCTCACAACACTTCTCTAATGCTGTTTTCCTCATTTTACAGATGGAGAAACAGAGCTTAAGACCAAAACTGTCAAACTTGGGTGCCTAAAGATAGGCACTTAAATCCATATTTAGGTACCTAGAAAAGCGTACCTCTGAAAATCAAGCCATTTTTCTAAGTACTTAAATATGGACATAGGTGTCTAATTCTGAACTTTGCACCCAAGTTTAAAAAATATGTCCCTTGTGACTTACTCAGGGTTACGTTCAAAGTCAGTGGCAAAAATGGGAGTAGAAACTAGGAATTCCTGGTTCCCAAGGTGGTGCTTAGTCCATTATACAACACTATCTTTTAATATTATAGTTTCAATATAGTATTGATGCCTCTAAGGTTTTTTCAAAATTGTATTTTGTTCTCAGTTATATACTTGTATTTACAGTGATGGAAACCAATAAAATACACGTGAATAAAGAAGAACTAAAAAGAACATCAGAGATTCTAGGGGTAAACTATTGTATTTCCTTTTTTTTGACAATTTTGAAATTGTGCAACATATAGTGCAGTGGTTCCCAAACTTGTTCCACAGCTTGTGCAGGGAAAGCCCCTGGCCATTCTGACCCAGCCCCAAGGGCAGCTCTAGGAATTTTGCCACCCCAAGCATGGCAGGCAGGCTGCCTTCCGCGGCTTGCTTGCGGACAGTTCGCTGGTCCCGCGGCTTCGGCAGACCTCCCACAGGTGTGCCTGCAGGAGGTCCGCCGAAGCCGCGGAACCAGCGGACCCGAGGCAGGCAAGCCGCTGAGGGCAGCCTTCCTGCTGCCCTCGAGGTGCCAGCAGAGGCCTCCCCCCCCCCGCAGCTTGCACCCCAAGCACGTGCTTGGCGTGCTGGGGCCTGGAGCTGCCCCTGCCCGGCCCGCCAGGGGCTTTCCCTGCACAAGTGGTGGAACAAGTTTGGGAACCACTGATATAGTGTAAGGACCAATCCCCCACTGACAGGAAGAGGACAAGATTATAGTTAGAAAATTATTTTGATGTTCATTTCCATTTTGACTTTGTAATATGTTCTACAATTAATAGTCTTGTAGCCCATAGACTTTTGTTATATGAAAGTTCAAATATAATTTTGGGTCCTCTGATATATTGTAACTAATGATGAGTTAACTTAAAGTTGGGATAATTTTAAATTTATTTATAGAAGCAAGATGTAGACTTATTTACCCTTTATAAGTCAGACAGTTTATTGTTTTATGTGTAAATGGTTTTCTGATTTTGAGTGTCCATTCACCAGACATCTTTGTTCCTATCTTTGTTCTTATCTTTTAGTATTCCTGCTTTTCAAGTAATACTTTTGGAAGACAGTATAACAAAGCCTTATAGGGTCAGATTTGACCACCAAAACAAGTATTTTCATAGGTTTACCTCCAGATATGAATTGACATACTGCAGTATTGCCATCTCCAAAATTAAAGAAAAATCATGTCAACCCCCATCTTCCAAAATCATGACATTTAAAAATAAATATTGTGCGTTTTAATCTTCGATTTTTTGAATTCCCCTTGCCCAACCTTACTGTAGGTGCGTGACATTTAGTGTTGACAACTCTCCCAAATTAATGAATGACAGTGATTTTTAGCTCCTGTTGCCTGAGGGTGCAGAGTTCCAGCTTCTCCCCCAAACCACAACATTCTAATTTATTAAATCTCCCACTCTCACATCTGCCCATTCCCTGCAGTTGAGCAATTAATTCTGCCCTTCATTCCCCACATCAGTTCTGCTCCTTGATCTCACCTTGATTTTTTCTGTAGTCTTGGGTTTTTCAGCACCCTCTCTCAAGCCTGGGGAGTGTGTGTGTCTCTACAGGGCCTTCCTACCCCATTATTCCCCGCTTACTAGGCCTGGTGTTGCAGCCAGGAAGGTGAGAGGATGGTGGAATATTAGGGAGTAGACTGACCCAGAGTTTGCAGGAGGGGCAAGGGGAAGAGGGAGCAGACTCATCCTGAGCTGCCAGGATGTTTCTCCTCTTTTCTCTCCACCCCCTCTCCTGTGAGAATGGCCTCAGCTGCTCCCTCTCCTCTACTCCTCCAAAATTAGATTCCCCTGGCACCTGAGGGAAGGGGAAAGAGAGATATGGCTAACTCCTGCAGCAGCTCTGATTGGAGGGTGGGGAAGTGGGAGATGGCAGCCAGTCAGAGAGTGTTTTCCTCCCAGTCAGGAGTGAAATTTGCTAGAGGGCTGGCACTTCTTGCATGATAGTGAGACTAGCTCCAGACTCAGCCAAAAGCATGTTACTTGTAAGAAAATCACAAGAGTTGGTAGACCTTATACTGGATCAGATCTGAGATCCAGCTGGTCCAGTATCCTGTCTGACAGAAGCCAGTACCAGATATTTCAGAGGAATGTGTAAAATCCCTGCAATGGGCAGATGTGGGATATTCTCTCATATAGCTTCTCTCTCCATTCATCACAAATGGGTAATGCCTCTCACCTGCGGAATTTGAAGGTGGTCCAGTGTTGTTGCTGGAGGTTCCAGTGCTAAGCCCTACCCTTCAACTCAAGCCACTAGAATTTCTGCCTCTGGCTGTGGAACAAGTTAGTGGTTCAGTTTCTCCTCACCACTTTGTTGTATAATTGTATTTTTTACTTTTTTTAATGCAGTGGTGACTTCCTTTCAATTTCTGCCTTTGTTTTCTCTGTCAAGAATTGAGGAATCACTGGAGTTTTGAATTTCTAGCTCTCTGGTTTCTCCAATGCAGCCACCTCTCTTGTGGGTTCCCTCTGCCTCCCACCATAGCAGCAGTAAAGCCCTGCAAGCATCAGGCTAAGTCTAAGAGTTTCTATAGGGAGCTTTGAGGAGCCTCAGAGATCAAGTTATGTCTTCCTGCTGCAAGCTGCTGACCGTGCCTTTGCTAGCACAATGGGCTCTGAGTCATTTAGGCATGCAGAGTTCTAGACCACCATCCAAAGCAATGACTCCTCTGTAGAAAGGCTTGATGTAAGGGATTCCCAGGGAGAGGAAAACTACTAGCAGCTTTCTTTTGAACAAGTGTTGCAGACTCCAGAGACTCCAAGTTCCAAAAAGCAAGTGTCCCCTTCAGAAGGCAGCAACGCATATTGTTAACGAGCAAGTGGTGTAAAAATAAAGGTATAAAGTCTTGCTTTTTTTCCTTCTCACTGTGAGGGAGTGTTTGCTGCAGCTTTTGTCATACGCAGAAGCTCTCACTGTGCTCTGTGTCAGGCTCACTGCTCCTCCCCCACTCTGCTCAATATTTGGGTATGCAGAGAAGTCTGTTGCACTGTAGCCTGAAGCAGAACTTCACAGGAGTAATGGGAATTATGCCTGTCTGGCTTTCAGCCCATGTAAGCTGATAGGTAGGGAAAAAGGGCTAAGAGTCTGCCTGGGACTTAACTATCTTGAGCAGTTTTGTATCATCTGTAAATTTTGCCACCTCTCTTTTTGCCCCCTTTTCCAGATCATTTATGGATATGTTGAATAGTACAGACCACTGGGGGACACCACTAATTACCTCTCTCCATTCTGAAAACTGATGATTTATTCCTTCCCTTTGTTTCCTAACTTTTAACCAGTTACCAATCCCTTTGAAACCTTATGGCCTTTCCCTGATCCCTATCCTACCTTCCGGGTTTGCCAGCCCAAATGCATCTCCCTTCTCCCAGAGAGTGACTGTAGACATTCCCAGCAGTCCCCCTCTGCTGCCAATTTCCTGACTATTATCCTAGCCCAGCTCGTTCCCCCTCAGCTGGGCTTCCTCATTCAGTCAGGAGATTGCTTAGCCACCTGATTCCTCCTAGCTATGGCCTGTTGGGTTAATTAGCCCCCTTCTCAGTCTGCATTAATTCTTTCAAGGCAAATGTGGGGTGAACACCCCATCACAAGGACTTAAGCATATATTTGCCTTAAAGTTAGGCAATATAATTTAAAGTTGTTGTTTAATGCTAATAATTGGCGGTTGAAGAATTTTTACAGCTTTGGAAGAACTTTTCTGTGGGTTGAGTTGAATGGTGGAGATTAGTCTTGGAGCCTCTAGAAACAACATAAAATCACCTCCAAAGTCCACAGGCATTACTCCTTTGTGATGAATCAGAAGAGAAACTGATAATTTTGTTTCTGTTATCAGGTAAAATATTTCTCAGTTTGCCTCCATGTTAGGGTTCATCCTGTTCTATAGAGATTAGCTTAAGCCCCGCAGCATGAGATTTAATATTACTTACAGTTTTTCATCAGTAATTATATCTGTGGATATTCTTGTTATCCACATAAATATCCAGTCCCTTTTTAACAGTTGCAAAGCTTTTGGCCTCAGCAATTTCCTGTTACAATGAGTTCCACAGTCTTATTGCACAATGTATGAAAAAAGTATTTTTATCATACATCTGAGGAAGTGGGTATTCACCCACGAACGCTCATGCTCCAAAACGTCTGTTAGTCTATAAGGTGCCACAGGATTCTTTGCTGCTTTTACAGATCCAGACTAGCACGGCTACCCCTCTGATACTTTATCAATTTTGAATTTCCTACACTTTTTTAATTTCATGGAATGTCCCTTGTTCTTATGTTGCAAGGCAATGAGAAAGAGAAGAGAAGTTTCTGATCTACCTTCTTTATAATATTCATTATTTCATACACTTTATTTCATCCCCTCCCATTTGTCTTCTTTCTAAGGTAAACAATTCCATTTTTTTTTTCAGTTTCTTCATATGAGAGTTTTTCCATTACATTGATCATTCTTATTGCCCTTCTGTGAGCATGTTCTAATTCTGTAATATCCTTTCTCAGATGAGGTGATAAATGCTGCAACAGAGTATTGTGAATTCGGCCACATCATTGATTCATGTAATGGAATTGTAATATTTTCTGTATAATTCTCCATCTCATTTCTTATGGATCCTAAAATCTTGTTTATTTTTTTGACTGCAACCGCACATTCAGCAGAGGTCTTCACTGTGCAGTCCACATAATAATACCTAGGTCCCTTTCCTGAGTTAATACAATTAATTTAGAAATTTGTAAAGTGCATGAGTAGTTTTAATTTTTCCCTCCAATGTGCATTCCTTTGCATTTATCAACACTGAACTTCATTTGCCATCATGTTTCCCATTCACCTAGACGGTGTAGATCTCTAAAGTTCTTCACAGTCCTTTCTGGTCCTGACTAACCTAAATAACTTGGTCCACTGCAAATTTTGCTAGTCACTAAGTATTACTCAGCCCCTTTCCAAATCATTGATAATTATGAGAAACTAAACATAGATAGCCAACAATGGTGACACATACAGTGATCAAATTGCAAGTAAGTAAAAATAGTCCTGAATGCTTGTTAAATTAGACTGTAACTGTAAATTGAACAAAGTAGTTCAAGTGGAATAATTATGATGTACCAATTTTATAGTTGCGATTGAAAGAGCTTGAGCAGGAAGCCCATCGAGCTGCTGGACAACAATTCCTATTGACCAGCAGTAGTCAGCTGAGAGAGGTACTGTTTAGATTGCTACTTTTCTTTAAATTATTAACACTAAAAATATTATTCATGGAGAGGGATTATGAAGCAGTAATGCTCAAAACCTTGAAAATCTTGTTCTTATTGTACTAGTTATATCATTGGATGATGATGATGATGATGGAGGATATGTCATCAGCTTTCTCACAAACATAGCGTTTACCCTTTTTGACCTGAGCAAAGTTTGGGGCCCTGGGGATTTTCCAGCTGGAAGAAGAAACTGATGGAGTGTGGTATTTTCTTTGATGAAGTCTTGTTTATTTTTTAACAAGGAACGTATAAAGTCCTGTGTCTCTGAATGCAGAAGGAACCAAGAACAAAAGGAGCAATTTCTTAGCTTAAGTCCCTAGGCCTTGTTGGCCAACACCAGATCCAAAAGCTCTTTCGCTAGCTTTTTCTAGCATCACACCATGCTCCCAACCTCCAAACTGGCTTTCTTGTCTTTCCCTCTCCCTCTGGTCTTGCCTGTTCTCTGTTTCTGTGTGATCTGCCTTCACACACACATGCACAACCACACACTCCAAAAAAAATATTCAGCTGAAAGTTCCTATGCAGGTTCACCACGCACCATTTGTCTTAGGTGGGGGCTTATGCTTTCTGTCATGTTAACTGAAGGGTGAGTTCACATTTGTCAGTCTCAGTGGGGTTTTAACTCAACCCATAACAAGGTTTCACCCAGGTCATGGCAATAGCAATGCATTTGACTTATCTGTTTTAGGCATCTTTAAAATTAAAGAAGAAGCCTGTTTGCTTTTGATAAATACAACAATTTTTAACAAATATCTAACAATTTTTCCCCATTTTGTTCCCTTTGATACAATATGCTTTTTGTTTTCTATAGAATTTAAAGCCAGATGCACAATAGTAATGCTCCATTATGTTTCAATTTTCAAACATTTCCATCACCTTGAAATATATAATTTTTGTTAATATAGGTATTGTTTGAAAAACTAAAGCTCCATATGCTGTGTGAGAAAATTCCCAGAACTGAGATGCAGCATCTTCAATCCACTTCTGAAGTTGTGGTGAGAACTAAAAGATTTTTTAAACATATACCTAGTTTAGAATTTGCTAGCATAATGAACTCGTATTTATTTGTTGTTTTTAAGTTTTAAACTTGATTCAAATTTACAGTCCGATTTACTTAGATCAGAAATTCTCAAACTTTTTCATATGATGGAGAGAGCTGTCTTATGGATGACCTCACTGATATTCATGATCAAGTAACATCCCTGTGGCTTCTACAGCAATAATGTAAGGAAAAGTAATATTAAGAAAGTTTAGTGTATTTCTATCTGTCTTTTGATGCAACTTAATATCTGGAAATCAGGAGGAGAGCTGGCAGCCAGCTTTCCAGGCAGCTTTCTGCTGACTACCAGTAAGTATTCTTGGGAATTGCTTCTGGACATTGGGGGGTCCCTTGTCTTAGTTTAGTTCTATGGCTATGATGTGTCTGGTACATTTGGCTAACTGTATGCATGAAAGGCTGGGAAGGTGAGAAAAAATGATGGCATAACTTGGAAAAATGACATAATAGAGAGACATTTAATGGAATGAAGTTGGAAAGACAAAAATATAGACAGGCTTGGAAGGATTAAAGTTTATTCAGTAAATGTTGGTAATCATCAGATCATCCACACACAAATGAAAAAATATTTCCATCAATAATAGAAATTTACATATAGGCAAAGTAAGAAAAATGCTGCTTGTGAACTTAGTTTGATTTAAGGATTTACTTTGTATATTTTGACACATGATGTTAACAATTTGTTTTTATAATAGTTATAAAGCTTTAACTTTTTGAATCTCAACGTCTATTGTTATTAAACAATCCTGATCTCCCCTTTTCTTATCCCTCCTTAATTTCCTGCAACTATGAAAATTTAAATTGATAAAACAGAAAAAATGCTTAAAAATAAACATAGATATTATCCGTTGAAACTATTAAAAAAAATATCAAATGATGGAGGCTCAGGTAGAGCACACAGTGCAGTGCAAGAAAGAGAAAAGACTAACTGGATAGAAAGAGATAGTAAGGAAAAATTACATCAAAATCTATTAGAGGAAGGATAAGAAAAAGTGAACTCAGGAACAGAAAAAAAGTGTAGCAAAAATGAGAAACACAGTAAATTACATTTTAAAAAATATTAAGTAGAAAGTTGTTTGACAGTTTATTACGAATAAATATTGTACATAAGAAACCATGCACAACTGTTTAATGCTCTCATTCTACAGGCATATAACCTTGGGGGCCTGTTATTGCATTGATGGTTTTCATCCTTGTTTTTTTTCAGTAATGATAGTGAGACTTTATAGGAATACAATTTATTGATTGTTGCATCAGTAGACTTGTAATCTGCTTAAACATTTTTCTTCACTTTCAGAATCATCATGATCTCATTTTAGTTTTCTTGTGCCAGAAATTAAAGAGAATTTTTGTCCAATGTAGATACTGTTTATCAAGAATAAAAATGCTAGTGAAGAACTCAGTTGCTCCTGGTATTTGCAGGCTTAATATAGAAAAGATTCTGATTATAATTCTATTTAGCTACTACAGAGTTTTTCAGGGAAAATGGCGTATTCTCTAGATTTTTGGCTATGAAGTTCTTACAATTCCTCTGAACCTTACCTTGTTATTGCCAGGAAGATAGACCTAATGGCAGGTGTTTTCTCACCTGTAGAAGGGACTCTCTTGAACTTGGTAGTGTGCTGCCTAGGTATATTTTAACTTTCAGTATTCCTTCCTTGCTTTTTAAAAACATTTATTCCTAGGGACAGGCATTGGAACAGACTACTAGGTAAAATACTCACAGGGGGAGGGATAGCTCAGTGGTTTAAGCATTGGCCTGCTAAACCCAGGGTTGTGAGTTCAATCCTTGAGGGGGCCACTTAGGAATCTGGGGCAAAAATTGGTCCTGCTAGTGGAGGCAGGGGGCTGGACTCGATGACCTTTCAAGGTCCCTTCCAGTTCTAGGCGATTGGTATATCTCCAATTATAATAATATAATTATAATATAATAATAAAGGCACTCATGGAGGCAGTTCACTGGAGAGGTTTTGGCACCAAAGTGCTCCCTATAGATAGATGTAGAGGTAATGTAGATAGATGGCTTGGAACTCTGCCAAAAGGCCAATGTTTTGCCCAGCAGCGGCTCCAGGCACCAGCGGCAAGCTGTAGGGGGCGCCCTGGCGGTCCCTGCAAAGAGCGGCAGTCAGGCAGCCTTCGGCGGCTTGCCTGTGGGAGGTCTGCCAGTCCCGTGGATTCGGTTGCAGTTGGGCGGCAGGTACAATGAAGACATGGGACCAGCGGATCTCCCGCAGGCAAGCCGCTGAATCTGCGGGACCAGGGACCATCCGCAGGCGCGCCACTGAAGGCAGTCTGCCTGCTATGCTTGGGGCAGCAAAAAAGCTAGAGCCACCCCTGGTTTTGCCTCCATTTGGTAGAAGCCCCTCACTCTACTGTCTCTGTCTGGTTTGATGAGAGACCATCAGACTCAGATCTTGGAGACAGTCTGTTTCCCGTTTTTTCTGTCATCTCTCTTCATACTTCCACCTCGGAAGACACAGACTGATCAACCTCAGTGGTAGACCATTTAGGAGTAGGCAAGTGCAACTTGTTCATCACCTTTCTGCCAGTGTCTTCCTCCAGCTGCAAGATATACAGGCTGAACTATTAGCAGCGGCTATCTCATTAGTGGGGCAGCAGCTTTTGTTGGTCTCTCTCTGAATATGGCACAAACATTGATCCCTGCTAAGTGAACAGTTCTGTGGGATGACATTTGATGCCTGTGGCTGGAATAGGAATCATCATTTTTTTATGTACAGCCCTCTTTACATGAGGCCTTTTCACTAGGTCTGTCAATTTAATCGCAATTAACTCACTTCATTAACTCAAAAAAAATTAATCATGATTACTCAGTTTTAATTGCACTGTTAAACAATAGAATATCAATAGAAATGTAATAAATATTTTTGATATTTTTCTACATTTTCAAATGTATTGATTTCAGTTACAACACAGAATACAGAGTACAGTACTCACCTTGTATTATTTTTTGTTACAAATATTTGCACTGTAAAAATGATAAACAAGAGCAATTATATTTTTCAGTTCATAATACAAGTACCGTACTGCAATCTCTTTATTGTGAAAGTGTAACTTACAAATGTAGATTTTTTTTTGTTTGTTACATAACTGCACTCAAAACCAAAACAATGTAAAACTTGAGCCTACAAGTCCACTCAGTCCTACTTTGTATTCAGCCAATTGCTAAGACAAACAAGTTTGTTTACATTTATGGGAGATAATGTTGCCCCCTTCTTATTTATAACGTCACCTGAAAGTGAGAACAGGCATGACACTTTTGTAGCCAGCATTGCAAGGTATTTACATGCCAGATATGCTGAGCATTCATATGCCCCTTCATACTTTGGCCACCATTCTAGAGGACATGCTTCCATGCTGATGATGCTCATTAAAAAAATGAGTTAATTAAATTTGTGACTGAACTCCTTGGGGGAGAATTGTATGTCTCCTGCTCTGTTTTACTCACTTTTTGCCATATATTTCTTGTTATAGGAGTCTCAGATGATGACCCAGCATGTTTGTTTTAAGAACACTTTCATTACAGATTTGACAAAATGCAAAAAAGGTACCAATGTGAGATTTCTAAAGATGGCTACAGTACTCAGCCCAAGGTTTAAGAATCTGAAGTACCTTCCAAAATCTGAGAGGGACGAGGTGTGGGCAATGCTTTCAAAAGTCTTAAAAGAGCAACACTCCAATGCGGAAATTACAGAACCCGAATCACCAAAAAAGAAAATCAACCTTCTGCTGGTGGCATCTGACTCAGATGATGAAAATGAATGTCCATCAGTCAGCACTGCTTTGGATTATTATTGAGCAGAACCCATCGTCAGCATGTCTTCTGGAATGGTAGTTGAAGCATGAAGGGACATATGAATCTTTAGCGCTTCTTGCAATGCCAGATACAACAGATCAATGTGAACGCCTTTTCTCACTTTCAGGTGACATTGTAAACAAGAAGCGGGCAGTATTATCTTCTTCAAATGTGTAAACAAACTTGTTTGTCTGAGCGATTCTCTGAACAAGAAGCAGCACTGAGTGGACTTGTAGTTCTAAAGTTTTACATTGTTTTATTTTTGAATCAGTTTTTATATGCATAATTCTACATTTGTAAATTCAACTTTCATGATAAAAAGATTGCACTACAGTACTTGCATTAGCTGAATTGAAAAATACTATTTCCTTTGTTTTTTACAATGCAAATATTTGTAATAAAACATAAATATAAAGTGAGCACTGTACACTTTGTATTCTGTGTGGTAATTGAAATCAATATATTTGAAAATGTAGAAAACATCCAAACATATTTAAATGGTATTCTGTTATTGTTTAACAGTGTGATTAATTGCAATTAATTTTTAAAATCTTTTGACAGCCCTATTTTTCATCTTTCTTTGGCCTTTCATCAGCTCCAAGAATCTTTGTCAACCTTTTTTTGGGATGATTATTGCCTCCTTCAGAGATAAGATATCTGCATTTTTCACCACTTGTATGATATCTCCAGCAGATCTCAGTGCAGAGAGAAGGTGATTTTGGGCTCAAGGAGAGAGAGGTTCTTTGACAACATGAGTTTGTGAACAGTTAGGATGAGATTCTTTTATCTCATTCACAATATTTGACACCTTGAGGCTAGGCTCTGCTCATACTTTGAGAGTATCTTGCTTCCCTTAGAGCAACAAACATCAAGCAGCTACTTCAGACCCTACTGAGATCCAGCTACAACAATTTGATAGGCCCTTGGTCTCCTAGGATTCACATACAGTTTGACTCCTGTTTAGATATAGCTAAGTGAGCGATTTTTTACATGAGGCCTTTTCACTTGTTTGTTCTGTCAGTGTGGAATCACTTCACCTATTCAGTCCTTCAGGTCATGAAATGGAGCAGATAAGGGAAATCTCTGTCTGAAATTCCTGAAGTCAGGATCACTATGAAAGCCTTCCTGGCCAATTTGTGGCACGTGGGTACTAGGAAATTTCTAGAATACAAGAGGAGCACTGTGGATAAGGGATAAGCCATAAGATGCCTAGTGACCCTCGCAATTGCCACTGCCACTCTGAGTTAGTTTCTCAGACCCGAAGAAGAGCTCTGTGTAAGCATAAAAGCTTGTCTCTTTCACCAGAAGAAGTTTGTCCAGTAAAAGATCCTACTTTATTCACCTTGTCCCTCCACTCTGAGTGACAGTTGCACAGCTTTAACTTATGTAACAAAGTAGCACCCTAAACTGTCAGTTGAGAATGGAAGCCTTTTGGACATTTAATTGAGTGAAAAGTTGGAGTGTAGTACTTTCAGCTTGTGAATATATTCATGGGAAAACTCAACATTCAGAACTGTCTCCAAGGAAATGAGAACTGAACAACAATTTGCAGCAGTCTGTATTCCAGGATAGGAGATACCACAGACAGTATCAGTCAACAACAAAAATGTGGACTACTTCTGATTTCAGAAACTGGGAGACAAAGCCATGGAAAAACCTATGTCTTTTGTGTCATAGGAACATAGGAATTATCATACTGGATTAGATCCATGGTCCATTTAATCCAGTATTCTGCCTCCAACAGTTGCCAGCACAGTATGCTTTAGAGGAAAGTATGATAAATCTCACGATAGGCAGATATGAGGCAATCAGCCCCCTTGCAGATGTAATCTAATCCATAATAGTTAGAAATGGGTGTAAACCCTAAAACATGAAGTTTCATCTCCTTTGCTAATATACTCTGTTAGTTAGCATTAAAATTAATAATACTGGATGTTATCTGTATAAATGTCCCAATCCCTCTTTGAATTTTGTTTAGTTCTTGTCCTCAGCAACGAATCCTTGGTAATGAGTTCTGCAGCCTAAGTGTTATGTGAGATACTATTTCCTTTTATCAGTTTTGGTTTTGCTACCTTTAAATTTCATTGGATGTTTCTTTAGTCATATACTATGAGACATAGAGAACAAATTCTTCTTTGAGTAGTTGCACATGTGCATTCTGCTCTTGGTGTCTCTGTGCCCAGCGCACAGTCATGGGAAACTTTTTCCCTCGTCAGTATCTCTTGGGCAGCTCAAGCACTTCTGCTGCTGCACAGCGCTGCATGCAGGTATAAAGGGCAGAACCACCTCCAGTCCCTGATAGCTTTTTCTTACTACTGTAACAGTCATTGGAACGCCTGTCAATTGCTAGAGCAGTTTTCTCTCAAACTTTATGTACATAGTCTAGTTATAATTAGTTGTTACTGTAGTTAGTAAGTTTTAGTAGTTTAAACACTTTGCTTATATTGTTTTCCCCCATTTTGGGGTTCTGTTGCCAGTACCAAATCATGCCCTGATCACTAGGCTTCAAACCATGTGCTTCCTGCTCAAAGCTTATGCCTGTGAGGAACCTGCACAGCAGTTGTTTCAAGTGCTTGGGCAAGGCATATATGAATGATTGATGCCAGATTTGACCAGAGGAAGAGCTCCACACCCAAACTCTGTAAAGCAAGGGGAAAGGGAGTCGACTAGAGTGCAAGAGAGAAACAAGCATTCCTCCTCCAGCATCACTCATTGACTCTAGTGTCAGAATGGGCACCGTTGACTCTGATTCCAGAAACTACACTGTCAACTTTAGCATCAATGCATCCACCAAATATGATCTCAGTGCCAACTATGCCAGAGTGTGATGTTCCCTGAAGGTATTATCTGGACCAGTGATCTGCTAGGTCACTCCAATCCTTGACTCTGCGAGCCAGCCTTATCTTGCTCTGCTGTGAGAACCCCCGCTCCTGGGCTGTTCACACACACCTTCTAGCATGTAAGCTGCTCCTTGGATTGTGCAACTGAATGACACTGGCCAATATCTCTGATCTCAGACACAACCCTGGGAACCTCCATCTTGCAGTGTCCAGTTATGCCCGTTGGATGCTGCAAGCTTATATGAGTTTGTCAATTTAACAAATAAATTGATATATACCAGGCTTGTTATCCCAAGGGAAGTCTCTGGCATGCTTCAAACCAAATGCACTGCTTCAGGTAGAATAAACAAACAGATTTATTAACTACAAAGATAGATTTTAAGTGGTTATAAGTCAAAACATAAGTCCTATTTGGTCAAATGAAATAAAAGCAAAACACATTCTAAGCTGATCTTAACTCTTTCAGTGCCCTTACAAACTTAGATGCGTCTCACCACAGACTGGCTGGTTGCTCTTCAGGCTCTCCCCTTTGATCAGCACTTCAGTCACTTGCTGGTAGCGGTTTCTGTAGATGTAGGTGGAAGAGAGAGGAAGAGCTTGGCAAACATCTCTCCCTTTTATCATGTTTTTTCTTCCCTCTTGGCTTTGCCCCCACCCCCGAGTCAGGTGAGCATTACCTCATCGCAGTCCCAAACTGACCAAAGGAAGGGGGGGTGGCTCATGCGAGAGTTCAACAGATCCTTTTGTTGCTGCCTAGGCCAGCATCCTTTGTTCCTGTGAGGCTGGGCTGGGTTTGTCCCATACATGCCTTGATGAAATACTCTTAGAGAGTGTTTGCCTGTGCTTATTTTAAGTCATGAAGACACATTTCAGCCTCATAACTATATACATGAAATTACAGCCTATAACATCACTATAACAACAATGCTCAGTGCATCATGAGCCTTCCAAAGACACCCAACATGACAGACTTTGCATTGGATACCACACAGTCATTTTGCAAGGATGAACATGGGGTTATGCTGGGTGTTCCCCAAGATACAGAGAGTCACACAGAGGCATTTGCAGCAGTGAAGAATTTACTCTGCTTCTCGATGCCAGTATTAGCTCCCTAGGTACTGTTAAACACCGATGACCCTCACAAAGCCTGCATAACAGAGACTGTCTTACAAAAGCTCCAGCAAATCCTGGGATCAGCCCTTTTTCCTATGTCACCCAGTTCAGACATTAGGTCATAGATGATGACTGGAATGATGCTGAACTCCTCCATCCATTTTGGCTTGCCCTTTGCAAAGAACTAAAAAACAAGCTGGCATGGGTGGATCCACCCCCCTTCCCTATTTAGAGGCCTTGCCAGGCCTGTGTATCCAGATAGACAGCAGGCTGCATGAACGTCAACTGGAACATAGGTTGATAAGCCTACCTACCTCCTTCACTCACCTAACAGTCAGTCCTCAGGCCCAAGTGAGCTCAGCCTCAATCAAGCCCATACCAACTGACATTGGATGACCCTGCCTATCCCCACGTGAATGAAAATGCAGAAGACAGGAGAACCTCTGCTTCTATTATGGAGTCCAGGACATGTAGTATCCAAGTGTCCTGACAAAATCCTTGCTAAGCTGATAATAGGGAAGAAACTAACTCCACACCCAATCAGAGACCCGAAGCTGGCAACCATCAGGAAGACACCCCAAAATTATGCTAACCTAGAAGTTCCTCATCCACCTCCACTTCTACAGATTCCCCTGCAATTGCAGATCCTGCAAGTCAAGTAGGCCTTTCCTATAAAATAGGCATTGATTCGGGAGTGGGAGACAATTTCATGTATTTTTTTCATGACCCAGGTCCTCAGTCTCCCACTACAACTCAGCATTACCTTAGACCTGGTAGAAACAGTAGATGGGTCTCCACTGGCATCGGTCCTAGTTACACAGGAGACTGCACTGCTGGAAATGGTGATTGGGGAGCACCGGGAAGCCTTATGAGCTAACCTTATTTTCTCCCCACATTTCTTCCTGAATTTAGGGGCACCCTGGCTCATTTGTCACAATCACCATATTCTATGATCCAATATGTCATTACTTTCCCATTAAGGTTCCACAGGAAGAATTGCCTTCTCATTCAAGAACTGAAAACCCAATAAACCAAGGCAGAGGATTCTAGTCTGGTAAACCAGACATTCCCCTATGTGGTGGCAACTGTCTTGGACCTAAAAACTCCATCCCTGCATGATGGACCGCATCTTCTTATGAAATACTGGCACTACCACAATGTCTTTGAAAAACAGAATGCAGACTCACTCTCCCTGCATCATGTTTATAATTGTCCTGTCGACATTAATCTCGGAGCCAACATTCAGTTTGCATGTATATTCTATGTCTGAATCAGAACTAGCAATAGTAAGGGATTAGCTCCAGGAAAACCTAGCTAAAGGCTTTATCCACTGCTCTACCACCCCCGCAGGCACCCCAGAAATTTTTGTGAAGAAGAAAGGAAGCTCTCATTCTGTGTAGACTACAGGGTACTGAACCAAATAACTATATGAAATTGGTACCCCTTACTGTTAATTCCAGAGATCCTGGACTGAGTACAGGTGTTTGCTAAGATGTACATTAGTGGAGCATATAATCTAGTTCAAATCAGGGCAGGAGACAAATGGAAGATAGCCTTTAGAACAAGTTATAGACACTTTGAGTATTCGATAATGCCCTTTGAACTTACCAGTTCTCCAGCCACTTTCCAGCACCTGATCAGTGACATATTTCAAGATATCCTAGACAAGTTTGTGTTTTCATAGTTAATGATATTCTAATCTATTCCAGTAGTCAAGCAAGCCATGACCACCATGTCCATGAAGTGTGAATATGATTGTGCCAGCATGGGTTATATGGAAAACTGGAAAAGTCTGTATTTGACCAATCATCTGTTGAATTTTTGGGGTTCATACTGTCAGAAGGAGGACTATGGATGGACCCTCAGAAGGTATCTGCATTTCAGGATTGGGATGAACCCTGGAGCATCCAAGACCTCCAGAGGTTCATGGGGTTTGCCAGTTTTACAGTTTATTCCAAACTTTCAAAGGTCACAGCCTCTATAACTGTCATCCTCCACAAATGTGCAAGGTTTCACTGGCCACTAGAGACTCATCAGGCCTTTGAACACCTGAACATAGCTTTCACGTGTTCCCCAGTGCTGGTCTCCCCTGACCTTAACCTACCCTTTGTCCTTGAGGCTGACACCTCTGATGTAGCCATTGGACTGATACAAAGAAACAGAGCCCCAGCATGAAATGCATCCATGTGCTTGTTCTTCATGAAAAATCATCCCTGTTGAATGCTCCCTGTTCCTGATAACTACCATGCCTCATCCCTGTTCCAACTGCCTACCATGCCTGGTTCCTATTTCCTCACCTTGACCCCTGTTGCTGACTCTGACACCGGCTTGACCCTGGATGGGACTTCTGGCTTTGACCCTTGGCTTTTCAACAACTCTGACACTACTCCCAGCTCCAACCACTAGGTCAGACAGCCTACGTTACAGGCCCTTATGGTGTCAGTCAAAACCTGGTTTTTTCTTCTTATTTGGCACATTCATTAAAGATCTTAATTTCAGCACTTTCATGTCCATGTGGCTGTGTTAAGTTCCCTCTGTTTTCTGGTAAAGGAAGTTTGTTTTCATACCTTCATATTTTTAGGTTCACAAGTGGGATCTTAAAGCTTCATTTGCCAATCAAAATCTGTTGGCCAATTGGAAACTGAAGTAAATTTTGGGTCAACTAATGGAACTGCCCTTTGAACTAAAGACTACTACCTTATTGATTTTCTTGTTATTTTGTCAAGTCATTAAATTCTTTTTGGACACAAGGAAGTCTTGCACAAAAACAGATACTTGATTAAGTTGAAAACACTGGCAAGAGCAAAAGTTTCAAAGTTTCAAAAGCAACAATCATCTACTGTATCTTGGCAGCATTTGTGGAGTCTTATAAGAACGGTAGAAAAGCTACTCCCTCATATTTGAGCACATTCTGCCAGATCTGTTTCCACTTCATGAGCAAGAAAAAATAGAGCTGCATATGAAGAGATCTGCATTGCAGCTAGTGTTTCTCTCCATACTTTCAAAAGAAAAATGCAGGTTGGACATCTAATTTTTCTCTGAGGTAACCTTTGGCTGGTGGGTTTTATAGACCGCTGACCTCCTTTGATTCATATGTTTCTAGATAGTCTCTCTTTTGGGACTTGGACTGCTTGTGAATTTCCAACAGTTAGAGCCCTGTGAAATTGAGTTATTTATTTTTTTTATATTTTTTTGTTTTTATTTTTTGACAACATTGTGTTATCTTGTTTTATCCACCCTGCCCCATCACCCACACTTCCACACCCCATCTCCCCCCTCTTAGCTCCCCACCACTTCTGCCTGAGCCCCAGGCACCCCAACTTCAATATCAACAGCCACTCCTCTCCCAGGGTGCCCAGAGCCCAGCCTGGGCTGCCTCCCTCCACTCCATTCCATGGCACCATGAGGAGAACCACACACCGCAATCCCCTTGCCAGACAGGCTCAAAGGAGGCTGAGGGCCTGCTGACACCACCTCCACACTGCAATGTCTCCCTTGCTTGTGTAAGTCATGGTGAATGTGGCTCACTGTCTCACGCTCTTTGTGTTACTTCGAACTCCTCCTATCGACCTCTACTAGGCCCACACCCTCAGCACTCATTTCACATGTATGTAGGGTGACTAGACAGCAAATGTGAAAAATTGGGACGGGGGTGGTGGGTAATAGGTTCCTATATAAGAAAAAGACCCAAAAATTGGGACTGTCCCTATAAAATCGGGACATCTGGTCACCCTACATGTATGCAATGCATGCACATGGCTCATGTGGGAGAAACCGTTGGCTGGTGTGCTCAACTTGATGGAAGCAATCCCATTAGCTCATTTGTTGCACCTCTGGGTGCTGCCATTGGCTACTGAATCTTCTGAGGGTGATGAGAAGCTTTGTTTTATAATTATTTGTTTTATTTAATTTTTTGTGTAACTTATTGCTTTATTTCATGTTATTTCTACCTATGTATAAGGATAAGACAATTTTTTCTTATCTCTAAATCTGGATTTTTCCTTTCCTTTGTTAATATGCTTGCAGGATATTATAGACTTTAAGACAGGGGTTCTCAAACTTGGGGTCGGGACCCCTCAGGGGATCGCAAGGTTATTACATGGGGGGTCATGAGGTCTCAACCTCCACCCCAAACCTGCTTTGCCTCCATCATTTATAATGATGTTAAATATATTTTAAAGTGTTTTTAATTTATAAGGGGGGTCGCACTCAGAGACTTGCTATGTGAAAGGGGTCACCAGTAAAAAAGTTTGAGAGCCACTGCTTTAAGGATTAGAATTCTAGTGATCTTGCAGTAGAGTTCTCTAGGGTGACAACATATCCCGTTTCGGCTGGGGCAGTACCTTTTTTAAGCCTTGTCCTGGGTGTCCCAACTTTTTTTTCCAAAAGGAGGCATTTGTCCCTGTCATAAACATACAGCAAAGAGTAGCATAAAATCCCTCTTTACCTTGTAAAGGGTTAAGAAACTCAGATAACCTGGGGGCACCTGACCAAAAGGGCCAATAAGAGGAGAAATGCACCCACCACCTTCCAGAAACTTGTAGATGGTCTCCTAGTGGGATTGGGAGAATCTACAATAGCCTACCTTAATGATGTGGCCATTTTTTCCAGAACACCTGGAGCATCTGCAAAAAGTCTTCGAGCGCATAAGGGAGGCAGGACTAACTGTTAAGGCTAAAAAGTGTCAAATAGGCCTAAATAGAGTGACTTGCCTTGGAAACCAGGTGGGTCAAGGAACTATCAACCCCCTACAGGCCAGAGTGAATGCTATCCAAAAGTGGCCTGTCCCAAAGTCAAAGAAATAGGTCCAATCTTTCTTAGGCTTGGCCAGATATTACAGGCGATTTGTACCGCACTGTCATAAACAGATAGCTAAGGGTTAATGTCTCTTTCACCTGAAACACCTGACCAGAGAACCAATCAGGAAACCGGATTTTTTCAACCTTGGGTGGAGGGAAGTGTGTCTCTGAGTCTTTTGTCTGTCTGCCTGTTTCCTCTGAGCTTTGGAGAAGTAGTTCTATTTTCTAGTCTTCTGTTTCTAAGTGTAAGGACAAAGAGATCAGATAGTAAGTTCTATGGTTTCTTTTCTTTGGTATTTGCATGAATATCAGTGCTGGAGTGCTTTGATTTGTATTCTTTTTGAATAAGGCTGTTTATTCAATATTCTTTTAAGCAATTGACCCTGTGTTGTATCATCTTAATACAGAGAGAACATTTGTATTTTTTCTTTCTTTTTTATATAAAGTTTTCTTTTAAGACCTGTTGGAGTTTTTCTTTACTTCAGGGAAATTAAGTCTGTACTCACCAGGGAATTGGTGGGAGGAAGAAATCAAGGGGAGAGCTGTGTGTTGGATTGCTAGCCTGATTTTGCATTTCCTCTGGGTGAAGAGGAAAGTGCTTTTGTTCCAGGATTGGGAACGGAGAGGGGGACTCACTCTGCGTAGTTTCACAGAGCTTGTGTCTGTGTATCTCTCCAGGAGCACCTGGAGGGGGGAAGGGAATCCGGATTATTTCCCTTTGTTGTGAGACTCAAGGGATTTGGGTCTTGTGGTCCCCAGGGAAGGTTTTTCAGGGGGACCAGAGTGCCCCAAAACACTCTAATTTTTTGGGTGGTGGCAGCAGTACCAGGTCCAAGCTGGTAACTAAGCTTGGAGGTTTTCATGCTAACCCCCAAATTTTGGACGCTAAGGTCCAGAATCTGGGAATAAGGTTATAACATGGTGGCAGCGGCGGGATATAGACAGAATCCAGTAGGAATATTATATTTTTCTTTTCTCTGCTAAGGGCTTTTTAGCAGAGAGAAACAGTTTGGTTTTAAAAGGGAACCAGAGAGAATTTTTTTTTTCTGCTCTCTCTAGCAGTTGTGGTTTGCATATTAAGCGAGAAGACTGTTAAGGGTCTTTTGTCATGCAATAGCCCTCCCATTAGCAGGCAAGTACCAGCACTTATATGCATGCAAATAAAGTGGTTTTTCTGGTTTCCCTTCATTGAACATTAGCTAGAGAGAGAAAAGGAAAAAAGCACTGTTGCTAGGCAGACTTCAGGAGGCAACAGAGAGCCTGCAGTTCAGAAAATAAACACCGGAGGGCACCCCAACACAAGAAAACAGGAACCATGACTTCTAAGGCAAAGATTGGCGCCGAAGAACAAATCAAAGACGCTGAACACAGGCGACAGATGGAGATGAAAGAAAAGGAAGAAAGCCTCAAACTGGCAGCCTTCCAAAGAGAACAGGCAGCCCAAGAGGCAGCACACAAAAGAAAACTAGAAGAAGAAGAGGTGGCCCACCGAAGGAAGCAAGCAGAAGAAGAGTTGGCCCACAGAAGGAAGCAAGAAGAAGAAGAGGTGGCCCACCGCCGAGAAATGGAAAAGCACCAAAAAGAAATGGAAAAGCACCAAAAAGAAATGGAAAAACAACAAAAAGAGAATGAAGAGAAGGAAAAACAGAGAAAACATGAACTGGAGATGGCAAAAGCTGGGCTGCATGTGCCAGCCAACCCTAACAACCCGGCGCCAATTATTGCTCCCCAGCACAGGAAATTTCCCACCTACAAGGCAGGTGATGACACCGAGGCCTTCTTGGAAAATTTTGAAAGAGCCTGTCTTGGGTACAGCATCCCCGAAGACCAGTACATGGTAGAATTAAGGCCACACCTCAGTGGACCTTTAGCAGAGGTGGCAGCTGAAATGCCCAAGCCGCAAATGAATGACTATAAACTTTTTCAAACCAAGGCCAGATACAGGATGGGGATAACCCCAGATCATGCCCGTCGGCGCTTCAGAACCCAAAAATGGAAACCAGAGGTGTCATTTCCCAAACACGCCTACTACATTGCAAAAAACTATGAGGCCTGGTTAACAGGAAACAACATTCAAACCTTGGAAGAAGTGAACCTCCTCATACAAATGGAGCAGTTCTTGGATGGTGTTCCTGAAGACATCACACGGTACATACAAGATAGAAATCCCAAAACTATCGCTGAGGCGGGGGAGATTGGAGCCAAATGGATGGAACTGGCAGAAAGCAAAAAAGCTACTGTCAAGGGGAACGATTACCCCAGGGGGCACACAGACCATAAACCCTACAACCGAGGACAGCCAAAGACCCTCCATACCACCCAAGTAAAGCCACAGATACCCTACTCTTCAACCTCACCAGTCTCCAGTAACTCACCTCGGCCCAGTGACCCATCAGATGGAAGATGCTTTAAGTGTAATGAACTGGGACATATCAAGGCCAACTGTCCCAAGAACACCATGCGAGTGCAATTCATTACACCACCATCACCCCAAAGATCCCCAGGCCCAGATGCCTCTCAAATACCCTTGGAGCGAAGGGAAAATTTGAGAGTGGGCGGAAAGAAGGTTACTGCGTGGAGAGACACGGGGGCACAAGTGTCAGCTATCCACCAATCCTTCGTTGACCCCAAATTCATCAACCCAAAGGCCAAAGTTACCATTTACCCCTTCATGTCACAAGCTGTAGACTTGCCTACAGCTGAACTGCCTGTCCAGTACAAAGGCTGGTCAGGAATGTGGACTTTTGCAGTCTATGACAATTATCCTATCCCCATGCTACTGGGGGAAGACTTGGCCAACCAAGTGAAGCGGGCCAAGAGAGTGGGAATGGTTACCCGTAGCCAAACCAGGCAAGCTTCCAGACCCATTCCTGTTCCTGAGCCGTCCACAGAGGCCCCGTCTGTGTTACCAGAGACCCAGACAGAGGTAGTGGACCCGGATTCCATGCCTACCACTGAAACAGCCACAGCATCTCCAGTCCCAGGCCCGGAACTGGAACAGCAACCAGTACCAGCAAGTGCAACCACATCTTCAAACTCAACGCCAGAGGGCGCCAGCGAGCCAGAACTGGCAGAAGCACACGACAGCCATACCCAAAAGGCTCAGCCAGAGCCTGAAATACCCTCAGGTGCACCAGCGGAGAGCGGTTCACCAGCAACGGAAACAACCCCATCACCTACATCGCTTCCAGAGGGACCAAGCCCAAGTCCACAGTCTGAGGAAGAACTGGTGACCCCAGCCTCAAGGGAACAGTTCCAGGCTGAGCAGGAAGCAGATGACAGCCTTCAGAAAGCGTGGGCGGCGGCACGGAGCACCCCACCGCCTCTCAGCTCTTCTAATCGATCCCGGTTTGTTATAGACCAAGGACTTTTATACAAGGAAATTCTTTCTGGTGGACACCGGGAAGAATGGCAGCCGCAAAAACAGTTGGTGGTTCCAACTAAGTACCGGGAGAAGCTCTTAAGCTTAGCCCATGATCATCCCAGTGGCCATGCTGGGGTGAACAGAACCAAGGACCGGTTGGGGAAGTCCTTCCACTGGGAGGGGATGGGCAAGGATGTTGCCAAGTATGTCCGGTCTTGTGAGGTATGCCAAAGAGTAGGTAAGCCTCAAGACCAGGTCAAGGCCCCTCTCCAGCCACTCCCCATAATTGAGGTCCCATTTCAGCGAGTAGCTGTGGATATTCTGGGCCCTTTCCCAAAAAAGACGCCCAGAGGAAAGCAGTACGTACTGACTTTAGTGGACTTTGCTACCCGATGGCCAGAAGCAGTAGCTCTAGGCAACACCAGGGCTAACACTGTGTGCCTGGCCCTAACAGACATCTTTGCCAGGGTAGGTTGGCCCTCTGACATCCTTACAGATTCAGGGTCTAATTTCCTGGCAGGGACCATGGAAAAACTGTGGGAAACTCATGGGGTGAATCACTTGGTTGCCACCCCGTACCACCATCAAACCAATGGCCTGGTGGAAAGGTTCAATGGAACTTTGGGGGCCATGATAAGAAAATTCATCAACGAATTCTCCAATAATTGGGACCTAGTGTTGCAGCAGTTGCTGTTTGCCTACAGGGCTGTACCACATCCCAGTTTAGGGTTTTCACCATTTGAACTGGTGTATGGTCACGAGGTTAAGGGGCCATTACAGTTGGTGAAGCAGCAATGGGAGGGGTTTACGCCTTCTCCAGGAACTAACATTCTGGACTTTGTAAGCAACCTACAAAGCACCCTCCGACACTCTTTAGCCCTTGCTAGAGAGAACCTAAAGGATGCTCAAGAAGAGCAAAAGGCCTGGTATGACAGACATGCCAGAGAACGTTCCTTCAAGGTAGGAGACCAGGTTATGGTCTTGAAGGCGCAACAGGCCCATAAGATGGAAGCATCATGGGAAGGGCCATTCACGGTCCAAGAGCGCCTGGGAGCTGTAAACTACCTCATAGCATTTCCCAGTTCCTCACTAAAGCCTAAAGTGTACCATGTTAATTCTCTCAAGCCTTTCTATTCCAGAGACTTACAGGTTTGTCAGTTTACAGTCCAGGGAGATGATGCTGAGTGGCCTGACGGTGTCTACTACGACGGAAAAAAAGACGGTGGCGTGGAAGAGGTAAACCTCTCAACCACCCTGGAACGTCTGCAGCGGCAACAAATCAAGGAGCTGTGCACTAGCTTCGCCCCATTGTTCTCAGCCACCCCAGGACGGACTGAACGGGCATACCACTCCATTGATACAGGTAATGCTCACCCAATCAGAACCCCACCCTACCGGGTGTCTCCTCATGCCCAAGCTGCTATAGAACGGGAGATCCAAAACATGCTACAGATGGGTATAATCCGCCCATCTACCAGTGCATGGGCATCTCCAGTGGTTCTGGTACCCAAACCAGATGGGGAAATACGCTTTTGCGTGGACTACCGTAAGCTAAATGCTGTAACTCGTCCGGACAACTATCCAATGCCACGTACCGATGAGCTATTGGAAAAGTTGGGACGTGCCCAGTTCATCTCTACAATAGACTTAACCAAGGGGTACTGGCAAGTACCGCTAGATGAACCTGCCAAGGAGAGGTCAGCATTCGTCACCCATGCGGGGGTGTATGAATTCAATGTCCTTCCTTTCGGCCTTCGAAATGCACCCGCCACCTTCCAGAGGCTGGTAGATGGTCTACTAGCTGGACTGGGAGAATTCGCAGTTGCCTACCTCGATGATGTGGCCATTTTTTCAGACTCCTGGCCCGAACACCTACTCCACCTGGAAAAGGTCTTTGAGCGCATCAGGCAGGCAGGACTAACTGTTAAGGCCAAAAAGTGTCAAATAGGCCAAAACAGAGTAACTTACCTGGGGCACCAGGTGGGTCGAGGAACCATAAACCCCCTACAGGCCAAGGTGGATGCTATCCAAAAGTGGCCTGTCCCAAGGTCAAAGAAACAGGTCCAATCCTTCTTAGGCTTGGCCGGATACTACAGGCGATTTGTACCACACTACAGCCAAATCGCTGCCCCATTAACCGACCTAACCAAAAAAACCCAGCCAACTGCCGTTAAGTGGACTAATGAGTGTCAAGAGGCCTTTACCCAGCTTAAGGCGATGCTCATGTCTGACCCTGTGCTCAGGGCCCCGGACTTTAACAAGCCATTCCTAGTAACCACAGATGCATCTGAGCGTGGTATAGGAGCAGTGCTCATGCAGGAAGCAACAGATCACAACTTCCATCCTGTCGTGTTTCTCAGCAAGAAACTGTCTGAGAGGGAAAGTCACTGGTCAGTCAGTGAAAAGGAATGCTATGCCATTGTGTACGCCCTGGAAAAGCTACGCCCATATGTTTGGGGACGGCGGTTCCAACTACAAACTGACCATGCTGCACTAAAGTGGCTTCATACTGCCAAGGGGAACAACAAGAAACTTCTTCGTTGGAGTTTAGCTCTCCAAGATTTTGATTTTGAAATTCAACACATCACAGGAGCTTCTAACAAAGTTGCTGATGCACTCTCCCGTGAGAGTTTCCCAGAATCCAGTAGTTAAAAAGTGTTCTTAAAATGTAAAAGTCTGTTAGTTATATACTTAGTAGTATATGTAAAGGTGCATGTGTTGTATTAATCTGTTTATTTTCAAGTTCTAGAAGGAAATTGCCGCCAGTGAGCTTCCCCACTGTCTGCAATTTGGGGGGCGTGTCATAAACAGATAGCTAAGGGTTAATGTCTCTTTCACCTGAAACACCTGACCAGAGAACCAATCAGGAAACCGGATTTTTTCAACCTTGGGTGGAGGGAAGTGTGTCTCTGAGTCTTTTGTCTGTCTGCCTGTTTCCTCTGAGCTTTGGAGAAGTAGTTCTATTTTCTAGTCTTCTGTTTCTAAGTGTAAGGACAAAGAGATCAGATAGTAAGTTCTATGGTTTCTTTTCTTTGGTATTTGCATGAATATCAGTGCTGGAGTGCTTTGATTTGTATTCTTTTTGAATAAGGCTGTTTATTCAATATTCTTTTAAGCAATTGACCCTGTGTTGTATCATCTTAATACAGAGAGAACATTTGTATTTTTTCTTTCTTTTTTATATAAAGTTTTCTTTTAAGACCTGTTGGAGTTTTTCTTTACTTCAGGGAAATTAAGTCTGTACTCACCAGGGAATTGGTGGGAGGAAGAAATCAAGGGGAGAGCTGTGTGTTGGATTGCTAGCCTGATTTTGCATTTCCTCTGGGTGAAGAGGAAAGTGCTTTTGTTCCAGGATTGGGAACGGAGAGGGGGACTCACTCTGCGTAGTTTCACAGAGCTTGTGTCTGTGTATCTCTCCAGGAGCACCTGGAGGGGGGAAGGGAATCCGGATTATTTCCCTTTGTTGTGAGACTCAAGGGATTTGGGTCTTGTGGTCCCCAGGGAAGGTTTTTCAGGGGGACCAGAGTGCCCCAAAACACTCTAATTTTTTGGGTGGTGGCAGCAGTACCAGGTCCAAGCTGGTAACTAAGCTTGGAGGTTTTCATGCTAACCCCCAAATTTTGGACGCTAAGGTCCAGAATCTGGGAATAAGGTTATAACAGCACTACAGCCAAATTGTTGCCCTACTGACAGACCTAACCAAAAAGAAACAACCAAATGCAGTTCAGTGGACTGAAGAATGTCAGAAGGCCTTTAACTAGCTTAAAGCAACACTCATGTCTGACCCTGTGCTAAGGGCCCTGGACTTTGACAAACCTTTCCTAGTAACCACAGATGCAACCGAGCGTGGTGTGGGAGCAGTTTTAGTGCAGGAAGGACTGGATCAATAATTCCATCCTGTCGTGTTTCTCAGCAAAAAACTATCTGAGAGGGAAAGCCACTGGTCAATCAGTGAAAAGGAATGTTATGCCATGGTATGTGCACTGGAGAAGCTACGCCCATATGTTTGGGGATGGCGTTTCCACCTGCAAACCAACCATGCTGTGCTGAAGTGGCCTCATACCATCAGGGACAATAATAAAAAAAACTTCTTCGGTGGAGTTTAGCTCTCCAAGATTTTGATTTGAAATACAACACATTTCAGGAGCTTCTAACAAAGTGGCTGATGCACTCTCCTGTGAAAGTTTCCCAGAATCAACTGGTTACAATCGTCTTTGAAATGTGGGAAATATTGTTAGTTTTTACATAATCAGTAGTATATCTAAAGGTGCATGTGTCTTATTAATTCTGTTTTCTCCTAGAGCTCCAGGAAGAAATCACAGCCAGTGTGGAGCAGGCTGTCCAGCACTGTCTATGATTTGGGGGGCGTGTCATAAACATACAGTTAAGGGTAGCATAAAATCCCTCTTTACCCTGTAAAGGGTTAATTCTTCTTTTACCTGTAAGGGGTTAAGAAGCTCAGATAACCTGGGAGCACCTGACCAAAAGGATCAATAAGGGGAGAAGATACTTTCAAATCTGTGGGGGAAAGTTTTTCATCTGTGTCTCTTGGAGCCAGCCAGGAAACAGGGCAGGAGAAAATACATTTCCCTAGCTATATCTGAACTAAGTATCTAGCCTTGCAGAAATAATAAGTAATAGCAGAAAAGAAATGCATTAGATTACCTTTTGTTTTAGCTTGTGAATTTTCCCTGTGCTAAGAGAGAGGTTTATCCCTGTTTTTGTAACTTTAAAGTTTTGTCTAGAGGGGAAATCCTCTGTGTTTTTGAGTCTTTTGTTATTCTGCAAAGTACTTACCATCCTGATTTTACAGAGGTGATTCTTTTACCTTTTCTTTAATTAAAATTCTTCTTTTAAAAACCCGATTGATTTTTCATTGTTCTTAAGATCCAAGAGTTTGGGTCTGTGTTCACCTGTACTAGTTGGTGAGGATATTATTCTCAAGCCTCCCCAGGAAAGGGAGTGTAGGGGTTTGGGGAGATATTTGGGGAAGGTAGGGCTCCAGGTGGCCCTCCCTGAATGTTTGGTTAAATCACTTGGTGGCAGCAGTGATACTAAGGCAAGGAAGGAATTTGTGCCTTGGGGAAGTTTTAACCTAAGCTGATAAAAATAAGCTTAGGGTGTTCTTGCATGCGGGTCCCCACATCTGTACCCCAGAGTTCAGAGTGGGGAAGGAAGCATGACAATCCCGTTTGCTGTTGCTGACTTGAACAGTTGGCAAGAGCAAACAGGAGAAATGCCCACTTATGGCAAAGAAAGTGGGGTGCAGTGTGGAGGGAGCAAACAGAGATGCCAGCCCCCGCTAGGGGGAAGGTAGTGCTGGAGGTGGGGTAGCTGGAGGGGGTTCCAGCGTGCAGGGCCCATGCAGGGTTCTAGCCACCGGGGCAACAGCCTTGTGTGGGGTGGGAGGGCCCACAGAGTTCCAGCAACTTGGCAACAGCAATGTGGGGTGAGCCTTTAGGCAAGTGGCTTGGAGGTCCCATGTTCTCTTTGGAAAATATGGTCACCCTAATTTCTAGGCATTGCCTTTGCTGTTACCTGTGAGCATGGCTACTCAAAAGGCAGTTCCAGAACAGTGTCTTTCCTGTTATGAAAAGGCAAATGTGCAGGTAAAGATAAATTAACTTAACTTAAAATTAATTTTAACAAATTGCCTTTTTGAGTCCTTGAAAAGTCATGCTACAGAGCCTAGAAAAGCAGCCCTCTAGACTAGATTCTGTATTTCCTTCAACCATGGTGGAAATGCAAAGTTTTCATCTATATGGACTCCCTTCCTACAGTGAGATAGAAATCTAGTATGGACACTAGGTGGTTGCCTCTCTCTCCCTTTTTGACTGGAATCTTGAAGTAATTCTTTACTCACTGATGAGTTTGCTGTCTGTCTCTTCCTCTGAAAAGAAATTTCCCGTCAGCTAGTTTAAATCTTCCTGTCTCAAACTGAACTCTGAAGTCCATTTTACAGCAACTAAAAACCCTCCCTGACTTCCCTGGACATAGAATCATAGGACTGGAAGGGACCTTGAAAGGTCATCTAGTCCAGTCTCCTGCACATGCTCTGGTCCCAATCTAATTCCTGACAATTAAATTATAAACTAGCACTCATGAGTGTCTTTCTGTTCATATGTTGTTACACCATGCTGTTCACCATGGTATCTCAGCACCTGGTTGGGAATACATGCCCAGGTTCAGGAGTTTTCTGCATATTGGGACAAGCTGGGGTTTATATCTTCATAAAAGTCCCCTCCTGTCCCACTTCTCAACTTCTAGAAATTCTGCTTGACTTTTAACACTTCTGATGCTGCTCCTAACTACTAACTACTAAAAGAGGTAGTATTCAGGTTTCAGCCATCTAGAAATCAGTTCTAAATGCTAAATTAAGCTTGTTAACATAACAAAATTGAATTGAATAACTAGCACACTACTAAGTCAAATTCTTTATTTATTCTCCAGTTAAACAAGCTGCAAGATCTTCATCCATTGCCTAAGATAATTTTAGAATACCGACAGGTGAGTTCATTTTTCATAAAGAACATATTTGCATTGAAAGCAAGAATTAACTGAACAAAAATATAGCTTTTTATGCCACTTGTCTGAGAATCTTTTGGCTAACATATGATTTCACTTATTTCTTTAATTAGTCTTCATGTTTCTGCAGCAGTAGGTAAATTCTTAGTATGAGTTCAAAAATAAGTTTGGTTTGCACTAGATTTTTTGCAGTTAACAACTGAAGCCACATATTTTTTGTTAAATGTTTGTTGCACACTTTTAGAAAACTTCACTAACAAAATTGGTTTGGTGATACAGTGCACTGCCAATGAGAAAATCTGGACCAAGAAAAGAGCTTGAGATTGTAAGGGGCTACATCAGTGGACTTTTTGATATCTTGCTATTTCTTATTTTTACAATAGTGTGCTGACAATCCATCACAGCATTAGTTTAGTCTGCCCATTTTGGTTAACAGTTGGGTTTTCAATGGATGTGTTTTCAGAGTAAAACTAAAAAATCAGTCTTTGGCTTCCTTGTGTCATCCTTTGTTTCTGCATCTCTCAGTGTCAAACTCTGAAACTTTCACACTGCAGCACCTGCATAGCCAAATAGAGCCAAATATTCAACACCATTAAAGTCAGTGTATTGAGCCACTATTGAATGTCTGTCATCTTCTCTATTAAAAATGTTTTGCAGTATCTACACATTTTCTATAGTTGTAAATGGGTTGAATTTCCACTTGAAAAGCTCTTAGAATATATATATATTCTATATACTAAACTCTTTTTCTAATTTAGGTTCACAAGATAAAATCAACCTATGTGGATGGACTACTTACATGTATGAAAAAGGTAAGAATGTAAAAAAGCTCCTCCTGTAAATTTGTGTATTTCTATATAAGATAGTTTGAAATAATTCTGAAGTTTTTTAAAATTATAACATTGTTATTAAAAATATAACCCTTGTTTCAACTTATATGGAAATATTGATAATGTGTGTGTGTGTGTGTGTGTGTATATATATATATAAGCTTTAGAGTAAAATTTCATTTTCACATATTGACTTCTGCAACAACATATCACATGCTTTTATATTTGGATTTTTTTTTTTTACTTGACTAAAGGGATTTATTTCATCTACATGGAATCAGACAGGAACTGTGACTGGCAGACTTTCAGCCAAGCATCCTGTAAGTGAGTCTTTTAGAAGTCTTTTTCATTCAAAGAAAGTGTGGTGAAAATGCATTTCATTGTAAGCCATGTCCAATAGAGGGCTCCACATCAGCTAAATAGAAATATAAACTCTGTTTACATAATTTCGCTCCATGCTGTTTAATTGTATGTAGTTACAATACAATGTAGATACAATGTAGATGCAATATTGTATGTAGATGGGAGATAGGAACAAAATATTTTGTTAAATGGGTATTGCACTTTAGACAGAGATTACATTAAATAATATTGACAACTACTTTTAGAACAGAGTATAATATTCATTGCTTAGCTTTTAGGTTACCTAAAAGAGACAGAGATATTACAAATCCTCAGTTCCGAGCCATGTAGCCTCTGGTTCCTGATATTGTTAGAGCAATTAGTGAAGACTTTTGACCTGAGGTACAATCATTGTGCTCTGCAAGGACAGCAAATCACATCCACACCTTGTAACATAACCCTCCATGCCTTTAAACCCAATGCATAAGGCATTACTTTTTCTTTGAATTTCTCTCATTAATTTTGTTTCATTTCAGTATCTTTATATTTATTCTATTTATTTTTTCTTTTCTTTTTAATTTTATACCGTAATTCTTTACTCCTTGTAGCTAGAGCCATAGATTGCCTGATCACGTCCACTTTATAAACTCCTGTTTTCGGTTGCTCCTAATTTTCCAAAACTTTCATCTTTTTGGCTTGAAATTCTGAGGCCTGGTCTCTGCTTCAGAGTGGCTTTTTTATTTAAAAAGCTTAAGTAAAATTAATCTGCCATTTGTTTAGATTGCAAAGAGTGACTGGATTTGACTTTTGAGTCTTACATGTATTTGGTTTGTGACATTGGTCAAGTTACATAATCTCCCTTTCCCATTTGTGAAATGACAGTATTAAGGGGAGTTGGGATCTTTCTACTGAATAGGTCAGCCTGCCACTGAGGGCAGTATCTGCATCCTTCTGGGGCTTACATGTCTTAGATCATGTCAACTTCACTAGCTCAATAAATGATATGCCAAAAATAAATATGTATCAGATCTTATCAGTATGAATGTTTAAAATTAATTAAATTTTGCTGTCTGTTTCTGACATTGTAGTGTACATGTACAGCAAAAAGGAGAAAAGGTTGAACCTGGTTAAATGTATTTAAAATAATGTGCCACAATTATTGCTAATAGCTTTGGGGAATGTAAAGATTATAGAATGAGGGAACTAAGGCAGAAACCTAAAGAGAGATCAGCACTTAGCACATATATTTCAGATGTGCTAATTGTTCTTACTTTTCTTCTGCTAATGCAAGTGGGTCTGTATTTCATTTTAAATTGAAACCTAACTGGTTTTCTAACCTAATTATGGATATCTTGAATTACTAAATCATATTAAATGTGATTATTTCTTATTATATTGATGGGACCACATAACTACCTAGATGTCTTTTAATAAATAAAACTAATTTGATTTCTGTTCATGTCTATTTTCATGCAGGGGAACATGTTTGCTTATAAAGTGCACTGTATATATGAAGTTTTTAAAATGTTTTCAGTATGACTTCTCTAACATTACAAAGTCTCTTGTGCATGTTTCTTGCACGGCATTGTATTTTTAGACATTTTCATTGTCAGCATTAGATAACATACCATATAAATTGGCTGTGGGTATGTGGCAAACAATAGAAGGTTATGCATTTTTAACCTGAGTTCTTCAAAGTATATAAATGGAGGGACGGTAGGAGAAAATAGTGTTTTTACACTACAGCATTCAAAATTATCTTCATTTTTGTTATTTGCATTTTAATTTTCATGATTTTGATTTATAAATGTTTGTGAAAAGCACGTATGTCTGACATACTGAAGTCAGACAAATGAACTAGCAGAATCTTAAAAGGTTCTTGGTTATTCTGTTTGTAACGCAGTATAGTTCAACTAAACATAACATTTTTCTTTTGTATTTCACAGTAAACTGATACTTGCATCGTAGTATATATTAACACTGTGACCAGAATTTCCAGAAGGACTGAGCACCCAGAAATGGAGCCAGAATTTCAAAAAACACTCCGCTGCTCTTTAGGCACCTAAATAAAAGCCAGTACCCTGCAACTCTTATTGAAAATATTGAAATGATGGTCCCATTTGGTGGTGATGAGCACTTTTGAAAATTTAGCCAATATCTTCTCTCCTGATTCTAATAAACAAGAAAAAAATTTCCTATAATTTCCATAAATATACAACTAAATATATTTGCAATGATCCTCAGCTTCTGTTTTCACTGTTATACAAAAATATTGAAGGGATGACCATACAGAGTCTAATTTTGACCAGGATCTCACAATGTGTTCCCTTATGTGAGGTTAGTCTTACTGCATTACCACCATGTTCTTATCAACTGTGCAAATTGCACCATTACTTATGCCTGCAAACTATGGGTTTAAAGAAGGCTGAGTTTTAAAAATCTGATCCATTTGTGTTTTCTGTGTTAAGAGTATAAGGCATAAAAGAAACTGATGGGCATTTTGTCTCTCATGTTCGCATCTCCCATCGTGTGCATTCTTGAGATTATCACAAGACATTAGTCAGGACTGCACGGCATCTTTAATACTTCAACAAGGAACAAGGATACACTCCTTTGTTTTTCAGGTCAAGTCTAGGATTCCAAGCCCTCCCTCTCCCCAGAAAACTCCAACACCCCACTAAAAAAGTATAGAGTAACCACATAATGAAGAATTTACTTGCCTGCATCGTCTCTTCCTATGGTTTGTGGTTTGTCAGACACACTACCAGTTCACGGTGCTCCCATTCAGCCTAGTGACAGCACCAAAAGTATTTACAAAGTTTATGGCAGTAGTCGCAGCCTACCTCAGATATCAAGGTATCCAGATCTATCCCTATCTCGGTGACTGGCTCATCAAGGGCTGCTCCAAAGAGCAGGTGCAGTTCAGTGTCGTGATGTTGTGAGTCACTTGTCAAGCTCTGGACCTGTTGATAAACGAGCAAAAATCAACATTGGTCCCTCTTCAGAGGATAGAGTGCATAGGAGCTGTCCTCAGCTCCATGCAAGCCAGAGCATTTTTATCACAGGCTAGGTTCAGGGCAATGTCAGATCTGATCTCCCAAGTCACCATGCACCTGCTTATCACAGCTCGGGTCTGCCTCAGACTCCTAGAACACATGGCTGCGTGCACCTGTGTCATCTGGCACGCAGGGCTGTGGCTAAGGCCCCTTCAAATGTGTCTGTCGTCAGTCTATTCCCCAGCCAGACACCCTTTGGACAGGCTCTTCACAATCCTGCCCCAGGTACTCACCTCCCTCCAATGGTGGTCCAACCCTGATCCGGTGTCAGAAGGTGTTCCGTTTGCAATTCCACAGCTCACAGTATCTCTGATGTTAGATGAGTACAACCTCAGTTGGGGTATGCACCTCGGTGCTCCCAAAACTCAGGCTATGATTGTGAGAGTTGTCGCTTCACATAAATGTGAGACAGCTTAAGGCCAGCCGCATGGCTTGCAAGATATTCCTTCCCCATCTGTCTGGTCGCGTGATGCAGGTGCTGACAGACAACACGGCCTCCATGTTCTGTGTCAACAGACATGGGGGAGCCCGCCCATCAGCCCTTTGTCAGGAAGCCCTTTGCCTGTGGGACTTCTGCATCCAGCATGCGATCTACCTGGAAGCATCCCACCTCCCCAGTGTTCGGAACACACCAGCGGATTACCTCAGCAGGTCCTTCTCTGACCACAAGTGGTCCCTCCACTTGGAGGTCATCAGGATGTTCTTCCAGAGGTGGGGCGCTCCCCAGGTGGACCTGTTCATCACCAGGCATAACAGAAAATGCCACTAGTTATGCTCTCTGCAAGGCCTTGACAGCGGCCCACTATCCAATGCCTTGGGCACTCTGATGTATGCCTTCCTGCCAATCCCTCTGATCAGCAGGGTCCTTTCCAAGATTAAGAAGGACAAGGCGTGGGTCATTAGGATCTCCCCGGCCCAACCTCATCAGCATTGGTTCGTGACACTCATGGACTTGGCCACAGCAACAACATGGCTTCTTACCGACCATCCGGACCTGCTCTCTCAGGATCACGGGTGGTTGCTGCACTCAAATCTCACCTCTCTCCACCTCACAGTGTGGATGCTGGGTGGCTGAACTCAGAGGAGCAGGCATGCTCTAGTCAGGTCCAGCAGGTTCTTCTGGAAAGCAGAAAGCCCTCCACTAGGGCTACTTACCTCACAAAGTGGAAGCGCTTCTCCTGCTGGGCCTCAGAGCGGAATATCTTTCTGGTCAGCGTGTCTCTGCAATCCATCCTGGATTACCTCCTGCATTTAAAGCACCAAGGGCTTGCCTTTTCATTGGTCAAGGTGCACTCGATGACCATATTGGCCTTCCACCCTCACATCCATGGTAGATCGGTATTTTCATATGAGATGACAATCAGGCTCCTGAAGGGCCTCGAGAGACTGTTTCCTCCAGTCTGGAATCCAGTTCCCCAGTAGGATCTCAACCTGGTCCTTTCCGTGCTCACTGGTCCTCCTTTCAAGCCTCTGGCCTCTTGCTCTCTCTCGCACCTGTCATATTCCTTGTAGCTATTACCTCGGCAAGGCAAGACTCTGAGATTAAGGCTCTTATGTCAGAGCCCCTGGACACAGTGTTCTACAAGGATAAAGTCAAATGGTGTCCCTGTCTTGCCTTCCTGCCAAAATTGGTATTGCAATTCCATGTCAACCAGGACATCTTCCTCCCAATTTTATGTCCAAAGCCCCACACACATCCAATGAGGAAAGGCATCTACACACCCTAGACATCTGGCATGCCCTGGCTTTCAACCTTGTGCGTACTAAGCTTTTCCGCAGATCCCCAGAATTTCACCTACACTGTTACAAACATTTCACAGTGATATCAATGACCAAACTATATATTACATGTCATCTTTTAAATAAATATTATGACACCAGCATGTGAGGTGTAGTGAGTATATCAGAATTTACAAGAGTTGCTGAATACAGTGTTGTTGTAGCCATGTGAGTCCCAGGGTATTAGAGAGACAAGGTGGGTGAGGTAACATCTTTTATTGGGCCAACTTCTGTTGGTGAGAGAGACACGCTTTGGAGCTAAACAGAGCTCTTCCTTAGGTTTGGGAAAGGTACTCAGAGTATCAAAGCTAAATACAAGATAGAGCAGATAGTTTAGTTTAAGTAGTTAATACATATTCTGAGGGACCATTCAAGGTGAAGTGGCCAATTAACATTCCTGTAGTTATAGGACAAAAACGGGGGCTAGGGGTTACAGATTGTTGTAATAAGCCATAAATCCAGTGTGTTTATTAAGACCATAATTTTTAGTGTCTAGCAAGGTTATTAATTCAAGCTCCCAGGCTCATCTTTTGAAAGTGTTGTGCAGTTTTCCTTTGAGGATGAGGACTGATAGGTCAACTATAGAGTGATTGCTTTGTGAAAAGTGTTCACCCACACAGGGTGTTTTTGTCTTTTATCATTTTCCAGTGTGAATTCGTTTGAGAGCATAGTGGTTGTCTAGTTTCACCCTCATAGTTATATGTTGGGGCATTTAATGCATTGGATGGAGGTACACCACATATTGTGATAGGTAAGTGTAGGACCCATGAATCTTAAAAGGTTTGTTGTGGGGGGTGTTGATCATTGTAGCAAGGGCCAGAGTTACACCTTATGAACCCCTAGGCACAGCATCTTCAGCACCCCTCTCCCCACCTACAGCTGACCTTCGTGTTGCACACAGTTTTAGAGAGGTAAGGCACCCCTAGAACGCCGGCGCCCCTACCCACGTGCCTACTGGAAATCTGGCCCTGGTTGTAGACGTTTTGCATCTGTTGTTTCTGGCAGCATCTGGTGCCACTTTGAGTTGGTGTGTCCTGGTCTGTGGGGAACTTGCTTCTGATGATGAGGTAGGAGTGATTGGATAGCTGTTTGAAGGCCAGAAGAAGGGGTTCAGGAAAGATTTTTTTTTTAAGATGGGGTCCCAATTGAGTATGGGTTTGATGATCCTCTGTATGGGTTCAAGGGTGGGGTGGTAGGTGACAATTAGAAGTGTGTGGGTTTTATTTCTATATTGAAGCAGGTTCTCTTGGGTAGTTTTTGGTGGTCCATTCTATGTTACAATCTACTTCTCTGGTGGAGTGTCCTTGTTTGGTGATGGTGGTTTTGAGTGTGTTTAAGGTGTATATCCCAGACTTTCTCCTCAGGGCATATTCTGTGGTATTTGAGTGCCTGGCTGTAGATAACAGGTTTCTTGGTTTGTTTTGGGGTGGGTACTAGATCTATGAAGGTAGGAGTGGTGATCCGTGGGTTTCTTGTATATAGTTGTCTGTAGAGTTTCATAGTGAAGTAACCCCTCCCCCCCTGAGCAAAAGAAAGATGTTAAAAGGTTTAGAAAACATGACCCATGAGGACAGGTTAAAACCTGGGCATGTTTAGTCTTGGAAAAGAGTGAAGGGGAGACCTGATAACAGTCTTCAAATGTGTTTAGGACCATTATAAAGAGAACAGTGATTAGCTGTTCTTTATGTCCATTGAAGATGGGACAAGAAGTAATCAGCTTAATCTTCATCGAGAGATTTAGGTTAGATATTAGGAAAAACTGTCTGTCTATAAGGAATAGGTTACAAAGGGCAAACACTTGTCAGGGATAAGCTAGGTAGACTTGGCCCTGTTTCAGTGTGGGGCGGGAGATGGACTAGATGACCTCTCAAGGTCCCTTTTCAAGCTCTACATTTCTGTGATTTTCTAACTTTCTACTAGCCCTCTCCCCAGCAGCTCCACAACCCACAAATTATTTCTTTTTGGCCTTGAATGAACTAGACTTTAAACTGAATAGATCAGCATGCTCGACGGTCAGTGCATGTGACATTTTTTTTTTTGTTTTATGCAGTAGTGCTCACATTATTCCCCCCCATGTCCCAGTTTAGTTAAACTTTGTTTCTTCTATTTTTCCTCAGTGCTGGTGTTTCTGGAGTTTGATTTCTTCACCTGTACTATAAATATGCAGTACATAGCTGATTCATTTCTCACTAGCAACAGAAACCGATGTATAGTAATATAGCACATCTTTAAACAAGAGTGCATTTTGGAACTGTGATTTCTTTCTCTAGGCATTATAAATGTTTAATTACACCTGGATGACTGAATACATTTTGTATGTGTGAAAAGCTAAAAATAAACACTTTAACTCTTCAGTTAAATAGCTTTATTTTAGTACCATACCTTTTCTAGTTATCCTCTTTTCATTCTGATGCAGATAATCTGTGTTTATTATAAATAGAGCTAATGAGGGTCCCTTTTCTGAGTATATTTTTATAGCTAAATAAATTCTTTTCTTGAATGAATACATATGTTAGAATCTTACCTTCCATTTCTTCATGCTGCTGTTTTTAGTTCTTTTGCTGCCAATCTTCTTATTAAATGTGCTGACTACATTCCTAAATTAACAGTGAAATAAAAATTCACTTGCTATTATCTCAATCTGTCATAAGATATGACTTTCAGCCTAATAACATTTATAGCAAAAGAAAGTCATAACAGATGTTAGGAAGATTTCAGTATGGAATGGCATATTAATTGCAATAGGGATATACAAGTACCTTGCTTTTTATTAAAGCGATAGGATAGCAACTATCATGTATCACTATTGCAATGATTCTGTAAAACAGATGCAGCTTTGATAACTACTTGTGAAAGGTTGTATGATTAGTTTTTCCATGTTCCCTTGTTTTTTTCTTTTTCTTGTGTCTTCTCATGTTCAGAATGGAGAACATGGCAGTGTTCTGAAAATCTACAAATATATTTCAAATTATTTACTGTTTTGAACAAGGGGGATCCAGTGGACATAGTGTACTTAGATTTCCAGAAAGCCTTTGACAAGGTCCCTCACCAAAGGCTCTTACATAAATTAAGCTGCCATGGGATAAAAGGGAAGGTCCTTTCATGGATTGAGAACTGGTTAAAAGACAGGGTACAAAGGGTAGGAATAAATGGTAAATTCTCAGAATGGAGAGGGGTAACTAGTGGTATTCCCCAAGTGTCAGTCCTAGGACCAATCCTATTCAACTTATTCATAAATGATCTGGAGAAAGGGGTAAGAAGTGAGGTGGCAAAGTTTGCAGATGATACTAAACTGCTCAAGATAGTGAAGACCAAAGCAGACTGTGAAGAATTTCAAAAAGATCTCACAAAACTAAGTGATTGGGCAACAAAATGGCAAATGAAATTGGATGTGGATAAATGTAAAGTAATGAACATTGGAAAAAGTAACCCCAACTATACATACAATATGATGGGGGCTAATTTAGCTGCAACTAATCAGGAAAAAGATCTTGGAGTCATCATGGATAGTTCTCTGAAGATGTCCACACAGTGTGCAGTGGCAGTCAAAAAAGCAAACAGGATGTTAGGAATCATTAAAAAGGAGATAGAGAATAAGATGCAGAATATCTTACTGCCTTTATATAAATCCATGGTACGCCCACATCTTGAATACTGCGTACAGATATGGTCTCCTCATCTCAAAAAAAATATACTGGCATTAGAAAAGGTTCAGAGAAGGGCAACTAAAATGATTAGGGGTTTGGAACAGGTCTCATATGAGGAGAGATTAAAGAGGCTAGGACTTTTCAGCTTGGAAAAGAGGAGACTAAGGGAGGGATATGATAGATGTATATAAAATCATGAGTGATGTGGAGAAAGTGAATAAGGAAAAGTTATTTACTTGTTCCCATAATATAAGAACGAGGTGCCACCAAATGAAATTAATGGGCAGCAGGCTTAAAACAAATAAAAGGAAGTTCTTCGCACAGTGCACAGTCAACTTGTGGAACTCCTTGCCTGAGGAGGTTGTGAAGGCTAGGACTATAACAGCGTTTAAAAGAGAACTGGATAAATTCATGGAGGCTAAGTCCATTAATGGCTATTAGCCAGGATGAGTAAGGAATGGGTAAGAGAGTGGCAATGGATGGCAGAAGAGAAATCGGTGCAGGGGGAGTGTGGCCTAGCGGCCAAAGTCTATAAAGCAGCCCTTTGGTGCAGGGTAGCATGGCCTAGCGGCCAGAGTCTATAGTGTTGGGGCTCCCCTTATGGGGTGTGGCAACCCTGGTAGGGGGGCCTGGACCCAAATGACTCCACTGGGCCCCAGCCCAGAGCCCTAATGGTGTAGCGGCTTGCCACTGACTCAGCGGGTGGCGGGGAGGAGGGGGCAGGGGGAGGTCCTAACAAAACACGCTGAGTTTCCCTGAGTGGGAGGTACCACTCCGTCATGCTCCCTGGGTCACTTCCTACCAGAGTCTGTTTTGGGATTTCCCATGAAATGTCGGGTCCTTTGTGTTCGGCAGGATCAGTCATCTCCAAGGTTTCCTCCAGTCACCGGGGAGCAGGTGGGCCATGGACGGCTTTGATTACCGGTGCAGTGAGAGGTTGTGGCTGGCTTTCTGCAGGAGCTTCCCAGGCAGGTCCTTCCCCTGCGGCCGCCCAGTCAGCCCAGCCTATGGCTCCCAGCCCCATCCCTCTCCAAGGGCTGGCTTTTAACCCCTTTCAGGCCAGGAGTGAGTGACCACTCCGCTACAGGGTGAATTTTGCCTAGTGAATTTTGCAAGGTCTGATTTATTGGAATTTGATAAAGAGTTTATTAAAGATTCCAATGTAAATGGCACAGAGCAAGATGCTGACCTTCTGTAGAAAGCATAAGGGAGGCTATCTGCACTAATGCCCCAACAGAGAAAACAGGGGTAGGTTCTTTATGTAGGAGGGCAGAGTGTACACAGAAGCCACAGTCGGGAAGAATAGATGCCCTGGGGCCAATTTGAGCCAATTCATAGTGCCCAAAAAGGATCATGCAGAGCTGCTACAATTAATACACAATTGCCCACTTGCAGGTCACTTGGGAATAGAGAGAACTTATGAGGCTTAAGAAAAATTTCTGTTGGCCCCATATTCAAGAGTTAAGAAGTATTGTAAAACTTGTGACTTATGTCAGAAGTGGAAGAAACCAACAGTTACCACAAGGCTCTGTTGCAGCCTTTGCCTGTGATTAAAGAAGCATTTACAGGGTCACCAAAGATATAATTTCCTAGGCTATCCAAAACTGAGAAAAGATATATATTATTTGTCAATTTTGCTGCCAGATATCTGTCTGTTACAGCTATCCCCTATTCCATTTTGTTTCTTACAGCTGTCCCCAGACTCCATTTTGTTTTCTGTTCTCCTGTGGCCGCCCTTCCCTGGCTGTTAAGTTGTTTACCAGGGCCACTGCCCTTCTCAAACGGAGGGCCCCTTAAGTTGTTTAACAAGAGCCATTGTCCTTCTCAAAGGGATGGCCACTTGTGATGTGTGCTAAGTGGGACCACTGCCCTGTTCAAAGGGTTAGTCCTGTTATCACCTCCTTGAGCCTGGGCTTGGTGTAGGGTAGGCAATGTCCAGAGCTGCAAGACCTATTGTGTTTTTAAGATCCTGGGCATTAGTCATAGGCCTCATGTGCTCTTGAGTCACCTATTGCACAGGACTATGTCCAAGCATGTCTCTTGGCTTACCTTCATTTTTTTCCCTGTGCCCCCTCCCCTGTGACAGAGGGAGCCTATCAGGATTACTAGCGGGAAACTGCCCAAGTTTGCCTTTAAAACCAGACATTTTTGAAACACACCTCAGAAAGGTTCCTGCATTGCTGCCTGGTCTGATCAGCCAGGGGTTCTGGGGGGTCCTGTCTCCGCTTTTGTTTTATTTTTGAACCCCCCCCACGAAGAACGAATTGCTACCTGAGAGATCTCCTGATTATTGAGACTGTACCAAGCCCTCCTTGCCTCTTCTGATGTTGCTGCTGCTTCTGCCTTTGCTGCTGCCTTGGGGACTGGTAAGAATCCCTCTCTAAAACTTTCTATACTTTTATTTTATTATTGTAGCTGCTGGCTCTGTTTCCCCAGCACTCAGACTCAAGCTAAACCTTGGTCTGTGTCTTAAAACCTCTCTTAAACTCCAGGGCTCTTTGCCGCTAAAAATAAGTTTGTGCCGCTGCTAAGCTCTGCTCCTGTGGGCTTTGCCTTGGGGCTCTCTGCTTTCAGCTGTATCCACAGCTGTAGGCACCATCCCTTGGCTTCCTTGGGAGCTGGGTCCTGGACACATACCACTCTGCCCTCTGTAACTTCCCCATAGCATAAGGTGCACCATAGGTCTTATTTTTTTTAGTTTAATAAGTCACAGTTTGTTAAGATTGTAGAGCTTGTAAGTTTCAACTGCCTTGTTATAGTTTACTGTTTTGCTGCTCCGTATAGTTGCTTGTTATAGCTTTGCTTAGAATTGTGATATTTGTTGTTTTGCCTAGTCGTTGGTTAAGAGAGATAAGGTTTTTTGCTGCTTAAATTCGCCTTCCTGCTGTCCCGATTTCTCCCTGAACTTTCCCGTGTCTGTTTTTCCCCCGCTCCAATCTCCCCCTCTGTGTGCTCCTCCGTGTCTCCCTGTTACAACCCTTTGCTGCTTTCCCCCGCATCTGCATCACCCTCCGAACTTCCCAACTCCTTGCTGCTTCCCCCCTGCGTCTGCATCACCCTCCGAACTTCCCAAACCCCTTTGCTGCTTCTCACTCTCTCCAAACTTCCCAACTCCTTGCTGCTTCCCCCCTGCGTCTGCATCACCCTCCGAACTTCCCAAACCCCTTTGCTGCTTCTCACTCTCTCCGAACTTCCCAACTCCTTGCTGCTTCCCCCCCTGCATCTGCATCATCCTCCGAACTTCCCAAACCCCTTGCTGCTTCTCCCCCTGTGAAACTTCCCAAACCCTTTGCTGTTTTTTTACCTTTGTTTTTGATGTCCGCTTGTTGCTTAAGCCTCTCTCTAGCCCTTCTTTACACTTCTCCGCTGCCCCTCCCCTACCGAAGATCACCATCACACTGCTACCTTGTCCTTGCCCTGCAGGGCTTCAGAGTCTCTCGGTGCTTCCAGCCGCTCATCTGCATACCACTAATCACTCACTCCCCCCTCCTCCTGTTTCTTGACCCAGCCTTTATATTGATATTGTATTGTTGTACTGTAACTCACATTTTACTTGTAATTATAACACCCCATTGGTTGCCTCCACTTTTCTGATATACTTTGTATTTACATTGATGCCACTGTGTTACATTGTGTATCTAGCTATTAACTCATATAGAAGCTACCATTTTATTTTGCATTTCTTTTGGGTACGCTTTGCATTTCCACACTGTATTTAGAGTTGCTTATTGACTGTACTGTATCCCATTGTGCTGAACCCCACTTGCTGTAGCCCACTATTAGAACTCCCTATACTGTTCAATAAGAACCCGCCCCCCATTGTTGTCTATTGTAAACACCCTATACACCTCATCCCATCGTATTTCATTATTAAATTCCCACCACTTCCTTTTTTTTCCCTTTAATAAAGAAATTAATTGGAACCCCAGCTGTGTGGTAATTGCTCCCCAAGATCCCATATACCTGCAGGCAGGGACAATATCCAGAGGCAGTCATCTGGCAAATGTGGAAGTTGTGGCTGTTGCAGATGGACTGTTCTCTATATTCAGCAGGGTGGGCTTTCCAAAGGAAATCGTATCAGACGGAGGGTCAAATTTTATGTCCCTGAATATTGAGTGAATTGTCGAAGAACTGTGGGATAAAACAGTTAAATCTGCTCCTTACCACCCAGAGACAAACAGGTTCAATGGAATTCTTAAGTCTATGCTAAGAATGTATGTGGACAGAAAAGTTGGAGATTTGGAAAAGTGATTGCAGGTTCTTATGGCTGACTCAGCTATAGTACCTTTCATAAGGATGAAATGTGTTTTTAAATCTTACCTGAAAATTTTGCTAAGGATGGTAACAGATTTTTTTTTAATGATAATAAAACAGTACAACTCTTCCTATATTTTTTTCCTAGGCCTCACAGTCTTCTAGGGAAAATAAGATTGCACAGACTAGATATTAAAAGGACATAATTAGTATTTGGAGAGAACTAAGCCACGTTGTAACTTTGTTGTTTAACTGTTGTTTATGGAGAGAAGGCCAAAGCCCTCTTAGTTCAGTGTCTTTAAGTCTGTTATGAGCAGGGTGAAACAGCAGGATTAAGAAATAATTCTGAGAGAAATGCCTACATAGCTGCTTGTCTGCGTAATATTTCTATTCTTAAAATTTTATCAAGTGGGCACCTAGACATTTTTTCATTTTAGAACTGAATCATAGTCTTCATTTGGGAGGGCAGTGGCTCTATCCTTGTTTGAGTTCTTCTGAGCAGTCCTGCTGAATCATGATACTGTTGACAGTATAATTCAGTATTGCTCTAAAGAGGCAGTTCAAAAAGGAGGAAAGAAGGTTACTCACTCTGCAGAACCATATGACTCTTCATTCCCTCTTCTGTTGAGACTTTTTTGGGACACCTTGAGCCAGAAAGGAACTGCATAGGGATCATGGGGGAGCGTTTTATAGCCTCGGGCCATAAATTATCTAGATACTTGCATGTGCAGAAGTGCCCCCTACTGGCTTCATTGTTATCAATGATTCTATAGCTTATGAGCATGGTGTACAACTCCTACAATGTGACTCTGAAGAAGTACTATATAACAACTAACATATTGGTAAGTACTTTTTCTTGCCTTTAGGAAAAACAATAATCCATATATTTAAAATATCTTGCCAAGAAAGGAGACATATCCTTTTTAATATTGCTCCTTTTGGAGCAGAAAAGAGAGAGATAGAAATACACATCCACAGCATCACAAGAGTTATGCAGTTAAAAGACAGTAGCACATTTTAGAAAGTCCTCATATAACAGTTTTAATTAGAAACAGAAACACAGAATTTCTGTGCACTATTGGAAAGAATTCTAGAATACTCAAGCTCCCCAGTTAGTATTTACTTAAAATGAGGCATAGAAATTCGTCAAACAATGATTAATCCTTGATCTAAAGGTATAAAATCTTTCTGTTGTTGCAGCTGCAGAAACCAGTAGGCTATGACTCTCTCTTCTTTTAAATTCTAAAAGTACAAAGATACAGTGTACATTTGCACGATTATCTGAAAGAAAGAATACACTTTTTATGAAGATAAGAGTGCTGTTATGCACAGCCTTCATGTAAATTAGACACACACGTTGCTTATCTAACATTAGTATTGTGAAATGGGCAGGTAATTTTACAGTATAGCCATTAAACTTTGTGCTGTACCTGCTTTAGTATGTCTTGATTAATTGTGAAAAAAATGGGATCTTTATTGGAAAGCACCCTGGAAAGTGGCACATAAGTGATACTTCTGCCATGTTCATTTGAGGCGTCCAGTTGGAAGGCTTCTTTTAACATTATCTAGAGTTAGCAAAAAACATTTTTCAGATAAGTATGCTGTGACATCAGCTTCACTAAAATAATGATAGATTGTCTTAACAGGGATGAGAAATTGGACTGACTTTGTCTAGGCATATTCTTAGACCTTTGGATCAAAGCAATTCAGTGTCATATTTTTTAGCTGATACAAAGCAATGCATCACTCAGATGTGCTGACATGTTGATAGAAAAAGTCAGGACACACATGCCATTTATTATAGTAGAACTCTGTTCTTTCTGTATCTGTTGCATTCAAAGTGTATTTTAATGTTGGATCACATTTCCTTTTATTTATTTGTCCCAATACTATGCAGTCACAAGATGACTATGACTGCATTAGTACTGCCAAAAGGGTCTTAGAATTTTTAAGTACATGTTGTCAAGTTCTAATGTGTTTACGGTTCTTTTTGCTGTTTTAAACTTTAAATGTATTTTAATGAAGGTTTTAGTACTTGTGAAAGGGGCTGGATTTACATCCTTGGAGACCAAAATGCTCTATCCACCTCTTATTGTTGTTGGTTTTTGTTTTAAAGTGAATCATAGAATCATAGTAATTTAGGGCTGGCAGGGACCTCAAGAGGTCATCTAGTCCAGCCCCCATGTGCTGAGGCAGGACCAGGTAAACCTTGACCATCCCTGACAGGTGTTAGTCTAGCCCAAGGGGGTCAGCAACCTTTCAAAGAGGAGCCATTGTTTTGTTTTTGTCTTTGACCAAAATATTTCGAGAACCGCATCACATATAAAACTACTTGTAGAGTTAGAATTTATCAACTAATAATAATTGAACATATTAAAGGTATTACTACTCTCCAGTATTTTTAATGTGACTAGAATCTAGGTGCTTCAGCAAGGACTTACCAGACTGCTCACAGCCTGAGTATGTAGCCACGGTGTTAAACCGTGGTGGGTCCATGCCACTGCATCTGCACTGATATCTTTAGCCAGGGTAGCTAGATTAAAGCTAGCAGAGCTGCAATCATGCTTCTGATTGCAATATAGGCACACCCCCTGTGTTTGTACAGCACCTAGCACAATGGAGACCTGATCTCAGTTGGCTCTATTGATGTTACTGACATACAAATAAGTTTTTGGACCCATCTCTCCTGCAAATACTTGTGTTCACATTTGGGTATGTTAAAATGCCTTTGCTACAGGGCCTGCAGTGATGTGACAGTCCCTCAAGTGAGTCTCTGAATAAGGCCAATATCCTGGCAGGAGGTCACAGTAATGTGATGTCACTGTACAATGTGTGTGCTCCCTGGGGCCTGAGTGGTCTCTGCCCTTCTGAATCACGGGGTGCCAGGAGCACTATGTACCCGAGATGACACAATAACTACACCCGTGCTGTGGTGGATAATGTTCTTATGAGAACCTCATCCTGGCTTTGTATCAGACTTCGAATCCCCTGCATGCAAACCTCTCACCTCTTCTGCTGGGTGCCAGTCTTCCTTGATTACAAAGCAGGGGATTGGGTGCAGGAGGGGGCTTGGGGTCTTAGTTTGGGTGCAGGAGGAGGTTCTGATCTGGGGCAGAAGGTTGGGGTGCGGGAGGGGGTACAAGGTGCAGGCTGTGACCAGGAGGCACTTACCACACTTGGCTCCCGACCAGTGGCACAGCAGGGCTCAACAGGCAGGCCAAGCCCAGGCCCCACGCCACTCCCGGAAGCAGCTGGCTTCTGGTATGTCTCTGTGCGCCTCTGGCAGGGGCTGGAAGGCAGCTCCATGCGCTGTGCCTGCCCCCAGCATCTCACAGCTCCCATTGGCTGGTTCCCACAGACCCAGTTCAGCCAAAGAGCTGCACGTGGTTCTGGAGCCGCAGGTTGCCGACCCCCGGTCTAACCTGTTCTTAAAAAAACCCAGTGACAGGGGTTCTACAATCTCCTTAGGTAACTTGTTCCATTGCTTAACTATCCTTTATAGTTAGAAAGTTTTTCCTAATATCTAACTTGAATCTCCCTTGCTACAAACTAAACCAATTGCTTCTTATCCTATCCTTGGTGAATATGAAGAACACTTGATCACCATTCATTTTATAACAGCCCTTAACATATTTGAAGACTTGTCATTGGGTCCTCCCCACTCGTCTTTTCCCAGTTTTTTTAACCTTTCCTCATAAGTTGGGTTTTCTAAGCCTTTTACCATTTTTGTTGCTCTCCTCTGTGCTCTCTCCAATTTGTCCACACCTTTCTTAAAGTGTAGCACCCAGAACTGGACCCACTACTCCGCAGTGAATGAGCACACTGACAAGAATTTAATGAGAATTTACATAATCAAAGCAATTGAACAAAAGAAGCATTAAGAATTCTATGGTAATTATAACCAAATTATTAAAGGTTGTGTGGTTCTCCAGTACTCTCAGCTACTGCGGGTGACAGGGGGACCCCAGAGCCACAGCAGTGGTGGGTGCTAGACCTGACCCCCTGCTTTTTGTCAGTCATTTTTAGTAAAAGTCAGGGGCAGGTCGCAGGCTTCCGTCAATTTTTGTTTATTGCCCGTGACCTGTCTGTGACTTACTAAAAATAACTGACAAAATCTTAACCTTATTCATAATCTATGTAACATAGCAAACTGCATAATTAATATAGCGGTATGGTCTGATTTAACCCTGCACCCGTCCACACAACGAGGCCCTTTATATCGATATAAAGGGCTCTTAAAACTGGTTTCTGTACTCCTCCCCGACGAGAGGAGTAGCGCTGAAATCGGTATTGCCATGTCGAATTAGGGTTAGTGTGGCCGCAAATTGACGGTATTGGCCTCCGGGTGGTATCCCACAGTGCACCACTGTGACCACTCTGGAAAGCAATCTGAACTCGGATGCACTGGCCAGGTGGACAGGAAAAGCCCCACGAACTTTTGAATTGCATTTCCTTTTTGTCCAGTGTGGAGCTCTGATCAGCACGGGTGGCGGTGCAGTTCCAAATCCAAAAAGAGCTCCCGCATGGACCGTATGGGAGATACTGGATTTGATCACTGTATGGGGAGACAAATCTTTTCTATCAGAGCTCCGCCCCAGAAGATGAAATGCCAAAGCATTTGAAAAAAATCTCCAGGCTATGATACAGAGTCCACAGCACAGTGCTGTGTGACAAGTGTAACAGAAAGCCAAAGACTCAAATGGACGCTCATGGAGGAAGGGAGGGGGGACTGAGGACTCCAGCTATCCCACAGTCCCTGCAGTCTCCAAAAAGTATTTGCATTCTTAGCTCAGTGGTTTGAGTATTGGTCTACTAAACTCAGGGTTGTGAGTTCAGTCCTTGAGGGGGCCACTTAGGGATCTGGGGCAAAATCAGTACTTGGTCCTGCTAGTGAAGGCAGGGGGCTGGACTCAATTACCTTTTAGGGTCCCTTCCAGTTCTCTGAGATAGGTATATTTCCGTATATTATTATTATTATAATTCAGCAACACTTAAAGTTGTAAAAATTATTATATTTATGTTTCAAAAATAGAAAGGTATATGGCATATGTTACCAACAAAAAATATCACGGACACAGCCAAAACTCCACTAAATTATGTACTGGCTAATACGTGTTGTTTTCTTATGAACTTAGTCAAATAAAACAGACTAAGAAAGTAGCTGTCTAATTTTGGGAGTGGGAAGGTTACTAAAAAAAATCTGATTTATAATAGCAATTGAACTTCAAGGTTATATGGAGTCACTCTATAGAATACTGAAGCTTCACTTCCAGTCAGTGAACACAGGTTAATGTGGTCTGCTCTCTCTGGTGAAAACCTATTAACGAAAGTGATTTTCTTTACATTATATAAATCTAATGCTGACTAATACCATAGGGTAATATCATGTAAGACAGCCTCACCACAAGTCATGCCAAGGGAGCCAAAATCCCTCCAGTAATGATAATGTAAACACATACAATATAAACAAATTGGGATTGTTGAATTTAAAGAAACTGTTTAGCACAAAAAGAAAAATCACAAATAAAATTCCAGAAGTAGAAAGTATTCTTACATATAAATACCCCTTGCTTTTTTCCCTATGATTTCCCACATGGCTTTGTTCCTAGAATTATTAGATAGAAATAGTGCCTAATAAATATGAGCATTTCTTGGTTATGATACATCATTGTGGAGTATAGTACTATTCTAAAGTACCATCAGCTATTCTAAAGCACCAGGTAATCTGTAAGTAAATTAACCAGGAGCTGTGAGGTAAGTATCTTTTTAAGGCTGACTAAAGGCATGTAGCAAGTGTTTCAGCCCTGCTCTCTTGCCATACTAGGAAGATCCTTTGAGTTAGAGGAACTCAAATGTGTTCTGACAGCTGTTTTTAACGTCTGCATGATCAGTTCAGAAGTCAGGTAGGATTAGCCTTCTTTGCAACTCAAATGATTTTAGTACCGGAGACTTTTGTTTTGTTCATTCCCTGCACTGATTATTTGTGACCTTTATAGAGAGTTCACAAGAGAGAAAAGCTCCTTGAGCCCTCCTCCACTACAATGCACACCCATAAAAGGGCTATGGACAGTCTGCCCCTTTATTAGAGGGTTATGAGTAAGTGGAAAGAACTGGAATGTTTGGTGATACGAGAAAGCATATGAGTAGTCCCTACAGTCACTATTTTCCAGAACATTCAGACTTCACTGAAGGTAATTGCATACCTCAGAAGTGTAAATATGTATAGACATTCCATTCAAATAACCATAGTTAGTGGTAAGTAACCTTTATTCACTCCCTCAGTGAAACACCTATAATCAGCTCTGAGTATCTGACCTCATTTACCCAAAATGTTTATGGCTATGTGAACTGTCTTTAGTATATTTGTATTCCTCTAGTATTAGAAAAGATAATACAAGGTTGATCTCAGCTATTTCCTTTTAAATGTGAAGAAATATTACTTAGAAAAAATGAAGATGAGTTTTCTTTACCTGTGAACCTATTGTCTGTAAATCTCACATCCTGATTCTTATGTGCCTGTAGTAGTGTCATAGAATCATCGAATATCAGGGTTGAAAGGGACCTCAGGAGATCATCTAGTCCAGCCCCCTGCTCCAAGCAGGACCAATCCCTAACTAAATCATCCCAGCCAGGGCTTTGTCAAGCCTGACCTTAAATACCTCTAAGGAAGGAGATTCTACCACCTCCTAGGTAACCCATTCCAGTGCTTCACCACCCTTCTAGTGAAAAAGTTTTTCCTAATATCCAACCTAAACCTCCCCCACTGCAACTTGAGACCATTACTCCTTCTTCTGTCATCTGTTACCACTGAGAACAGTCTAGATCCATCCTTTTTGGAAACCCCTTTCAGGTAGTTGAACACAGCTATCAAATCCCCCCTCATTCTTCTCTTCTGCAGACTAAACAATCCCAGTTCCCTCAGCCTCTCCTCATAAGTCATGTGCTCCAGTCTCCTAATCATTTTTGTTGCCTTCTGCTGGACTCTTTCCAATTTTTCCACATCCTTCTTGTAGTGTGGGTTCCAAAACTGGACACAGTACTCCAGATGAGGCCTCACCAATGTCAGATAGAGGGGAATGATCACTTCCCTCGATTTGCTGGCAGTGCCCCTACTTATACAGCCCAAAATGTTGTTAGCCTTCCTGGCAACAAGGGCACACTGTTGACTCAGATTCAGCTTTTCATCCACCGTAACCCCTAGGTCTTTTTCTGCAGAACTGCTGCCAAGCCACTCAGTCCCTAGTCTGTAGCAGTGCATGGGATTCTTCCATCCTAAGTGCAGGACTCTGCACTTGTCCTTCTTGAACCTCATCAGATTTCTTTTGGGCCAGTCCTCATAGTACCATAGTGTCATGGTACCCTGCATGAGAAGTACCAAATTAATATGCTACAAGTAGGATTTAAATAGTTTTTATAGTCTAGAGGGATGTTTTTATTGTCTGTTTTGTTGATTGACAACCCTTTCATACTGCAATAAATTTAAAGGCTTGACTATCTATATTTGAAAGTGAGGACGAGCTGGAAAATTTTGAAATCCGAATTTTGTAAATGCTGCACATAGCACAAGCACGAGAAACAAAAAACTAATCTCTACTATCAAAGTGTGGATTGCTACCTTTATTGTAATGAATCTAGAAAAGAGAAGAAGGATGAAGTGAGAATTCTTTTTCAGGAACTATCAGAAAATTTTATACTCATTCCAGTTTATTCTGTCTGCAAAACACATCTACAGCCATCTGATTTTCAGCATGATAAGTATCATTATATAATCATCTATTAGAGACGAAACATTGCGTCTTCAAGTTGGGACCTTTTAATGGACTAGTAATCAGGGTCTAACTAGGAAAAAGTGATGATGCAGTTCTAAACACTAAGGCTGGGACTGGTTGAAAGGTTCTCTTCCTCTATCCCTAAGGAATGCAATTACCTCATCTAAATGTTTAAAATTATTTTTTTCTATTTTTCATTTTTCTAATCCTTTTCAATTGTCCAATATTTTTTCCATTTTTCAAAATTTAAAAGCATTTTCTCAGCATTAAATTTTTTTTTGCAGCTTTTAGAAATAGCCTGCGTTGCTGAGACTACATTGCATCCTCCAGAAGCCACTTCAGCTTGTAGGAAACAGTAAGGAAAAATGCAGCAAAGAATCTTGTGACACCTTATAGACTAACAGACGTTTTGGAGCATGAGCTTTCGTGGGTGAATACTCACTTCATCAGATGCATGCAAAGAAAAATGGTTCATGCATTCATCAGATGCATGCAAGGAAAAATGGTTCATGTTCTGGTTGTGTACTTCTGACAGTCAAAAGTTAACTGTGGCCTTTCCTCAAATCTTAGGGCAGTTTCACCTCTTGTTCCATCTTACTCAAAATCTATGATACCTTTTGAGATGAGCTACTAATAGTGCCGAGTCTTTTCCCCTCTATGACTGCAACTACATTAGAAAAATCGGAACCTGTAATTTTCCACCAAGGGTAGCAATGGAGAAAACTAGCACAGAGACTAGTGCAGGAACTAGGGTTGCAGGGGGTGCTGCAGCACCCCTAGGTTTTAGCTGGGGATCCGCTGTCAGCCCGCTGCCCCTGGCTGCTGGCTCTATGGGGGCATGGACAGGGGTAACAGGACTGGCCTTCAGACCCCCCTATTTGAAGTGTTCCTGCACCACTGCATGAAAGCAAAATGCAGATATGACCGAGGAGTATGGCTTGTCCATTCTTTTCTATGTCTACTGACAGTATGAAACTTGTGCTTTCCAGCGATAGATAAACCTAATGTTTTAATATGGCTTTCAGTATAGCAAAAATACATTAAACTTCTACATTCAATACTAGAGCTGCTAAAAAATTTCAAATTTAGAAATTTTTGTGTGAAAAAGACATTTTAGGGATAATTTTTTTAACCATCTCTCTGAAATACCTCTTTAGATTATTTTTATTCATCATTACATTTAAAAAAAACCTGAGCAATAATAATTAGTTTAGGAATTTACTATTTAGTTAATTATGTCTTTTACATACATCTTTCTTAAATGATCTTAATCTTTGGGGGGAGAGAGAGCTCAGTAGTTTGCACATTGGATGCTAAACCCAGGGTTATGAGTTCACTCCTTGAAGGGGCCATTTAGGGATCTGGGGCAACAAACAAACAAAAACGTTAGAGACAGTACTTGGTCCTGCTAGTAAAGGCAGGGGACTAGACTCAATGACCTTTCAAGGTCCCTTCCAATTCTATGAGATTGGTATATTTCCATATTTTATTATTATTATTATTATTATCTTCTTTCTTTAAGGATACTTAGAACATTTAAATCAGGGTGATGTATCAGTTGTATGTAACCCAGTTTATATTGCCATATGATCCTCTTCCTCCTATCCTGCCTGGAAACAGCACTGATGCTTAGTATTTTGACTTCCTAGTCAGGAAATGTGACTTAAGATCTCCTCTGTTTTGCTCCTCTCCCTGGTTCTAGTGGTCTGAGTTCTGCAGGCCTTCCAGAAATCTGTTGGTGGCTTTTGAATGAGTTAACCTCTTCTCTCCACAAGGCACTCTTGAAGGTCTTGAGATCTCAGATCCCAAAGGAACTGACTGACTGATCACCCTTGCATGGCTCTCAATAGGCGGATATTTTGCCAATACTTTGTTTCCTCATACTCCTTTCAAATACAGTCCTTTAATCTAGAGGCCATAATGGTTCCTTTTACTCCCAGGGAAAATTACCCCAAAGGCAGGAGTTTGCAGTTTAGCAAGTTGTTTCTCTGTATAATCACCATGATATGCGTAACCTTACTATTAACCCCTTATTTTATGGTCATAGTCATCACAACTACTTTGCCTCTAAAAAGACAGCAATGTTTCCCAGATACTTCTCCAGGAACTTTGTCCCCAGAACTCTGAATGGAAGCATACTCTCAGGATTGGAGCCCAGAAGTGAATTATTGCTTACCATGGTGTTACTGAAGATAGACAGAATAGGACAGAGGTCATTGTCCTTGTGACCTTGTTGTCGTTGGCTCTCCAAAATGATGAGTCTGATCGCTTACTGTCTGTGGAAGCTGACTTAGACAAGATCTCACAGTGTAGGGCCCTATTCAGTTTTCCAGTCTAGAAAATCCAACTCCATCAGGCTGGAGATTGAATAGCTCTTTTGGATAAGATGGGTGAATAGGGTTCTGACAACCGCATTACCTGTGAGTAATCTTTCCTTTCTGAAAAACAATGTCTGTGGCTTTGTCCTCAATGAAAATGTATGCCTTTAATTTGTTAGTAGCCACTAGGTGGCAACTACACACAAGTCAAAGCAACTACTTGGGACTGCATATGCGCACTAGTTCCAAGCTCTGATGATGTTACCATGGTGACTTTGATCACTGCCATACTTTTCCTGTTTTTTATACCGCATACTGTATCTCTCTAAACCTTACAGACATGATCTTGGGAAATCTGTCTTTGTTACTGTAATTATTTGTAGAAATGTTAATAGCCAAGTACTATTTTTATTCTTCTACATTGAGAAAGCTACCATGATCAATATTCAAACAATAGAATTTTCCAAATGGTAAATCTTATAGTACATATTTTTCATCTTTCTATAGTATAGTCTCTCTAGAATAGCATTTCCCAACATAGGAGGTGCTAGTCTGGTTTAGGATGGCTAGGTTAGGGAAGTCCTCATGACCCTATATCCACATTGTCTCCGCGCTGCAAATGTACTGCTGCAAGTGGAGTGCAGTTTCCCTCCCTACTTCTGCAGCAGCCATGATGCTTAGTAAAAGAGCGGTTCACAAGTAAAGGTCTGCAGAATCAGGAATCAGCTCACTGGCCCAAACTTTACATCTCTTCTTTCATGTCACTTAGCTGAGCTGTGAGAGCATGTCTTGACTCCACAGAGCAACCAAAAGGTGCCCCCTGTGATGGAGTATACAAACCCCACATAGGGTTCCAACTTTCTGACCTAACAAAACCAAACACCCTTGCCCCGCCCCTTCTCCAAGGCTCTGCCCCACTCACTCTATCCCCCCCTCCCCCCTCCATCGCTCATTCTCCCCCACCCTCACTCACTCACTCACTTTCACCCAGCTGGGGGAAAGGTCCCTTTTCAACTGGGTGTTTGGTTGAAAACTGGACACCTGGCAACCCTAACCCCACACTGGACAACAAGGGGGTTAAGGAGCTACTCTGGGCTCAGGCAGGTCTACCATACCACAGATGCAAGGCATGCACAAGCTGGAGGAGGAACTTAAAATGGGGAGAGAGCAGCTTTTGTTACTTGTTGGCAAACCAAGGAAGAAAACAGACCTTCAGCCCTTAGCTCCTGGGGAAAGGACTGACTGACAGCAGGAGCTTCCCAGACCGCTGCTGCCCAAAGGCCCCTTCCTGAGGGAAGGGAGGGCCAAATTCAGATGCACCTTGAGAAGAAATCCTTTCCCTCTAGTTCCTTTTAACTCAGATTGTGTTAATTCCCTTGCATATTTTGTTCATGGAGGACCTCAGAGGGGGGGGGATTCTCAAGTGACCTGGCTGGAGGGTCCAGTCACAGGAAGAGGCATACTGCCACAAAGACAGACCAGCTGTTGGCAGAGACGCCCAGTGGGAAGAGAGCTACTACATCATTCCTGGCCACAATGAAGCACCAGAAATGAGTCAGCCCCTTCGCTACCCCACTTTGAACATATATGTAGGCTTTAGGTAAGGACAAATAGCCAAAAAAAGGGGGAAGAAGAGGGAGCAAAACTTCATTTAAAAAAAGACAAACAAAAAGGAAGAATAAAGATGAAAAAATGAAGAAAAAAAAGACAAACTCTGCTGGGAACATTGTATGCAAAGTTCTGGACAGTGTCCGTCCACCGCAAGGATCTCCAACACAAAAATGCTGGGCAGCACTGCTTCAGAAGCACAAAGTTCTAAGCATCAAAACTTGTTCTCTCATATGTTCCCTTGTAGGGTTTTGGTTCTTAGTGTGATAGCTTGACAGAGGTCCCCTAATTCTCTGCATGAATTTCACCAGAACTCTGAGAGAGTAAAATACCCTGAAAAGGATAGGAAACCAGGGCAATATCAATATGTAATTATGTTCTGATGGTGGAACTAGCAGAGCTATCACTAATGCTAGCGTTCGTAATGTGAATCCAATCCAGGAGAACAAGATATTCAGAGAATATGGTAGAAGACTTCACAGGTATGTTTTGTTGCTGGTAAACCAATTTATTTTTGCTGAAATATTCAAATCATGGATTAATAAAATGGAACTTTGCTGTAAGTACACTTCTACCCCGATATAACGCTGTCCTCGGGAGCCAAAAAATCTTACCGCGTTATAGGTGAAACCACGTTATATCGAACTTGCTTTGATCCGCTGGAGTATGCAGTCCCACCCCCCTGGAGCACTGCTTTACCGCGTTATATCCAAATTTGTGTTATATCAAGTTGTGTTATATCGGGGCCGAGGTGTATAAGGAAATTTGGGCTTTCCTTGAATATTAGGGAATGTGGTTGAATTTCTGTGGCAAGAGATTTCTGAAAGTAATTGAACCTGGCAAGATTAAAGCAGTGGTGAATATTTTCCTTTGCTTATAAAAAAAAATTGATTTTATTAACACTTGTGTGTTAGTATAGATCAAAGTGTTAAATGTATAAGTGTGTATTCCGATATTTAAACTTCATGAAAACTAGTGGACTGTTACTTGTATTGTTTTCACTTATCTGTTTCTCTTATAACACTGCTCTACAGCCAAAATGCTTCTGAAATAAATGTAATCCAACTTTACTAATTCTGGGTCACTGAGAACGAAAATGATGCTTAAAATTGTTGATTGGCTCTAGTTTTCAAGATATGCTATTGGGTCAGTATATACGACCCTTGACTTGGGAATGGTGGAGGATAAGTGAGTTATAAAGGGAAGGGATCTCAATTTAAACCAGAAATGACTAAAATACATCTTTGACTGGAACTATGAATAAATGTATGACTGGGTTTGGACAGTACTTGCTTTTTAGGCAAAACAATGAATGATGCAATCTGAAGCTGGTATTGCATCACACATGATATGAATTGCATCATGTTATTCCTAGAAGTCATGGATGATGCAATCATAACAAAGCTTACATCACTCTGCTGAACAAATTGCCCTATATCAGCTCTAGAAATCATACAGTATCATGCTCTCTTATTTGTCAGTGTTTGATTTTGCAAAGGGACACATTTCTGTTTAGCCAAAGTGAGCAGAGATGCCTTGTACTTGTGTGAACAGTGCAGATAACTTCTGCTATGTTTGTGGTGAAGTGACTTTTGCATCACAAAAGCGCAGTATAACCACTATGGTTAAGAAAGCCTATCACCTTTATTTTGGCTGCAAAATTGGAGATCAGGACAAGAAGTGGGCCCCACACATATGCTGCAACACTTGTGCAACAAATCTTCGCCAGTGGTTGAACAGGAAAAGGAAATCTATGCCTTTTGCACTGCTAATGATTTGGAGAGAGCCAACAGATCATACCAGCAATTGCTACTTCTGCATGGTGCCTCCAGTTGGGAAAGGTGTGTCAAAGAAGAAAAAGTGGACTGTGCATTATCCAAACATTCCATCAGCTATACGCCCAGTACCCCACGGAGAAGGACTGCCGGTTCATGATGCACCAGAATCATTCTCACTTGACTCAGACGAGGAAGAGGAAGAGGATGAAACTTCTGGTTCTGAACCATCAATGTCACAGGACCCACATTTTCTCCCATCCTCCTCCTCTGAACCACACCTCATAGCACAAGATGAATTGAATGACCTTGTCAGGGATTTGGAACTACCCAAGAGTAAGGCAGAGCTGTTGGGCTCCAGACTACAGCAGTGGAATCTCCTGGCAGGCTATCAGGGCAAATGGAGCCCATCAATGCTTGCAGATTATTGCTGGACAGTGACAAGAGATGCTCCATTTAATGAATACAAGAGACAAGCCAAGAAGTGCTGAGTAGACACTGAATAGGACTAAACTATGTACATAATAGTTTTTTGCCTTTTGTTTCATAATAAATTTTATTTATATAACCCTTTTGCTGATTTTTAAAGTGTTACATAAACAGGACAGGTGAAATATTATCATGTAAAGCAACCATAAACACATGAAAAGACCTGGGTTTACAATTCATGATTAAAACTCTACTATCTACACAACGTACATAAACATAAAATGTAAAAACTTAAATATCTTAGAAACAGTAGCCAATCAGTTGTTTTAATTGTCATATTTGAATTCAGCACATCAAAATACATAATAAATATCACATTTTATCTCTGAAGCAGACGACTTCTCAAAAATTGTAGACTAGTGTAATGTGCCAACAAACATTTACATTGTATATACCCTTTAACTAAATGACCCCTCAAAGAAATTTTGTGGAATGCCAATGAAGGACCTAAGGCCTGTAACAGAAAAAAGCTAATTTCAAACAAATGTATAATTATGTATAATGGTTGGAAGTCAAAAGACTAAGTGCATTCCTCACATACCATCATTAAAGGAAAAGCTCAAGTGTGTAGAGACACTGTCAGCTTGCTTTACATGTGAAGATACTATAAATATGGATTCAAAGAATGTCTCTGGATAGTTTGGATGGGTAGGGGATAGGTACCAGATGCAAAGTGGAGATCCCCAGAGACAATCTGGTTAACCTGAAAGACTTTTGGGAAACTAACAGTTTATTATATCATTTGTTACCAGCATTGTCTTTGGTGTAAGATCTAGAGTACCAATTGTTCTGGGGTAAGTGACAGGTCTCTTGGGATTGGGAGAAACCTGATGTGGTATGATTTTTTGTTTTAATAACGTTTTATCACAGAGTTATTTGTTTGGATGGCAAGATAGACTGGAGAGGCTAAGGGGACTGTTTGTGATTTCATGGTAAGACTGTCTGCCCTGAGATAGACACTTACAGTTGTGAGCAATTTCAGACAAGGTGACACTCTAGGACCAGAGAATTTTTGCTAGCAGTGTCCATTTGGTCCATGCATGCGCCCCCCCCCACTCCTTATGCTCCTCACTGAGGGTATAAAGGGGGCTGTTGGACCGTCACTGTTTTAGTTCCTTCTTACTGTTTGTGATCTAGGAGAGAGCTTCAGTGTTTGTGCTGACTTCTACAGTGGCAGGGAGAGCATACCAAGGATCCTGGCTTCAAGAACTGTATTGACTGCCAGAAACTGACACTCATGAAGCAGGTATATACACAACTGTGATGAAGCAAAAATCTAGCAAACCACAGTTTATGCAAAGACCAGCCTCCACTGGCATTCCTCATGAGCTGTCCTGCAAATGTCAGAGAATGCAGAGAGCCATATGTACCGACTCCATAGGGGGTTCAAGCATCCACAGAAAAAAAAATACTGCTCAGCACTCAGCAACCACAGCTGTTTGGCAGTGCCACCGATCAGCTGTTAGGTAGGTGGCTGGCTGGAGGCACTAGGGGGATGGTAGAGAACAGTGAGCGGTCAGGGAGCCTCCATGGATAGGGCAGAGTGGGAGCAGGAAGAGGAGAAGCAAGGTCAGGGCCTCGCGGGAAGGAGCAGGGCTGAGGGAATGTGGCCTCCTCTGCCAAAAGGGAGGAGTTAACCCCTGCGGTACCAGTGTGGGGCAGGTGCACCCTGTCACAGGCTCCTACAGGGAATATCTTACCAGGTAACTCAGTAAGTGACCACTGTGCTTCTGGACTTGTTCAAGAGGCTAGGTCTCAGGATGATCCTGGAAAAGTCCACCCTGGAACCAATGTAAACTATAGAGTTTAACAGGGCAAGGCTAGATACAGTGTTAGCCAGGACATACTTATCAAGGAAGGGATTGTCTTGTATGAGCAGACTCATATAGCAAATTCAGATGAACCCCAGGACATCCATGTGGTCTTATCTGGTCATGTTGAGTCATATGGCTGCAAAAACATATGTGACCCCATTTGCAGGGCTTTACTTTAGATGCCTGCAAGCGTGGCTACAGACAGTGTATGCCCCGGGCAGACACAGTCTTGACTTTCTAGTCATGTTTCCTTGAAGGGTCCTGGACTACTTTATCTGGTGGAAGGACAGAGGAAAGAGATGGGTGTATGGATGTATGTGGGAGCTTCCTGTTTAGTTCCCCACTGCTAACAAAGACTATAACAATGAGTACATCCCTCACAAGGTGAGAGGCTCAAATTGGGGGGCAGGTAGTGGAAGGGACATGGTCTCCTCAGGAATCTATGCTCCACATCAACATATTGAAGTTTAGAGCAATTAGGCTATCCTGCAAACAATTCCTCCTTCACATTCACAAAACTGGTTGGAAAACCATTCTCAGCGAGTAGTTATCAGTGGTTCAATCATGCTGGAAGGGCATAACGAGTGGGGTCCTGCAGGGATCCATTTCAGGTCCGGTTCTGTTCAATATCTTCAATGATTTAGATAATGGCATAGAGAATACACTTATAAAGTTTGTGGATGATACCAACCTGGGCAGGGTTGCAAGAATTTTGGAGGATAAGATTAAAATTCAAAATGATCTGGACAAACTGGAGAAATGGTCTGAAGTAAGTAGGATGAAATTAAATAAGGATAAATGCAAAGTACTCCATTTATGAAGGAACAATCAGTTGCATGCATACAAAACAGGAAATGACTGCCTCGGAAGGAGTACTGCGGAAAAGGATCTGGGGGTCAGAGTGGACCACAAGCTAAATATGAGTCAACAGTGTAACACTGTTGCAAAAAAAGCAAACATCATTCTGGGATGTATTTGCAGTAGTATTGTAATCAAGACATGATAAGTAATGCTGCTCTATTCCATGCTGATTAGGCCTTAACTGGAGTATTGTGTCCCATTCTGGGTGCCACATTTCAGGAAGGATGTGGACAAATTGGAGTGAGTCCAGAGGAGAGCGACAGAAATGATTAAAGGTCTAGAAAACATGACGTATGAGGGAAGATTGAAAAAACTGGATTTGTTTAGTCTGGAAAAGAGAAGACTGAGAGGGGACATATAACAGTTTTCAAGTATCTAAGAGTTTGTTTCAAGGAGGAGGGAGAAAAATTATTGTTCCTAACCTCTGAGGATAGGACAAGAAGCAATAGGCTTAAATTGAAGCAAGAGAGGTTTAGATTGGACATTAGGAAAAACTTTCTAACTGTCAGGGTGGTTGAACACTGGAATAAATTGCCTAGGGAGGTTGTGACATCTCCATCATAGCAGTGTTTTTAAGAGCAGAGTAGACAAACACCTGTCAGGAATGGTCTAGATAATACTTAGTCCTGCCATGAGTGCAGGGGACTGGACTAGATGACCTTTTGAGGTCCCTTCCAGTCCTATGATTCCATAATTCGTAGCCGGTCAGACCAGGTGTTTTGGACAACAGGCCCTGAAGGAAGGAGGTGGCAGCACACAGGAAAGTCTGTGCAAGCCCGGGACCCAGCATCAGGCCATTTCTCTCTCTGGATCCCCAGGATCTAGAAGGGTAGGGGTCAGTGAGTGTCTGGGTTGGGGCGGGGGGCTGCAGCTGGCCTCAGGGGAGGAGGGAGTATGAGTGTCTGGGGCAGGGTGCCGTGGCTGGCCTCTGGAGGGGAAGCTGCTTTGGATGCCTCCCTGGGCAGGGCAATTCTAAATTTTGTTGTGGCATAGGACTCCGGGTACCTGCCTCCCTGAGAAGGACACTGAATCATCTGAAGCACACTGTACTGTCAGACTCAAGTAGTGAGAAGACTTTTACGTGGAGGCTTCTTTTAAGTTCCTTGTCTTTGTTCCTCTACCCTCTTAAATCTCTAAATGCTCTTAAAAATCAGCATTAAATTGCATACATTCTCCAAATTAATTCTCTTCCGAAGAGTTATTTAAATTGTAATTTGCTGACTATTTTACATGAGAAAATAGGTGCAGTATAAATTTTTCTCGCCTTGGGATTACATGAATGGAATTTTAAGAGGCATTAGTAAAACTTCTGAAAACACTCTAAGATTAGCATGATGGACACTGTACTTGCATTTGGTTTTCAGTGAGAATAGGAATGTAAAACAGTATTCTTTTACCTTGGTAAAGTAATTTTTAAAGGAAATCTGTATCAGTTTCACTTTGTGCAGGAATTTGGAAATTCACAAGTTCAGGCTCTCCAGTCAACAGGAATAACTGAAAGTTATTGTTTTCAAAGTTTTTATTTACAAGTGCCATTTCTTAATGTAGAGCTTGAAACACACATCTTGTTGAGCAGTGTCACTAGCTTTGCAAAAGCCGAATGGAAAAGAATATAAAATAATATTCAATCAATATTAAATTGTCAGAAGAAAAACTTTTAGACCAATTTTTTCAAAAATGGATAAAGTTAGGCTCATAAATCTATACCTAGGCATTTGAATCATGGTCTGATTTTCAAAAATGCTGAAAATCTAGCAGCTCACCCACCCACTTAGATTGTCCACATTATTCATATTAACAAGCACAGACACCCATTTACTGTACTTGTTTTGTGCACATAAATGTGGATTATGTGGACACAATTTAAGTAATTATCATTTTGATAATTTGTCCCTCGTATCACAAACCACATTATTTTACATCAGAGTCGACACAAATGTTTAGAACTGCTACTTTCAAGTAAAGAATTAAAAAACAAAAAATAAATTTCAAACTTTTATTCATGGTAATAAATGTTTCTTTCCTTGCCAGTCTGCACATTAGTGGGTTGAGAAAAATGCTCTTAGTTTTCTTTTAATGTGAAAAACTATTGGACTTCATTTAGTAATGCACTATATATTTGTGTGTGTTGTTTAGGCAGAGGTCTATCTTGTACACATTTAATTGTGAATATCCTCACAGTGTTACTGAGGGAAATCATTTTCACTTTTTGCTATTTTATTTCATTATAAGTATACATGGATGGCTAAAATTTTAACTTAATTTACTTTTCAATTTGATTGCATACCTCTTAGCTTTAAAAAAAATGGTTCCGAGTTCAAAACTGCATAGGGAGTGACTTTTCGTATTTTGAAATTATACATCCCTGCTCCCAACATTCTTGCATCCTGAAACATATAACTTTGGCACGTTCATCTAACCACTGAGTTATGTACAGACGTATTATATGAACTGATAACAACTGGAGTTGACACACATTATCATACGCTAAATGTTACATGTCATGTATTGTCAGATGCTACCTGTCCAGGTGACGGGGAATAGTGTTACAAAATAATAGGAGGAAGTTATCATGGATGTCATGTTTCACACTTCACTGATAGTCCTTACTGGTTGCAGTCATACCTTTCATTGGTAACTCTTACAGGCTGTGAACCCAGGTCTCTAAAAGGGAAGGTTAAATTATTATCCCTTTGACACCTAGCCCTGGATTGTCTTCTTTACTGATGAGCCTAGACAGTTCTCAGTTTTTATACCTGTAGATTGGCTGTACTTAATAAAGAACCTCTTCCATAATGTATTACAAATTTTAAAATGCAACTGCACTAGGTAGCTCAAGCTTATGATGCTACAGTATCTGAAAATAATTTTGAGATAAAACAGATTAAAATTTTAAAAAAGCTTCTTTGAATTATGATGTTTGGTGGTGCATCCACAAATCAAGATCAGCATGTAAGAGTCCTTCAGGAATAAACAATTCCTGTAGAATTCAGTTTTATTCCCCAAAGCTAAGACAACTGCATTAGAACATCTTATATCTTTGGAAAATCTTAGATTTTTTACTTGAATCCTATCCTTACATAAAGCATGATTCAACCAGAAATCCATTCTCATTGTTCAAAGTTTCACAGTACACTAGAAATAGTATAGTAAAGAAGGGTAAAGATCCACAGGTGTCTTTCTTGTTCAGTCACAGAAAAATTGACAGCAATGTATGCCCACTTGCTTTTAACAGGTGATGGCTCCAAAGAAACAGGTGTAGAAAATTGTGAAATAGCAAATAAAATGCTAAATATAGGGCAAAAACTTTGTCCTGTATTGCAAAGGTGTGCTAGCAGAGGAAGAGTGTTCAGAACCCTTAATTTTCCCAGGACTTAAATTCTCACTATTTCCTAGCGCCACAGAGCATGGGGCTTCAGCCCCGCAGGAGGCACCAGGGCTCGGGGCTTCAGCCTCGCGGGGCATGCCGGGGCTCCTGAGGGTTTGGAAGTATTTACTGGAGCTCCGCTCTGGACATCTTCGGCTGAATTTAAGCCCTGCCCAGGTCCTTCCCATCAGTGTATCAGCAGAGAGGGATTTTGCTCTAGATTTAGGTTAGGATTCTGGCTTACTACCCTGACTGGTGCACCCAGGGCTGGCTCCAGCTTTTTTGCCGCCCCAAGAGGTGAAGCGAAAAAATAAAAATAAAAAAGATAAAGCCGATCGGCGGCAGCTCAATCGCGCTGCTTTGTTCTTCAGCGACACTTCGGCTGTGGGTCCTTCACTCCCTCTCTTCCTCTTCGGCAGCACTTCGGTGGCAGCTCAAAGAGGAAGAGCAGGACTGAGGGACCCACCACCGAATTGCCACCGAAGACCCAGACGTGCCGCCCCATTCCTTTGGCCGCCCCAAGCACCTGCTTCCTTTGCTGGTGCCTGGAGCTGGCCCTGAGTGCATCACAGCCCTGGGGGAAGTGATCTGCTAGCTTGGGGGCTTGATCAGCCTTTCAGCATGTAAACTGTAAACTGCAGCTAGGATGAATACTGTTCCTCTAAAGGAGCAGTAAGGTGTGCCCAGCCAGGTGCCCTGAAGCATCCTGTCCTGCACTGACAGATTGGTTCCAAGTAGATACAGTACACAGAATGGCTTCTTGGGTTAACTAAAAACATATTTTTTCGATAAGCAAAATAATAATTCTGTGTATTGTGATATGAAAGACTCCGTATTTAATATCCTACCCTAATTTAATGATTTTTAAGCCAACATGAATATCCTGCATATATGGCAATCACTCCACCTAAAACCTATCTCAAATCTCTCTTATCATAATAATACCTCTCTTCTCTTAAGCTTTTTAGGCTTTCTCGGTTCTCTATCATGTAAGTCTTTATAGCCTTCTCTTCTACTTAATATGGCTTTCCAGACCACGCTCAATTTTCATAGTTTTGCTGTGCTTGCCTCTCATCTGTTGATACAATAATTTAATTACTCTACTTAATCCCACTAGACTCTCTAACACCCCAACTCCATACTTAAAATTTTAGTGTACATTTCATCACTTAAATGTGAGTGTAGGCTGTACATAATTATCATTTTCATTAATTGGGTTTTTATGTCATAATTCAAAATGCTTAATTTTACATGATATACTTTACAGTTAAGTATATGTATATTGTCAAAATATAATTCAAATATTGTTTGTTATAAAATAAATAAAACATGTTAACATTATATAATCTATCAAATTAATCTTTGATGTTCTCCTAAATTATATTTTTAAAATACATTTTCAATTCCTGTAAAAAAAATTTTCCTGTTATTTTATTTACAGAATATCCAAGGTATCTCCAAGCATCCAGTTCAAATTATTAAGAAGCAATATGTAAAAGGTAAAGGCAAAAGTTGTTATTTATGTAGTTTTATAAAATGACATGCATTTATCTAAGTGTCTGAGTAAAAATATGTGATCAAGTACTATTAAAGCATACCAACATCTCAAAAATGGAGAGAGACTACATTCTAACTGTGTAGTTATATTATAACATTATCTTTTAAACTAATCTTTCTGCTGCTTCTTGCCAGTACAGCATGTGGGTTCTGCTGCCTCTTCCTTGATTTATGCAAACGAGTTCATCGATTTTTAAATATTCTCTGCCCTCCCGGCCAGTCCTCCTACCTTCAGTTTGTGTTCTTTTTTCACAGTTTGTAGCTTGCATCGTTGTAATGGAACCAAATTATCCTGCCTTATCTTACTAACAAGTTTTTCTGTGCTTTCATCTGAGAAAACTTCTCCTAGGGAGGTGACAGTGCTAGATAGTTTGATTTACGTGATCTAGTCAAACAGCTAAGGGTCAAAATATCCTTTGATTGCTAGTCAGATGGATGCTATAAAATGGATTCAAGGAATAGTATAGAGAGGGCTGTAAGTCCTAGGGAATCATGACCCAAGTGATAGAGAAAGGACTGGACCCATAAGAGTGAACAGTATGAGAGACTTGCTTACATAACCTTTTCTTCCTGCAGGTAGCTGCACAAGACCGCTGCTGCTGCTTTGTTGCTCTTGGTTTCTGTAGGGAGCAGTGGTTGGCTTTGCACAGGAGGTTTTGGAATAGGACACAGTTCAATATAATGAAGCAAAATGTTTCTAGAAGTGCAAGTGAAATGAGGAGAAGAGCTTGGAATAACAATAAAAACCTTAGAATTATAAGTGTCTATCTGAGATGAGAAAAAACTCTGAATGGCTAAAGCTGGAAGTTTGTAATTTCTCATGTTATTTTTAGCTATTTCATCTGTGTACAAACAGTGGATACATATACATGCTACCCAACATATACTACAGCACATAGGCAGACCTAGACTGAGTCTGGCAAAATTCAATAATGATGCTCATGGATCATATGTAAGGCTGTGATTTAATCATGGGTATTTTTAGTAAAAGGTCATGGGCAAGAAACAAAAAATCACGGCCTGTGACCTATCCATGACTTATACCATAAATACTCCTGAATGAATCTTAGGGGGAGGGGCACTGCTGGGGGGAGGAGACCCGGGGGGCCAGCGGGTGCTCCAGATACCGCCACAGGGGCCGTCCCGGGGAGCCAGTGGCTTTTCCAACTGCCGCCAGGGGCGGGGAAAGCCTTGGGGCCAGCCGCTGCTCTGAGCTGTGGCAGCTCCAGTTGTCCCTGGGACCACTGCTCAGGTGGTCCCCAGGGCCAGCCGCACCAGTTGGTATGGCTGATTTCGGGGCTGCCCGAGCGGCTGGCTGCAGAGCCATTCCAGCAGCGGCCGGTGTCGCTGTCCCCAGGGCCGCCTGAGCAGCTGGCTCCAGGGCCAGTTGCTTGGGCAGCCCTGCAGTCAGCCACACTGGCCACTGCAGAAGTCACGGAGGTCGCAAGAAGTCATGGAATCCATAACTTCCACGACTTCCATGACCAACACAGAGCCCTACTCAAATGTACTTAGCAAAACTACATTTTTTCAGGTTTTTCTTTCCTTTTCAAACTTTTCCAGATCTTCTCATTTCCTCCTTTGCAACTTTTACAATCAGTTGGTCACAATCAGTAGTAGAGGAAATATACTATACTTCAAGCATTGTTGCCTTTCCTACACCAAGTAGAATAGGATTCCAGTAATGCATTAACTTTTACTTGTCATCCTGTCATTTCTTCTGTAAAGATTCAGTACACATGGAAATAATTTCCTAGGAAATTGTGATTGAAGTAGGAAATTAATTCATTATTTATTTGTTGAGTACAGGATAATTGCTGTTAGATGGCTTAACTTTTCAATTCCTTGCATTTGTGGTGGTCTGTCAGATACGTTCGATGCTTAGCAACCTTGCCTGTTTTACAACAAAGTTTTATTATTTTGTTTTGTTTCTGTGATGTATTATATGTTTATCCCATCTCCTTTCTAGGAAAAGAAAATGAAATAGTAACTATTTCCCCAAGAACATTGTTTGTTTCAGCTAAAGGATATATGTTCTTAGCAGCAGGTAACAATAATGATGGAAATTATCTTACGATTATATATTAACAAAAGTCCTGTGATAACTGCTGCCAGTCCTCTTTTGGATGCCACTACATCTTCATTGACCTTGTGAAGAAAAAGCATTGATGTTAAGTGTAGTTATCTTCAAGAGTGGCCCATTCCTCACAAGCAGAGTCTGAATGTCTGTATTATAGGCAGCGCTGGTAGCAATATCTAACTGAAAAGCTACTTAATACTTTTCAGCATAAGCACCTCTAACTTTGCCAAACTTTAATCATTCATGCAGAAAGTTTTCATGCCTTGGGCAAGGATAATTTTCACTAAAGCTGTCAATCACAGTTAATGCATACAATTATTGCAAAGCAAATTAACTAGATTTAAAAAATAGTCACAGTTAATTGCAGTTTTAATCACACTGTTAATAGTAGAATACCAATTTAAATTTATTATTAATATTTTGGATGTTTTTCTATTCACCTCATAGAAGTCCACTCAGTTCTACTTCTTGTTCAGTCAATTGCTAAGACAAACAAGTTTGTTTACATTTACAGGAGATAATGCTGCTCGCTTTTTTTTTTTATAATGTCACTTGAAAGTGAGAACAGGCATTCACATGGCACTGTTGTAGCTGGCTATGCAAAGTATTTACATGTCAGATATGCTAAACATTTGTATGTCCCTTCCTGCTTCAACTTGTAGGCTCTAAAGTTTTATATTGTTTTGTGTTTGAATTCTTTTCACAAAATTATAACCTTTTGTGAAAAAAAATTAATTCTATAAAATTCTGTTGTCCTGTAACTGAAAAATATAAACAATGGAAATAAATATGGAAAGGATGTTTAAAAAGTATAATACAGTAATAGAAAAGTTGCAAGGGTACTAATGGAGAGTTTTATTTGCTAGATTTTTCCCATATTGAACTAAGAATCCTTGCACACCTATCCTGTGACCCAGAACTTCTGAAACTATTCCAAGAACCTGAAACCACTGATGTGTTTACTACACTGGCTTCTCAATGGTAAGACTACATTTACACCATCTGATGTAAACCAGACCAGTGGTTTTCAACCTGGGGTCTGCAGACTATGTCTAAGATTTTCAGAGATCCACACCTCCATTTGAATATTTTTAGGGGTCCACAAATGAAAAAATGGTTGAAAACCACACAACTAGGCCAACAAAATGACAAAAGTACCTTCAACTTTTGTATTACTGTTTATTCATAGTTATATAATCTATTTAGGCACAATACTTATTTTCATGAAAATCTGATACTTTTTCAAAAGATTGGGAGATGACAAGCATACCAAAAGAATTTCAGAATTATGAAAGGGAGTATAAGAGTTCCTAACCCATGTCCTTCAAAGCAATGCAGGGGTTCTATTCATCCCCTTCTCCTCCACAGCTTTCATTACCACTGGCTAATATATGGATAATCTGTCTCAAGACTCAAATAATAGATGAGCCTGATGACTGAAACTTGTCAAATAACTCACTGCAAGTAACGTGTTATAAATGTTGACAATTTTTCATTGCATAATTATTCACAAAACATTTTAAAAGAATCGGCTCAGCTGTGACCTAAATTAGCTTCATGAAGGATTACAAAACATCCTTTCTCTCTGTCATGTCTCCCGATGATAATATTCACTCCAGTTACACCACAAATATTTTGAAAACCTTAGACATCTGCTAAAGGTTTTGGAAAACAAAGTCTACCTGTACAAGAAACAGAGAGGACAGCACTCATGGGATTCTTGTGGCTCCAGTGAGGGCTCATCTACTTGTTGATACTTCAGTCTCCTAACAGACCCTCTGATACTCAGGAGAAAGAGCAGTATTTCAATCCTTATTTAATTAAGTCCTTCTCAGCCCTGTTCCTGGGATTATTACTCTTTGTTGATCTTCAGAGAAAGGAGATCAGTAGATAAATTCCAATGAAGAAAAAAATGGTGTATTTCTAGTAACTGCATTATTTCAAGTGTATTACTTATTAGTAAGGCTATGTTTTAGTCACAGGTATTTTTAGTAAAAGTCATGGACAGGTCACGGGCAGTAAACCATGACCTGTCCATAACTTGTACTACATACTCCTGACTAAATCTTTGGGGGGAGGGGTGTAGCCCAGAGCTGCCATGGATGCTCAGGGGGTGGGGTGGTGGGAGGCAGGCAGCGGCACATGGCTTCGGACCCCCACTGGTGCTGGGAAGGGGTGGCAGGGCTGGCAGGTTCCCTACCTGGCACTGCACCTCCTTGGAAGCAGTGACATCCCCCTCCCTCAGCTCCTAGGCAGAGGCGAGGCCATGCAGATCTGCGTGCTGCTTCCACCCCGAGTGCCGGCTCCGCAGCTCCCATTGGCCAGGAACCACGGTCAATGGGAGCTCAGGGGTGGTACCTGTAGGTGGATGCAGCGCGCAGAGACCCCTGGCCATGGCTCCGCCTAGGATGTCACCACTTCTAGGAAGCCCCCACAAGGTAAGCACCACCTTTTTGTTACTGATTTTTCTTTTTTTAATTGTTTGTATGAAATTTTGTTGAGAGCAAATTAGCTAAAAAAAGAGACAAGGAAGGACATGAAAGGGAGAAGTTAAGGGAAAAGGGAAGCAGGGGCCCATGGAGGACAGGTGGAGCCAGGCTTAAGTACTGAAACTGTTATGGAGAGGGCAGGATAGAGTGGGAGCAAACTGCCAATCAGCAAAGTGGGGAGAGAGACCATCCACAGTAAAGGGTGTGAAAACCAGTCAGGCACTGATGACGTCATCAGAGTCCACCAGTCCCAGCTTCTGCTGATTTTCTCTGCTACTGAGGTTCTACTGTTTCCAAATTTCTGCAGAAACACACTTCCAATCCTCGTTCTCCCTTTCTCTGGAGTATTTACCAATGAACTCTGAAGTAGTGGAAAGAAACTGAGGGCAGACGAAGTTGTGGTTTCCCACCTTACGATTCTTGAATCAATGCAGGTGGGGTGGATAGCTGATGGTACAAGACTCAAGGACACACAGATCCCCAGGACTGTAGCTCTAGAAAGACAATAGACTGATAAGAGCACATTTATTAGAAAATAATTTAGTTCGATTTTGAGCATCTGCTGATCTAATTAAGTCTGACATATTATCATGGAATTATATCCTTATTTCATTTTGGAGGTATATTGTAAATATGTGCATGAATATGAATCAAATTTTGTCTCAGTTCTAGGTGGGGCTCCAGACATGTTATTCTAGTCAGTAATCTCATAGCTCTTGGCAGCTGCCAGCCTTGTATAGTTGCTACCCAGGAACTTCAACTTCAATGAAATGTTACAGTCAATTTTTTTTATCAGATATAAGTGTGATAAGTCTACAAAACTATTACATAATGATTCTTCAAACAGTGGCTGCCTTCTCTTTTCAACTTCAAGAAAACTTTGTTTGGAAGCAACTTTATAATATACATATTATTATAATCATTATTAATTACAGAAACACCCTGTGACTTTAACCAGGATTAGGGATCTAGTGTACTACGTTCTGTATGAGCACACAGACTTTCTGTAGTTTCCTCTCCTTGTTCCTGGTTAAGAAGTCTTCTATTAAAGACAAGAACTTTTAGAATATTTTGTCATTTCTAATTCTTATTCAGCTTTCGTAGTCTGAATCCTTAATTTGTGACATATGTTTAGCTGCTGTGGAAACTATTATGATATTGCAGAGAGACTTATGGTTTCAGATGAGTTATAAGCTGTATGGATCCAAACTAACTTTTAGGGACATATTTTAAAATTCATGCCCTACATTCTGCCTGCAAAACACTGAATATCTGAATGTGTGCAAATATTTCCATACACAGGAGTATATTTTGTGGTGGTTCTATGTAAATACATGGCAAACAAAACATAACAATCTAAAAAACAGTGAACAGAATAGCAAAGACAAAAACACTTTAGCAAAAACGCTGAGTACACTGTGTTTAAACATAGCCAATACAAACACTGGTAAAACAAAAACATCTAGTAGATAAAACATTTCTTCAGTTATTAAAACCTAACAAAGGTTAGAAGACACATTTGTTTATTGCATATTAAGTGCAGTAGTTGCAGAAATAAGCAAATAAATAGGTTTTATATAAAAATAAAATTAATTAAAATATAAAGAGTTTGTAGAAGGAAGTTGAGTGCAGGTTATATGAAATGAGCTAGCTGTGATTTGTAGTTACACAGTCAAAGACAATAACCACTGTTTTGCCCTTTGATGGCTCTAAAGCAATGATTAACTGCTAACACTACCCACATGAGAAAGCATCATGATCTAACTAGAAAGAGAGACCTGCACCAGAGCCAGGAACAACTCCTATATTTCCATTCTTGCTCTGCCACTGTCTCTGTTTGGTCCTGGAAATCACTTGATATAAATATTTTCTCTGATTTCCCCTCGGTAGAATAGGGATGATAATATTTAGCTCACAGCAGTGTTATGAGAGTTAATTCATGTTTATACAGTGTTTTACCTTTTTAAAGTGCTATGTAAGTGCTGAATTTTATAACGATGTATGTCAATGTATCACAATCATCTTAAAAAATGAGTTATTTGAATTTTCCCTTTAAAATGATTGCAATTCAAACAGAATAATTTCAGTGCTAATAAATTAAGAATTAATTATAGACTTATAGACTCATAGACTTTAAGGTCAGAAGGGACCATTATGATCATCTAGTCTGACCCTGCACAATGCAGGCCATAGAATCTCACCCACCCACTGCTGTTACAAACCCCTGACCTATGTCTGAGTTATTGAAGTCCTCAAATTGTGGTTTGAAGACCTCAAGCTGCAGAGAATCCTTCAACAAGTGACTCGTGCCCCATGCTGCAGAGGAAAGTGAAAAGCCTCCAGGGCCTCTGCCAATCTGCCTGGAAGGAAAATTCCTTCCCGACCCCAAATATGGTGATCAGTTAAACCCTGATCATTATAGATCCTGTGAGCTTGACTTGTCCATGAGAGGCAAGGGAGGAGGCACACTCATCCTCCCTGCCTCCCCCACAGGCCCACTGCAGCTCTCCAGCAGTGTACCTGAAAAGCTCTTGTCAATTTCGCTTTTGATGTCAAAGTGAAATTGATGAGATCCTTCCAAACAGGCAGGGAGGAGCCCAATTTTCAAAGTTTTATAACTTGCAAGGCCAGAAGAGGCCATTGTGATCATATCTGACCTCCTATATAAAATTTCCCCAGTACAACTCCTGTTCGAACTAGAGCATATCTTTTTTTAAAAAAAAATTCCAATCTTGATTTTAAAATTGCCAGCAATATTCTAGATGGAAATGAAAATTTTTTAACAAAATTGAAATTTACCTACATCAAATTTTGATTTTACGAAAAGGGCATTTTCTGTTGAGAGTGGAAAATTCCCAGATAGCCCTTTTATCTCTAACACAGACAACCAAAAATACATTTCCCTAGTGCAGGGGTTCTCAAACTGGGGGTCGGGACATTATTACGTGGTGGGTTGGGAGCTGCCAGCTTCCATCATTTATAATGGTGTTAAATATATAAAAAAGTGTTTTTAATTTATAAGGGGAATCACACTCAGAGGCTTGCTATGTGAAAGAGGTCACCAGTACAGTAGTTCGAGAACCACTGCCATAGTGCACCACTTATCATCAAATACAGTGAAGTTCAAGAGTTTGGTCCTAATCTTCAAAATCCTTTATATAATTGGGCCAAGCAACCTGCAAGATTACCTCATTCTTCATAATCATGATCCCCCATGACAGTTTCATTCCTCTGGAAGACTAGAACTGCCACCACAAGATTGAGACTCATAAGAGGGAAGAGGAAAGCTTTTTTGGCAGCTGTCCAAGCAGTGTGGCATTTACTGTCACAAGAGATCCAAATGACAACCAACTCAAAGTAAAATATAAATCTGACTTCTCTGACCAAGCCATCCCACAATAAATGAATAAGTAATTTTGTTTAAAAATTCCACTGAGAGAAGGAAAGAGAGTATGACTTAAATCTGTGAGACACTCAGATACTAAGGTAAAGTGCTGTATCATTCCTAGCTAGACAGAGGGATCAATAATTTATGAATTCTCTGTCAAAGATAGAGTGGGATTAAAGAATAAATGAAGTTAAAAGTCAGCGAGTCCTTTTGGTGTCCTGTGAAACTTTTCTTTTTACTGGCTGCATTGTAGCTATAGATCTCTGATATAAAATGGAGCTTTGTTATGCTTCTCAGCTGGTGAGCAGTTCACTACCACAGGATGTGCTAGTCCTGGTCTTGCCATATCTATTCATCTATTAATGTGTCCAGAACTAGCGAACAAAGTTCCTTCTGCTGCTTCTTTCTCTGGTATCTGACTAGCTCTCCCACAGTTCTTTCAAGAATTGCCCATATAGATTTGTGAGAAATGAACTAATAATAACAATCTTCAAAGGCAGTGTGTTTGAGCATAACAGGTTAAATAATGATTGAAGCTCTGCTCTGCTAAATTGGACATCAGGCTAGAGGCCAAGTCAATAACGTTGCATAAATGTGTGAATTGAGCTTCAGGTGTCAGCCTTAGGTATTTTGTTATGCAGCAGAAATGCTGCTTTTGGACCTCATGCTCTAAGACATTCATGTGCAGAAACCAGCAAGGTCATAACAGGTTTGAATCCACTTAGACAATCTCTACTTAGACTTGTTTACGTATACCACAAACACCCTAAGAGTTTTATGAAAAACTTTTGTCATGTCTAAATAGTAACTAAGAGACCTTTTAACCTATACCCTGTATAACCTAGCCTCACCTGTAAATCATAAGGTTTAGAGAAAAACTCTACTGAACAGTAGTTTTACAGATGGATTAAGGTGAAACTCCAACAAGTCAGAAATTAAGTCAGAAATTTAGGATGAGGATGCAGAGCCACCTTATACTTATGGAATACTGTGTAGAAAGGCTTAAATATCAGAACTTGGATTACAGTTACTATCCTTGCTGATTGAGCCACTAGGAATACTATCTTAATGTGTGAAACCAGGGAAATTCCTGTAATCACAATACCATCCTTCCTGAAAAAAATGGTGACATATGCCTAGGAATCTCAGTAAATATTACTTTTACAGGGTCTTCTTCAACTTATACAAGCTATTTGAGTATAACAGCAATTCCTGAAGCTCCTTAAACAAACATGTATACAGTGTAGTATAACTGCAAAAATAAATCTTCTGTTACCTGAAATACATATTTCCACTTCAGACCCTGGTGTCAGGAAGATAATTATCTCTGTAAGTAAGCATTTTCAGGAAGTGACTAAAGATCTAGTCGTGTCCCCATATATATGCTGTTCCATATGAAGTTTGTTGATCTACTCTAAAGAAATCCCTAAGAATCTGTAGGCTCAGAAGCGCCTCCCTACAACTAAAGAAGATACATTGTTGGAAAAGTATGGTGTTTACTGGTCAAGTTCAAGTACTTACTTCCAAGTTCACTTTCATTTCAGAGTTTTAACATCTGAATCTGGGAGCAAAGGGAAAGTTTTGGGAGTGCAATAAATTCTTTCCTGTATTCTACAGGTTAAAAATAGCACATTTTAATGAAATTCCAGACCTATATGTGGTATGCATTGAAAGAGAATTACCTGAATGATGTAGCTAACTGCCAGCAATCTAATATTAAAATAGATTCTCCCCACTAAATAGTGTACAATTTAACCTACACACATTATGATAAAAATCTCTCTCCATATGTACAATGATGCATTTGTCCTTCACTGCTGTTTATCTTTGATGCTACAAAAACAATGCTATAAAATATTAAGACTGAAAGTGTAATGACTTAACCAGATTCTGGATAGGACTGATAGGCTTTTCTAACAGAGACTAAGGTCAGGATTCAGTCCTTTAGAGTAATTGATGTGACTGGCTTCTCCTGTCTCAAAAACTAACAATAACAAGAAAATTGGTGTATGATTCTGAAGGGTGAAATTAAAGTTGTTTATAAAAATGGAAGAAGACATCATTTTGTGGTAGTATAACATTCTCAAGACTTGGGGTAGTCCAGGACTGAGAGAACTCTGAAGGAATTGACAGTGGCCCAACTTTTGGTGTTTCACTTTATGGTTTAAGTTTTATAAAAACCAAACCCACATGAAACCCCTTCAATTTATCCCTTTCCCCAAATCTGTTTCTTACCTTACAGGCCCTGAGCCACCTCTCTTACTCATCAATGGAGCAAGGAATGGGAAAGTTACCCAGAAAGCAGGAAATCTATAATGAGGCTTCCTGCACCATGTCTCTTCAGGTAGAGCCACTGCTCACTTAATCCACTGGGTCTTCAGAGAGGTCAGGCAAAGGTCTGTCCCCTTCAAAGGCATCCAGAAAGAAGGGGACACACCCTTTCCCTGTATACCACTGCTAGATTAAGCAGCAGAGGAAACAAGTGCCCCATAATTAGGATAGTGCATGTATGCTATGGAATCCAAGTGGATCTATAAGACTCCTCTTTAAAGTTAGTTATTTTGAAGAGTGTTTCTTTACATCTTGTCACAGGATGAGCTTGGTTGGCCCCTTAAGAGGACCAAGTTCACATCACTTCTGTGGACATAGCCTCTGCCAAAACCAGATGAATTTGAGGACTTCGCAATCATGGGAACTGTAGGCTGCCAACAGAGCATGTTGGATATAAAAGTCTTGCTCTTCTCTGTCTGAGGGAGGTCAGAGCAATGGTCAGACACGCAGTGAATCTCTCTGGCAAGGAGGAGACAAGAGACAAGTGTGCTGATGTTGTTGAAAGGAAAGGGCTTAAGGAAGAAGCCTGCAAAGGTAGCCTAGAGAGGAGCTGAAGAAAGATCTATTGAGGAACCTTTCATAAAGGGGAGAAAGCTCTTGAAAAAGGGACGCGATGTTCACCCCGACCCTGATGAGTGGACTGTAATGCAGAGATGTAATGTCTTTTCCTTTTGGACTGCTATAATGGACAGCAGAATTTTGTTTCAGCTGAAGGGCTAAACCACCCAACCAACAGGGTAAATTCAGGCATTGGTCATATCTGATAATGGGAAGATTGCCATTTAGTCTAGCAGGAGCTACAATGAGACACAGGGACTGTATACCTTCTCCCTGCTTGTTGGTAGTGGTTCAGGCTACTTCTTGATGCCCCATAAAAGCCAGTAGATTGTGGAGGACAGAAGTTCTACCTAATGCAGCCCAAAAATATATTATGGAAAAGGAATTGCCTTGCACTTCCTGAAGACCTCTGGAAAGCCAGCAGTGGCAAGCAGAAGGGACACAGAAATGAGGGAGAAGCTGTGAATGGGTGGTAGAGGGATATGAAAGGGTAGGGTGTCAGGGCTCTTCAAGTATGGAGCTAGGCTCATTGTATCTATATTTAGCTAGATTTTGGCCAACCCTTATTTCAGGTGAATTAAGGGTTTTTCAGGACCTTTTGCATAATCCTAGTTTCCCTGATTTCTCTCTATAAATTTACAGTAGCACATATTAATGGCAGTCCTTTTATGCTGATTTCAACCTACTGTTACTTGTAAATACAAACATCAGTCACAAGGTGAAAAAAATTAAGACTAGTCCTAATTCTAATGCTTAAAAATCGGAAGCTAAATTTTAACAACAGTAGCTAATAAAATAGGAATGGAATATATACATTTTACAAACGAAAAATTGCTTTTACATACAGGAAAATGTTTGATAATAGCTACAAAGCCAATGAGGATTGTTTGTGCTTACCTACATTTTTTTAATAAATATATTACCAACATCAGAGGGGTAGTCGTGTTAGTCTGGATCTGTAAAAACAGCAAAGAATCCTGTGGCACCTTATAGACTAACAGACGTTTTGGAGCATGAGCTTTCGTGTGTGAATACCCACTTCTTCAGATGCATCTGAAGAAGTGGGTATTCACACACGAAAGCTCATGCTCCAAAACGTCTGTTAGTCTATAAGGTGCCACAGGATTCTTTGCTGATATTACCAACAGACTCTTACAGTGTCTCATATTACTCAGGAGATGTTTCGGCTTCTGTTCAGGTAGTCTAGGAATCAAGCAGTCATAGTTTTCTTCACTGTCTTATGGATGAGACAAATCGGCCTGGGGCTCCATCTTTGTTGACAGGCTTTTCAGGCAGTCACAGACTATTCCATGTGCTGCTTGTACATAAATTAGAGAACTCTGTTTCCTGAATGTGGTTCCCCAACTTCTCATTGGCTCAGTGTTAAGCTCCAAACTACAGTTATTCTAATATAGGTTTTATTAATTTGCTCATTACCATTGTATCTGAGCACCAGCTTCCAGTAGTGCATTACGCAATGTGACTACACTTCTGTCACATGTTGCTTGCTCTCTCATCCTCTTCCCAGAGAGAGAAGAGTGGAGTGTCTTATTTTAGTAGATTTTTGTTTTGGCTTTTTTTGTTAAATATACCTGTTGGTATGGGTTTATGTTAGATAAGTGAGGGTCAAAGAATTGCTCTTTGCACTGGGAGCAGAAAGTGGTGAGGTTTGTGATAGTCCTTAGTTCTTGGGGGAGTTGATATCCACAGTCTCAGACCTCCCCAGGAGAAGGTTCTGTTCCCACACAGGTGAGCTTTATCTTATTGTTGAGAGTTCCATTACACCAGCAAAGCAAAGTTGTCAACCACAGTATTTATCTCAGAGTTCTAAATGGTCTTTTGGTATCCTGGGCTCCGGCCATGTGGAGCTCTGAAGATAAGGACTCAAACCTGATTTGAAATTCTATGGGAAGCCAGTGTAGAGAGCAGAGGACAGGGGTGGTATGCTCACAGTAGCCTGTGTGACTGAGGAGACCTGCTGCAGTATTAGTTAGAGTTTCCTAAATGCTGAAGATTTGATGTGCAATTACATTATGCTCCTGTAGTCCAGTCAAGAGGTGATGAAGGCATGAATAACTCTGGCCAGGTTTTCATGTCAGGATGAGACAGCGTCTCTTAACCAACTGGAGAGGGTAAACAACATTACTCATGGACATGTGAGAGCTCAGCATCAGTGAGGAATCTAAGACTACTTCTAGAGTATGGACTGAATTGACCAATTGTGGATGTGAACATTGTCAAAGGACACTGCACTATGGCTGCAAACTCCTCAAACTAATTTCCTCTGCCCACCAGCATCACTTCTGTTTTCCTCAAGTTCAGCTCCAGCCAGATGTTCTTTATCCATGAAAGACAAGTTTGACACTGGTTGGCTAGGACTGAAGTATCCAGAATGGGTTTCCTCAGTGTTGGTCAAGCTATTGCATGTTTCAAGGAGGAAGGGAAGTTTCCTTTTCTGAATGAGGCATTGGTTATTTCAGTCAGGAGTGGCACCAGCTGTTCATGACTCTCTTTCACTTGTCAGGATGAGTTCCTTCATTTCCAAAAGGTGGAAATAACCTATATATCTGTTTTCTTGGAGCTTCAGTGAAGTTGTCTTTCCAGCCGCTGGATGTAAATAGGGCTTGAAATCTAAACCTCACAGCAGTAAAACAATATGCCAATACATATCACTTCCCTGCCCCTGTGCACATTGCAATATTGTAGAGGTTTCTAGGATTTCTCTTTGAAGAAATAGGACAGAAGGTGTCTTATGCATCATATATGTAACCTACAGACCCATAGAGAGCACAACTTTTACAAATTGGCTGGCCAGGCCTGATGTTGTTGGTTTGAAATTGGAGTTTTCTTTCTCCTGGGTGTGCTGCCTGCCACCAAGGACAAGCTGCACCTTCCTGACAGAGGTCAGTGGCATAGCAAGGAATGGAATCCAGGTCTCCTGAGGCCCAGTCCAGCACCCTGTCCATTGTATAACACTGCCTCCTTCTCTAACACCCACCAACAGTGTGGTTCTGAATTTCCCTTCCAGTGGGTACTCCATGTATAAAATTTGATGAATCTGCTGTAGCCTTTGAGCTATGAACCCTGGTTTTTTTTACCTCAGGCAGTAGAGGTTCATTTTAAATTCAGAGGTCTTAGGTTTGAGCCTAGCTGCTGCAAGCCCCATTGAGAGGCATCACATTACATATACTCTTTTACTAACACTGGAAGAACTGATTGTGTGGTAGTAATTTAATCATTTTTAAATTAGTTGCATACCCTCTGGTCATTTTCTTCTGTTGAGACAGATATGAAGAAATAATTGCTACTGTATTTTTTTAACCTAAGAATGATTTCTACTTGCCCATTTTCTCTGTTTTTATAAGCTAAATTTTAATTTCTGTTCTAGTTTCTATATCCAAAATATCTTTAATTCTATATCTTGTGTTATTTCTATTTTGTTTACATCAGGCTCTTCCATTCAGCACTGCTGTTAATGAAATGAGAAATGGGGTACAGGTGAGGTGCTGCTTAAATATGCTACTTGAGGGGTGCAGCTCATGGTTCTTAGAAGAGGTGGTTTGAAAACTGCTATGGCTATCTTTTAGTAGGATTTCATGCATGGTCCAGATTCCTCTCCCATTTTGTTACCAGCAGCACTGATTGGTCAAGCCCTTCAGTGTTTAGACAGAGATTAAAGACAAATTGCTCTTGTTATTTGTGCAGAGGACTAGAATGGTGGCTGGAACAGGCAATTGAAAATACAGTTTAATTATGATGCAATTTATTATTTATTCACTTATGATCCCACAGGGGCAAGGATGAGTGGGGAGATGTAATGAGCGTAGGACAGATGGAGTGAGGGGTTAGGAAATAAGATGGCCATATTTCACATGGGTGTATGGATGAGGAGTTCTGAGGACAGTACAATCAGGGACAAGGAATTTTTAGTAGCCAATAGAAGAGGAGCGGACTCACTCAGCAGACATTTTGTGATTGACCACGAGTGTAGTCGATAGTACATGACATCTTTGCTCAATGATGGACCCTGATCAGAGACCTATTCACTTCACAGGTGAACAGCAAATATGCAACATACTGCTCCAGTAGAGCCCTTGGCCACAGCTCCCAGGGTGACACCCTCTTATTCCCCTGGTTGGACCAACTCAGCTACGCCTTTCCTCCACTACTGCTCTTACCTTGAGTACTACACAAGATTCAATGAGACAGAGCCTTAATAATTCTGATCCCCCCCTCCACTGGCCTAGACAATTCGGATTCCCCAATCTTCTCTGCATGTTATCCTGTCCACCAATTCCTATCCCCATCCATCCAGATTTGTTGATCCAATGCAAAGGCGAGTTCAGACATCCCAATCCACCCTGCACTACACCTCAGAGAGTGGTATTTGGATAGGCATCTGCCTTAGAATGAATGTGCTCTTCAGAAGTTCAGAACATCCTTTATAGCAGCAGAAAAGACTCCACCAGACATTACCAGGCCAAGTGGTGATGTTTTTCATCATAGGCTCAGCAAAAATATGCTTCACGAGAATCAGCAGGGATTCCCCCTCCTACTCAATTATGCTTTGATGCTGAAGTCCTGGGGTCTCACCCACAGCTCTTAGAAAGTACACCTGGCAGCAATCCATGCATTCCGGCCTCCCATGGAAGGTTTCTCTGTCTTCACACGTCCACTGACTGCTAGGTTCATCAGAACATATAGCACATCAGTGGGACTTGAATCTTGTTCTTTCTGTGCTAATGAAGTCTCCCTTTGAACCCTTAGCATCATTCTCTATGTCCCTCCTTCCATGAAAGTTGTCTTCCTCATTGCTATTGCTTCCATGAGACGAGTGGGTGAACTTGGGGCCATGATGGCTGACCCGCTGTTCACGGTTTTCCACAGAGATAGTCTCTGTATGATTACACCCAAAATTTTAACCAACAGTGGTTTTTCAGTTTCACATCAATGAACCCATTCACCCACCATTTTTCTTCTTGAAGCCACATACATCTGCCGAGGAACATTGACTCTATTCCCTCAATGTTTGATGAGATCTGGCCTTCTATCTGCAGAGAACGAAACCAATCAGAAAGTCTCCTAGCTATTTATCACAATACCAAAGAGACTCAAGGGACAGGCCATCTCCACCCAGAGAATCTCTAAATGGATTTTGGGGTGTATTAAGCTCTGCAACCAACTATTAGGTCTATGTCCCCACCCAGCTGACCAAAGAAAAACATAACCTAATTATGTTTGCAGAATATTTAAGGGCAGATACTGCCACCCTTACTCATGTGGAATAATTCCTTACTCCAAAATTAGCTTAATTGATATCAATAGATTTTCTTGTGAACTACAGTACTACACACTGTGAGCAATAGTGCTAGGTTCTCTGGCTCTTAATAATTAGATATTTTGATTATATAATTGTGGGCTAGATTTTGGCAGAGTCCTGCAGTTGTAACAGTGCAGAACTGTGTGGCTCCAAAAGAAGACCCAGAAGCATTCTTCTGGAAAAATTTCATAGGATTGTATTTGAGAGAGAAGTTTTTATTCAGAATGTTCCATAAAAGAAACTTTAATTCTTGTGGGGAATACCAATAGCCTATTGTAATAATAAAAAATGCTAACAGAGTTACTGCAGCTATTAATTAAGACATGGGTATGTTTTCAGAAGTGAAGCTCTAGAAGAATAGAATGGAAGATTTCATATTCTGAGAGTTAATGTTGTGCCTGATCTTAAGTAATCAAATTTCTCAGAAAAACAATTGTTCAGTCTGTTATCCTCATTATTGTTCCTTAGATTCTGGAAGGTAGAATACTTCCTGGAGCTCCCCAGCTCACAGGGAGTGCAATACCCTTAAGAGGTGCAACATACTTCCCCACACACACAGCTGGAGGGGACAAGATGAAGCCATGATGCCACCTATACTTTGCTCCTGTGCACCTCTTGCAGCAGTGGGAGAATAATAGAAAGCAGCCCCTGTGTATTCTTCTGGACTGCAATTCTATTTTCCTTTCTCCCTACTCCTATTATACAGTCACTTATAGAGTAGGCAGAATCTGGCCCTATTTGAAGGTGCTGCTTCGTAAATCTGTTATATCCATGTCCTCAGCTAATAATTCTGGTGTAGGTGTTTATTTAAACCAGTATATGATTTGTAATCATGTGCATAAATTGGAAGCATCTCAGGCTGGTTATCAAAATAACTGTAATGATAACAGATTGAATCATTGTTCTGGGTAAGTGTGATTATTTAAGATGGTGCATGCTTGGATCAGGCACAAAGCACTCAGAGTATCAGATCTTGCATTCCTTTATTCTGTAATTTCTTAATTAGTAGTTACAGTAACTGTTGGAATTTTTATATTAGTGCATTAAGCTATATGTACTCATCACAGGAATGAAAGTTTCTGCTATGGAACATTTTGAAATCTCTCAGCTACAAGCCTAAAGGGATTAGTGGGACTATTGCAAATATATTATGTTTAATGGTTTTTTAAATAGTTATTTCACCTTTGAAATGCTTACTTTTCAGACGAGGCAACTTTGGCACCAAAATGTGCTCTGTGTGTGTGTGTGTGTTTTTGTTTATTTCTTTTCTTTTCATCTATAATATACTGTAGTCATTACCACTTATCTTGGAAAATCCAGTATGACAATTGCAGATCTAACAGATTTTTCTACATATGTTATCACAAATATGGTGTGAGAATAGAACATGGATATAGGTACTGTAGAAAGACTGGATTCTTACATCATTCTGAAGTGTTCAAAAGTTGTGATCTTAGAATTTTGAAATCATGTTACTGAAATCTTGTAATAGACATACAGGGTCTGTGATTAATTGTATTTTTAAGAAACACATCTAAGGCTGTTTTCGAGATCCTACTCATGGAAATTGTTAATGTGTTGTATGCAGTGTACACAATAACACTATAAATTACAAGGCGGTGAGGTAACGCATAATCTTTTGATGGAAGAGATCTGGAATTTGCACATTAAGAGCTATAACCCCAAAATTCACAATGACTTTTGATTTGCATACTTATAATATATCTAACATACCCATTTATTATTATTTGTTGGCTTGCTTCAGGGAGTGAAATAATATTTTTCTAGTAGCAAAATGGCCTTTCATCAATACATGTATGACATATTTGCAAAAGAGAGAAATAAGCAGTCTCCTGGCTTTGAGGATGAACTGTCAATGTTCTCATATGTCCTAATGAGTGATTTATCATTATGAAGTTTATCAGACATAAAAACATCTGCTCTATACTGTTTTACATACTCTAAAAAGATGAGCTCTCTTGTTAGTAGTTTTTGTGAAGAAGAGGCATTTAAACACTCAAGCATGGATAGTCTCACTCTATTCAGTCAGCTGTAGCAGTTAGGAATGAATTTTCTTCTGCTCCTGATAAATTGCACAATTAGTTAGGGACATTATGGTTAGAGATGAGCCTGAACCAAAACCGTGAGTTCAGATTAGAGGTCAGATTAGAGGTCATTGCTCACACATCTCTTTTTAGTGGACAGAATCTGAACACCCTTATATTTGGGAAGGTTCTAATCTAGATTTTGAACCTCCAACTCCAGGAGTGTTCAGATCCTAGATTTTTAGTTCAGATTCATATAGAAACATAAGGTGTAGATCTTGGGTTCTGGTTCAACCACATCTTTAATTACTGCATGAGTTTTTCAATGAGTTTTCCTCCAATATTTTCACTGGATATTGCGTCCCAAAAGTAACTGGTAAATATTAAAATATATTCTCTCTTTGACCTTCTCAGAATCAGAGTTTTAAAGATATTTTTAAGCCCTAATGATTTCAAAACATCCAAGGCTGTCGAGCTGGAATATTTTAACAGCTTTGCTTTTGCAGCAAAGCAATTTCTATCTATTTTTAAAAGTCCCTTGCAAGAGGCGGCAGTTGATATTAATGAAATGTAACAGTTGTCTTGCTTTGCATTCTGATAGACTGTCTGGATAGCAGCTTACAGCAATTTCACATGTTGCTCACAATTCCCTTGAAGATGTGCAGCTGTGACATTTGTTTAGACTACAGATAAGGCACAGGGAAAAAGTCTTTGAGAAGAATACTTGCTTCTGTTTTTAGATGAGTTAAACAATAGCGTGAGTGAAATCATTTTTTTTAAACCAGAAGTTTAACAAAATAGCTTAATTTGATGTCAGGACCAGAGGATTATTGTTATTGTACAATACTTAGTTTCCTATAATTGATCTAAAACAGCTGAAAAAGAAGCTATAATTTCAGTAATTTTCTCCATAATGCATGCAACAAAATAAATGGGCTTTGTGACAGAATAGGACAATTCCATCCCAACAGTCCTTTGTTCCAGCATCAGTGTATGACTCTACTAATTCCACAGACAGATGTATATAAAAGAGGCCATCTTACTATATTCTTGTTCAATTGCTTCTTTTGCTTTAAGAAAATAGCATGTATTGTATGGGAACAGAACATAGTTTGACATGCTGACTTGACTGTAGTTCATTTTATTTCATTATTCTTAGTTAATCCTTTTTTTCTTCACCTTTTAATGCTAAGGTCAAGCTGTATCTTGCTAAAATTGAGAATGAATAGGTCTGGCTGGGCATATATTATTGGTCCATGTCTTTTTGAAAATGGTCTGAAGTATTAAAGCACAGCTGGACACAATTTATAAACAGCTGCATCTCGGGACTGCACACATCAAATTGAGATTTACATTCTTGGATTTTTTGGTAAATGGAAGCTGATGAGCTAATGGGTGTATGCTGTATACTAACACTCTGAATTAAGTACAGTAGATGTCAAATAAATTAAATACAACATTTAGAAAACACAGGTGGAGCATGTATAATTTCTAATCTTAAGAGCTAGAAAGCCCTTCCTGCTTGATCTGGGAGGAATTGAATGCTTTTCAGTCATCTCTTCACATAGGTAGATGAACTACTCTGCTGCTGAAGTTCTGACTCCAAACCCAATCCCTTTCAAGAACATCCCATCTCAAACACTCCAGTTTTCCTTCTGCTTGTAGTTCAACAAAATATGGGCTTCTTTGGTGTCTCATTCCAAAATGGGAAGCAGGGAGATGTATTATGCCATCCATCTGAGGCAGGGTTGTTCTTTCATTCCTGATTTCAGCCTCTACCATGCTCTGGATTTGGAGATTCAGCCAAGATCTTCCATGTCCATGGCACAGGCAGCCTCCTTTGTCTCCGTGGGAAGGCCTCTGCAGAGTTTTGATTTGATACAGCCCTTTCCGGAGTTGCTGTATTATCTCCCAGAATGGCTTCCATTCCTCCTTCAATGGCTGAAGCCTCCACAACAAAGCTAGTTAATTAGGTGTGGAAGGCAAAGAAAATGGTCCAGTAGTGTTGGTCTGTTTACAGTGTCAGAGATGCAATCTCTGAGAGATGCTGCCTCACCCAGTTCATGGAACCACTCTTTGGTCTTTGACATGATGTTTCACTGTTCTTTCAGGTCGGTTGCTCACCACCATTGTTCACACTGGGACCTGAGCTGGTGTTTCCTACTTCCTTTCACTCTGTATTCACAGCCACAAAGAGAGAGACCGAATAATTCCCCAATTAGTTAATTCATCTAAGGACTTGGAAATAGACCGTGCCTACTCAGATTAGTTGGCAGACCTGAGATAGCTACAGTGACAAGGGTGGCTCCAGGCCCCAGCACGCCAAGCGCGTGCTTGGGGCGGCATGCCGCAGGGGGCACTCTGCCGGCCGCTGGGAGGGCAGCAGGCAGGCCGCCTTTGGCGGCATGCCCGCAGAGGCTCCGCTGGTCCCGCGGCTCCAGTGGACCTCCCGCAGGCGTGCCTGCGGAGGCTCCGCTGGTCCCACAGCTTCAGTAGAGCCACAAGACCAGTGGACCCTCCACAGTCATGCCTGTGGGAGGTCCACCAAAGCCACGGGACTGGCGAGCGGCAGAGCGCCCCCCGCAGCATGCTGCCATGCTTGGGGCGGTGAAATGTCTAGAGCCACCCCTATACAGTGGTGAGAAGACAGCCACATTCCCACTCCTGCAGCAGTGAAGAGCGGGAGACAAGAGCACTCTCAAGTTTCTCAGTTAATGTCAGAGAACCTAAAGTTCTTAACTGGAAAAAGTCCAGAACTCTCGACTTCCCAACAGAGGTCTCTGAGTGCTTGTTTGTCCCAAAGTGGAGAATAACTATTTCCCAATGCACCCTGATCTCCTAGATGTCAAATGTCCTTGGGTTTAGCTTGATGGTGAAAATCTCATTCTCAAGGTGGTTCACAAGTTTTACTGACTCCCCAGGGAATGCTTCAGTAATTTGTACTGGCAATAGACATAATATAGGATATAGCCTTGGATCTAGTCTCCTTATCTGCATCTCTTTTGACCAGCAATTTGGTAAGAAGAGAGCTGGGCAGTACAGGAAGCTGCCAAGGAGTAGGGTGACCAGGTAGCAACTGTGAAAAAATGGGACATGAGGTTGGGGGTTATGTGCGCCAATATAAGAAAAAGTCCCCAAAAACAGGACTGTCCCTTTAAAAATGGGACATCTGGTCACGCTACCAAGGAGGAGATGAAGCTGTTGTGAAATATTGAAAGCTAGACTTGATGCCCATCTTAGAGATGATTTAAGAATAAAGAAATCAATCCTGATACAATACAGGCCAAGGAAAACCTTTTAACCCTCTGCCTAAAGCAGATGGGTTAGGACAGACAGGTGACTGGCACATGGGTGAAGATCAGGAATAGTTAAGTGAGTGTACAGGAAGGAAGTTTGTAGATAGATGGCAGGCTGGACTGGGAAGAGGAAAGGAGGTAGATTGAGGGAGGAGATACAGAACCACCTATACTACAGAAAGGATTACAAGAAGCTGGGAGCACTGCAGCCTTTTGATCAGAAAATCTGTATTCGATTCATCACAGTAGCAGAAGGTTGAATAAAAGGGCTAAATTAAATTGAATCCAAATTTTAACTGTTTCCTAGGGAGACTATGGTTATACTGGAATACATGCAACCTTGGTTCCTTTATCTCTCAGATACCATGTTTAAATTGTCTAATAGAAGACATTTTTCATCTGTGCTACATTAGTACTTGCTTTACCCATGAAAATGTATATCGACTTTCAGAAAACGGACTTTTCGGCATGAACCTTACACTAGCAGCAGGATGGACTAGATGATGATGTAACATTTTTTCCATCTCTATCGTCTGTCATTCTAAGATATATAGTGGCTCATATATTCTATCCACTGTAAATGTAATCCTATCTGCATCATTTAAGGAATAAATTTATAGTATTTCTCTTATGCAATCAACATAACAGTATCCACATAAAACTGGAAGTATTTCTAAGCCTTACAGCTGTCACCAATTATTTAGAATTCCAGCCAAAACAGAATTTCATGTGCCAACATTCCAGACATACACATACAATATGAACAACCTTTAACCCAGATTAAACAGCAACAGCTGTTTAAAAACCACACACGTGTAGTATACATTTCACTTTTATGAAATAACAGGAATATACTTGTGAGAACTGCTAAGCAGTCATTACAGTCATACGTGCCTTGGTGCTAGAGTAGTTCAGAGCAATGCTCTGAGTCTGACAATTTATATAGCCTCCAGTCAAGTGACATCATGTGCAAGCAGAAAGGAGGGCGGAATAGCATGTGGTTGCGACACAATGCTTTTATTAGTGATAATCTAGAAGTATTGTAAAGAGTCAGCACTAGATCTGGGTGTGATGAGACCTCCAATAAAAACACCCTTCTGAAACAATGACTGTGTTATTTTCAGTTTTAAAAATGTATTAATGTTGAGAGCCCAATGTTGTCTCTCTGTAAACTTTAACGAGAGGGTGGGTAGTTTGAGGATTTGTGTGGTGTTCCTTTAATTAGGTAGCAAGAAGCCAGGCATCATGGGTCTGTGTTTCCTTCTGGAGGCTGCTCCAAAGGGCTGATGACAGCCTTCTTTTATTAACAGTTTGCTCCTTTAGCTTAAGTGGAAGAGTTCTATCAGTGCAGTGTATGTGAAGATACAGACATTGCTGATGACTGTGTGTGATGGGGGGAAATATATGATATGTAATTAAACACTGTATCATAATACACATGTACAAGGAGGCAGAATTAAGGTTTCACAGGTAACTATTATCCTTTTGGTCATGCTCCAAAGTTCATGAACATAGGTGAGGATGGGGTTGTAGATCAGCCTGTAAACCGAGAGCGTCATCATCATGGATTGGTACAGTGCCTGCATCACTGCCGCTGCCATACCCATCTACCGGTTGATCTCACACTCCCACAGAGATCATAGGTACAAGCGGTGGAAATGAGGTTTCTCCACAGGGTGTCTGGGCTTACTCTCCGAGACAGGGTGAGGAGCACAGCTATTTGGGAGAGCCTCGGGGTAGAGCTGCTGGTGCAGGCACCTGGGAAGCTTCCTTTCAAACTCTAATGGGCACATCTCACTGGGAGGAGGCCCCGAGGCCAATCCAGGACATGCTGGAGGCATTATATCTCTCAGTTGGCCTGGGAGTACTGAGGAATCCCTCAGGAGGAGCTGGAACCTGTTGCAGAGGAAACAGAAGTGTGGTCCTCCCTACTCTCAGTGCTGCCACTGCGACGCTCACCAGGAAAAGCAGCATAAAGAAAAAGAAGAAGAAGAATGTAACTATTATTCTGGCATTTCCTAACTTTTGAGCACTTAATTTTACAATCGTAATGTTTTAAGATAGGGATTTTTTGTATGAAATATTGTAACTGGGCACGACTCACCCCTACAGCGCCTCCTGCTGGTTGCTTTGGGAATTAGCTCAAATTCCAGCTCGGAGCGCCCTCTGCAGGCCGGAGATCCGCCTTTCAGCTACTGGCCCCATGTCCCTCCCTGCACCCCGGTGCCCCTTTTATGTGGGGTTCTGCATCCTGGCAGCAACCCCTTTTCCTTAGGGGTTTCCTCTCCCTGGGAACCTCCCACCCTCTATCCCCACTTTGCTTCAGTATAGGCTACTGCCAGTCATTGTCTAGCCCCACACCCTGGGGCAGACTGCAGTATCAGCCACTCATCATCAGCAAAGGGGTTTGGACCTGCTGCCTTGGCCTACCCCTGGGTTGCACCCTGCAATGCCCAGTACCTCTTAGCCTTCTGCTAGGCTGCAGACTGGGGCTTTCCAGACAGGAGCTCCTCTGCCTTTCCCCAGCCCTGCTTCACCCTAGGTACCTTATTTGGTTCCCTACAGCCAGGCCCTTCCCTCTCTGAACACAGAGAGAGACTGTCTGGGCTCCTGGCTTCTCTGCCCTTATATAAGGGGCTGTTGCTCAGTTTGGGGCGTGGCCCCAGCTGCTGCCACTTCCCCAATCAGCCCAACCTAAACGGCTGCTTTCTCCAGTCCCAGCCCTTATCCAGGGCTGTTTTAACCCCTTCCGGGCCGGAGCAGAGACCCACTCTGCTACAAATATATAATATGAATCCTTAAGTTATTGTGAGGACCTTAGAATAGATGTAATTGATCAATTGATTTTATACCACAAAATTGTATTTAGTAGTGTATTTACATGTTATGTTAATATTTGTTTCCATGTTATTTTTTTAATTGTTTGTATCTTAATGGGAGTTGCTCCTTTAAAAACACAGCGGAACACTTAGCCCTGGTCTACACTACGAGTTTAGGTTGAATTTAGCAGCGTTAGATCAATTTAACCCTGCACCCATCCACATGACGAAGCCATTTTTGCCGACTTAAAGGGCTCTTAACATTGATTTTGATACTCCTCCCCAATGACGGATTAGCGTTGAAATCGACCTTGCTGGGTCAAATTTGGGGTAGTGTGGATGCAATTTGATGATATTGGGAGCTATCCCAGAGTGCTCCATGACTGCTCTGGACAGCACTCTCAACTCTGATGCACTGGCCATGTAGACAGGAAAAGCCCCATGAACTTTTGAATTTCATTTCCTGTTTGGCCAGCGTGGCGAGGTGATCAGCACAGGTGACCAAGCAGAGCTCATCAACATAGGTGACCAGAATCGCAAAAGAGCTCCAGCATGGACTGAACGGGAGATACTGCATGTGATCACTGTATGGGGAGATTAATCCATGCTATCCGAACTCCGTTCCAAAAGAGGAAATGCTAGAATATTTGAAAAAATCTCCAAGGGCATGAAGGACAGAGGTTATAACAGGGGCCCACAGCAGTGCGGTGTGAAGCCTACCAAAGAACCAGAGAGGCAAACAGCCTGTCCAGATCAGATCCCCAGACATGCCACCTCTATGATGAGCTGCATGCCATTCTAGGGGGTGCCCCTACAACTACCCCACCTCTGTGCTTCCCTCCTCCCCAACCCCTCCCAGGCTACCTTGGCAGTTATCCCCCCATTTGTGTGATGAATTAATAAAGAATGCATGCATTTGAAACAACAATTACTTTATTGCCTCTGCAAGCGGAGATCAAAGGGGGGAGGGGAGAGCACTTGGCTTACAGGGAAGTAGAGTGAACCAAGAGGGTGGGTTTTCATTAAGGAGAAACAAACAAAACTTTCACACCATAGTCTGGCCAGTCATGAAACTGGTTTTCAAAGCTGCTTTGATGCACAGCACATCCTGCTGTGCTCTTCTAACCATCCTGGTGTCTGGCTGCATGTAATCCGTGACCAGGTGATTTGCCTCAATCTCCCACCCCACCATAAATGTCTCCCCCTTACTCTCACAGATATTGTTGAGCACACAGCAAGCAGTAGTAACGATGGGAATATTGGTTTCGCTGAGGTCTAACCGAGTCAGTAAACTGTGCCAGTGAGCTTTTAAATGTCCAAAGGCACATTCTACCACCATTCTGCACTTGCTCAGCCTATAGTTGAACTGCTCCTTATTACTGTCCAGGCTTCATGAGCCATGCGAGCAAGGGGTAGGCTGGGGTAGGTGCGACCACGCGGTGCTGCCGACTAGGAGAGCAGCTTAAGGCAGAAGCCTCCAGCTGGCATGATATTCCAGGCAGGACTAAATCTCCATTAGATGAAACTTAAATAAAAGAATGACCTGGAGTCATTCCCATTTTTGTCAAGGCGCCCCAACTGACCTCATCAAGGTTGGCCAGGAACACCCATGTCTGCCCAGGCGCCCCCGACCAACCTAACCGAGGTCGGCCAGGAGCACCCACGGGACAATGACAAAGGTTAGCAGTCATATTGTACCATCTGCTGTCCGCAAGGCAAGGGGTGCTGCTGTGTAGCACTGCAGTACTGCGTCTCTTAGCAGCACGCAGGAGACATACGGTGACAGTGAGCTGAGCAGACTCTAGGCTTGCCGTGGTATGTCATCTGCACGGGTAACCCAGGAAAAAAGGTGAGAAACAATTTTTTGCTGTTGCTTTCACAGAGGGAGGGAGGGGGGCCTGAAGACATGTACCCAGAGCCACCAGCAACAATGTTTTTTCCCCATCAGGCACTGGGAGCTCAACCCAGAATTCCAGTGGCTGGCGGAGACTGCGGGAACTGTGGGATAGCTACCACAGTGCAACACTCTGAAAGTCGACACTAGCCTCGGTACTGTGGATGCACACCACTGACTTAATGTGCTTAGTTGGGAGACACACAATCGACTGTACCAAATCGATTTCAAAAAATCAACTTCTATTAAGTTGACCTAATTTCGTAGTGTAGATGTACCCTTAATTGTAGAGTATTTTCAGTGACTGTCTCTTCAGTGTTTGCACAATGCCTAGCACAGTGGTGTTCTGGTCCATGACTAGGGGGCCTAGGGCTATTGTAATACAATAAATAAATAAATAATTTGAGACTGAGTGCAGCATGGAAGGTTTTGCCTGTTTCCAGAAAATGGAATAATTTTTCTTGTGTAAGCTCCAAAAAGAAAATAATTTGATTCTCAATTTATCTCTCAGGAAAGCAAGCCTCATTCTTCAAAGTGTAACATTTTGAAGGATTGGATGTCTGAGGGCTTTGCTAGTGAGCTACAGTCTTTGACCTGTAGGTTACCAGTCTGAATCTAGCCCAGCTCACCAGGTACCTGTTCCCATGTGGTGACCCATATAGGAAAGAAGTTTGGTGACACTCCATCCCTGTTCCCACATCACCATTACCACTAAGCTTTGCTTTAATTGGCAGACGTAGCAGAGAGGCCAAAAACTGTGTGGGCCATGGAAACTGTTGTGTCCCAGTTTTCCATAGAGGTAAAGTGCTTCAGATCAGGGCTGAGGCATAATAGCATGTTGTTGTGTTTTGGAAGCTTGTCCTGCTGCTTCCCTGTATGTACGTCAATGCTGTCAACCCAGTCCCCTTCACCACCACTAAATCCATACATTTTTTTAAAGTTGAAATATACATACAGTTTAGTTAGTTATAAAATGCAAGTAGCCCATTACAAAACATAACACACAGAACTATACAAATCTTGGCTGCTACACATAATCACACTTGGGCAGCTCTGTAACCTTTTCTGTTGTGATTCTCTTTTAGCATGTATCACTCACAGTTCCTTTGACAAGGTCTACATAATGCTACCAACATCGTTTTTTATTATATTTATTGCAGTCAGCTTCTCAGATGGAGAACCTTTCCCAGGAATGCTGAAGTGTCTTACAACATCTTTCAAAGGTTGATTTCCTTTCATTGTCACATGTTCCTAATATCTCTCGGAGTTGCTCAGGTTTTTTGTTTTATGGGTATTTTTGAACTCTTTTGTTGAATGCACAGTGAATTGAAATATGCATCTTCATATTCCTTTTTTATATTTTGTGAGGGATGTTCAGGTTTTCCAAGGAAATGTACATCAGAATTTCTTCATTGTTTTGTCAATACTGTCCTGATCTAGAGTTAGGTCTGATGTCATCAATAAAATGTTTTCTGCCTCATTTCCCATGATGTATATAGAAACATTGGTATTCCTCATTATAAGTCCTGATGTACTAGAAACTGTTTGAGATGGCCTATCCATTCTGACTACACTATCAGCAGCTTTGGGGGGGGGAATATTGTCACTGGCCTTGAAAAGTAATACATTATATATGCTTGGTTTTAATTCTTCTTTCTGACATCAATGTACTTTTAAGGCAACTTGTTCTTTTCCTCCCTCGTTGCTCCTATAGAACTGCCCCCTCCATCTCTATTTCTGTTGGATTTAGGCATCTTTGCTGAAGTTGCTCTGTTTTTGGCCTGTAGCCCAGGTCTCAGAAGAGCCACCTCTTTAAGGAGTTTACATTTCCTGACCCTGCCTGCTATTCTCCTTAACTGTATTCTGCACTGGGGATTTTGCTGACCTCATAGTCTTCTTAGTATGCTTAGCTCTTCTAGTAAGAGCTGTAAAACATTAACTCCATAAGTGCCTTCTAATACAAGGACTCCATTCTTTTTTCTATCTAATAGGTGTGTATCAGGTAAAGTAGGAAGCAGTATCAAGCAAAGGAAGGTACTCCACAAGCAAACCGTTGTTGTGGAAAGATATACAGGCAGGGATGGGCATCTGAGGATGAGAGCACAGATGGGGAAATGTTGTACATGTTGGAGATGGACAGTTGAGAGAAGAAGTGGAGGTGGGAGAGGATGTGGATGATGAGCATGAATTTGGCAATGGAAGAGGGTTGAAAGGAAAGACAATGTACAAGAGGAAAAGAAGAGGAAGAAAACCAGGAGACTGAAAAAAAGAGGTAGAAGGAAAAATAATGGAAAATCCAAACTTTGGACAATGCAAAGTTAAAAATTGTGGAGAAGAAGCAAAAGAAGGCCAAGTATAGAAGGCTTCATGTCAAAAGTAATAACAATTTGTGTTTTCAGGAAGGACCCCTGAATCTCCTTACTAGAGTTGAGAATCAAAGCCTCCAACAAATTCATTCTTTTGAGTTCTCCTGCACTGCACTGCATCTGCACTGATCTCTACTCCCTTGATATGTACTCACCCCACCTGCCTCCTCCAGATACAGACCATTCTGATTTAACTGCAATCTGTTTTCATCTGAATGTCTAGGCTTAACAGCTGAGCCCTATTAGGGCCTAATCAGCTTCTTCCCTCAGGCTCATGTTTATTTAAAAAAAAATGCATCTAGACCACACTGCTGATTACAGTGTGGGCCAAATTCAGACCTGGGGTATGAAGATGCAACTCCATTGGCTCTGTCTGTTTTGCATTATACCACAATTCAATTATATAATGGTGTTTTCATGCTATTTGCATATATCACTTTCTTAAAGCCCATAGCTACAGTACCATTATCCCAGTTGCAAACAGCACTAGCTTACCCTGGATTCCATGACATTTCATAACATGAAGGATGAAACTCCAAATTAAAATAAGATGCTTATGTAGAAATAGATTTACAATAACTTCTACAAGAAATCATATTTGTTAATGTAAAAATAAACACATTGACAGTAGAAAGGAGGTTAAGGGGGAAGTCCATTAGGGATTTCTCACCTGACAGCTGCATTTAGGAGAAGCTGACCCACCAGTGTCATTTCATTCTTCAAAGAAATAGCATCCCCCCTGCCAACTTCACACCTCAGGAATGCTACTCCGGATTACAGAAAGAATCAAATATGCTATTGATAAAACCAAACATTGTGAGGACAGGCAGGGAGACAAATTATTTTCATTTTTAGGCATGAAAAGCAGTATTTAATTGATTCATGACTTGCCATTTGCTCAAACATTTGTGAATTATGCTGTTGTCTCTTGCTTTATTAAACCCCGTTCCTATGTGTGGTACGCACACGTTTAAATTTGCATAGAGTGTTAGACTTAATCCATTACTGCCAAAATCTGGGATTCCCCAGTCTGACACACTAATACAAGTGTTGACTCACCATATTATTTTTAGCACTATATTAAAAGGAATGTTTGACATCAAGTACTAAGATTTTAATCACTTTTGGGACAGCATATCCATATCTCTTGAATAATAAAAGATGAGAAAATGTTAAATTTAACAGTATGTGACTGGCATGAGTGCAGACTGCATGGACTATTTGAGATAAGGCAGCCAACAGAAGTGAAATTGATGAGTCTTACTAATAGGAGACCTCATTTCAGCCAGCTGCTACAAAATCTTAACTGAGCTTTCATGGGTGAGCACCATTATTTGAAGGAGAATTGCAGGTTGTGTGGATTAGTTAAATCTGCCTGTGTGTGCATATATGGATATATGTATATAATTACTGGTAAATTAAGAGGTATTTGTAAGATGTGTCATACATCTAGGTTAGAATTGTCAAAAGTACCCTAGTGACTTAGGAGCCTTAGTCCCGTTGATTCTCAGAGATGATATCTAAGTACCACATCACTCTGAAAATAAGATTGAGGCTCCTAAATCTCTTAAGCACTACTAAAATTGTACCTCTAATTTAGTGTCTCATAAAAAACATAAAATAACATGAAATAGGGAAATGCAAAACATGGTTCCTCCATAAAGGACCTACCTTTTCCTTGTTGCATGAGATCAAAGAAGGCAAAATAACTTTTAGGACTGAAGGCTTCTATAGTAGTTTTCAGTTTGGAGTACCTGTTTCTCCCTTTTAAAACTGTAAATAACCCTAAACAGTGGGAGACTTATAAGTGTTTTCAAGAATACCTGAATAGCAATCCATTCTCAGGAGAAATAAATAAATAAATATGAGGGCTAGGGGCAGAGGGAGGAGGAGAAAAAAAAATCACAGCCAAGATGGCTTTTCAGTGACTCACATAGAGCATTTTATCTATAATCTCTCCCAGAATAAATGAGTCAAAATAGTTTCCTCAGACTTCAGTAGTAGGCTTAGACAATTAGGAACCAGAAGTACAGGCCATGATCCTGCAAACATGTAAGCACTTTCTTAACTTTGCTATCGTGAGTAGTCCTGTTGATTTCAGTTGGACTACTCATGGTAGTAAAGTGAAGCACATGTATAAGTGTTTGCAAGTTTGGGACCTTAGTATGTTACTTAATTCATGTGACTAATATCAACCAACTCAATGTGAAAATGCACTGCAAAGCCTTCCCGTGAATTTTTGTCTAAGTATCCAGACAATGTGAAAATCTGCATTCCAAATCTTCAACATTTTCACTTGCAAGGAAAATCCATGCAAATTACTAAATTTTCACAGAACCTCTGTGGAATTGAAATAGGCACAAATATTTTTCACAGTTCTAGTCCTCAGTCAAACTTTTCCAAACTTCAAATCTTTGGGTTTGATTTTTGTTCAGGTCAAGGAACATCAAAGGGTTGGGTTAGTTCTTATTTTATCTGAACCAGTTCATCCATCATTAAGAATACATTAATCTTTTAAGAGCAGATGTTTTTCCAACCAGGTCAGTGATGGAAAAAGGAGATAAAAGGCCAAGATTAGCCTGGTTCACTAGAGACAACATCCCCCACCAAACTATATGACAAAAAAGCTGTGGATTCAAAGCCCAAGATTAAAGCCTCCCTGAGCTTCTGTGTATATGCTGTATGTCTGCACTTATGAAATTGTTATTGACTCTAGAATGTATTTTCAATGATGTTTGGAATATATATTTGCTTTTAACTAAAAATAGAAGATGAAACCCATATTATATTTGTGCTTAGGAGGGGTATTCCAAGTGAACAAGTGAAGCATGCAGATAGAGAACAGGCAAAGCGCGTTGTCTACTCAGTAGTTTATGGAGCAGGTAGGGATCTGTATAGAACTAGAAACAAGTTTATTCTGACTACTGTTTACTTTTTTAGTTGATTAACTAGAGCTACAATGGATTTGAGTTCATATGAATATTTAAAAGCTAGCCATACACTGAATTTCTGAAGGTGAATAACATGATCTCAGAATATTGCACCTTGATTAAAATAGTCTACTTAAAAATCATTCAGAATAATATAGTAGCATTAACATAATATGAACATAATATAATAATATAATATCATGAACATAATATGAAAGTTATTCCCTGGCTAAGTTGATGCATTGACTTATTTTGCATTTTGACTTCTAAGTACATCTGAGCTACTATAAGGAGAATCATGAATCAATGTAATTCAAACATCTGTCTTTACATATCTAAAATTAGTATAATTCAGTATGGAATATCTTCTGCATACCACTGGTGGATGCATACATAGAAGATGAAAGAAGTTGTTATCGGATCAAGGACAGAATTTGGCCTTGAATGTTGTTTTTATTAACCTCTCTGTTCTGTACCATAAGTGTAAATAGTACTTTACAAAATACTGTAGAGAAATAAGCTTTCTGCTCTTTGGAGCTCAGTATTTAATTCAGACAAAAATATGCATACCACAATTCCTTTAATATAGGTGAAATTTCTGTTTTAATAAAATGGGCTTCTCCTCTATACTTGACTATAGTGATCTCATACCACTATGTAAAAGATTTTCCTTTATTATCCCATTCATTTAACTATTTAAACTATTTTTAGATGTGCAGATTTTTTTCTTAATCTACTATAAAATACTTCAATTTATATAGCCTTCCTAAAGGTAACCTGCAAAAGGAAAAATAGAGTATATTACTTCTATACAAAGTAAAGGGAAGGTTTCCCCCTGAAAAGATTTTGCTTGAATCAAGTGAAGTTTCTGAATAAAAATCACTTCCCCTCTCACTTTCCTGGAATTTGTCTTCTCATTAATAAATATATTTTTCCAAGGCTTGGATTTCTACTGTAAAGAATAAATAAAAATAACCTTCAGGCATTTCTACATCACTGAAAAAAATAAAGGACCCAAGCCCAATTTTTATTCCTTTGCATATCACCTTTAATATTTATATGGATGATAGACTGACAAATGCTAGTGCTCTTAAAGGCAAATTTACTAACACAATTCATTGATTTAACTGTTTAATAAAACATTGAAATAAGAAATCTGGTAGCAGTATAGACCCTAAAACATTTAAAAACTAGAGCCGTACAGTAATATCTTGATATAACCACACTTGTATGTGACTTAGAATCATAGTGGTAAGGGACCACAAAGGTTTTCCTGTCTAACCCAATGTCAAGGTGTGGGATTTGTTGGGTCTAAACCATCCAAGACAGATGAGTATCCAGCCTCCTTTTGAAAACCTCCAGTGAAGAAGCTTCCACAACCTCCATAGGAAGTCTATTCCGTTGTCCTACTGTTTTTACAGTTAGATTAATTCTCAGGAAAAGCTTCCTAAATCTGCTATGCTGTAGTTTGAATCCATTGCCTGTTGTCCTGCCCTCTGTGGAAAGAGAGAACAACTTTTCTGCATCCTTTTAATGGCAGCCTTTCAAGTATTTGGAGGCCACTATCTTATCTCCCGTCAATCTTTTCTTTTCCAAACTAAACATACCCAGTTCCTTCAGCCTTTGCTCTTATGGCTTGTATTCCATCTCTTTGATCATCTTTGTCACTCATCTCTGGATTCTTTCCTGTTTCTCCACATCCTTTCTATACATTGGTGACCAAAACTGGGCACAATCCATCAGCTGAGGACTAACCAGTGCTAAGTAGAGTGGAACTATCATCTCCCATCGCGTTGCTAACTCATGTTGAGGTTGTGATTCACCACAACACCCAGATCCTTCTCAGCAGTGCTGCTGCCAAGCAGTTACCCCCATTCTGTATTTGTGTATTTGGTTTTCTTCCCTAAGTGTAGCACCTTAAATTTGTTTGTGTTGAATTTCCTTTTGTTGTTTATACATGAGTTCTCCAATTTATCCAGATCCCTTTGAATTTTAGCTCTATCCTACAAAGTATTGGCAAACCCCCCCTAGCTTTGTGTCATCTGAAAATTTGATGCTACATCCAGGTCATTAATAAAGATGTTATACAACACTGGACCTAGAATAGATCCCCATGGTACCCCACTTGAGACCTCCCTACAATCTGATATAATTCCATTACTAATTACTCTTTGTTGCAGTTGTTTAACCAATTATGTGTCCACTTAATGGTGGTTCCATCAAGCCCGCATTTCTCCAGCTTACTTATCAGAATGTCATGTGGGACTATATCAAAAGCCTTGATGAAGTTCAGGTATATTATCAAGTATCAGAGGGGTAGCCATGTTAGTCTGGATCTGTAAAAGCAGCAAAGAGTCCTGTGACACCTTATAGATTAACAGACATTTTGGAGCATGAGCTTTCATGGGAATACCCACTTTGTCGAAAGCTCATGCTCCAAAATGTCTGTTAGTCTATAAGGTGCCACAGGACTCATTGCTGCTTTTACAGGTATATTATGTCTGCCACATTCTCCCTATTTACCAAACCAGTTACGCTGTCAAAGAAGGAAATCAAGCTGGTTTGGCATGATTTGTTCTTGGTAAATCCATGCTGAATGCTAATGATCCTTCATCCTCCAGGTATTCTCAAATCGAATGCTTTATACATTGCTCTAGTAGCTTCCCATGCGTTGAAGTCAGACTGACAGGTCTATAGTTCCCCGGCTCTTTCCTTTTCCCCTTTTTAAAGATGGGCACTGTGTTAGCCCTTCTTCAATCTTCCGGGACCTCTCCTGTCATCCTGAGTTTGCATATATTATTGCCAGTGGCTCTGAGATTTCCTCAGCTAATTCCTTCAATACCCTCAGGTGAATAGCATCAGGCCCCGCTGATTTGAATTCATTCAGATTGCTCAGAAGATCTCTGATGTATTCTTTACTTATCCCAATCTGCATCTCTTCCCCTTTATTGTCTGTAGTAAGTTTGCTACACATTTTATTTTATATGAGAAGACTGAAGCAAAGTAGGCACTGAGCAGCTTTGTCTTTCTATCATCTTCGGTTACCAGTTCACCTTCTGCACTGAGTAGCGGACTCACGCCATCCTTGATCTTTCTTTTTTATCTGACATTAGTAGTCTTCAGGAATTCTTCCCCCATTTCAGAGAGCTCTACCTATTTACAAATTTAGTTATGTTTGAAGCGCAACATAGCAAATGAAGAAAACAAAATGATGTTCATATCATATAGTTCTTTTCTGGTCGTTGAGCCTTTAGATTACATTTGGATCACATTTTCAAGGTCTTCCACGAGAGCTAGATATGTACTTAAAAAACAAAACCAAAACCCTGAGACTCTCACCTAATCACTGGCCTCCAGAAGTTAGTACTTTAACACACAAACCAAACAGCATGAGAAGTGACAACACTGCAGACTTCCTGTTTACTTTGAAGCAATTCACTTCATCTGTGCCTCGTCATCTGTAAAAAAAAAAATGTAATGAGGAGCACCAAAGTATCTGTTAATTAATTAATTAAAACCTAAATTAGGCCATGTCTATATGTACAGCACTGCTGGGGTGCAGCTGTACAGATAGAGCATCTGTTAAAATCATCTCCATGAGTGGCATAAGCTATGCTGGTGGGAGAAGCTCTCTTATTCACATAGCGCTGTGCACATGAGTGCTTATGTCAGTGTAACTTACGTCATTTGGGGGGTGGAATATTCACATTTGTTACAGTTTTCTTGTGAAGCCACAAGGAGTTTCCTAACTGGTATAGACAGATTCTGGTAATTCAGTTTTTTGAACAATGAATGAGAAATTTTGGGGAAGTGAGGGAGAGTTAAATTAATTGATCATCAAACAATAATACAACACTGGAATAATTCCATTAGGAGTCATCCCAGATATCTTGTAAATTTCTGATTCTAGCAACTTGGCTATATTTTTTCTTCTAGACATCTGTGCAGCTCCTGACGTAGCTGAGTACAAAATACTACAGAATTGTTATGAAATGTACATCAGACTGACAGTGATGGCATTTGGGTGGCTGAAATCCTCCCTCTCTCAAAAATGCAAGCTAGTTTCTCTTGACATTATTACTGTGACAACTAATATTTTATATCTCTGGTGCTTCAAGACATTGCCTTCCAGCAAATATTATTTGCAGACACAATGTTGTTTTTGTTTCTATGTAGCTGACACCTAAATATCTATCTTTGAAGGCTAAAATCAATAATATTGATGTATGGTTTTATTTGCACTTGAACTACTTGGTTCATACATTTCTTTAAATTGTATCTCTTAGCTTTTAATCTCATACCATGGAGAAAACTGATCTCTTTTTTCATACTCCTTTGCTTTATCTTGTTACATATTCACTTTGATATGGTTTTACTTATAACACATATCTAGATGCTGGGTAAGTCTTGTTGTGACTTTCTCTACACTTCCTTTAAAATCTATTCTTTCTCTTCCATCCCTCCTGTTAAAACCTTGGTCCATGCCTTGATCAGCTCATTTCAATTACTGAAGTCTTCTTCTCTGTTGCTTCCATGCATTCCACTTCTCCAGCTTGTCCAAAACACCCTACCTAAAATCATTCGCCTCCCTCATCCCCATCCTCACATCTCTTCATTCACTTCCCTGCTTATTCAACATTGAATTAAATCTCCTTATCCTCATATCAAGGCTCTGCATAAATTTGCCCCTGACTAGTTTATGAATAAAAATGAACAAAAACTAAGAACCCTGCAGGATACATGGTATGAATCTAAAATACAGATGATATCCTAAAATTTGTATTTAAACTATTAAGATGTAATATGCAGTGGGGAAAGCCTCTGCTGAGTTGCACCCAAATTCAGTAAGGCATTTCAGTGATGAGTTTAGTCCTTTCCTAATCAGTGAAAACACTTAAGCTTAAAATGAAACTTATACTTAAGTAGTTTGCTGAATCAGGACCTTAGTGTATGTGATCATCCAAATTTGTGAAAATAACTACAGTGGTCATATTCCATTAGTCAATAAACAGTTCAGTACTAATATTTATAACAAAGCAATATTTAAATAATTTTCTGTTCTACATTATTGTGCACAAGGTAAAGAACGTCTTGCTGGATGTTTGGGAATTACGCCTCTTCAAGCTGGTCAATTTATAGAGAGTTTTCTGGTGAAATACAAGAAAATTCATGACTTTACAAAGAAAACCATTGAGCAATGCCACAATGAAGGTAATAAAACCTATAAGATGCATTCTTTTTTACTGTTCAGCTGCCATGCTACATTTTACAATAAGGACAGAGACGGAACTCAGATAATGCTTGTAGGATAAGAGAAATAGTTGAAAGAAATGATGAAAATATCCACCCCTGATTAAGGTCTGTCCTGTGTTATGCTGGCAAACTGGGAGGATATGGTTGGATCCACCACAGCTGCTTCTGCCCAGATATTGTTTTACTGGGAATGCTCTTTAGCATTTGTGAACGGTAAGAAGTTCCTTTCTTTTGAATATGGCTCTCAATGTCCAGTTATCCATATTTAAAGTTACTTTAAGATTAACTTATTGCAATGCAATGCACATACCACCATATTGTCAAACTAGTTAGAAGTTGCTGCTAGGGCATTACACAGTCTGCTTAGTAAGCACTGTTTCACAAAGAGACCACGTTATGCCTGTGGCTGTGATCTGCACTGGCTACCCCATGATTTCTTGGTGAGCTTTTCGGTATCAGAGGCTATAAAGCGCTAAAAGATATTAACTCAAAACACCATCTGTGCGTCCCATGTAATATCACAGCAGATGTGATCCTCTGAAGAGTCTAAGCTAACAATTTAGTGGCTGTCTACACTTAAAGCACTGCAACGGCACAGCTGCACTGGTGCAGCTGTGTCACTGTGGCGCTTAGTGAAAATATTAATTATGCCGATGTGAGAGCTTCTCCCATCCACTCCCCAAGAGGCAGTAGCTATGTCAATGGAAGAAGTCCCCTGTCAACATAGCACTGTCTATGCTTTCAGTTAGGTTGATACAACTGCGTCGCCCAGGGGGGTGGATTCTCCACTCCCTTGAGCAACGTAGTTATATCAACATATGTTGGTCTAAACCTTAGATTTGGATTGGTGGCAGGATGTCCTCAGTGAGGGGTTTTTCACTTTAGAATTAACTTTTTGCTTTTCGTCCATCAGAGCACCACTAAACTCACCTGTTCTTTTCTTAAACTTTCTCAGAGGAGGTGGTTGGTTGGGGAATGATAGGATAGAGTGAAGGTCTGTTTTTTCAAAGGTTGATCTGATCCGTTTAATGTCTGTGTTGCTACTTTTAGTAGTGCATCAAGAGTGTTTGATAAGCATAACTGAAACATTGAAATATATAACAATAAACATTTAGTGCTCAATGTAGGCAAAGTTATTGGCATCTTGACTTTCTATACTTAATTTTGAATTTGTGTGCATGTGCACATGCATGAAGGCTTGTAGAGCTTGTTCAGGAAAAAAGGAGAATAATTAGCAACAAGACAAGGCTGTTCCTAGGAACATTTGTACAGCTTGGTGCAAATGGCGTTAGATGCCTCCCCAACAAGTTGCTTAGTCATTTACTTGGTGCTTCCTTCCTCACACCAACCTACCTGATCTCTCAAGATGTGTCACTTCATCCTAAAGTTTTTCTAAGTTCTTCTATGAGTACTTGCCCATGTGTATTATTACTCCTGGGGGAATTCTGTGTCACTGTGTGGTGCAGAATTCATGTCTTGCACAGATTTATTTGCTTTCCCTCATAAAAATGACTTTCTGATGGGGAAACAAAGGGAAGCTGCATAGGTGGTCATGTGCCGCTCCCCAACAGCATGAGTGCATTCTTTTGGGCACCTGGAGCAGCCAACGGAGAGGTGAATCACTGGGGGGGAGGGCAGGGCAGGGCTGGGAACTGGGTCAGACCTACCCCCAATCTGCTCAATGCCCATGCATCTGGACCCCCCACTTACCCAGACTCTACCCTGCTGAGCCTCACCCACCACACCCAGAACTTCCCCACTGAGCTGCCCATACCCTAACCCCCATCCCACCGAGCCTCACTCCCTGCACCCAGAGCCCCACTGCACTCAGAGCCACCACCACCCCCGCACCTGGCCCTTTCCAGCCCCATCCCGGCCATTCACTCCTACCCTGCGCTGGACTCAGCTGCTAGTCCCTGCTGGATTGAGGGAGGGGTAGGAGTGCACTTCCCCTGCACAGAGCAGTTGGGGCTGGACCAGGGCTGGAGCTGGATCAGACCCACCCCCAAAAGCTCCCCTAGATTTGCACCCCCTGTTTCCTGCCCCATCACTCTTCAACCATGGGGGGAGGGGTCACTGTACAGGGAACTGCTCCCCCATCTACATACTCCCTGTGCATCCAGACCCCCCATACTCAGAACCCCTGTGTAGTCCCATCCCTTTGCATCCAGACCCTCACCCCTACAGCTAGACCAGCCTCTGTTGAGCACCCCATACTTGAATCCCCGCCCTGACAAGTCCCACCCCCTATGCACCTGGATGTCCCCACAAGCGTGCCCCAGCCTACTTGTACCCCTGCCCCCACCAAGCCCTACTGTCCCAGCACCTAGTCTCCCCACAACCAGTACACCCTCCCCCCCACTGAGCCACAGTCACCTTCACCTGGACTCTCCCTGCAGAATCCCATTGCCCTTGCACCTGAAACTCCCCCAACAAGCCCTTGACCCACCCACTGAGCTGCTCGCACACAGAACCCTCTCACCCTGCACCTGGATCCACCCCTACACACTAAGCCTCTCCACACTTGGATCCTGCCGGATTGAGCCTGCCTGCCCACACCTTGTGCACATGACATGGGGCTGCTAACCCTGGTGAGTTGTTTCATCTGCTACTTCTGAGGGAATTCTGAACCAAAAAAATAAATATTCTTTACCAAAAATATAAAAATTCTGTGGGATAGTATTTTAAATTCTGCAATATTTATTAATAAATAAATAAATGTGGAGGCTCCAGCATGGCAGTGGGGAGCACAGGCCACTGGCTGCATTGAGGTGGGAGACCACACTGCAGCCTTCCTCTGCCTGTCCCCTCACAGACACAGACCTCTGACATGGGCCCAGCCCTTATGCTATGTCAGGGTCAGGTGCAGCTTCACTGCTGAATCTGTTTCCCAGAGGGGAATGAGCTACAGGGTGATCTCTCATCTCTGTGCAGCCAGTGGCCTGTGCTCCCTACTACCATGCTGGAGCCTCCACATTTATTTATTGACATAAAATCTGCAGAATTTTGCAGAATTTTAAAATATTGTGTGCAGAATTTTTTTGGTGCAGCATTTTTAATTTTTTGGTGTAGAATTCCCTCAAGAGCAGTATTATATTCCACTCTTGATCAGTTGTGGCCCATGCGCTTAAGATTGGAGTCTTTTGGCCAGCAGTGTCTGCTGGGGCCATGCATGCATGCTTGCACTCCCATACTACAAGCATAAAAGGGAGTGCAGGACCAACCATCACTCACTATCTAGGGCTTCAGTTGGGGAGCAGGGTTGGGGTGCAGGGGTTTGCCTCACTCTGGCACCCACCCACCCACAAACCCCTATGCCCAACCCCGCTTGTTGGCAGGAGCACTGGGTGGAGTGGGGCAAGGCCCCGTGCCCAGACCTCACTCCCCAGCAGAAGTGCCAGGGGGGTGGAGGGCACTGGGGCACGAGACACCTATTTTTCTGGAGTCCCCAGTTGGCCAGGGCCCCTGGGCATGGCCCCATTGACCCAGTGGCTATGCCACTGCTTCACCTCTCTCATTACTTCACTCCTAGGGTATGGATATTCACTACAGGCAAATGGGAATGTGTAGAGGATACAGGATTTAATACAAGGAGAGTCTGCAGCTGTTTGCCCCCACCTCCCCAAAAAAACCCACATTCTCCATAGCCCTGCAGCCACAGATACTAAATACAGTTCAAGAGCACAAATGCTGACTGATGCACAGAAGAAATATGTAAACATTTTGCCTCTTGAATTGGATTATGGCTTTGTAACTCTGAGGCTGAATTTTTGTGGGCCAGCAGCCATCAGGTCTATTTAATGAAGAATAGGTTTCTTGGACTGTTTTATGCTGGAGCACATCATATATCAATATAATGCAGTACAATTTGACATGAGCAGGTTTCATTCTGGGAACAGAGGTCTTATTCAGCAAGTATCTCAAAGAGAAAAAAAGAGGACAGGTTTTAAAATTTTACAGTAATTTCTAATGAATAATAAGATGATGAACCAATTCCTTCACTACCCCAAACAATGACTTATGAAAATGTAAGTTTAATAAAATAAATATACAATTTGTAAAAGTGCACTGGTCTGTTGAGTGCATGCATACATCCTAGCCCACATGACATACTCTTCAGCTGTCAGAAGGGAATATTCTGGGACCTGTAGTTTCCCCCAGCTAGAGCACGTGACCAGGGAGGAGTTATGGGGCTGGAGTATCATGTGACTGCTTTGGGAAGGGGGACTATATAAAAAGAAGCCTGATCTCACTCTGAGAAAGTCAAAGTAGAGACATGACCTGGAGGGAGACTCTCCAAAGTGTAAGACTTGAGAAAATTGCTACTGTAATACAAGAATCACTGTACTCACTCACCAGAAGGCCAGTCACGAGTGTCTCTTGTTCAACAACTAAATTTCAGGTGCCTATCTCTGCCAAAAGACATCCCTGTTTCCATTCAATTGTGTGTATAAGAGACCAGGTAGATAATAGAGAGATCTGCCTTGAAGCTTCATTGCAATTAATACAAAAGATTTTGAGGCACTTAAGGCATTACCCACTGCAGATAATCAAGCAAAAAGAAAGTTATTTGCCTGTCTGGTAAGTGGAGCTTTTCAAGATGTGTTGTCCACATATATATTCTACTCTTAGTGACCTAACATCTCAGACTGGAAATAAGGTGAATTTTTAAGTGAGAGTAATTAACCATTGGAACAATTTACCCAAGGTCCTGGTGGATTCTACATCAAGAGTAGATGTTTTTCTAAAAGATCTGCTCTAGGAATTATCTTGGGGGAAGTTCATGGCTTGTGCTATACAGGAGGTCAGACTAGATGATCACAATGGTCCCTTCTGGCCTTGGAATCTGTGCTTGAGACTAGCCAGCAGTGTCTGTTGTGGCCACGCAAGCACCCTGAGTGCCTTCACACCCCTCTCCCAAGAGCATAAATGACTTTCTGCCCAACAGCCAATCAGTTCTCTCTCCACTACAGAATCCAATCTATAAGCAACTTTTCTAGATCTAGATATATTCCAGTCTTAGGGACTCACAAGAAGTGACATGATGTAATTTGGTGGATGCTTGGAGTCTATCTAAAAATGGATTTCAGTACAGTCCTGCCATAAGGAATGCCTACTCTAAAAGCTTCTATTAATGAATAGTATTTGGTGAATTGGAGAGAGTCCAGAGGAGAGCAACAAAAATGATATAAAGTTTAGACAACCTGACCTATCAGGAAGGGTTAAGGAAACTGGGCATGTTTGACCTTGAGAAAAGAAGACCAAAGGGAGACATAACAGTCTTCAAATATGTTAAAGGCTTTTATAAAGAGGATGATAATCAAATGTTCTCCAGGGCCACCAAGGGTAGGACAAGAAGTAACTGGCTTAATCTGCAGCAAGGGAGATTTCTAACTACAAGGATAGGCAAGTAATTTTCTCAGAGACTTCTGCAGGCTGAAAATAATCTGAGAATGTCTGAGATTGCACAGTTCTTTCTCTATGAGGTGGATTTGGGAGAATGCCCATGATAAAGACTGCACAGTTTCCAGTATAGCCATGCAAGGATATTATATGGATAAGACATAAAGGCCCAAGGAAAACACGATGATGTTTAGGTTTGTAGGAGACCCAAGGCTACATTTCTGACCCATAGAATTCAGAAGAAGAGGCTTTAGGGGAATAGATAGATGATCTCTTCCCACTATGTTGTGAGTCAGATGAGGAATAAGATAATTCCACCTCTAAAGGAGGGGCTGCTGAGGCAGGAGTACAGGGTGTAATACTGGAGTAGCTGTTGTGCTGAGGAGGAGGTCAGTATTGATGTAACAGTGGCATTCATACCAGAGGACTGTTAAATTCAACCAAAAGTAAACAACACTCCAGCTTCTCCAAAACTTCAAGATCCTTTGGAACCACATATTTTCCTGGCACTGATTTAGGTGGTATGGTGAATCTTTGGGCTCAGGTATAGCCGAATGGAGTACCAGGTGTCAATGTACTCCATGGGTCATAATAGTAAGTAGGGCCAAGGAAGAGGTTGCCACTGGTTCTCAAGCACTTGGTGGTAAGTGCTGGGGCGGGAGCAGAGCCAGGTCTGGGGAGTGGGCCTGGATGCTAGGTGGGTGGGTCATGGCCCACCCAAGCCCACCCGTGTCTATGCCCCTGGCACGAAGTTGTAGATATTTGACATTTTCTTTTTAATGTATTATCAGAACTGTCAAAGAATATATATACTCACACCAAAATACATAACATACTTTTCAATACAAACATTTTGTAGAAAAAATCAACAATTTGCAATCTATTGTTACCAGTCACAGTGAAGAAGAGTACATTGTCATCAAATTTGTTGCTTTAATTACTGCAACTAATCCTGTGTCAGGAAAATTACTTTTCTCAGAACAAGATGGGTAAGGTAATATCTTTTATTGGACCAACTTCTATTGGTCAGAAAGATGTGCTTTTGAATTTACACAGAGCTATTCTTCAGGTCTGGGACACTTACTCAGCTAAATATAAATGGAACAGATTGTTTAGCATAAATAGTTAACACATATTTCAAGGGACCATTCAAGGTGAAGTGGCCTATTAACACCCATCCAATCATAAGGAGGAAACAAAGCATGGGGGAAGCAGCTGGTGGAGAGGGTTGTTAGTGTGTGAGATATTTTTGTAATAAGCCGTAAATTCAGTCTCTATTCAGTCCAAGATTTTTAGTGTCTAGCAAAGTTATAAATTTAAGCTCCTTTGCTCATCTTTTGAAAATATTGTACAGGTTTCCTTTGAGGATGAGGACTGACAGGTCAGATATAGAGTGATTGCTTTGTGAAAAGTGTTCACCTACAGGTGATATGGTGGTTTTGTGTTTTCCTGCATCATTTTCTCAGAACAGCACCTCTTTTTATAACAGCATATAATTGATTCAGACTTTTACTCACAGGAGACATACTGTTCCTTGTTTATTCTGTGCAATGCTTAAAAAATTACTATAACCATGGATTTTAGAGACCAGGTGGGTGAGGTAATATTTTTTATTGAACCAATTTCTGTGGTGAAAAAGACAAGCTTTCAAGCTACACAGAGCTCTTTTTCAGGTCATCACCTCCTTTACCAACAGGAATTGGTCCAGTAAAAGATATTACCTCACCCACCTTCTCTCTCTAAAATCCTGGGACCAATGCAGCCACAACAACACTCTACATAACCATGGGCTGTCATTTTATGCCATAATTGCATTAATAAATTAGTTCTACTAAGGAGTAGTGGATTACTGCAAATATTTGAAGCCACAAATAAGTCCTAAACATCCTGTTTGATGAAGTGCTACTCAAGCAATATATTTTGTTTAGATCTACTTAAAATAATATAGCTTTCTTTTCTTGAAAGATGTGTCAAAAAACATTCCCACTTCTGAGATAATGAATCCATGATCTGTGTATATCACCTGCAAAAGTCCCATAACTAAAATCCTTGGCTGCATGCCAGTGCAGGGATGGAAGACACCTATCTCTACTTGCATCCATTACAAGCTGTCAGCAATGATATAACCAGAATAGCTATACCAGCAAACCCTCCTAGACGAGGTGCAATTTTTACTGGGAAGGGTTGTTTTGCTGGTATAGCTTATACCAGTTTACTGAATAAAATAAACTATACCAGCAAAAGGATTTTTTTGTATCTGAGTCTATACTGGGGGTTTTGCTGGCATTGGCATGTTGCTTAGGGGTGTACATTTTTTTTTCCACAGTCCTATCCAACATAGCTATACCAGCAAAACTTTTAAGTTTAGACCAGGCCTGAGTAACTTCAACCTCTAATGCTTGAACTGGAAGTGAGTGTGCTTAATGCCATGCAGGGTTAGAGTAATGGAGATATCAGTGATATGTGGTTGCATCCACATTTCACTCTATCAGTCAGACTACTTTTGAATAGCTGGGGAATAAATGTTGAAACAAGTGACTTACACTATTTTCAATATTCAGTAACATTGGCCAAAAGCATCAGGACAACTTGCTGGACAACTTCATACTGGAAGATTTGTTTCAAATCTCATATTTAACCACTCCATTAACACTATTTTCTATTTTACATATCAAAAGGATATGTGGTTTCCATCATGGGACGTAAAAGGCACTTGCCTAATATCAATGCTCGAGACTACAGACTACGTACTCAAGCAGAGAGGCAGGCTGTCAACTTTGTTGTCCAAGGTAAAAAAAAAAAAGGTTTAATTTCCTCTGACTGGGTGGTGGTTGACAAATGAAGTCAACAGACAAGAAATAATAAATGGGTGGCATGAATTAATTTTGTATTTTACAGCTTTACGTGACTGAAGTATGAAACACTCACTAGCCTGTAGGGAACAAGAACACAATAGTATACTACAATACTCTGTGGTAGCTAGCTGTATGAGGTGGAAGGTTACTGCTGCTGCACTTCAAATGCAGTTCTCCTAAGGCTGTCTCTTTTTGGTTTCTTTGTCAGTTTGTGACTGGGCCTGTCTACACTTACAGCCCTGCAGTGGTGCAGCTCCACCAGTACAGAGCCACCAGTGCTGCTGTAGTGGTTAGTGAAAACGCTACCTATACCAATGGGAGAAGCTCATATTCTACCTAACAAAGAGGTGGTAGCTATGTCGACAGGAGAAGCCCTCCTGTTGATATAGTGCTGTCTACACTGGGAGTTCAGTCCATGTAATTGCATTGCTCGGAGGGGGGGGATTTTCCACACATCTGAGAGATGTAGTCATACAGACATAAATTTGTAGTGTAGACCATGGCACAGAAACCAGGGTTTCAGTGGTTTTACTACTAAGATATTCAAATTTTTATTTTTTCAGATGTCTGTTTTTTGAGAAATACCTATTAAAAGAGATGTTGTATTGTATTATTATTATTTCTGTTGCAACCAGGGCTCATTCTTTGTATGGAATGAGCAGGAAGAAAGCATTAAAGAGTTAAACAGGTCTTATCTTTGCAATATAAACTAGCAAATGTGCCAAACAAAATGCAATAAATCCACATCATTTACTTCTGTCACTCCGCTGAGTTCATACCCCATTTGAAGTAACTTGGTATCTTTAAATGACCCTTGCTGCTGCTTTAAGATGTTGCATTAAAAATCTACAGGTTTTTACTTATTTAAAGAGCTGATGTTGGCATGATTTGCATAATGTTTGCAAGTTAGAGTGAAGCTGTGAACCCTATCATGCAAATGAAAAGTACTTTTTAGACATGTTTATGAAGGTGCTTCTCATGAAAGTGACTTGAATTTTCTTATAGGAAAGAGCAATGAATTGTTGGGGTTTTTTCCCCTCAAACATTCTTTATTTTCGTGTTTTGTTTTCAAAGCAGGCAAATTAATGATGTAATATTCTGGACTATTGTCCATAGGCAGCTGCATCTTTCAAGGAGGTGTAGAGCATCTGTAACTGAAGCCAATGGGAACTGAGGACACAGCACCTTACAGAAAACATTTGTTTCCTTGCAGGCCTGAATCCCACATTTCAGATAACAAATTTGGGTTTTTCAGTTTTGAAACACCAGAAGAGAATTTTGTAGAATTGGTTGGAACTTGAAATTCCAACATTTCAAAATTTTCTTTTCTCCTAAATTGAAATGAAATTTTTGAAATATTGAAATGACCTTATTGTAGCTTTCTATTGACTTTATCATTTTGACTAAGTATATTATATTAATATTCAAAACAATAAAGTCAAAATGAAGCACTTTGACCTTATCAAAATGAAATGTTTCAGTAATTTATTGTAAAAAATTTCTATGAAATTGATATGTTCCCACAAAACATTTCATTTAGTTCCATCAGCATTTTCCAGTTGTAAACTGTTCCACTGGAAAGCTTTCAGCCAGATACAGAATTCTGATAGGTATTTGGGAAGGCTGTTAAAGTGAGGTTTATAATTTAAAAATATTCAATTATTTTTAAATATTACCAAAAAATTCCTTCCTCAACTGAGATTTTAATTTCAGAATTTCAGCTCTGAGATAGTTTTTAAAGACTATATTACACTCCACTATTTATACTGACTATAGTTACTGTTGTAAAAGATACAGTAGTGATTTCATATAGTAAGGTAGCATCTTATCTTGGTGACAATTTATACTCAAAAGACTATACTTCTTATGGCACAAATAGTGCAAGGAATGTATGGTGTACCAATTTGAAATGGCTGTCATTGGTTTTGACATGATTATTTTTGAAGAAATTTGTCTTATTAGCCATTCCCTAGCTCAGTTTTCTTAACTGAGCTTGTGTCGTCTTTTCTAACTCTATTCCACGGATTTATTATAGCTTTAACTCATCAAACTATGCCTTACCATAACTAAAATCTAGGTTATTTAGGCTATTATGCATATTGATTTTTCTCCTGGATAAGTTAAGAAACTGCTTTTCTCTCACACCCATGCACGCAGTATGTAGGTGTGTATATTTGGGATGATTCATGTTTCAGGGTATAAGCCAATCTTTAATGGTAGTTCAGAAAAAATTTTCTTGGGGGGTAGACTATTCCATAACTTCCTACTAAAGGCTTTCTCACATCTTCCTCTTCTGAAGCAGCTGGTACTAGCCATTATCAGAGACAGAATACTGAGTTTAGCTTGACCATTGGTCTGGTCCAGTCTGGAAATTCCTATGTTCCCATGTCCATATTAAAGATGAATTCATACCTTTGTTAATATTGATTCTTTGGTAATATTGAGCTTGTTCTTTGTTAACGTTATGGAGTCAGTTTCAGACCTGCTATCATTTTGCATAGTTCAGAGGACTAAAGAGCTCTCCCCCACCCCTTATTTTATATTAAAAACAGGTCACTTTCTTTTGTAGGATCTGCAGCTGACCTTTGTAAAATGGCTATGGTCGAGATTTTTTCCTCTGTTGCCATTTCTCCAACTTTAACAGCCAGGTTAGTAAGCCAACTACTGCAATGTTCTTTTTCATTTTATGACTGAAGTTGCTGACATAAAGGAATTTCTGGAATTTTATTCTTTATTGTTCCTGAACTATATGAACAAATTGTGCTCCTCAGCAGGCAACTTTTATTTATATTGTTTATTTATTATATTGATGTATATTTTATGTAATAAAGGGAAATATCTTATAGGAATGTAAGGGAAAGCTAATGCATCACAATTTCCTTTTGTTAGTATAACTATGCACAGTTGGGCAATAGATCACGGGAAAGGCTCCAGATTCTTATATACCACTAGCAAGAAGAATAAAACCTAATTTTCAGTCATAAAAGATAGAACTGTTGGTGCAGAAAGTCACTAAGCAATATTACTATTAGCTCTAATAGAAAAAAGCCTTGCAGGAAAACATGGGGGGGAAATAATTGAATCCTGGTCTTTCATAAATTTGTGGCATGTGGTCAAATAGAACTTGAGGAATTTGAAGTAGAATTTTAGATAAAAGCAGAGAACAGAGGTTTGCAAAATGTCAAAGTTTTTATCTGAATATTTCTATGTGATATTGGGATTTTTGTAAAAAATCTCAGTTGTGATAGTAACATATCAAATAATTCAACAGGACTTTTCATTGAATCAAAAAACCCAGGATTTGACCCCATAAATATACTTTATACATATAATACTTTTTTGTTTTGTATTTTTACAGCACCTATAACCATGACTAAGGCTCCTAGTACTATGGTAATGCATATAATAATATTAAATAATAACATAGCTCTTTACATGTTAAATATAGTTATGCTATTCCTTAAATATTTACTCATACATACATCTCACAGTGATTATGAGCATGAATATTAATAAGTTACAAGCTTTCAGTAGAGACCTCACAAGCTGTCCTTCATGAGTAAATACCATGAAAGTGGGATATTCAGTGTAGTGAGTTTGTCAGGTCTGAAACATGAACTGCTTATAAAGAACAATGAATCCTTTGCCTCTTTGCACCAATAGGCCTCTGTATCACACCTCCTATCATTAAAACAGTAGGGCTAGCTGCTGGCTATTCTGCAGGTGTCAGTTCTGGGTGCTCTTTCCTGGACAGGGTGTCTGCTACCACATTTTCTTTCCTCTTGGTTTGCACAATCTCCATCTCATATTCCTGTAGTGCTAGGCTCCATTGCCATAGCCAAGAGTTGGTACCTTTTGGTTATGTGTAATCACACCATACCAAGAGAGTGATCTAACACCCTAACATTTCTGTTTCACTGATAACATTTTAGCTGTTTGACTGTTCATCAAGGCTGTCCCACAACATTTTGGCACCTGTGGCGGGGAGCTCAAATGACACCCCATACCCCCTTGCTTGGGCCAAAACTTTGAACGGTCTCAATTTTGCCTTCTTCCTGTTCTGCTCCTCTCATGGTACTGCTCTGCTACCTACCCCAATAAAGGAGAACTAACAACTTAAAATGCCTTGTTGAAAAATTTTAAGTAACACTTAACTTTCAAACGCCTGAACAGCAAATGTAACTTTTCTTGTCTGGCATTTTTAGCTGTTGGATAATCAAAGTGATGCTTTCCATGCCTTCTTGGTTGCAAAGATTTGAACTGCTTCCTGAAGGTCCACAGTCTGAGCCAGCTCACGCTCTATTGAGATGGTTGCAAGGCCAACCAGCCTATCCTGTGTTATTGTAGAGCTTAGATGTGTTTTTATTAACTTCAGCTTGGAGAAGCTGCATTCTCCACTGGCAGCTGTTACAGGAAGTGCTAGAAGTATGCACAGAGCAACAAAAGCATTTGGAAAGAGGGTGGTCATCTTATTTGTGCACATGTATTCCAGAACAGCCTTTTGGAGTTGATCCTGCTGAAATGTATCTTGAAAAGGCTTTCAGTTCATCACCTAAATCACTCTCATCAATATCACGCATGTCACCATGTGTCAACACTGTCTCTAGTGCCCTGCATTGCTGGTGTAGGTCTTGGTGTAGGAGACTGGGGCCATATCTGTGGGCCTTTCAGAACCTATGGAGGTTTCACCCTCATTCAAGAGCATCCCCCATCCATGTTATCCCTGGCTCCATCTATTGGCCATCAGGAGCATTGCCATCACAAGCACCCTTGCATCAGTACCACACTCAGCCCCAAACAGATTCAGGGCTCTTCTCACAGACAAGCACCCTTGCATCAGTACCACATTCAGCCCCAAGCAGATTCACAGCTCTTCTCACAGATAACCCTGAGAAGGGTGAAAACAGGACAGCCTCCTGTTCCACTGGCATCCTCTTCCTCATCCCATGATAAGGCAAATGTGTCAGACCCTATTTCTCCACCTCCTGATGATTTCCAGACACATCAAGTATTGTTGAGGAGGGCTTTCTTCCTGGACTTCCACCCAGAGTGTAAGGATCCGTGAGACTAGAACCCAGGTCTGTGGAGCCTGGGATGGCTGACATTCCCACCAGGAGGGCGTATAGATAGACAGTACCCTGCGGCCCTCTGATTGCCCACGTGGACTATTTAACCTGGAGGTACCCCAGGAAGTTGTCTGGGCAATCACAGAGACTTCTGACCTGCTGCAACTCCAGACCACACTTTGCCTTTGTCTCCAACCCCAGCCTGACTCTGACCCTTACTCTTACCTCCTGATATCAGCCTGGTACCACCTCTGATCTCCGGTCTCCAGCCCTGGTACCAGCTCCATCTCACTGGTACTACCTCTGATCTCCACGCTCCAGCCCTGGTCTAACTGTGACCCCAACTCTTGCTTTTTTATCTCAGCTCTATTGATTCTGCTGATCCCTGCTCACTGACTACCAACTTGTGGCCATCCTTAATGTGTGGACAACAGCTCAGCCCAGGCAAGACTACTTACTATCCGGTCCCTGACACCGAGGAAATCCAGAAAAAGTCCCATAGGCTTGTGGACATCTTGACATCAGCAACCCCAGCTAGGATAGCGCTGCCTATTAATTAGGCTATTTTAGAACCCAGAAAGGTTCTTTGCAGACCCCAGCTTCCCTGTTGCCTACTGCAGAAAGGATTGAAAGGAGGTACATCTCTATAATCATCCACCTTGAGCCTCCCTCGTAGTGTTGGCAGCCAGTGAAAGAGAGAGACAGGGTCACCAGGCATCAAGCTCGAAGAACAAAGAGGGCAAGAAGCTGGACTTATTTGGAAGAAAGTTTTATTCCATAGGTGAGTTACATAGAGATTTGTATTGCTGGGGTGATACGATCTTACCCTGTGGGATACAGTTTCACAGTTCAAGGACAAGCTCACAGATGATGTAAAACAGGAGTTTGACAATGATCAAGGAGGGCAGGCTGGATGCTAGAACAGCTTTGCAGGCTAGTCTGGAAACAGCAGACTCTATGGCCTATTGCATGTCCTCTACAATAACTACGAGGCGCTCTTCATGGTTTCAATCTTCTGACCTCCTTCTAGAGATTCAGAAAACAGTCCAAGACGTCCCATTTGAAGGGCTATCGCTCTTCTTAGCAAAAACTGATGAGACTTGGCATAGTTGCAGTGACTTTAGAGCAACTCTACAGTTCCTGGGCATTTACACCCGAGCAGTGAAGTGGAAAGCCTTCAATCCTCACCAGTCTCAGCGATTTCTGGGGTTTCCCTCTCAAGCACTGGACCTGCCAGGGAGGATGAGCAGAGATTAGAGGACAACCACCACCATCCTCTGTCACTGTAGCTGCCGGCTCATCAAGGCAGGCAGCATCCTCCAAGAGCTCATTTTGATGGGCTAGTCAAGAGCAGACTACCAGTTCTAAGAGTAGCATCTTTTTCTTTCCCAATTTTTGCAAACCACCTATCCCACTTCTGTCATTCTTGGGCCCACATCAGAACACATTGGTGGGTTCTAAGCACTGTGAAAGTGGGATACACACTCCAATTTATTTCTACCCCTCTTCCCATCCCCCTACCCCATCCTCTTTCAGGGACCTCTGTCTCAAGACCATGTTGTTGCACGAGACACAATTATTTCTTGTTGTAGGAGCTATAGAAGAGGTCCCTCCATTGTGGGGTTTTACTCCTAAAACTTCCTGATCTTGAAAACAGAAGGAGGTCTCAGGCCTATTTTAGATTTAAGAGAGTTAAACAAGTTCCTGAAGAAATCAAAGTTCTGAATGGCTTCCATAATTCCTTCCCTGGATCCAGCAGACTGGTATGCTGCTCTTGACCTAAAGGACACTTACTTTCATGTGGCAATTCATCAAAGCCACAGAAAATTTCTAAGATTCATAGTCAGTGGTTTCCATTATCATGTCACAGTGCACTCCTTTAGTCTCTCAGCTGCGCCTTTTGTATTTGCAAAATGTATGGTGGTGGTTGCAATTTTCCTTTGGAGGTCAAGGATCCACATCTTCCCTTACCTAGACAACAGGCTGATAAGAAGTCAATCCAGGTCACAGGTCTTCTCCAGCATAAGCGTAATCCAATCCATGTTTGAAGGGTTCTGCCTGCTGAGCCAAACAGAGAAGTCAGTTCTGTCTCCAGTACAGAAAATAGAATTTATTAGAGTGGGCCTGGACTAGACAATGGCTAGACCTTTACTACCTCAGGAGAAGTTTCAGACAGTGCAAAATGTCATTTTAGACTTAAAATCTTATCCTCTCTCCATGGTAAGAAAGTGTTTGAGGCTGCTGGGACATATGGCAGCATGCACATGTGTAGTCCAATATGCCAGGCTGCATTTCAGGCTAATTCAGGGCTAGCCAGCCAAGGTGTATTCACCAGTGAAGTACCACATAGACATGCTAGTTCTCATACCAAATAAAATCTTATCCTCCCTACCCTGGTGGATAGACTCAGCCAGTGTCTGCAAGGAAGTTCCATTCACCCTACCTCAACAATCTCTTACCTTAGACACAGATGCCTCAGACTTGGGTTTGGCTGACTTGGGCCTCCTGCAGATGCCTCCACAGAGACTCTCTGTCTGCACATAAATATCACGGCATTGAGAGCTATCCAATTAGCATGCATAGCATTCCTTCCTCACATCCAGGGAAGGAGCTTGTTGGTGTTGACTGACAACACGTTTTATGTAAGCAAACATGGATGGGTTCAGTCTTCACTGCTCTGCTGGGAAGCAGTTCTGCTTTGGGACTTTTGCAACGTCAACTCTGTACTTCTGAAAGAGACTTACCTTCTAGGGACCCAGAATCAGCTGGCAAATCACCCGAACAGGTTGTTTATCAATAGTGGTCCCTTCACCCTGACATAGCAAGGTCCATTTTCCAGCTCTGGGGAACTCCTAGAATAGATGTGTTTGCAACAGAAGTCTGTTTGCTCCCAAGCTGGCCACATCCCAGGTTCATTGACAGCCACTTTCCTGCTGCTGTAGTCAGAGGGTCTCCTTTATGCTTTTCCTCTCACTCCTCTCTACCCAAAGTTCTGTGCAAGGTCAAGTAGGACAAGGCGCTTCTTATACTGATTGCCCCGGCTTGTCCTCATCAGAACTGGTTTTCAGAGCTCTTAGACCTATCAGTCAGTCCCCACTCTCACTCCCACTTCACACAGACTTTATTTTACAGAATCAGGGCTGCCTCCTCCACCCCAATCTTCAGGAAGAGGAGTCCTGCTCTAGCGAAGTTCAGGAGGTGCTGCTGAATATTAGAAAACCATCAACTAGGAGTACTTACCTGGCTAAATGGAAGAGGTTTTCTATCTGGTCCATACGGAAAGGGGTTTCCCCATCCCTCACTTCTAGTCAGCACATTTTGGTCTATCTTCTGTCCTTAAAACAGCAAAGGTTGTCAATTAGCTCAAGCAGAGTGCACCTAGTGGCTACATTGGCATTCCACCCACTATTGAAACTGCTCTTTTTTCCAACCCAATATCTGTAAGATTTTTAAAGGGCCTGAACAGACTATTTCCAGAGGGGCAGAACCCTGTTCCCCCATGGACCCTGAATCTAGTCTTAGAATCATAGAATATTAGGGTTGGAAGAGACCTCAGGAGGTCATCTAGTCCAATCCCCTGCTCAAAGCAGGACCAACACCAGCTAAATCATCCCAGCCAAGGTTTTATCAAGCCAGGCCTTAAAAACCTCTAAGGATTTAGTGAAGCTGATGCTGATGTGTCCTACCTTTGAGCCTCTAGCAACCTACTCCCTGTTGTACCTTTTTTAGTGGCCATTATGTTGGCCAGGCAGAGTGGGGCAGTTGAGGGCACCAGTTTCAGATCTTCCGTATACTTTCTTCTATTCACACAAAGTTCATCTTTGTCCTCACCCAAAATTTCACACCAAGGTGGTTTCCGCTTTTCATATTAATCAAGCAAATCTTGCCGACCTTCTTCCAAAAGTCTCATGGTCATAAGGGTCTGAATGTTAGAAGAGCTTTAGCTTTTAATCTGGAATGGATTATACCTTTCAGGTCTTTGACTCAGTTGTTCACTGCAATTGCAGACAGATGAAGAGCAGTGCTGTGTCCACTCAAAGGATCTTATTTTGCATCTCCAGTTGTATTCACCTGTGTTACTAGTCTAGTTGGCTAATGTGAAGCTTTCGGATAGCATGTTGAGTTATTCAACTAGGTCCCAAGCAAGCTCTGTGGCTCTTCTGGCTAATGTTCCTATAGTATACATTTGCAGAGAGGCAAACTGGTGATGTTGTTATACAATTACCTTTCACTACACGATCACCCAACAATCTAAAGACAATGATAAATTTGGACAAGTGATACCTTCCATGTTCAAATAGACTCCAAGCTCACTTCCAGTTTGCACTGCTTATAAGTCATCTACAGTGGAATGGACATGTTCAATCACTTAAAGAAGAAGAAATTATTACTAATCTCTCTATAACTATATTTTTTCGAAATGCTGCACATGTCCATTCCACACCCACTCTCCTTCCCCTTTCTATTGGAGCCTTTCCATAAAAAGGAAGAGAGGGGGATTTGGGGCAACTTGGCCCTTTGTACCCTTGTGAGGTGCACAAGGCAGCAGAAGGTGCTCGTGCTGCTCCAACAGGTACTGCTAAGGGAAAAACTCTCCTGAGAACTATGCACTGGAGTCCTCAAACACCTATAATGAAATGGACACATACAACACATCTTGAAGAACAAGTTACAGAAAGGTTAGTAACCATTTCATGTGTATCTTTTTCCATTTTTGAATGGCCGGGGAAATGACCCTTAGAGTTTCATGATGACCTCATAAATCGTCCTTTAATCACAGTAAAGGCTACAAGAGAGCCTTGCAGAGACTGGTAGGTTTCTTCCACGTCTGACATAAGTCATATGTCTTACAATACTCCTTTACTTCATCCTAAATATGAGGCCAGTAGTTTTTCTTAAGCCTCTCAAACGTTCTCTCTCTTCTCAAGTGACCAGCAAATGGGCAGTCATGTATAACCTTAATAGTTCTTCACAATCCTTTTGGGCACCACAGGCTGTCTTTAGGAATCTCCATGGTGCCTGTCCTTACCCACAAGGGCTCCCCTCTATATTCTGTGCTGCTGCATAAAAAACTTGCCCCTGCTTTCTTTCTAAGGGGCATCAGTGCAGATGCCTCCCTTATACTTTCTAGAGAAGGGTCAGGATCTTTGCTGGGTTTTTGTTCATACTCAAAGCTGTCTCAGACAAAGGAGCTGATTTCTCAACTCCCTGCTCTGAAGGCAAGCTTCTGCTGCCCACTGCTAAGGGTGTAGAGGTTTTGCCTCCCTCTACAGGGTCCATGTTTGGGGACTCAGAGTTATACTCTTTCTTAGTGTGAGTTATAATATTAGCAACTCTAGACAAAGACAATATATCTTTACTGGTTAACTCATCCACTGGAATGCTATCCACTATTCCAACATTTAAAATACCGCCAACTCTATTTGAGCTAAAGGCACAGTGGTTTCAAATGTTCCTAATACAAGAAGTCTTCATTTTCCCCTAGGAGCATATCAGCTTCCATAACCATTTCTCTTTTGAGCAAAGATATTTGGACACCAGTGTCTCTCCAACCTGGGCAGACCTTGCTATTTACTTTGGCAACTCTAATAATTTTTTCATTGACTGCCACTGATTCAGGTCTTACAAAATTAACTAAGGTCCTCTCAGGACCTCCGTGGGTCCTGAGTCCATGGTAGCCACATTAACCTGGGCTGAATGGGTTTGTATTTGGATTCCCCTTGCTTAAGGCATTATTTTTTCATGTCCCCAGCGGAGTCACAAATTAGCACTTTCTTCGGCTGTCCTCCTGTATTAAAGGCCTGTAATTATGATTACTAGGAGGGGATTGGTTCTGGGGTAGTGGGTGCTTGGAATCCCCACTGCCATCCCTTTCTTGTGGATAAAACACACCCTCCTTTATACCGGGCTTCTGCTTTTCCCTCTGGGTTTTGCGCTCACTGAAAGGACTAGTCTGTACATAGGATCAGTGATATCAGCTGCTTCCTGTACAGTGGCTAGGGTTTTATCCCAGACCAACTCTCTAACTTCTTCAGTACATATACTCAGGAAATGTTCCTGTGAAAACTTCTTTCCAATATCCATAAAACTCTTGGAGCAAAGGACATTGACCCATTATAAAAATCAAGAAATAAATGGAATGGACATTGGCAGGACACGCTGCAGCCAGACAACAAAGTTACCTCAATTTATTAAATATAGAATGATGTACTATAATATACTACACTACACATTTGGGCCAGGGTTGCCTGCAGTGATTCCAGCCTCTGTGTGCTACCTGAACTGCACAAAAGGGCCAGAATCTGGCTGCTGGCATCTGGTTGAGAATTGACAAGGGGTGTGATCATCAGCTGGTGTTTCCAGAATTGAGAGTTACTGTGTTACTCGTCTGAGCCAGTGAGGGCTTTGCTGTTACTAAGCTATGTATCAGCTGCCTGACACATGACCATATCTGTCTTGGAAACAAACTCTTCAGGACTCTGTTACCTGCTAGGCAAGGTTTGGACAGGCAATCAGTAAACTGCAATTCTCAAATTCGTCACGGAAGTCTTGCTGCAGTGCACAACTCCTTACTGCAACATTCACAAAACTGTTATCAAATTTGCTGGTCCTTTAAAAAGACAATACCACAGCAGCTTACTATCTTAACTGGGGTTAACAAACACTCTATTTCAATCACAGCATTGAGTTGGTTTATAGTAAAAGTAAAGTATGTTTATTAATAAAGGGGCACAGATTTAAGTGATATCAAGTATAAGGAATAAAAATAGAAATGGTTGCAAACAAACAAAAGTGGAATATATTTCTAAGACTTCAATCTAACATAACAAACTGGAAGCCTTTGTTCAAAGTTTTTCTCACCAGTCCTTTTTCCATATTTTTTAACCAGGACACTTCATAGAACTAAAAGTGCTCAGTTCCTTTGTCTCCTCGGGTGAAGGATAACTTAGGGGTTCTCTCCCCCTCTCTTTATAGTCCAGTAAACCTTTGAAATGTATTCTTCATAATGGAATTCCCAGATAAAGTTCCTTTCTTCTGCTGAGTGCAGATGCCAACACTGGTCTCCTCTGTGAAATCTGTATAGTGTAGGGTAATAGCACATACAAGACCAGATTTCATGGTCTGTGAAGTGTTTTTCACATCCGTGAATTTGGTAGGGCCCGACCCATTGTTCTTGTGTTTTAAGACAGCAAGAACAGAAGTTCCGAATCTACCTTCTCTTTACCTTTCATTACTCCTTTTGTTCATCTCTCGTTACTAAGGTATACAATTCCAATCTTTCCAGTCTTACTTCACATGAGTTTTTCTAACCCTTTGATCATTCTTGTCACTTTTCTGGGAACCTTTGTAGTTCTGAAATTTTAAAAATCTACAGTTTTTTCAATCTTGTACACTCCCCAACTACATGCACATTTTAAGCCTTCTGTTATTCATTTGCATGCTTCTGTATCAAAATGCCAGGGCGGGGGAGGAAATACTGGCATTCTGAGATGGATGATGATTTTAAAGTACATTTTAATGGAGCAGGGGGGGAGAGGGGAGGCACTATAGATAGAGCTGGTGATGTTCAGAATAGAAAATACTATAATCTTGTAGATAATAGTGGAAGTTTGGTGATCAGGAACACAATGCTGCTGTAAATGCGGAAAAATTCCATGACAGTGGAGTTGGGCTGGCTTTGTAAGGTATTTCTAATTATATATTTATGTTGCTATGTTAATGTGATTGTTTGAAAAAACAAACCTGAAGTAGCTTACTTTTAGCTACCTCTGGTTATAACATTTAAAAAATAATGATCGGATTTACATTTTTATTATAGTATTAAGTAACTTTTTACTGGCATTTTTAATGATATGACTAGAGATTTCTCCAGAGCAGCTCGACATAAGGTCAATTTCAACTAACTCTTGTCCATTTGAGAATTCAAAAATTCATTCATTTATATTGATTCATTCACAGTTTAATTGCCAGAGTACCATGGAACCAGAAATAAAATGTGTTACCTTTTCATTAACATGTAACCCTTGGAGGCACTATGGGCCTGGCTCACCCTTACAGTAAGGCCACTTTATTCTGCCTTAGTGTAGAAGAGAATCTGGCCCTATGTGTATTGTAGGCTTTCCCACTTCGCATATTTTAAGTTTAAACACATAGCAACAGGTGTATTATATATTTTTTAAAACTACAAAATGACACTCCATTGCACACTTTTCTCCCTCTGGGGAGAGGATGAGAAAACAAACAATATGTGACAGATGTATACTCACATTGCTTACTGCACCACTGGAAACTGCTCAGATACTGTGGTGAAGAGCACAATACAAAAACCTGTATATAATAGAACAGAAAGTACCTGACTAAATTGAGGCCTTAATCAATAAATAGTAGATCTTATAGAAATTGGGACATCTTGTCTGTAAGGCATCAGAGTAAGGCACATGAAATCTGTGTCTTTTGCCTTTAATAGGTGCTAATGTAATTATAAGAAATTTCACCACATGATTAACACACTGACTTAATGTGATGTATCCTCATCTGATGGCTGAGGATAAGACCCTCCTGCTTACTATTTTAGTGTACTAGCACACTGAAATCTTTATCTATATTTATGGGAATATCTGAAAGCACAGGGATTTGGTCAAGAAATTTAAATGTAATCATGAAATTATTATTGCACCCGTTGATAAGTGCTTTGAGATCTTACAGGGAGAAAAATCTATCCACTCCGTAATAAAAAAATACCTTTTATCTTCTGAGAGCAGTAAGTGGCAATCTAGACAAATTTAGAAAGGGGTTAGATCCCCACTGTTATCTTGTGCTTTGGGGAGTCTGGAATATTCTTGTAATGGAAGAGCTCCCAGACAAGAGAAATAGTTGTTCTAACAGATCTGGCTCTATTTCTAGAATATGAAAAAGACAGACAAAAGACAAAGAGACCAGAAACAGAAAATATTGTTAGTATTCAGCTCTGTTCTAGTAATATAAAAAGCTGAGGGATGTTAAACTTCCACTCTTGTATAGGCTTTCGCTACAAAAATGTCCACAATGCTGCATTATAGTTTGACTGTGATTGTTTTTCTGTGTATCTGCTCACATTCTGCAAAATGAAAATAAAAAGTTTAAACAAAAAACAAAGTACAGAAGGAGGAAAATACCATAGGTCAGGGAAGTGTTTGTGCTTCAGTGCCCTTTTCCACACACTCTAGTATAGTAGGACCCTTCTGCCTATATTGTGCCAGAGTCCTTGGGTGCTCTCCAATATGGAAAAACAACATTTTGGCTCCAGAGTAGCATGCCAGCTAAGGAGTCAATGAGCCTATTGTGTGGTCAGTCCTCAGGAATTTTCAGATACTTGCTATGTGTAGTTTGCACCTAAGCCTATGACTAAATGCAGACAGTAATCATATATTTTGATGTAGTATAAATAGAAATAAAATTCTTCAAACAGCATTACCAATAATGTGTATCAAAGCTGTATATGCTTAAGGTTATAATCCCATCTTAGGGTTCTGGAGGTATAAAGGCAAGTTTTTCAAGTTTCACTCTAGTGTTTTAGAATATCTCCAGAATCAGCAATTTCTGTATAAGAAATATAGTCTTACCATGTGCAATTGGAGATATATTATTCCTTCTGCTATATTAAGGAATTTCTCAATGTGATACTGTTTAGCCTGTGATGCAATTAGTTATAATCAATCATTTAAGCATTATATTAAATATGTAAACTAATAAGATTCACAGACTAACATTTGGGTCATGGAATGTCAGAACTCTTTTTGATAATGACCAAAGACCAGAATGAAGAATAGCTGTTATTGCCAAACCACTGAAAAGGTAGAACATAGACATGGTTGCCCGCCGTGAAACCAGATTCACTGATGATAGAGTTACTCATTTAGTGGATGGGGGAAGCAGTAGATGTGAACTACCTTGATTTTAGTAAGGCTTTTGACAGTTCCTCATGACATTCTCATAAGCAAAGTAGGGAAATGGGGTCTAGAAGAATTTACTATCAGGTGGATGCACAAATGGTTGAAAGCTCATACTCAAAGAATAGTTATCAATGGACTGCCATCAAATTGGGTGGGGTACCTTGTGGGGTCCTGCATGGTTCAGTCCTGCATCTGGTACTTTTCATTAATGACTTGGATAATGGAATAGAGAATAAGATTATAAAATCTGGAGATGATGCTGAGCTGGGAGGCATTTCAAGCACTTTTGGGGAACAGGTTTAAAATTCAAAATAACCTTGACAAATTGTAGAATTGGTTTGAATTCAGCAATGTGAAATTCAATTAAGACAAGTGCAAAGTACTTAGGAAGGAAAAAATCAAATACACAACTACAAAATAGGATAATACTGTCTAGGTCGGGTGTGGCCAACCTGTGGCTCCAGAGCCACATGTGGCTCTTCAAAAGTTAATAAGCGGCTCCTTGTATAGGCACCAGAGCTGCAGCTACAGGCACCAACTTTTCAATGTGCCGGGGGGATGTTCACTGCTCAACCTGTGGCTCTTCCAAGGGCCCTGCTCCCACTCCACCCCTTTCCACCTCCTCCCCTGAGCCTGCCATACCCTCTTCCCCCCTCAGGCCTTCTGCATGCCTCAAAACAGCTAATCGAGAGGTGCAGGGAAGGAAGGGGAGGCGCTGATTGGCGGGGATGCCGGTGGGTGGGAGGTGCTGGGAGCAGGGTGGATGCTGATGGGGGCTGCTGGACGTAGTACTGTGGCTCTTTGGCAATGTACATTGGTAATTCTGGCTCCTTCTCAGGCTCAGGTTTGCCACCCCTGGTCTAGGTGGTAGTACTGCTGAAAGGGATTTGAGAGTTATTGTGGTCCACAAACTGAATATGAGTCATGAACGTGATGTAGCTGCAAAAAAAAGCTAATATGATTCTGGGGTGTATTAACAGGGGTGTTGTATGTCAGGCACAGGAGATAATTGTCCCATTCTATCAGCACTGGGGAGACCCCAGCTGGTGTTCTGTGTCCGGTTCTAGCCACCACAGTTTAGGAAGGATGTGGAAATTGGAAGAGTCGAAAGGAGAGTAACAACAAATGATCAAAAGTTTCAAAAACCAGAACTATGGGGAAAGGCTGAAAAAACTGGGCATGTTTAATCTTGAGAAAAGAAGACTGAGGGGCAGCTTGATAAGTCTTCCAATATGTTAAGGGCTGTTATAAAGAAGGTGGCAATCAATTGTTTTCCATGTCCACTGAAGATAGGACAAGAAGTAATGGGCTCAATCTGCAGCAAGGTAAATTTAGGTTAGATATAGGAAAAACTTCTAACTATAAGGATAGTTTAAGCTCTGGAACAGGCTTCCAAGGGATCATGGATCCCCCATGATTGGAAGCTTTTAAAACAAGTCAGACAAACGCTTCTCAGAGATGGTCTAGATTTACCTGGTCCTGCCAGAATGCTGGGGTCTGGCATTGTGGCATTGCTGACTTCTCGGGGTCCCTTCCAGATCTACATTTCTATGCTTCTATGAATCCCACCTTGAGGAGGTGAGAGCAGGGTACACCTACTACGGGATTGGCAAGGCTAAGGATGAACTGAGACTGTCAGGGGTAGGGTTCTCCATACAGTCTGGCATTGCTTGCAAGCTTGACTCACTCCCAAGAGAGTCAATGACCGACTTAACGTGCTCCTGTAAACTATCTAGTGACCAGTACACCACCATTATCAGCACCTGTGCACCAACAATGACTCATAATGATTGAGATCAAGGAGGCCTTTTATGAAGGTCTTATCAAGGTCATCAGCGGGGTGCTACACCAGGACAAACTCATTATCCTTGGAGACTTTAATGCTTGTATGGGAGCTGATTCTGACATGGAGCAGGATGCAAGGCCATCATGGCACTGGAAGTTCAAACTCTTTCCAAATGTACCAAGTTCAGTCTCATTCTTACCAACACAGTTGTCCAATAGGCTAACAGATATAAGACAACAAGGATGCATCCTAATTCAAAACAGTGGCAAATGTTGGACTATGTAACTGTACAGCCTAAAGACATTAAAAATGTGTACATCACCTGCGCTTTGAGAGGCACTGACTTCTGGTCAGACCTCACCAAAGCATCCCAGAAGATACTTCTAACCAGAAAGGAAGATCAATGTCACTACCATGAATACACCAGCAAACAAGCAGTTTCACAGGACACTTGAAGACTGTGTTAGCCAAGACCGGTGCCAGTGTTTTGGCACCCTAGGCGCACGGCCATTTCTCCGCCCCGCGCGCTGCTCCGCGGCTCCAGTGGACCTGCCGCAGGTATTCCTGTGGAGGGTCCGCTGGTCCCGCGGCTCTGGTGGAGCTGCCGCAGGCGTGCCTGTGGGAGATCCACTGGAGCTGCAGGACCAGCGGACTGTCCGCAGGAACGCCTGCGGCAGGTCAACCAGAGACGCCTGCCGCCCCCCTGGCAAAATGCCACCACCCAATAATCCTGGCGCCTTAGGCGATTGCCTATGTTGCCTAAATGGAAGTGGTGGCCCTGGTGTTAGCTGGCATCCCAGAGAATTCCACAGACACTGAGGCAACCTGGCAGAAGCTCAGTGATGTCACATATAATACAGCATCCAATATTCTTGGCTTTGTAAGGCAGAAACACCAAGACTGGTTTGATGAGAATGACCCTGAGACAGACCGACTACTGGAGGTACCGTGCACACCACACACAAGTCTTGCATCTTGGACAAGAAATTAGCAATGAAGACTAGGTACCATCAGGCCAACATACACTACAAACCCAATTAAGGCTAATGAAGAAACAGTGATGGGCGCGGAAGGCTGCAGAACTGCAGGAAGCAGTTGACAAGCATGATATGATGGCCCTCTACAAATGTCTCCATGCTGTGTATGAACCAAAATCTAATGGTACAGCCCCTATCCTCACAGCAGATGGTAATCAGCTGCTTGCAGACAAAAGTGATATTAGCAAAGGATCCTGTGGCACCTTATAGACTAACAGATGTTTTGGAGCATGAGCTTTTGTGGGTGAATACCCACTTCGTCAGATGCATGTCTATGATATTCTCTCTCTCTGGGCTGGGCACTTTGATAGTCTCCTGAACTGTGAGTCCACCATGTCCAATGAAGCCATCAACTCATTCCAACAGCATCCTGAACTGGAGGAGCTGTCCGTGGGCCCTTTTTTAGATAAGGTTGATAAGGTTATCAAGCAGCTTTCCATGGGCAAGTCTCCAGGCCCTGATGGCATTCCACATGATGTGTACAAATGTGGAGGTTCCCACCTGGTCAGAAAACTCACCAGCCTTTTCAAGACTACATGGGAATGGGTTACCATACCCCAGGAGTATAAGGATGCTTTCATAGTCCATCTATACAAAAGGAAGGGAAGCATATTTAGCTGTGACAACCATCATGGAATCTCAACGCTGTCTATAGCGGAGAAGATCCTTTCACAGGTTGCCCTCAACGGACTCATCTTTTACCTGGTGGACTCAGAGTATCCAGAGTCACAGTGTGGCTTTTGTACTGGCTATGACACTATGGATGTGATTTTTGCAGCTCAACAAATACAAGAGAAGGCTCATGAACAGAAGAAGGATCTGTACGTGGTGATTGTTGGCCTGACAAAGACCTTTGACATGGTGAATCACAAAGGCCTCTAGAAACTCCTTCATAATTTTGGTTGCCCAGAGAAGATGATTTGTCATTTTCTCATTGCACGATGGCATGATGGCCGGGGTGATGTAATGTGGTGATTCATCAGAAGCCTTCCCTGTCACCAGCAGCACCAAATAAGATGCATAATGGCTCCAGTCCTCTTTGCTATTGTCTTTTTTAGCCATGTTCTTGTTCGCATTCCATGACTCTGAAAGAGGTGTACACATTTGATTTATATTGAATGGGCGGGTCTATTTACCTGGGAAGCTGTGGGGAGTCTCTGACCCGCCACCTGCCCTGGCCAAGGGGCCAGGGTGCCTAAGAGCAGCCTCCAGACCATGTCCCTGCCAACCATGACATTCCACCCAGGGTAGGTGGAGGGTCCCATAGGGGCCTGGGCTCCCTGGGCAGCTCTTATCATGGCCCAGCTTCTGGCCAGATTAGAGGGCGGGGCATTGGGGGGAAGGAGAGGAACAGGGAGGCAAATATTGTTTGTGCCCACAGCCCCAATAAATCTTAGTCTGCCTCTTCATTCCACAATAAGTTGTTGCAGTGCCTTTCCACTATTGAACCAAGAGGACTCCCACACCCCATCCACTAAAGCAAACTTAGTAGACTGGAGATAGGCATTTCCCCTCACAGCTACCCTGCCCTTGGTTTAGCCCACCAGTTAAAGTAGTGGCCTGGGTTATGGCCACTGCCTCATTCCAGCAGCTTCTTGAAGCCACGGGTGAGAGCTGGGTGTGAAGAGAGGACCAATGAAAGAGAACCAGTCAAAGAATGCCACTGTTCTGACTCTCAGAGATACGACCTCTCCCTTTTATACACCCTTGTCTTCCCTTGATTTATTATTTTTGTTTGTTCATCTGTATTGCTTTCTTCTCTCTGTGTTGATATCAGTCTCTCCTATTTCCCACCATTCTGTCTTTCATTTATTTCTCCAGTTCTCTTTAAACAGTGTTCGTAGTGAGCAAAATGGGACAAAAAGCTGTCTCAGCATTTCACTGGTGGCCTCATTAGTATTTTAAGCTTTCATTACAAAAATTCTAGGCCCAGTGATGACAGTTTAAATGTCAACTTCCTGGATTCACAAACTCTCTGTTTTAGGATCAAAGTCCTAGCTTTGGCTCCACTGTGATCCACAAAACTTCTATTGAGCCCTGCAGGCACCTAAACTCACTCGACCCCTACGTTTTTTACTGTAGTGCCCTATGTGCCTCTGTTTCTGCCTCTGGGCATGTGCACTGCTGTCTCCCTGTAACGGTGTCTTTTCCATCCGCTGCCAGTTGTAACTGCCACTTTCTTTTCCGCCACTGGTTTTTCATTTGTTGAAGTTTGGTCTGGACCATTTCTTTTGTTCAATGATATGCAGCGTTTCTAACTGCTGAATCCTTGTTTGCTGTGTAGTCTTGATGGGTAGTATATACTGAGTTCAAGAGTTCTTTGATTGCCTGCAGACTCCAGTTACTGCTTAAGAGCATTAATGACAGATTTGTGCTCCTCAACACTGGCCTTCTTAGAGCTCATTATGTTTCTTTCATCAGCACATTTGCCCCAACAATGATCCATCCAGATGAGAATAAGGAGGACTTCTGTCAAACACATTAGTTTAGTCCCAGGTAATGGTAAACTGATTAGGTGATTCCATCGTCACAAAAATAACAGTTGTACTTTCTGTGATCTCCTACGTGTCTCCCCTTTAAATATGTGAATTACTGCATATATTTTCCTTAGAATGCTTTATAAAAAATCTCTTGATAGAAGATTTAATCTGTTTTGGCATACGCGGAATCTATTGTATAATGATATTCTGGTGATGATCACTGATTGCATCTGTTGAGGCACTGGGAAATGGATAGGGACTTAAATTTGTTTGTTTGCTTAATACACATCAGGTTTTGATGTGAATTCAGGCTTGCATGCATAGGATTCTTTGTTATCACCCAACTCCAGCCCCAATCCTAGTGCAACTTCACAGAAGGTGGGAAGAATGATGGTGTAGCACCATAAGCACTAGATGGGGGATCACGGTAGTTTTCCTGTTAGATCTCCATAGCACATAGCACATTTGGTCAGTTTGGAAGGGTGTTGTGGCAGGCCTTGTTCCTCCAAAGGAAGCACTACTGTGGTAAAGGGTATAATAGAGCGCACTGCTGGGAGCACAGGAAAGAAAGTCTCAGGTCAGCTCAGGAACCCTGAACCAGCCCTGTTTGTTGCTCCTGCACAACAGCTAGTATGGACCACCTGCCTCTGGTCTTTTCTCTGTCCAGCGGCCCTTGGATCTAGTGCCAGCAAGGAATTTCCTGTTAGTCTCTCTCATTCCAGCTAAATCCTCACTCTATGTTACAGACTTGTAGGGGGAGCCAGAAAACCTCATTTAACAGACATCTTCTTAGCTGCAGTTTAAAGGGCTGCTGAAAGGAAAAGAGATCAGGTGTGGCAGGCCAGACCACTGGCTTTGCAGGGATAGGTGAAAGGGAGTTCATTGCTAGGGCCAGGATTACTGACTTCTGACCTTTTCTCTGCAGAGCTCCCTTTATAACCTTATAGCACCCATCAGTGCCCCTCAGAATCCCATCCACCCTATAAATGCTCCCAACACACCCACTAGCCCAGGCTAGCTTTATTTGGAAGAGTCTTTCTCCCCCCAACAAAACCACCCTATTGTCAGATTGCTTGTGTGGTGGATGGGAAGAGAGAGGTAAGCAGTTTGCTTTTCCCCTTGGGCAGGAATGGGTCTTTCTGGTGCTCAGGTTCACCGAGTGGATGAAAGAGTTCACCAAGTGCTGTTTGAAACAGCTGTCCATTGTCTTCTTTCTGCAGGCAGTGCTGTTCCAGGTGCCCTCTTGGTCACACTCTGCTGTTGACATAGAAAGCAGTTTTCCATGCATGGCAGGGCTTCTAGGATAAAAAGGGAGCAGTGCTCTCAAAACCCTAAAACAAATACCTTCTAATGAACAAGACTGGTGATTTACTGTTTCCTGAAAATTGATCTTTGTGATTTCAATAGCTTTTTAAAGAAAAAATAATACCATATTTAGGTGTTTCAAAAAGCAATTGTTTTGTTTTAAGTATCAGAGGGGTAGCTGTGTTAGTCCTGGATCTATAAAGCAGCAAAGAATCCTGTGGCACCTTATTGACTAACAGACATTTTGGAGCATGAGCTTTCGTGGGTGAATACCCGCATCTGACTAAGTGGGTATTCACCCACAAAAGCTCATGCTCCAAAATGTCTGTTAGTCTATAATGTGCCACAGGATTCTTTGCTGTTTTGTTTTAGTATTCAAAATACACCTTCAAAATGTTACACTGGTCTACCTGCAGAGCGTGCTGCACTTAATCATTCTTATACAGTATAGCCAAAGAATTAATTAAGAAAATGTAAGCCTTTAAATCAAAATCTTAGGGAGCATTTAATATCCCCTGCAGAAAAGGAAACAGAGTTAATATGTGCCTAACTGCAGTAGTGAAAACTATCCCATCACTGATTCTAGCAAAAGAGTGATTCTGGTAACTTCTGTTCCAAGGTTGTACTGAGGCTGATTAACCTACTGGTTAGTTATTTAAATTGTCAAAGGTTGAACCCCAAATTATTCTCTCAAAATATCTCTCACACAGCTACTGTGATTACAACTCACCAAGCCTGCAAAATGCATATGGGCACTGACAAGAACTGAGATATTTCATAGCTAATCACTTATATCTTTTTTATAGCAAAACACGTTGAATCTATAAACAGTTGTGATGATTTTCTCTTTGAATTAGACTCATGTAGAATTTAATGCCCCATGCTGTATGGAATACAGTGCATATATAAAAATGTTTGTACATTGACAACCCCACAAAACAAAGACTTGTACTTCATAGCTTCAAGAGTACAATGTGCAATTTTGAGCTTATAAAAAGACAGAGGGATGATAGTAGAAGGAATATCATATTAGTTCATAAATTACAGCTGGATTAGCAGAGACAGTTGAAACCAGGAAAATGTGCACCTCTATGCACTACCAAACTAGGAAATTGTGTAATGTGTTAATAGTGTTACCTACCATCTATGCAGACTCTTTCATCTGAGAGTTTCATCTGAGAGAGGGTTTTACAAATGTTAATGTATTAAACCTCATTCATGAGATAAGTGAGTACTGTCCCAGTTTTACAACAGAGTATACTGATGCTCATGCATCATTTAGCAGGACACTCACAAAAAAGACTAGGAAGAGAACTAAGCTCCTAACTTTAGCTCTGTGCTGCAGCTGACATAGGGTATGTCTACAAAACAATGTAAGCCTAGGGTTAGTAGGACGTGAGTCAGCTGAACCCTTTTTGGGAACACTGGGCTTGAGCATCTGTGCTGCATTTTCCCCCTAGGTTAAATATTTTCTTCTCAAACCTAGGGCTTTGGCATCCACTCTGTGGTGCATAGACCCGAGTCCCATGGGTCGGGGGTGTCATAGGCCAGGGAAGGCTAAGCCTTCCCTAACCCAGGCCTTGGCTTCACCCATGTGCCACCCCGAGGCTCTGGTCTCGCACTCTGTCTTCCCCAAAGCCGGCAGGGGCTCAGCTCAAACTGGTGGCCTGGAGCTTGGGGCTTGGGCAGGCTGGTGGCCCAGGGCGGCCGACAACCTGTGGCAGCTTGCGCCAGCTAGCAGACCTGGGGTCAGGCCAGCACTTGGGGCCAGCCAGTGGACCTGGTGTCAGGCCTTCACTTGGGGCTAGCTGACAACCTGGGGGTTGGGCCGGCTGGTGTGGCCAGCAGCCTGGGACTCGGGTAGGCAGGGGCTGGTGGTGGCTTGGACTCCTCTGGCCACAGTGCGGGGTGGAGCTTGAGGTTCTAGGGGGCGGAAGGGCGAGGTAGGGGCAGGTCCTTAGGCAGAAGGGGCAAGGCCAGGGGCTAGCCTTCCAAAGGGGTGGTTCACACGCCACCCATGCCCTATCCCAGAGTGCCTATCATCCTTCCCCACCCCATGTCAACACTCTAGCCCTCTACACTGCGGGAAAACTCTACTGCCCACCCTGTTTCCTAACTGTGGTGATGTTATTGATGGGACTCAGATGCTCGTAAGGAGCATATCAGTACATAATCAGCATAATTAGCTCCTTTGGTGACTGTCTCAGTAGAATGACAGCAGTGTGAGAAGACTTTATACTGAATTACCATCTAATCTGAGAATTGGGCTCTCCACCTTCAGGCTGAATCCCATTAGCAGGAAAATGCCTCTGTGCACCTGTTCTGAGGACAATTAGGACATCAGTCTTCATGGCTGTCAAACTATTAAAATTAAACTTTGCAATTCTTAATTTTTAAAATGGGATGTTCAGTGAAGGTGTTTTTGTTTTATTGTATTTATTTATTTATTTTTGTCTCGAAGTTTGAAGTAAAATGTAGATTTCAGAGGAAAAACACATGCATGCCACAGCCTGGCTGATGCTGGCTGCAAAGAGGTGAAGTGCATACCCAGGATTGGGGTGCAGTGTGCTCCAGCACTGTGCAGGGATCCTTATTCCTGCCCCCACCACATCCCAGAAGGCAGGGGTAAGGGATCCCCGAGAGGCTGCGGGGAAGTTTTGGGGCTGACTCCCACTCACTGTTCCTCATGGTGTATGCTGTCCAGGCACCTCTGCACATGCAGCCCCAGGGAGGGCCCAGGAGCAAGGAGGAAAGGACAAAGAGTAGAGGGGGACCAAGTGGCTGCCCTGAAGGGAGGTGGAGCACAGTTGGGAGAGGGATGACCCTCAACATCCTGGCAGCCAGAAGCCTCCTCCCACCTGTCAACTTTGCTCCCTGCTCTGGACAAGCTCTGCACAGCAGCTGGGAGAAGCCAGAGCCACGGGAAGGTTTTGGGACTGGCTCCCACTAACCTCCCTCACCATGCATGCTGTCCAGGCACTCCTGTACACACAGCCCCAGGGCAGGCATGGGGAGCCTGAGAGCAGAGGAGGACCAAGCAGCTGCTCTGCAGGGAGGGGAAACAGCAGGAATGGAGATCATACCCCCCACCCCCCGGCCATGCTGAGCTGAAAACTGTGCCGCTTCCCCTCCCTGCAGGGCAATAGACTGCACCACAGATTGTCAGCATAGAGAGGACCAAAGAAGTTGCCTCAGGGAACTCTGGGATACATCTGGAGGATTCTGGGACCCGAGTCAAGCTGGGACCATGTGCACACAGGAAAGCAATAGGGATTGGACCCTTCAACCCTGCAGGGTTTGGGACCCTAGGTTTGAGCCCTTGGTTAACCCACTTGGTGTGTGGATGCAATGGGGGTTAGGCTTGAGCCTTTATCCCTTATCTCTCTGTGCTTCATATCCCCATTGGTAACGTGGGGATAATACTATCTTTCCCTTTAGATTGCAAGCTTTTCAGTGAAGGCACTGTTTCTTATCATGTGTAGGTACAATGTGCTGAGGACAATAGGGTTCCAATCTTGGTTGGAACTCTAGGCACTAGGGTAATAATAATAATTAATAATTACAGGTATACCACATACTTTCTGTATTTATTAATCAATAAAGTTAATAGTTTTCATTATTGTATTGTTTTACAATATACCCAGAAGATTTACAAACAAAATGTTTACAATTCTTTGTGATTTGTGACCTTAAATATTTCATTTGAATGGTAGAGAAGAAGCTAATAAATGATTATCTACTTATTGGAAATCATAACATTTCATCTGGCTGTGTTCTCTTGCCACAGACTATACTGCCCTCAATTCATTTCTTTCAGTATTCTGTGTCCCAGTTAGAAATATGTTAATCTGTTTCACTCTGCCTCTGATCATGGTATGTAAGTGACTAATAATTAAGATCTATTATTAGCTCTCCCCATTACTGTTAGTCAATGTCAAATTATTAGTTAAAGCAGTGTGAAACTATCCATGGCTATTTTCTCTAAGCTGTAAAAAGTTAAAACTAGTAACAATTCTGATGTTTCAGCTATTTAAAAAAAAAAGGTCACTACAAACAGTTAGGTATTAATCAAACTGTGCAATAAGCATTGAATTTAAATGTAATATGTGGATTGCACAGCAATTTGGAAATAGCTGGTACTTTTTATGGTCCTTTTTAAAGAGAGAAATAAGTAATAAAATAAATTGAGCAGGATTAAAATATGAACACATATAACATTACCTTCTACGTTTGGTTTATGAGTGGGAATTTGGCTCAAGGAAAATATATGCCAGATTCCGTGCATTCTACAATGGAAATGATTCAACAGAATTTATTAATTATTGCTATTGTGATTGTATCCTTGTACAAAGATTAGGTCCCCATTGTACTGAGCACTGTACAAACAAATAATACAAAAACAGTCCCTGCCCTAGAGAGCTCACAATTTAAGATTCAGACAATATGTAACAGGTAAATAAAAAAATTGGAGGGCTGGAGGTGGAAGAAAAAGGTAAGAGTAGAGATGGCTATATCGTCTAATTTAGTAAGTACAGTAGTCACAGATGGTTGCCAGGTGGTAGTGATTGTTACTGTGATGCCTACACCGTATACTATGTAAGTTGTTTAGTCCTCTGTGATGGATAGTGTTCTGCAGAATTCATACCTACTGACTTTCTCAGGGTGCTCTTTGATGGGGTGTATAGATGTTATACACTATGAAGATAAAGAAGGGGTTGGTGCAGGATCAAAGAGACAAAAGGGAAGTGGTTCAGTTAAGCACACCTGCAGCTACTAAAAAGACTTCTGCTTGGAAGTCTGAGCTTGGAAGATGGGGGTACTAAGGAAAAGACGAAAAGCTCTCCCTAGGAACCTTGAGGAAAAGGCTGAAGAAGCTGTAAGCCAACAGATCCTGGCAATGGCTGAATCTATGGAAGATAAATAGTCCTGGTGTGCAGTGTTGTTATAGCAGTGTCAGTCACAGGATATTAGAGAGACAAAGTCGGTGAGATAATATCTTTTATTGGACCAACATCTGTCGGTGAGAAAGACAAGCTTTTGAGCTACTCAGAGCTTTTCAGGTCTGGGAAAGGTACTCAGAGTGTCACAGCTAAATACAAGATCAAACAGATAGTTTACCATAAGTAGTAACAGTGGTTCTTCTTCGAGTGATTGCTCACATCCATTCCAGTTAGGTGTGCGCGCCGCGCGTGCACGTTCGTCGGAAACTTTTTACCCTAGCAACTCCAGTGGGCCGGCAGGTCGCCCCCTGGAGTGGCGCCGCCATGGCGCCCCAATATATATCCCTGCCGGCCCGCCCGCTCCTCAGTTCCTTCTTACCGCCGTGTCGGTCGTTGGAACTGTGGAGCGCGGCATAGCTGTCCTCCACGTCCCTAGCTCTCCTAGTTTCTACCGCTTGTTTATCGCTTATCTCTAGTTCTATATAGTTGTTAATTAGTATTGTTAAGTAGATAGTTTAGTAATAGCTGTAAGTAGTTCCTTGCCGGGGGCTTAGCCCTTCCCGGCACGGCGCCAGGCTCATGCCTGTTTCGCAGGCTTCAAGCAGTGTGCGGCCTGCAAGAAGCCCATGCCTACCAGCGATCCCCACGAAGCGTGCCTGAAGTGCCTCGGGGAATCGCACAGATCTGACAAGTGCCGCATCTGTAAGGCTTTTAAGCCGAGGACAAAAAAGGAGAGGGATCAGAGGCTCCGAACTCTCCTAATGGAGGCGGCACTTGACCCGTCGACTTCGCAGACCGTGGTTTCGGCACCGGCACCGGATCGCTCCGGCACCGAGAAGACTCCCCGGCACCGACCTTCTCCGGCACCGGAATCAGAGCCTAGGCCGTCGAAGTCTAATACTCCGGCCAGGCAGACCCGGCTTGAGCGCCCGGCCTCAACATCGGCCGCTGGCACCGCCGGCACCGTCAGCACCGTTGACTCCGGGCCCGGCGGGTCCGTTGAGGTCCGGTGCCGCCGAGCTCCCCCATGAGATCTGGGTTGAGATAGTGGTCCCATCCACTCCGGAGACCTTCGCCTCGGCTCGGGACCTTATTGCCCTGACTGAGCCCACTCGGCTGCCACCCCCGGTACCTCCGGTGCGGGTTGTGTCCAGAGGCAAGCCCATGCTGTCGGCGCCGCCCAGAGACAGTCGTTCGCCATCCAGGTCCCGACGTCTTGGGCGCTCCAGATCCCGACGCCGCTCGCAGTCCCGGCACCGCTCCCCTCAGCGATACCGGTCGCACTCGCGGCAACGGTCGGCCATCGAGACGGTCGCGGTCAGGCTCCAGTCGGCGTCACCGGCACCGCGACTCCAGGAGCAGGTCCCGACGCTACTCACCGCACGGTCGACCTCCCGGCACCGAGCTGGTGGCAGGTCCCGGTCCCGGTCACGGTCTCGCTCGACTCCGGCAACCGAGCTGGTGGCAGGTCCCGGTCGACCTCCCGGCACCGAGCGGTGGCAGGTCCCGGTCCCGGTCGATCCCCGGCACCGAGCTGGTAGTAGGTCCCGGGCACCGAAGCGGCGCCACGGTACCGAGGCGGCGGCCCGGCACCGTGACATGATCCCGGTCCCGGTCCCGATCCCAGGCACCGATATGACTCCCGGCACCGGTCCCCGGCACCGAGACGATCCTCCGTGCCGGCCCGCGCAGACCCGTACCATCCAGGGTCGGCCCCGCCGTGGCCCTCGAGGCAGCCGTCCGTATCTTCCCAGACGGACAGCGGCTATGCGCTGGGCACCGACCGGCAGGCGGCGCTGTTTGCTGATCCGCCGCTGCAGGACCAAGGCCCACAACAGTGGGGATTCTGGACACCATGGCGTACCATCAGGCCCAGGGCCCCCAGCAGCTCCCTGCAGGGCCGGCGACTGCGGAGCGTAGGGCCCCTGAAGCCTCTTTGTCTCGCCCCCCTCCCTCCCCGGAAGGGGACGAAGGGTCCAAACAGCAGGACTCCGCTGTGGCTCCGGAGACAGAGGCGAGGGCTGAGGAAGACCCTCAGTTGGACACTATTGTGCCTGGGGTCTCATCATCCTCCTCCCCGGATGAGGGCGGTGGCGGGTACCTCCTCCAACAGTCCCCCCCCCGCTGGATCTCAGGGCGCACCAGGACCTCCTCAGGCGATTGGCTCAAAACCTGAGTCTGCAAGCAGAGGAGGTCTCGGAGATAGAGGACCCAATTGTCACCATCCTCTCTTCCGATGCTCCCACCAGGGTCGCCCTGCCGTTCATACGGACCATCCAGGCCAATGCCAATACTATCTGGCAGTCCCCGGCCCTCCATCCCTCCGACAGCAAAAGGAGTCGAGAGGAAGTACATGGCCCCTTCTAAGGGGTACGAATATTTACATGTTCACCCGACTCCCGGTTCACTGGTAGTGCAATCGGTGAACGATAGGGAGCGTCACGGCCAGGAGGCTCCGGCCCCCAAATCCAGAGAAGCCAGGCGGATGGACCTCCTTGGCCGTAAGGTGTATTCGGCTGGGGCGCTGCAGCTCAGGGTCTCTAACCAGCAGGCCCTGCTGAGCAGATACGCCTTTAACTCCTGGGTGGCAGTGGACAAATTTAAGGAGCTGCTGCCACAGGATGCTCGCCAAGAGTTTACGGCCATCCTGGACGAAGGCAAGAAGGTCGCGCGCACGGCCTTACAAGCCTCCTTGGACGCTGCGGACTCGGCTGCCCGTACCCTCGCGTCAGGAGTTATGATGCGTCGCATCTCCTGGCTGCAGGTTTCCGGCCTTCCGCCAGAGCTCCAGCACACGATACAGGACCTTCCTTTCGAAGGCCAGGGCCTGTTTTTCCGATAAGACAGACCCCAGACTTAAGAGTTTAAAGGACAACCGGGTCATTGCGCGGTCCCTCGGGATGCACACCCCCGGACACAGCGTAGACCCTTTAGGCCTCAACAACAGCAGCACCGTCGGCCGTTTTCCCAGTTCCGCCAGCGGCAGGACCTTTACAGGCGCCGCGGCAGGAACGGGAGGCGCAGGCAGTCGTGGGAACCAAGGGGGGCAGAACCAAGGCTCCCTCAAAACCCCCGCCTGGTCCTAAGCCTTCATTTTGAAGGTGCGCTCGAGGGCGCTAGTAACAGTTTCCCCTATGGATCCTTCCCCCCCGTTTTCCAACCGCCTTTCGTTTTCCTCCCGGCGTGGTCCCAAATAACATCGGGACCGCTGGGTCTTAAGCGTGGTGCAGACGGGGTACCGCCTGCAGTTTGTTTCGTTTCCCTCCCTTCCCGCCTCCTTCCTCGTCCCTCTTCAGGGACCCCTCTCACGAGCAATTCCTTCGGCAGGAGGTGCGGACGTCCTCAGCAAGGAGCTATAGAGGGCGGTTCCCGAAAACGAGAAAGGCAAGGGGTTTTATTCCCGCTATTTTCTGATCCCCAAGGCCAAGGGGGGCCTCAGGCCTATCCTCGACCTGCGAGAGCTCAACAAATACCTCGTGAAGTTGAAGTTCCGCATGGTATCCCTGGGGACCATCATTCCATCCCTGGATCCGGGAGACTGGTACGCCGCCCTCGACATGCAGGACGCGTATTTCCACGTTGCCATTTGCCACGCCACAGACGCTTCCTCCGCTTCGTTGTGGGGGCTCGTCATTATCAACTTTGCGGTCCTCCGTTTGGCCTGTCCACGGCCCCCGAGGGTGTTTACAAAATGCATGGCAGTTGTCGTGGCGCATCTTCGGCGCAACCGTGTCCACGTGTTCCCTTATCTGGACGACTGGTTGATTCGGGGCACGTCGGAAACAGCAGGTGTACAGCCATGTCCGCGTGATCACCGGCATGTTTGCGAGTCTGGGCCTCTTGATAACACAGACAAGTCCTCCCTGAGGCCCACTCAGAAGGTGGAATTTATCGGGGCCGTCCTGGACAGCCACTGTGGGCAGGGCCTCGCTGCCTCGGCAGCGGTTCCAGACCATGGCGGCGATCGTTCAACGCTTGCGGTCAGCCCCGTTGACGTCAGTGAGGACATGTCTAACCCTGTTAGGCCACATGGCGGCTGTGCACTTTGTGACCGACTACGCTCGGCTCCGCATGAGGCCTCTCCAGCTGTGGCTTATCAGTCATTACAGGCCAAGGCAACCGCTAGACATGTTAATCACAGTCCCTCAGAAGGTCTTAGATTCCCTCGGCTGGTGGTTGGACCAGTCCGTATTGTGTGCGGGTCTTCCCTTTCACCCGTCTCAGCCCTCGGTATCCCTGACAACGGATGCCTCAGATCTAGGCTGGGGGGCCCACCTAGGGACCCTGCGGACGCAGGGCCTATGGTCCCAGGAGGAGGTGGGGCTACACATCAACATGAGGGAGTTGAGAGCGGTCCGCCTTGCTTGCCAAACGTTTTGTCATCAGCTCAGGGTCGTTGTGTAGCCGTGTTCACGGACAACACGACGACCATGTATTATATCAACAAGCCAGGGCGGCACCAGGTCCTCCTCCCTGTGCCTCGAGGCGATACGACTCTGGGACTTTTGCGTAGCCCACTCCATTCACCTCAGGGCTTCCTTCCTTCCCGGAGTACGGAACACGCTGGCGGATCGATTGAGCAGATCCTTCCTGTCCACACGAGTGGTCCCTTCGCCCGGACGTCGCTCTCTCCATTTTCCGGAGGTGGGGTTATCCCCGGGTGGACCTCTTTGCGTCCAAGGGGAACAGGAAGTGCCTAGCGTTCTGCTCCTTTCAGGGCAGGGAGCCGGGGTCGATAGCGGATGCCTTCCTCATCCAGTGGTAGACCCACCTGTACTATGCGTTTCCTCCGTTCCCTCTGGTTCACAAGGTCCTCCTGAAGGTGCGCAGAGACAGGGCTCGTGTGATCATGGTGGCCCCGGCATGGCCCAGACAGCACTGGTACACCCAATGCTGCTAGACTTGGCCGTAGCCGACCCAGTTCCCCTGCCCCTTCATCCGGACCTGATTACCCAGGACCACGGGTCTCTCTGTCACCCAGACCTGCAGTCGCTGCACCTAGCGGCGTGGCTCCTGTGTGGCTAACTGGTTCCGAGCTGCGCTGCTCCACGCCTGTGAGAGAGGTGCTCTGGGCAGCAGGAAACGTCCACAAGAGCACATATTCGGCAAAATGGAAACGCTTCTCCTGTTGGTGCGTAGAGAGAAATCTCCGCCCTATGGAAGTTTCGGTATCCGAAATCTTAGACTATGTTTGGTCCCTCAAAGGGCAAGGTCTGGCCTTATCGTCGTTGCGAGTCCATCTGGCAGCTATCTCCACCTTTCACCCGGGTGCGGACGGTCGCTCCGTTTTTTTCTCACCCGACGGTGTCGAGATTTCTTAAAGGGCTGGAACGGTTATTCCCTAACGTCCGTCCCCCTGCTCCAACCTGGGATCTTAACCTGGTGTTGTCCCGGCTCATGGGGCCCCCCTTTGAGCCGTTAGCTACTTGCTCCCTGCTTTACCTCTCTTGGAAGGCTGCCTTTCTAGTGCTATCACCTCAGCTAGACGGGTGTCGGAACTCCGAGCCTTGTGGTAGACCCCCCATATACGGTCTTCCACAAAGACAAGGTACAGCTTAGACCACACCCTGCCTTCTACCCAAGGTGGTCTCAGCCTTCCACGTCAACCAAGAGATTTTCCTCCCGGTTTTTTTCCCAAAACCTCACTCCTCAGGCAGGGAGCAGCAGCTCACTCGCTGGATGTCCGTAGAGCTCTCGCGTTCTACATAGAGAGGACCAAACCCTTCCGCAAATCCCCCCAGCTTTTCGTGGCGGTAGCGGACCGTATGAAAGGGCTTCCTATCTCCTCCCAGAGGTTATCCTCGTGGGTTACGTCCTGCATCAGGACCTGTTATGACTGGCCCATGTCCCTACGGGCCGTGTGACTGCGCATTCTACCAGGGCGCAGGCGTCGTCGCTAGCTTTCCTCGCCCGTGTGCCCATCCAGGAAATCTGTCGGGCAGCGACCTGGTCATCGGTCCACACCTTTGCTTCCCACTACGCCCTGGTACAGCAGTCGAGAGAGGATGCGGCCTTCGGAACTGCAGTGCTCCGTGCCGCGACTTCTCACTCCGACCCCACCGCCTAGGTATGGCTTGGGAGTCACCTAACTGGAATGGATGTGAGCAATCACTCGAAGAAGAAAAGACGGTTACTCACCTTTGTAACTGTTGTTCTTCGAGATGTGTTGCTCCATCCATTCCACACCCGCCCCTCCTTCCCCCACTGTCGGAGTAGCCGGCAAGAAGGAACTGAGGAGCGGGCGGGCCGGCAGGGATATATATTGGGCGCCATGGCGGCGCCACTCCAGGGGGCGACCTGCCGGCCCACTGGAGTTGCTAGGGTAAAAAGTTTCCGACGAACGTGCACGCGCGGCGCGCACACCTAACTGGAATGGATGTGAGCAACACATCTCGAAGAACAACAGTTACAAAGGTGAGTAACCGTCTTTTCTCAAACTATTGTACTGGTGACCCCTTTCACATAGCAAGCCTCTGAGTGCAACCCCCCTTACAAATTAAAAACACTTGTTTATATATTTAACACCATTACAAATGTTGGAGGCAAAGCAGGGTTTGGGGTGGAGGCTGACAGCTCACCACCCCCCATATAATAACCTCACAACCCCCTGATGGGTCTCAACCCCCAGTTTGAGAACCCCTGAGTTAGAACATATTCTAAGGGACCATTCAAGGTGAAGTGGCCCATTAACACCCCTGTAGCCATAGGACAAAAACGGGGTGTCAAGATTCCTTCCCCACTCTGAACTTTAGGGTACAGATGTTGGGACCTGCATGAACACCTCTAAGCTTAACTACCAGCTTAGATCTGGTTTTGCTGCACCATTCCCAAATACTAACTCCCTTCCCTGGATAGTCTTGAGAGACTTCTTCACCAAGTTCCTGGTGAACGCCGATCCAACCCCTTGGATCTTAACATAAGGAGAATTTAACTATCCCCCTTCCTTTCCCCCATCAATTCCTAGTGAGTCCAGCGTCAATCCCCTTGGATCTTAAAACAAGGAAAAATCAATCAGGTTCTTAAAAAGAAGGTTTTTAATTAAAGAAAGAAAGGTAAAAGTCATCTCAGTAAAATCAGGATGGAAAATAACTTTACAGAGTAATCAGATTCATAGAGCCCAGAGGAACCCCTCTAGCCTTAGGTTCAAAGTTACAGCAAACAGAGGTAAATCCTCTTAGCAAGAAGGAACATTTACAAGTTGAGAAAACAAAGTTAAACCTAACATGCCTTGCCTGACTGTTACTTACAAATTTGAAATATGAGAGACTTGTTCAGAAAGATTTGGAGAGCATGGATTGATGTCCTGTCCCTCTTAGTCCCAAGAGCAAACCACCCCCAAAACAAAGAGCACAAACAAAGCCATCCTCCCATCAAGATTTGAAAGTATCTTGTCCCCTTATTGGTCCTTTGGGTCAGGTGTCAGCCAGATTACCTGAGCTTCTTAACCCTTTACAGGTAAAAGGATTTTGGTGTCTCTGGTCCAGGGGGATTTTATAGTATTGTACACAGGAGGGCTGTTCCCTTCCCTTTACAGTTATGACACAGGGATTAGTGGGTTACAGATTGTTGTAATAAAACATAAATCCAGTGTCTTTATTAAGACCATGCTTTTTAGTGTCTAGCAAAAATATGAATTTAAGCTCCCAGGTTTGTCATTTGAAAATATTGTGCAGGTTCCCTTTGAGGATGAGGACTGATAGGTCAGATATAGTGATTGCTTTGTGAAAAGTATTCACCCACACGTGATAGGGTGTTTACTCTTGAGGGAATTCTGCACCACTGCCTGCAGGCACAATTCATGTTCTGTGCAGATTTCTTTGCTTCCCTGCAGAAAAATGACTTTCTGATGGGGAAACAAAGGGAAGGTGCATGAGTAGTCACGTGCCCCTCCCCAACAGCATGGGCATGGGCTGTGGGTGGAGCCTCATTCTGGGGAGGCTAGCCCCCAGCTCCGCCCTTTTTGCCCATGACCAGAGCCACAAGAGCCCCTGTGGCCCCCCCCCCCATGACCAGAGCCACAAATCCTCACCACCTGGAGGAGCCCCAGACAGGCATACCAAAGCCTCGAGCCTCCCCTTACCCTGCCCAAAGGAGCCCAGGCAGGACTGGCCGAAGCCCCGAGCCTCCCTGCTCCCAGCTGGAGGAGCTACAGCCAGGCTCTCCAAAGCCCAAGACAAGCCTCCCCCTGCCTGGAGGAGCCCGGGGCTGGCTGCAGCCATGCCATACCTCCCGTCCCCAGAGCCAGCCCACCCATTGTCCAGGAGAAAAGTTTACGTAGGTGACGCTTTTTGATATGTCCCATGTAGGTTCTGGGGCTGTTGAGGAGACGATATATGCCTCCTCTGCAGTCCCAGATACTGCATGGGACATAAATAAACTTCACCGCCAAACCCCACAAGCGGGGGTCCGGCAGCAATGGGCAGTGCCTTGGCCTATTATACCCGCTGCCCGTGAGCATAGGTGTGTCATTTTGGGGCCCCAGAGCAGCCAGCAGAGAGGTAAATCACTGGGAGGATGGGACTGGGATGCTCTAGGTGGTCCTAGGTCTGACCCACCCCTCATCTGGCCAGTCCCCGTGCATTCGGATTCCACATACGCAGACACCCCTGCTGAGCCACATCCAGAAACCAGCCCCCCACACCCAAACCCCCATCCCACTGAGCCTCACCCCCTGCATCCAAAGTCCCCCCTGCACCCAGACCCCCCGCCAGACCCCACCAGCCCCACCCTGGCCAGTGACTCCTACCCTGCACTGGACTCAGCTGCTAGTTCCAACTGGGCTGGGGGTGGGGTAGGAGCCCCTGCACAGAGCAGCCAGGGCTGGATCAGAGCCAGAGATGGGTCAGACCCACCCCCAAAAACCTCCCCCAGCTTTGCAACCATCTCCTCTGCTTGCGCTATGTCAGGGTCAGGTACAGCCTCACCCTGCGTCTGTGTCCTGGAGGAGAACAGGGACTGAAGGGTTATCTCCCACCTCTGTGCAGCCAGTCGCCTATGCTCCCCATTGCCATGCTGGAGCCTGAACATTTATTTAATGACAAATAAAATTTACAGAATTTTGCAGAATTTTAAAATTTGTGCAGAATTTTTTTTGGTACAGATTTTTTTTTATTCAGAATTCCCTCATGAGTAGGTGTTTTTCATCTTTTATCATTTTCCTGTGTGAATTCATTCAAGAACAGAGTGACTGTCTGGTTTTATCCATATAGTTGTTATTGGGGGATTTAGTGCACTGGATGAGTGCCCACATGTTGTGGTAGGCCTGTGTAGGACAAATGTATCTGGAAAGGTGTGTTGTGGGGGGTCCTGATCATTGTAACAGTGGAAATATGTCTGCAGGTTTTGCATCTGTTGTTCTGGCAAGGTCTGGTGCTGCTTTGAGTTGGTGAGTCCTGCTCTATAGTGAGTCTTGGCAGACAACTGGTATTTCTGTACACCGATTAGTGGTTTTCACTAGAATTAGTTGAAATATACCATCCTCTTATCTTTCTTTTGGAGTGAGGTACAATAAGCCCTTGCAGAACTTTTTGTTCTGTGTTTTGAAATGGAAGAAAACTGGACAGTGAGATGAACCATTAACGAACCACCTTCCATACCCTTTTCACCCCACCCCACTAAAAAAATAATTAATAAATCCACTCAGTGAACCTGAATAAAGACCTTCTGGGACTCCTTAAACAGCTGTGGCCAACTGAGGACTGAGAGAGAGAGAGACAGAAACACACACTCTAGATAAGATCCAATCATAGCCCCTTCCTGAGATTTGCTTTATTAATAACTTAAATCCCAACAAATGTAAACTTCTTGCCCGAGCTTACTCCGGAATGCGGCTATTTCTATATTTCTTCCATGTAGGCCCCTTTTGTCCTTGGCTCCTTCTGTTTTAGCAAGAAACTCAGAGTTTCCAGGGTTAGAGCTAACAGGCCTCCCTTGGTCTGACTGTCAATAAAGCTAGATATTTTCCCTGTTTCTTAGAAGAAGGAACGGAAAGTAAGCAGCTTGCTTAAGGCCACGCAAAGTCAGTGGCAGAACCAAGATTAGGGCATGAAACTTTCAAGATTTCAATTCTATGTTCAATCAACTAGACCACAATGCCCCTCGTTCTACTAATGTGTCAGCATGTGGATACTTGCCTTGTACTTATATGTCAGAGGTTTCTTTCCTGAAGAGGATTCCAGTGTCTGTGGGCTGAGCTACATTGGGAGCGTTTTGCCAGTGTAGCATTACTGGTATATTATACTGGCAAGGTGTCCCATTATGGATGTGCCTTATACCCACAAAACTGTTCTTTTGCTGACATAGCCTATTCAAGCCACTCTGGCTCTCCTGAGCAAAATAATCTATATTAAACACACAGTTTTGGTGGTATAACTGTTTTTAAACTAGGAGGTTTTGCTGGCACAGCTATGTGGATCACAGATCACATCTTGGCCTGGTCTACGCTACGATGTTTGGTCAATGTAAGTCGCCTTGCATTGATCTCATTGTGCCAACACTCAAATTTGTCTCCTAATGTAAGCATCCATTTTGGTGACACATAAGACCACCTCCCCAAATGGCATTGAGCCAGGGTCGACGAAGTGTGGTCGTTGCAGTGTGAGTATAGAAACCACGTGACATATGTCAATGTTAACTGTCTTCTAACAGCTGTCTCAGAATGCCTAACACTTACCATTCTGGTTACAGCGGTGAACTCCACTGCCCAGGAGTCACAGAAGCTGAAAGTTGTTCTCCCTCCTCTGCTTAACTCCCCCACCACTCTTTTCTCTGACTCCAGTTTAATGAGCACATCCAGCAGTTCTCTTTTTTTTATGCAACTGACTATGCTGGCTACAGGCTCCACATGCTCTTGTCTGGAGTAGATATGAGGTATTGAATCTCTTGGGTCTGTGGGGAAAAGAGACTGTGCAGGCACAGCCATGGAGCAGTCATAGCAACATGACATCTATACGCCGATTGCATGGTGGATACAGGTAAAGTGGTACAACCGGAATCAACAGCAGTGCTGTGTAAAAGCAAAGGAACTGCAGCAGGCATACCAGAAGGCCTCATCACATTACAGTAACTGACTATTAAAGTGCACTTTCAAGGCCTCCCTCAGCTGCATATCTCCATGTTGAGCTCTTCTAATAGCCCCTGTATTTCGCTGTGCAGACTCTGCAAACAGCTGCTCCATCTCTGCTCTCCACTCCAGCGACAGCTTTTCCCCCTTAGGTCCTGCATATTATCTGTGAGGCAAACAGGCAGCTATAACCATTGGGATATTTTTCTTACTGAGCTCCAACCTTGTGTAAACAATGCCAGCATCCCTTCAGTCTGCTAAAAGGACATTCAACAGTCATTCTGCACCTGGGGAGCCAGTAGATAAATCTTTCCTTGGTGCTGTCGGGGTTGCCGGTGTATGGCTTCATGAGCCAGGATCACTATTAGCATTTCATCATTGCTATTGATAATCTGCTGGTTGGGAGAGAATGTGCCTGTTTGCAGCTTTCTGAACAGACTGTGTTCTTGAAGATGCAAACATCAAGCACCTTACCTGCCCAGCCAATAGTGATGTCAGTGAAACATTCCCTGTGATCCACCAACGCTTGCATATTTATGGAAAAGTAGTCATTTCTGTTGATGATACTCTGTGGCAAGCTGGACAGGGATATGGCACCATCTTTCGCCCATTGCACTTTGGGAATCCCATTGCTGCAAATCCATCCATTATGTCCTGCACCTTTATGAGGGTCACAGTTTTGCAGAGCTGGGGACAATTAATGGCTGTACGCACTTGCATGACAATAGCTCCCACTGTGGATTTTCCAACTCCAAAATGATTTCCCATTGACCAACAGCAATTTGGCATTGCAAGTTTCCATAGTGTGAGCGCCACTTACTTCTCCACTGTTAGTGCAACTCTCATTTTGGTCCCAGGGCTCGGATGAGATTCACACAAAGATCCAGGAATGTGGCCTTTCACATCCAAATGTTCTTCAGCCACTGCTCAACATCCCAAACCTGCATTATGATGTGATTCCACCAATCAATGTACATTTCTCAGACTCAGAAGTGGTGCTCCCTTATCTGCACTGCTCCATGAATACCACCAACAACCTTGAACTGGTTTTCACTGTGACCTACAGCAATATGTCCTCCACAAAATCATCATGCTGCATGAGTTTGTGGGATTTGAAAAAAAGACATGAAGATTGTGAGATTGAGAAAGTTGCCGATGGAAACTTGAGCCCTTGGTCCCAGTTACTGCTGCGTGACTCATTTCTGCCCCATCATGCATGGCCACTGTTTCCCAGAAGACAGTGTGCTGGACTGTGAGTTGCATACTGGGATACCTACTCATGACACAGACGCTTCTGGTGATTACGGCAGTGCCAACGCAAGGAACCATGTGTGCATGCACATAAGTGATATACTAACAGTGGCAGCTTCATGCCAATGCAACTAGTTTTGAGCAAAGTTTGTTGTGTAGACATGGCCTCTTGTCACACCACTGAACCACATAGTTATGCTGGCAAAAGTCTGTAGTGTGGGCCTGGCCCATATATTTCAGAAAAGTAACTAAAGAAACAAAACAAAAAACTGTCTTCCTCATTTAGTAAAGGATGCATTTATTTTCTAGGAATGATTGCATTCAATTTAATGTTGGCATCTAGCACATGGCAACAGTTATATGACAATGTGAATTGAATTCCTTTGTACTAAGACAGGAGCATAATAATAATGAAATCTAAAGGCTCCATGACTAACATTAAATTCTTTTTTTTTTTTTCAGGTTTGTTGCCCAAATTCATGATGAATTGTTGTTTGAAGTGGAAGATTCTCAAATTCAGGAGTTTTCAGGTTAGTACAGTCTAAAACTTTTTTTCATTTCTTTTCTTATCAGAATACTTTCAATTTGTGAGTATAAAAAGTTAGCAAAAGAGCAGGAACCATATTTCCCTTCATGATTTACAAAATATGTACAGTGCACACTTTTCTGAGGTTTTTCCAACACCGTCTATGTGATATACAAAATCTTATATACAGCAGCTTATCTGGAATTAATCAAAACACCACTGATTTGAATGAATGAACACCGAGAAGAAAAATAAAAACAGAGTGGAGCCTAAAAACAGTAAAATAGTAACCATTTCTATAATGGTTCAGAAGACCTGAAAAGAAAAGCGAGAAAATAAGTCTGAAAGCAGTGATTTAAATAGAAGAAATGAACAAAAATGGTTGAAATTTCCAAGAAATACCAGGTTAAATAGTAAGATTGACCCAATGCAAAGGAAATACTGAACTCCTTAATGTAGTTAGTGCCTATTAGTTTCCTGCTTTTTTTCTGCTTTTTTTACACTGAGAACATTATGATGGATCTTCCAGGCTAAGGATCAGTTGAGTTCCTGCCTAAATTTGTATCCTGTAACCTGGCATACTTCCAAGCATTGTTCCCTAACCTAGAGATTACTTCTGCATCTGGTTCAGATTTAGCTAGCCAAGAAGGGCACTCATGAGGCTGCAGGGTCTCTTCTCCAATGAAGAGTGGTGAAATTATTTCTGTGAGGCACTAAATGTTTGTTCACAATCTTCAATCTAGTTTGAAGCTGAACAATACCCTTGGCTAAGATAATCAGTATTCATGAATCGTTTCTACTAATTGGCACAAGAAATATTTTCCAATGTAACCTAAACCTCCCAAATAAAAATGAAGTTAACCTTTCTATGCTGTGTTAATTTAAACAATGTAATTTGCTTTATGAGTCTCACTTCATCATGATTCCCCTTATGAGTATTAGTCCATAAGGAGAACAGAGACTGTCCACCTAATCAAAACAAAGAACATGAGAAATATTTAAGCTCACTTTTTGGGGGCAATGTAATGAATTAGGTTAATGTATTAGTGTTTGACCTCTGAACACAGGAGTTCAAATCTGGTTTAAATTATAAAACCACTGTATCATTCAGCACAGATTACAGAAGAGGACAATGGCTGAGATACGAGAGTTTCAAAGTTACACACAGTAAAGTAGTCATTGGCCCAGATCTATGGGGAAACGTACAGATCTTTCCTACTCTATTTTAGGCCTGTTCTCATTAGCAGTAAAATTATTCCAATAAGATAAAAAATATATCTATCACCCAGACCTACCACCATTCTGTTTTTATTGGGTCAAATTCTGATCTTTGTTACACTAGTGTGAACCTGTAATAACTCCAGTAAGATCAATGGAGTTATATCAAGTATGACTGAAAGAAGAATTTGGCCTATTGTGTACAGAATAGTCTTAAATTATCTCAGTATAACTAATAAGAATATAATTTTTTCACTAAAAACAGGAAGAAAACTATTAAATTGTTAAATATTTTCTAAAATGTGAAATGAACTCAATGATCATAAAAGTGAAGGACTAATGGCCCTAAATCTAGGCAGTTGCAGTGAATAATGCTTTTAAGATTGTGCAAGCTTCTTCCACAGTGTACCTCTCTGCTGACTAGCAACACCCATGTCATCCCAGTTCTGAATCTCTACTGTTCAAAGGTTGATGATTGTGTGAAATTGTAGAGTGTTTTTAATATCATGATGTTAACAGATGTATATTGAGGATTTAGACAAGGCCACTAGACTCGTTTTCAGGTGTAACCTCATTCATGTTTCCGCAGGTGAGAGACTAAGATATTAATATTCTTTGTCACTGAAGCCAGAGGCGGTTTCCTAAGCCTAGATTGTGCTGGAGTCTCAGTATGGCTGGACCCTGCCTCGCCCACAACATCTCCCCCGCCCCCCTTCTCACTGTTCATGGCAGGGGTGTCTGTCAGGATTTCTCCAAGGTATCCAGGATGGTCTGCAGCATGCTGGTGGTGTCTCCACCAAGTGTGGCATACAGCTCTTTGTAAAAACGGTCTGCGGCTCAGCACCAGATCAGGGCTTCCGCTTGATCTAAGGGAAAGAAAAAGAAGCAGCTTCACATGCAACCATTGTGGAATTAGATTCAATAATAATCTCCTCCTCATCTCCACTGGCCTCTGTATTTCCTCCAAGACCAAATGGAGAATAAGCAGATAGTTATAATTCCTCAGACCTCACTAAGGAAGAGAGTGCCATGTCAGATTCAACAGATATCTCTCAACTTCTCAGAAGCCGAAGTTTTTGATACAATGACATCAAAACTTTCAGCTAACTCTCTGAACTTCTCTAACTATAAAGGATGGTTGGGAAAGAAAGCAATGTTTTAAAACAGGAAATAATGAAAAGCACTTCTTATCAGTGAGAATATACCAAGGGAATGAAATTGGATGCTAACCATGTTATGTCTGTTAGACTTTCTAAATCAGAATTCATATCTTGGAGATTGGTGCCTAAAATTGATCCTCCATCAGCTTTCTGTTTAAAAACAAACAAACAAACAAAAACTCCCCCCCACCCCTCATTTCTCATAAAGGATTCACTGACCTTGCAGGCACTACTGTCCACACCTCTGACATGAAGTGTGGCACCTCTTGTAAACTCTTAACTGCTGCCATATACTCCTCCTGTGCTTCTAGAGAGATTATGATTAGGCTTATTGATTTTTAAAAAGTCTCCACGCACAAGAATTTAAGGAGGATTTAAAAAGTATAAGATTTAATTTCTTTTGCAACAGAGTTGGGATTTTTTGTTTGTTTTTAAAATGCATCAATTGCTATATTGTCTTTTCTATCTCAGAATCTGGATTACAGGGTACTAGCAGGAAGAATCCTTTAATGGTGCCACTTCAAATTCATATCTTTCTTCTTTTTCTTCTAATTTCAAAAATTATTTGGCATTCTAACATAATTACAAGGTGTAATCTTTATCAGATAACAATAAAATATATACAGCCTTGCAAATCTGCAGATATCCACTTTTATATTCGCAGATATCTGCACCTGCGGATGCAGATGCATTTGTATTGTTTCCCATCTTTGCAGATCAGATGTGGATATAATTATTCAGATTCAGGTAATACCAGTGAAAGTTTACTTTGCTTTTATATCACGTTGTCAGTTCATCAGCGAAAATTGAAATCATCACTGTGTCACCTCTCTGCACTTCCTTGCCAGTTGCCTCCAGAAAAGATTCAAAACTCTGTATTTGAAAAGCCAAAGAAGAAAGAAATTCAAAAGAAATTAAGTGCTGGTGCATACAGTTTGAAGGGAAATAGAAAGGCAAATCACCAATTTGGAATACATTCAGATTACTTATTCATGAAAATGGAGATACTGTGGCTGGATGTATCGCATGCAAAAAAGTCTGTGCTTTTACTAGCCATAAAACTGGTACTTCAGACTCACTTAAACATAAATGTAGTCCGGAACTGGGTTCCAGTTTGCTGAAGATATTCACCAGGAAATGTGTCATTATCAAACAAACATGAAGAGAACCGTGACTCAGGAATTGCTTCAAACTTCAACAACAGACATAAGACCTTTCAAGGTAGTCAGCGGTGAGGGATTCCTTGCATTTTGTCAATCTTTGATTAACATGAGTGCCAAATGGATACACATGAGCTAATACCACATTCCACAACATTACCCTTGATCTGTGGATGGATGATTATAGAAAGGTTGCCTATTTGAGAGTAACTGTTCATTACACAGACCCACAACAGTTGGGAATCGTGGAGCAGGTGCTTTGTGTGACTCAGTTTAACAGCGGGAAAATACTGCAAAGAATCTTTTATTTTGTTATGCTGTTATTCAAGCACTCAGAAGATTTGATATACACAGTATTACCAACCGGATGGTTTTTGCTATGGACCAGGGAGCAAATGTGGTGGCAGTCCTGAAGTCCTGTGTGTGAATAAGCTCCTCGGTGCACATTATAAATACTGTATTTGAATACACTACAAACTGGGAAACCAGAAAGAGGAAGCACTAACTGAACTGATCCACACAAGCCAAAATCTCATTAATTACTTCAGGAGATCTGGACTTCAAAGCAGACTGCAGAAGTCTCTGAAAGAAGATGTTGAAACATGATGGAACAACAAACTACTCATGTTTAAGATAATCAAGGAGCAATAGGACAGAATATATGAAATTTTGACGGAAAAGGGGTATACTCAGCTCATTGATAGCATTGACCACAACACATGGAGCATCTTAATAGAGTTCCTGCAACCCTTCAAGGAAGCAGCATATACACAAGAGCAACCATCACTGCCCCTTTTCAGCCTTTTATACCAAATTGGCACCGGTCCAAGTTTTTTATTTATAGTTCAGTTTGTAATTTTGAGCATTATTGACTTGAGACATTTATTATTTTTATGTAAAAGGCTATTTGTTCTGATGCATTTTATATAATAAGATTGATGTTTAAAATAGTAATAATAACAATAATAGTGTGCCCTTTTATTAAGCCTTATATAGTACACATTCATGCACACAAATGCTCCTCCTAAGAGGCCCAGTGAGATAGGGTGCTGATGTGGGTTCAGGTGCAGATGTGGATACATATAAAGGTGGAGCGCAGATCGTGGGTAGAATACAAGTCAATTATTAAGGATGCAGATCCAAATTTTTGTATCTATGCAGGGCTCTAAAAATATAAGCCACATCTTTAAATGGTTCTGGAACTGATTGTTCTTCAGAAAATCCCCAGATATCAGCAGATTTAGATTCATATCAATTCCTTCAATTTTTCATATTACTACTCAGGTAACCATGTCTTCTACAAGCACAGAAAGCAATAAATGACAGATTCATTATTTTCAAGATCTGGGATACACAGTAAATATGGAGAAATGTCTTGGATTTGGAACTGGTATCAATCTCATTTAGGGGTTGATTTTGATACCTGTAAAGTAGTTATTGGCCCTATCTCAGAAAAGAAAAGTAAATAACATCAATGCACGAAATGTTATATTTGCATCACAGCAAGAGATGTAGTAATAATGTTAAATCTGATACTCTCTTGTATAAACTTAGGCTGAAATCCTGGCCCCACTGTAATATTCAGTGATTTCAGTGGGGTAGGATTATACTGATAGTTCCTTAGTGCCATTTCCACTCAAATTCCTTAAAGTCATATTAAACCTCTCTGTGGTAACAGAACAGGAATAGCTGGTCCTTAAGTGTCACTGTTCCAAAAGCAGTCAAGGCATCCTTCGTAAAATGAGCTGTCCCAGAAAATCTGGGGAAAGGACTCTCTCTAGGTAAAGCAGACTATTTATTTTAATAGGTACTTCTATAAAAGTCTGGAAGCCATTAGTATTCAGCCTGTGGTTTAGATAGAAAAACAGGAGTAATATAAACTTTCTCAAATTTATAGCAGTCAGTGTCATTGCACTTGTAGCCATGAAACGTTGTTGTTACATACTAATTCTGACAATGTCACAGTACATTAACAGTAGCTTGTTTGAACAACAGTAATAAAGTTCGCCTTCACCTTGTAGCTGATCATGAAAGCAGAATAGGCATGGTCAAGATTTTCATTATCCCAGAGAATGAGTACTGAATTCCTAAGTGTTTATCTTCTGTGTTAAATACTAAGGAAACCACCACTGATTTGTTTGCATCCTTCTAATGTTTTCCAGTCATTTTAAGGCAGTGCTTCTTCCCTGCTGTGGCACATCTTGATACCTTTAATTATTTTGAGACCCACTACAGTATTGTCTCCAAATGGACTCGCCCTCTTATCGCCTGGATTTAAGCTGTTTACTACCCTTGCGATTCACAGTCTGTACAATACAGTTACTGAGCAGAGTGAGCAAACTTTTTGGCCTGAGGTCCACATTTGGGTGGGGAAATTGCATGCAGGACCATGAATGTAGGCCTGGGGCAGGGGGTTACAGTGCAGGAGGGAGCGCAGTATGCAGGAAGGGGCTCAGGGCAAGGGCTTGGGGAGCAGGAGGGATATGGGGTGTACAAGGGGGCTCAGGGCAGGGGGTGGGATGCAGGAGGTGGTGTGACCTTAAAAACCTCTAAGGAAGGAGAGTCCATCACCTCCCTAGGTAACCCATTCCAGTGCTTCACCACTCTGAGTGAAAAGTTTTTCCTAATATCCAACCTAAACCTCTCCCACTGCAACTTGAGACCATTATTCCTTCTTCTGCCATCAGGTACCACTGAGAACAGTCTAGATCCATCCTCTTTGGAACCCCCTTTCAGGTAGTTGAAAGCAGCTATCAAATCCCCCCTCATTCGTCTCTTCTGCAGACTAAACAATCCCAGTTCCCTCAGGCTCTCCTCATAAGTCATGTGCTCCAGCCCCCTAATCATTTTTGTTGCCCTCCGCTGGACTCTTTCCAATTTTTCCACCTCCTTGTAGTGTGGGGCCCAAAACTGGACACAGTACTCCAGATGAGGTCTTACTAGTGTCGAATAGAGGGGAATGATCACATCCCTCGATCTGCTGGCAATACCCCTACTTATACAGCCCAAAATGCTGTTAGCCTTCTTGGCAACAAGGGCACACTGTTTAGTCATATCCACTGTAACCCCTAGGTCCTTTTCTGCAGAAGTGCTTCTTAGCCATTCGGTCCCTAGTCTGTAACAGTGAATGGGATTCTTTCGTCCTAAGTGCAGGACTCTGCACTTGTCCTCGTTGAACCTCATCAGGTTTCTTTTGGCCCAGTCCTCTAATTTATCTAGATCCCTCTGTATCCTGTCTTTACCCTCCAGCGTATCTACCACTCCTCCCAGTTTAGTGTCATCTGCAAACTTGCTGAGGGTGCAGTCCACGCCATCCTCCAGATTATTAATGAAGATATTGAACAAAACTGGCCCCAGGACCGACCCTTGGGGCACTCCACTTGAAACTGGCTGCCAACTAGACATGGAGCCATTGATCACTACCCGTTGAGCCCGACAATCTAGCCAGCTTTCTATCCACGTAATAGTCCAATCATCCAGCCCATACTTCTTTAACTTGCCAGCAAGAATACTGTGTAGAATACATTAACTTTATTGTGCGGACTGTGACAAGTATTTTCAGTCAATTCACTCATTCACACCAACAAGTCCCCAGTTCTGCCTCCCAGCTCCCCCACCCCCATCTGTTCTGCCTCCCAGCTCCTCCACCTCACACCCCAACCTCACCCTAGAGTTCAGCCTCCTGGGGTTCTTCTCCACTCCCAACCCTGGGGGGCTCCAGCAAGAACCCTGCACCCCTTCCAGGCTTGGGGCGGTGGCTTCAGGGGCATTTCCCTCCAACACCCAGCCAGCAGCTGCTGGAGGGAAGGGGACGGGTAGATGAGCTGACTGGTTGCTCACAGGAGGAGAGGGGAGAGGAGAGATAGATTAAGTTCTGATTGGTTGCTCTACCCCTGGAGGAAGTGGGGCAGATGACCCAATCAGAAAGCAGTTTTCCCCCCTTCCTTCTCTCTCCCCCAGCCCTACTCTACAGGACTCAATTTGCTATCTTAATCTCTTTTAGGGAATGGAATGTGATGCATGCATAATACTTGACAGGGGCATTGTCCCAGAGAGCAAAAGTACAGAATGTGATCTAGATCTGACACTGATTAAAATACAAGGGAAGGATTTTTTGTTTTCATATGTAGTTTTTAAAGAAATTCTGCAGCACACCTGTTCAGACCTGATGGCACACCGGTTGGGAAACACCATTGTAAGGGCCCACTAACCAAAATAACAGATGAAAAGTGGGAGTTTCTGAAAATCAGTGAAAGTCAACCACAAGAGCTCCTAACTCATTCAAGTGCTTCTGAACATTCCTCCACTGATCTTCATCCCAGATGAGTGCAGGATATATAGGATTATAAATATTTGTCAAAATAACCACAAGACTTGCTGTTTAAAAATAATACTGTAGTGCAAAAAGCAGTGAGTTCTTGCATCCCTGACATTTGTGTTCAGAGGACATATGGCTGCTGTTTTTCATTATGTGTAGGTCTTGTTTGTCATGCTGTCCATATAAATTATATTTCAAGCTATGGAAAAATGCAGCCGAACATGTAGCACTATTGATATGCCAACATGTGAAGTTATTGATATAATCTGGGACCATATTGAACATGGTTGCAACCAAGGTCCTGTAGTGGCACCAAATCTTATGTAAAAGGTGTCTAAGACCAGGTTATAGGTTGCTGGTTATGATTATGCTGCCTGTATGCATGTGTTATTTTGTAGTTGAAGTTATGAATATTGGCTCTATACTGTCTGTACTTCAAACTTATGCTATGCTTCTGGGAGACATCCCAGACAAGTTGGTGTTAGCTCTGCCTAGCCTGCTTGATGGCCCATTAAGGACCATGAGCTATACAATTGACCCATTGAGAGAAGGCAGATACACCTTGTAACTCAGCAAAGTACGCAGGAACTTGCCCATGTGACTCCAGACTCCATTTTGCTGTAATTTTCCACAGTAAGGACAAAGAGGTTCTTATACCTGGAAAAAACTATAAAAGGCTGATGCCTCATCTCCATCTTGTTTTCAATCCTGCTTCTTACCTCTGTAGGAACTTTGTTCAGAGCTTCAGTTTGTAGCAAAGGACTGAATGACCCATCCCAGCGGGGGATGTACTCCAGAGACTTGATTTGAACCTGCAGTTATTCTATCACTGCTACAAGCCTGAACCAAGACTTTGCCATTACTATACTGTATGTAATTGATTCCATTTAACCAATTCTAGCTCTCATCTGTATATCTATAACAGCGTGATTTGTGGGTAAGATCTGATTTGTATATTGACCTGGGTCTGGGGCTTGATTCTTTGGGATTAAGAGAACCTTTTCTATTATTGGGGTGTTTGTTTTCATAACCATTCATCTCCAGAACAAGTAGGACTGGTGGTGATACTGGAAAACTGGAGTGTCTAAGGGAATTGCTTGTCTGACTTGTGGTTAGCCAGTGGGGTTAGACCAAAGTCCTCTTTGTCTGGCTGGTTTGGTTTGCCTTAAAGGTGGAAAAACCCCAGCCTTGGGCTATGACTGCCCTGTTTTAAGCGATTTTTCCTAAATTGGCACTCTCAGTTGGGTCCCGCCAGAACTGAATCATCACACAACATAAAAGGGGAATTGTAACTAATCACAATAAATGGGTCAAATGGGTCCCCTATGTTAAAAAAAATTGTTGATCTAGATAATAAGGGTGTTAAATGACAGTTTATAACAGGATCAAAGATGAATGTCACTGGATGATGTCTCTACTCACTGATGGTCAGTGCTTTGAGAAGCATCAGGGGCCTTGGCTACACTGGCGCTTTACCGTGCTGCAGTTTTCTTGCTCAGGGTTGTGAAAAAACACACCCTTGAGCGTAGCAAGTTACAATGCTGCAAAGCGCCAGTGTAAACAGTGCCCCAGTGCTGGGAGCACAGCTCCCAGCACTGTAAGCTAATCCCCTTGGGGAGGTGGAGTACCTGCAGCGCTGGGAGAGCTCTCTCCCAGCGCTGGCGCCGCGACCACACTCACACTTCAAAGCGCTGCCGCGGGAGCGCTCCCGCTGCAGTGCTTTGAAGTTGCAAGTGTAGCCATACCCAAAGACTGCTAGATGTTCATTACACCCTGTGGAGGGATGGTCCAGTAGTTAGGACATTAGGCTAGCGTTTGGGAGATGGCTTCAATTCCCTGCTCCCCTACAGACGACCTTGGGCAAGTCACTTAGCCTCTCTGGCACAGATTTCTAAAGGTATTCAGGTGTTGCTGTGCTATGCCTGACTGTTTTAGGTGCCTAAATCTCATTTCCAAAGGGGATTTAGGCACTTAGAAACCAAAGTCTCATTGACAATTGATGGGATTTAGACTGCTAAAGCCTAAATCTCTTTTGGAAATGAAATATAGGCTCCTAAATCTGTTAAATGCTGATACTGAATGCAGCAATGCCAAAACACCTCTAAAAATCTGGGCCTCTGGGTCTCATGTAAAATGGATCTAATAGCATTTCCTTCTCTCACAGGGTTTTGGAAGAATAAATACATTAAAGATTGTGATTCCCTTTGGGGTCTACTGATGAAATAGGTATATAAAAATTTGGTATTATTATTATTATCTTCACTTACCATGTGCATATGTTCCCAACATAATGTCATCAGTAGAGCAAGGAATTTTATTGGGGATATATGGGCTGTAGGAGGTAAGGACTGGATTTGCTTGGCTAATGTAGTAGTACACCTCATGAGTTTTGGCCAGCTGATGATTTCGAGTCTTTTGAACTTCATGTACTGTTGTAAAGGGTATATAGTAAGTGGATTTTCCTATAGTTTGGACAGAGACATATGGTGTGTGATGTCACATACTGGACAATTGCTGTATTTCAGTGTGGGCGGCACATATTCTCTAGACAGGGCCTAACATTCACAGATCCTTGTGTGTGTATGTAAGTAGTATATTTCTCCATTCATGGGCCTCGCCAAGCCTTACTTTCAGGAGCCAAGCAAGAGATTGTTTTGCCATTCATTAAAATATCCAAATTTGGCTAAGTCATGCTCCTCCATGATAATTCATTCAGTCTATGGAAGAAACAGATGTCCAAATGCCTCAGCCCTAACCTCCAGTACGTTCTAACCGGGTAGAAGAATAAACTCATGGAACTTGATTCCTTCAGAAGTGGAAGCAATATATCAGCATCCAGAGACTAGAACACCATACAATCCAGCACAGTTTGGAAAGTGTACATCAGCAGGAGCAAGGTTGTCTAAGGCCTGGTCTACACTGGGGGGGGGGGAAGGTGTCAATCTATGATACACAACGTTAGCTACGAGAATAGCGGAGCTGAAGTCAACGTATCTTAGATTGACTTAGATTGGCTTATTTCGCATCCTCGCGGCACAAGATCGATGGCCTCTGCTCCCTCGTCGACTCTGCTTCTCCTCTCACCCTGGTGGAGTTCCAGAGTTGACAGGGAGCGTGTTCTGGGATCGATTTATCACGTCTAGATGAGATGCGATACATCGATCACTGACAGATTGATCACTACTTGCCTATCTGGGGGGTAGTGTAGACATACCCTTATGCTGACCTAACGCAGTAGCGTATACCAGGCCTCTGAGAGAGAGAAGATTAAGCGTGGATTAGGATTTCACAAGACATAGACTAACGACAGTGTTGTGCACAGACAGTTGTGGCGGTGGTAACAGCAACAGCCCAGGTATTTCACATGGAGGATTGTTTAGCTGGCACTGGTCTCTTTGGTTCATTGAATAAGAGAGCTCGTCTTTAGAGACACTGTCTAAAATGTATTATTGTTTTTGTTTGTTCTATTTTAGACCCAGTTTCACATATTTAAAATTTAACCATACTTTATTAGGAAAGAAATGCCAACCCATACAACTTTGAACTACAGCAATCAGACATTCTCTATATACCTATGTCTCTTAGAGGTGCTGTGCTTTGATATTTCTTGAGTTTCAAACTTCAAATAATTATTTTTAATTGAAAATATTATAGATATGAGAAGATATTTTTCAAATTGTCTCTAAACTCACTAATTTCATGGGAATTGAATACGAGTTTTATTTAAAAGTAACTGGACTGTTTCACAGCAGAAAAGGATTTCCATTTTATTTCTTTGTTTGATATACAAAAACAATTTGAGTAATTTTTGAGTAGTCAAATGTGTATTCAGTCTAGGAATAAAGACTTTATTCAGCATGACACAAATAAAGTATTACACAACATGGTATTTTCTTTCTATATAATAGTTTTAAATTAGAAATTAAAGATGAATATATCAAACTTTTATGTCTTTATTATAGCACTTGTAAAAAGAACAATGGAATCCCTGCAGCAGATCAAAGCCTTAGAAAAGCCCCTAAAGGTATGGACAATTCTGTATTGAATTACATTTACCCTGAAGACTCTATCATATTGGCTTTTACAGGTTGCTGTTAATTATTTCAAGAACCTGTAGGTAGTTACTTTGGAATTCACTTCACGAGTTTTTTTTTTCATATCTGCAAGTAATATAGACTTAAAATCACACTAGAAGCTCTAAACACAACTGATGAAAAAGAACGTCCTCTAAATTTCCAAGGCTGTGTCCAGATTCTGACATTTATGTCAACATTGTACTGTGATCGCTCTAACATCTGTTTCGTTCACTGCTGTGGATTTCCTGTTTAGAGTCGAAGAATGAAAAATATGAGAAATCATTTATATCCTGCAGAGGCCTTCTAAAATATATCTCAAACATCCTGTATTGAAAATCTATTCCAAAAGACCTCTCCTCAGTCAATTTCAGTTAGATCCAAGCCACAAAAATTACTCAGTAATTCAGTGCTGCTTGGTACATTTAACAGGTTCTTCACAGCAAAAGCTTGGGTTTTATTTTATGTATTAAGATACAGTCATCTGACTGCTTCAGATGACTGTATCTTAATACATCTGACTGCTTCAGGAGGCATGCTTTCCAATCCATGATTCATATACATGGCAAATACAGTGTACAGAAAGTTAAATGACTGCTTACATTGTATCTGGTTATCGTATAGACAGAGAACTGTGGCTGGTGCCCACATGCTTCAGCGGAAAATAAACAGAGCAATTAATGAGTGATCCATCCCCTGACATTCAGGGCGTTTCCAGCAGTCATAGGTTTAGGAACACCCAGATCATGAGGTTGCATCCCTGACTAACTTGGCTAATATGCATTGATGGACCTATCCTCCATTAACTTACCTAATCCTTTTGTGAACTCAGGGCTTGTCTACATCACAAAGTTGCAGTGCTGGTGAGGGGGTTACAGCGCTGCAACTTAGGAGGTGTACACATCTGCAGGGCATCACCAGCGCTGCAACTCCCTGTTTGCAGCGCTGGCCGTACTCCCGTTTTGTCTCGGGTGTAGAGGATCCAGCGCTGGGGATCCAGCGCTGGTAATCAAGTGTAGACACTTACCAGCGCTTTTCTTGACCTCCGTGGAATAAGCAGGTATCCCAGCATACCTGAGGAAGCCTCTGGTAATCAAGCTGGTCTCCTTCCCCGGTTTGCTCTCGCGTTCCCCGAACCCCGAGCAAGCAGGTCTCCTTCCCTGCGGTTTGCAGGGTGGTTCGGGGAACGCGAGAGCAAACCGCGGCGAAGCTGGTCTCCTTCCCCGGTTTGCTCTCGCGTTCCCCGAACCACCCTGCAAACCGCAGGGAAGGAGACCTGCTTGTTCGGGGAACGCGAGAGCAAACCGGGGAAGGAGACCAGCTTCGCCGCGGTTTGCTCTCGCGTTCCCCGAACCACCCTGCAAACCGCAGGGAAGGAGACCTGCTTGCACAGGGGTTCGGGGAACGCGAGAGCAAACCGGGGAAGGAGACCAGCTTTGCCGCGGTTTTGCTCTCGCGTTCCCCGAACCACCCTGCAAACCGCAGGGAAGGAGACCTGCTTGTTCGGGGAACACGAGAGCAAACCGCGGCGAAGCTGGTCTCCTTCCCCGGTTTGCTCTCGCGTTCCCCGAACCTCCGTGCAAGCAGGTCTCCTTCCCTGCGGTTTGCAGGGGGTTCGGGGAACGCGAGAGCAAACCGCGGCGAAGCTAGTCTCCTTCCCGGGTTTGCTCTCGCGTTCCCCGAACCCCCCTTGAAGCCGCCCAACAGCACTGCAGTATGGCCACATCTAACACCACTTGCAGCGCTGGTTGCTGTAAGTGTGGCCACTCTGCAGCGCTGGCCCTATACAGCTGTACTAATACAGCTGTAACAACCAGCGCTGCAAAATTTTAGATGTAGACATACCCTCAGTTATACTTTTGGCCTTCGGATCATCCGTAACAAGTTCCACAGGTTGACTGTGTGTTGTGTGAAGACGTGCTTCCTTATGTTAGTTTTAAACCTGCTACCATTTAATGTCATTTCCTATTCACTTTCTCCACACCATTTGTGATTTTATAGACCCTCATCATATCTTCCCTAAGTCAAAAACTCATTCAATTATCATCCTTGTTGAACTATGTAAAAATATATGGATTTCAATCAGTCACAGCCCAAAAAATTGACTCTGTTCCCCTCACAGATTATAGTGAATTCTCAGTGTGGGTTGGCCAAGATTTTTTAAAGTGAATAGTGATTTTGGGTGCCTTAGTTTTTGTTTGTTCAACTTGAGACACCTTAAAGGTACTTGATTTTCAGAAAGTGCTGAGCATGTTCAAATATCAGCTTTCCTAAAACGTTTGAAATGGACTACCCCAAAGTGGAGGCACCCCAAGTCACTAGTCACTTTTAAAAATCTTGGCCATATCCCCTGTTTGCAAAAATTGAGTATATTACTGAACAATTATTCACTGTTTGAATATTCCTCTGAGCAAGTATTCACAAGCCACAACCTCAATATATAGAAATGACACTAAATGGGGGGGAGAGGTAGAATGTTGGCGGGTAGGAGTAGGGTCCAGAGTGACCTAGACAAATTGGAGGATTGGGCTAAAAGAAATCTGATGAGGTTCAACAAGAACAAGTGCAAAGTCCTGCCCTTAGGATAGAAGAATCCCATGCACTGCTACAGGCTGGGGACTGACTGGCTAAGCGCCAGTTCTGCAGAAAAGGACCTGGGGATTACAGTGGACGAGAAGCTGGATATGAGTCAACAGGGTGCCCTTGTTGCCAAGAAGGGTAATGGCATATTGGGCTGCATTAATAGGAGCATTGCCAGCAGATTGAGGGAAGTGAATATTCCACTCTATTCGGCACTGGTGAGGCCACATGGAGTACTGCATCTAGTTTTGGGCCCCCCATTACCAAAAGGATGTGGACAAATTGGAGTGAGTCCAGTGGAGGGCAATGAAAATAATTAGAGGGTTGGGGAACATGACTTATGATGAGAGGATGATGGAACAGGGATTATTTAGTCTACAGAAGAGAAGAGTGAAGGGGGATTCAATAGCAACCTTCAACTACCTGAAGGGAGGTTCCACAGAGGATGGAGCTAGGCTGTTCTCAGTGGTGGAAGATAACAGAACAAGGAGCAGTGGTCTCAAGTTGCAGTGGGGGAGGTCTAGGTTGGATAGTAGGAAAAACTATTTCACTAGGAGTGTGGTAAAGCACTGGAATGGGATACCTAGGGAGGTGATGGAATCTCCATCCTTAGAAGTTTTTAAGGCCCAGTTAGACAAAGTCCTGGCTGGGGTGATTTAGTGGACTTGGTCCTGCTTTGAGCAGGGAGTTGGACTAGATGACCTCCTGAAGTGTCTTCCAACCCTAATCTTCTTTGATTCAACTACATACAAAAATGTGTTAAAGAACATTAAGGTTGCAAAATCAACCACTGAAAAGTTAGGAAATGCAAAGATTAAAATTGCCTAGGCACTCTTATTTACTCCTCCTTCAAATACAAAGATGAGGGGGTAGGAGGTGGAACATTCAATGACACTGAAAGGGAACGAGTTTGTAACTGGTACATGGAAATACTTGGTTTAAACAACACAATGAATCCTTGGAACTCATTGCCATGAGGTATCATTGGTGTAAGAACTTAGGAGGATTCTAAAAAGGATCATGGATAAGGCAAACATCCCAGTTACATAAGAGGGGATATAAATCTTCATGGTTCAGGGCATAAACAACCACTAACAGGCAGGGGTTGGTAGGAAGAAGTTCCTGCGGGCAAAATGTTACACATCTGCCTACTGGCACTGACTCCATGGGTGCTCTGGGGCTCAAGCACCCATGTACAAAAAAATAGGGGGTGCTCAGCATGCACCAGCTGCAGTTGCTGGGCCGGTCTGGCTGCTGATCAACTGTATGGTGGGTTCTTGGGTGGAGCAGCCAGCAGCTGGTAGGAGGCGCTCTGAGGCAGCAGAGATGAGTGAGCAGCAGGCATGTGGGGAGGGCTTTGGGGGAGGGGCACAGAGCAGGAGCAGGGCCTTGGGGTGGGGCACCCACCAGGAGGGGGGGTGGATTTCTCCCTCTAAAGTATCTAGTACCAGACACTGTCAGATATTGGACTAACTGGACTACTGCTCTGATCAAACATGGCCATTCCCACAGTAGTTTGGCAGTTCCCAAGTTAATGACAAATACATCTAGAACAGGTGAAAGGAAATCCATGCTCAGACAATATGTAGTCAGAGGTTGAGTTTCACTGAAATTGCTGAGTGGCGTTTATTAAAAAGTTAGGAGTATTGTTCTGAGCGATAATATATGTAAATATATCTGGTTAAAATAAGAATAAGCAACATCTCCAGCTTCAGGGCATCCCTTGTGGGACTCAGGAAGACATTCTCCCTTTAATGCACAATAGGCTAGATGCATTATAAAGGTGTTTCACCATCCTCTGAAGTATCAGGTTTGGATCAATGCCAGATAGCAGATTTAATGGACTAATAGTTTGATCTGGTTGAATAGATCCTGTGCTCACTAAAGCAAAAATCTATGTTTTTGTTATTGTCATATTTTATCTTGTATAATGAGAATAATGCGTCTGAGATGTGAATGATGAAGACGATAAGCTTTTATAAAATGCCTCAGAATATACCTAGCTTCTATTTCATATATATTTATATGCTCTATTACTCTGAATATTACCCCTTTAATGTGGAGAAGGAAGTGTGACGAAGTAGATCACACCGAATTTTAGTAGGGAGAGGTTGTTTGTTTGTTTTGGACAAAAGGACAAGGTACCCCTCTACCCTGATATAACACTGTCCTCGGGAGCCAAAAAATCTTACCGCATTATAGGTGAAACCGCCTTATATCGAACTTGCTTTGATCTACCTGAATGTGCGGCCCCGCCCCCGGAGCACTGCTTTACTGCATTATATCCAAATTTGTGTTATAACAGGTCGCATTATATCAGGGTAGAGGTGTACTTTTGTCTTTTAAGTGGCTTCTTTTCCGAACTGTAGTTCCTGTTAATGAAGTGATCACAAATTAATTGAAGTAAACAAAACTGAAAGCCAGAAAAGTAAATGGTAAAGAACGGTATCTTTATGATATTCCCGACACTGATGTAACTCCTAAAAAAACACCCAGTTTGGGGTACTACCTTTTGGGTTTGAATGCATATTCACAGGGGTTTCCTTTTGAATTTAGTGAGATGTGTGGGCACATTCAAAGACAAACTGTGGTCTTAAATGTTATAGCTTTTTAATTAGGAATTGTATTTAATGATAACTAAATCATGATAGACTTTAATAAAAGATATTTCAAATTAGTGAAGCTCGTATCCTAGATCAAGAACTCCAAAAGGAGAAGCAAAAATAATATTCTCACGATACGCGTTTTATTTATTTGTTTAAATCTTATTGACAGGTCCCCTTGAAGGTGATTCTTACCACTGGGAAGTCATGGGGTTGCATGACAGAATTACAGGAGATGTAAAACAACCATCATCAGGGATGTTCTTCAGTATCAGCACACATCATTGGCCTATACTGATTCTTTACTGAATCACTAGGCAACAGCTCTGCTGGATCTTTCATAAGCACCTAAGACTCTGCATGCGCATTTTTTTACTTCATTTTGTCTGTAGCCCTAGGCAACAGCAGTAAGATAAAACTGGTTTTTACCAGTTCATTGTGTTTTCTTTAGCCACGGTAACCAGCAGGGAGCTGCTTTTGTTCAGAGCCAAATTACCACATGTAAGAAATGAAGCAAGACAACATTAACCCTTCGGGGTCATAATATCTATCTAATTCATACACACAATATGTTAACATTAAATATTTTGTCAAATGCCTGTATGAATGCAGGATATTTGAAATAACGCAACTATACAATTTTAAATATATCAACAGTTTTATTCAACATGTTGTTATATAATTTGTAAGTGAGGTGTCTGTTTGGCTTTTATGAGGCACTGCATTAGCTTTCTTCAGATAAAAATGATTATTCAATCTTAAATCATCGTAAGGTTTTTTAAGCAAAACAGGTAGACAGATACTGGATGCCTAAATGCTTTTCAAAGAGCCAGGCCAACAGCGCAGATAATTGTTGCTTGAGTTAGTTTTTTCTCAAACTCGGGGTATATGAATTTACTCAGTATAGAATAAGTGCTAGAGTGAATGAGAAATGTTATAGAAAAATTCACCTAATTTATTTAAAATACAGATAATTGTTTATGATAAACATTTAGGTTTAAAATTGGGCTCACCTTTCTGCTTTAATGCTTAGATTTATGATTGCTAGCTTAGTCTTGTTTAGTATTGTTTGTTCTGTAAATCCAGCATTACTAAAGGTCCAGTCCCATCTGTCCTCCTAGGAAATGCAGGCACCCTCAAGTCCCACTGACCTAATTAGAAGTTAAGGAAACACACCGAACCTTCCAAGAGGTGCTCGATACCTCACATGATTGGGCCCCAAATGCTTACCGCTTCAGTAGTGTCATTTCAGCTTTAGATTCCATGCAGTGAAACAGTTTATTGTAATTTTAATTTGTATAATTAAAACTGAACAATTTTTATTGTGTTAAAAGGCATTAAACTATGAAAACAAACAGCTTCATATCCATCACTTTATTTCTTGTGTTACTTATTAATCATGCTCAACCTATCAGCCAAAGTTAGTCAGCAAGTTGTTTCTAAAAACTGATTCTAAGTTTTAAAATTAGCAGTTGGCTTCTAAACAAGTTAGAACCTTCTACCTTTGAATTATAAGCCAGATCTGTGGCTGGGGTAAATCAGCAGAGCTCCACTGACTTTGATGGAGCTATGCCAGTTAACATGAGCTGAGGATCTGGCTCTATATTTTCAAGAACAGCAAAAAAGTTGGGACAATTTTATTTTCCTTTATGCTGCTTTATACATCGGTGTTAAGTATATTTGATCTACAACACAAATCCTACATTCACATTATGAAATTATTTAATATAACAGCAAGGTAAATTTCAATTAAAGACGAGAAAGGCACTTTCATGCCTGCTTCTCTGCTGCTTCTATATCTGGATTGCCCTCTGAATTAGTTTGTCGTGTCCCACCATCTCCTCATTCAAATTCCTTTTGAAGACCTACTCCTTCCATGAGGCCTGCAGTGCCTAAACCATGTTGATCAAATACTGCCTTCTTAAGCCCAGCATTATATGACAGAAGGAACAAGAGAAAAAGAAACTCTAAGTAAACACCTTCCTCTAGCTCACCAGCGCTGATGATAATAATTCTTAATAGATTAACAATAGATTAAGTCACCTATATTCCTAAATTAATAATTACTATTGGAGAGCGAGTGTGAGAGAGGCATTGAATGAGGACTGGACACAGAGAGAGAGAGAGATGGTTTCAACTCCTAGGGCAGGAGTCGGCAACCTGTCAGAAGTGGGGTGCCGAGTCTTCATTTATTCACTCTGATTTAAGGTTTTATGTTCCAGTCATATATTTTAATGTTTTTTAGAAGGTCTCTTTCTATAAGTCTATAATATATAACTAAACTTTAGTTGTATATAAAGTAAATAAGGTTTTTAAAATGTTTAAGAAGCTTTATTTAAATTTAGATTAAAATGCAGAGCCCCCCAACATATCTGTGCTCATATGATAATTGTGTTCTTTATTATAGTTTCAATGAATATGCCTGGTACTGAAGTTTGGCTTACCAGCCTGTAATTGCCAGGATCACCTCTGGAGACTTTTTAAAAAATAGGCCTTACATTAGCAACCTTTCAGTTATCTGGTACAGAGGCTGATGTAAGCAATAGGTTACATACTACAGTTGGTAGTCCTGCAGTTTCACATTTGAGTTCCTTCAGAACTCATGGGTGAATACTATCTGGTCCTGGTGACTTATTCCAGTTTATTTGATCAATTTGTTGCAAAAACTCATCTTTTGACACTTCAGTCTGGGACAGCTCCTCAGATTCATCACCTAAAAAGAACAGCTTGGGTATGGGGATCTCTACCATATCCTCTGCATTGAAAACAGATGCAAAAAAAAATCATTTAGCTTCTCTGCAATGGCCTTTTCTTTCCTGAGTACTCCTTTATCTCCAGGGAGATAACATAAGTTATTTATTTGTTGATAGAACTCTGTTGATAGCATACTTAATAATTTCAAATATAAGTTGACCAAGACGTCTAAGGTTTTTTTCCATCTTGAATGCTTTTTTCAATTTCTCTCATTATAGATGTTAAAGGACTAAGTAAACCTTGATTATATATATTCTAGACCAATGGCATCCATTAGTATTGCTACTCAGAAAGATGATGAGACTCATAGTCAGTAGAAGACATGGATAGCTCAGTGGTTTGAGCATTAGCCTGCTAAACCCAGGGTTAGGAGTTCAGCCCTTGTAGGGGCTACTTAGGGATCTGGGGCAAAATCAGTAGTTGGTCCTTCTAGTGAAGGCACAGGGCTGTACTTAATGACCTTTCAAGATCTCTTCCAGCTCTATGAGATAGGTCTATCTCAAATTATAAAAAGTTACCTTTGAATAAAATGCTGCTTGTGTTAACTGAACTGTATATTTTATAGAATAAAAAATAACTAATCTTTATTCATAATTAATTATGGCATCTGGAATACTAGATACTCAATCAAAATGTCTCAAATGCAGCAGCATTCCAAGTTTGAGACATTGTGGAAGCAGTATTCTTTAGGAATAGTATGCAGTTGTATTCCAACTTCCTTCCAACACCTTATTTGTATGAACTCGAGGGGGGTACGGAGAGCATGAATTACAGTCCAGATCTGTAGATTTCACCCTACAAGATAAAAGATACTATAAATATTTGCCTATTGGCCTGTATGAAATAATACTGTTAACTATTTCCCTGTTAGTATGTGTGCACTATGTTAAATTAACAGTACATTCTTCCTCACCTCAACAGAGATTTTGCCATACTTGAAAGGAAGAATTTTGTACAGATTAAGCTCATGTCCTGTTTTCCCTTCAGACTTCTTTACACATGAATAAGATATTGAAAAATCTGTGTAGAGGCTTTGGTGACATAATGAAATCCTTTGACACAAGGACCTGATAGAGGAAGAAACCAGCTCCATTAATATTTTTATAGGGTATTAGCATATTGAAGTGCTTTAAATGAAAACCAGACACAGGAATTACCATGTTCATTTCATAGAGACACATTTTTATTTTTCATTACCCAGGTGTGGGGCCATTTTTCTGTTGACCCAGATTTTCCTTGACGCTGTAGTATTCCTTAGCAAGATATTTAAAAATGTTAGACAATGCTACTATGGAGTTGTGCTGAGTCTATGAAGATAAAAATTTGTAAAGAAGATAATTTGTTAAACTATGTACATTGCAACTGGTCAATCTTTGAACAGAGGTTGGACCTATCTTCTCGAAACAATGACTATCAGCATATAGTACACCTAAATAGGTCAAAAAGAACAGGAGTACTTGTGGCACCTTAGAGACTAACAGATTTATCTGAGCATAAGAGTTTGTGGGCTAAAGCCCAGTTCATCCGATGCATGCAGTGGAAAATACAGTCGGAAGATATATATAGTGAGAGAGAGAGAGAGAACATGAAAAAAAAAAAGGGGGTTGCCATACCAACTTGAATGAAACTAATCGACTAAGGTGGGCTATTATCAGCAGGAGAAAAAATACTATTGTAGTGATAATCAGGATGGCCCATTTCAAACAGTTGACAACAATGTGTGAGTAACAGTAGGGGGAAAATTAGCATGGGGAAATAGTTTTTAGCTTGTGTAATGACTCATCCACTCCCAGTCTTTATTCAAGTCTGATATAGTGGTGTCCATTTTGCAAATTAATTCCAGTTCAGTAGTTTCTCATTGGAGTCTGGTTTTTGAAGTTTTTTTTGTTGAATAATTGTGACTTTTAGGTCTGTAATTGAGTGACCAAGGAGGCTGAAGTGTTCTCTGACTGGGTTTTTGAATGTTATAATTCTTGATGTCTGATTTGTGTCCATTTATTCTTTTGCATAGAGACTGTCTGGTTTGGCCAATGTACATGGCAGAGGGGCATTGCTAGCACATGATGGCATCCATCACATTGGTAGATGTGCAAGTGAACAAGCCTCTGATAGTATGGCTGATGTGATTAGGTCCTATGACGGTGTCCCCTGAATAGATATGTGGACAGAGTTGGCAACGGGCTTTGTTGCAAGGATAGGTTCCTGGGTTAATGTTTTTGTTCTGTGTGGTTGCTGGTGAGTATTTGCTTCAGGTTGCGGGGGCTGTCTGTAAGCAAGGACTGGCCTGTCTCCCAAGATCTGTGAGAGTGATGGATCATTATTCAGGATACGTTGTAGATCCTTGATGATGCGTTGGAGAGGTTTTAGTTGTGGGCTGAAGGTGATGGCTAGTGGCGTTCTGTTACTTTCTTTGTTGGACCTGTCCTGTAATAGGTGACTTCTGGGTACTCTTCTGGCTCTGTTGATCTGTTTCTTTGCTTCAGCAGATGGATATTGTAGTTGTAAGAATGCTTGATAAAGATCTTGTAGGTGTTTGTCGCTGTCTGAGGGGTTGGAGCAAATGTAGTTGTATCTTAGAGCTTGCTGTCAGGGTGCCAGTGCCCGAGATGATGAGGCATCCAGTATTTCTAGGTTTATGGATCTTGGGTAGCAGATAGAATACCCCTGGTCGGAGTTCTAGGGGTGTGTCTGTGCAGATTTGTTCTTGTACTTTTTCAGGGAGTTTCTTGAACAGATAGTGCAGTTTCTTTTGGTAACCCTCAGTGGGCTCAGAGGGTAATGGCCTGTAGAATGTGGTGTTAGAGAGTTGCTAATACAATATCCACCTGCTGAAGTGAAGAAACAGATCGACAGAGCCAGAAGAGTACCCAGAAGTCACCTACTACAGGACAGGCCCAACAAAGAAAGTAACAGAATGCCACCAGAAGGTTGATGGCCGAAAATCAGTCTCATTATTCCAATGCTGGAATGGTCGTTGCTAGAGTGACCCTCTTGAGTTTTTGAGCTTTCACAAACTTGTTGAGGTCTAGTATGGTTCTCCAATCTCCCTTCCTCTTGGGTATTAGGAAATAGTAAGAGTAAAAGCCTTTGCCCCGTAGATGTTGAAGTACTAGATAATACTTAGTTTTGCCATGAGTGCAGGGGACTGTACTGGATGACCTCTCGAGATCCCTTCCAGGTCATTGATTCTATGATTCTATAATTCTACTGGCTGTATGTCTTCTAGCTGGAGGAGGTGATAGATTTCTTGTCATAGTAAACTCTCATGAGAAGAGTCCCTGAAGAAGAACAGAAAAGGGTATTGTGGAGGAGGAAGGGAAGTAAAATGGATGGAATACTCATTGCGAATAATTTCCAAGACCCATCAGTCTAGTGTTATGTGTTCCCAGGTGCTGTGGAATGTGGCAAGACGGCAGCCAAATGGGCAGGATAAGTTGGTCAGTTGTAGCTGTTGAAGAGAGTTGTATGTTGGCATCTCAACCAACACATCAAAATTGGTGTTTGGAGGTGGATGATTGTGATATACTTGGGGAATCTAAATTTCTTCCTCTGAGGTTCATAAAAGCACTGGGTCAGCATACTGAGAGGGCTGCAGACTAAATTTTCTTTTTTGTCCAGGCATATAGATCTCTAATGAGCAGAGAGTGGCCCTGGAATCTTTGAGGGTAGGGAGAAAGGGAACTGTTTTCTCCGCAAAAACTTGGTGCCTTCAAAGGGAAGATCTTCAACAGTTGATTGCACCCCTTTAAGGAAATGCAAAAGGTGTAACCACGGCACACATCACATAACCTCCACCAAAAAGATGGCCTGAGCGGCAGTGTCGGCTGCGTCAAGGGCATACTGTAATGCTGTGACTCTGGAAGCTGATCAATAAAGTTGTGAGCTTTGAATACCTGACATAGACATACTTCACCGTTAAGGCTTGATAATTAGTGATTTCAAACTGAAGCGTGACTGAGGAATAGGCTTTCCTCCCAAAGAGGTCCAAGCCAATCCCTATCATAGGGGATGGCTCACATTTAGTGCTAACAGCCTCGGGAGTTTCCATGTCCACAACTATGGAGTTGGGGAGAGGGTGAGGAAAAAAAAATTCCATCTCCCTACCTGGAACATAATATTTTTTACCAGCCTGCTTTCAAGTAGGCATCACTGATGCTGGGATCAGCCATATGGTTTTTGCAGAGTCCAGGAGAGCCTTGTTGATGGGGAGGGCTATTTTAGAGGTCAAGGAATAGTGTAATATGTTGAGGAGTTTGTGACAGGTGTCCTTGACTCCCTCCAAGGGCATCTGCAGTGTATCTTCCACCCTTTTTGCCAAGTCCTGGAAAAGCTTGAAATCATTGGCTAGGGATGGTGGCGGGGGCATGACAGTCTCATCTGTGGAGGAGGATATGTTGGTTCTTGGAGTGACCTCTTCCTTGATTCTACCCTCCTCCTCCTCAGCAATCTCCTCTGGAGATTCTGAGGTTCTAGATGCCATAGCAGAGGGGTAATGTCTTGGGGGGTTCCCGAGCGAGGCTAGGAGCTCAAGAAGTGTCGGGGCAATACTCATCCCAGGGATCCCAGTACAGCCACAGGGACAGAGCTTGATGGCAACACCCATGGCTGGCCATACCAAGGTGGTGGTGGGGCTACCTGAGGGTATACTTGAGGAGCCTCTTGGTAGTGGGCACCATAGGGAGCATGGGAAGAGTATTGGGAAATGTTTCTTCTGACTCCTCCCTCAAAAGTGGGGGGTGCATGGCAGGGTACTGGAGAAGACTCCTGCACTATGAGGAGATTCTGTGCTGAGGTCCTGGTGCCGAGAAGAGGAGACTCTGGTATGTCTGATAGCTGGAGGTCTCTTGAATGCCGGAATTCCAGTGGTGCTGACTGACCCCAGTGCTGCTGGTGGTACAGAGGTTGCCAGGATCTCGCCTGTACCGACCACTCCAGTGCTGGATGGGGCATCGATGACAGTGCTGAAGGCACACCGTGCACTGGCAGCATCTTCTTACTGGAGTGCTGTTCACTCCTATCTTTGGCAGCAAGTGCCATTGACTTGGTGCCTGTCCCCATCAGGTCCTTATGTGCATCAGTGATACCTGCTGCTCCAGATCTTTGTGAGCCGGGTTTACCAGGCTGGGATTGTCTTGGTGCTGATGGTACCAATGATACCGAGCATGTCGGAGATCTTTTGCTGGCAGCTTGGGCTTACTCTGGGGACTTCCCACTCTCTTTGTCAATGACTTATGCAAGGGGTCGGTGACTGTTTTCTTTGACCACAGTCTTTAGATTTTGAGGGTTGTGGGGACAACTCATGTATATTAGGTGATTCTCAGCACAGGTCAAGGGAGGGTTGGAGGCTGTCTCTATAAAGATGATCTTCTCAGGGACTCTGGCGTTAGGTGGCTGCTGCAGACACTGCAGCTTCATTTGAAGCAGCAGTTTAAAGGGAAATGCTTGCTGCTTAAGCAGAGGTTGGGTGCCCTTTAGCATCCAGCGTACTTGGAAAATACTGAACTGTCCCCATTCAGCACTTTGAAGCTACAGCTACTTTGCTGCATTGCCAAACAGAATCAAGCACAGAAGTGATGAGAGCTGAGCCTTACAGGAATGAATGACCTAATTTCTTTAATAAGGAAAAATAAAATACTACAGAAAACGGAAGTTGCCTTTCTCACTCCCACCATGCCCCAACCTCTTATTGCAGGCTTCAGACCAGCACCGCAGTTATTACAGGACCATATTAGCTACAGAATTGATGTTCACAAGATTTACTGGGGCCCTGAGCACAAAGAACATTTGGGCTCCCCAGAGCCCTCCCTGCCACGGGGCTGCACCCCTGCTCCTTCCCATCCCCAAGATCCCATTCCCCTGGCCTGGCCAGAAGCTGCGGCTGTGGTAAGAGCTGCCGAGGGAGTCCAGGCCACTGTGGGAAGCCCTGGACCCTCCACCTGCCTTGGGCGGTGTGCCCTGGGGGGGAGCCAGGGTCTGTTCTTGGGCATCCTGGTCCCCCTGCCCAGGGCTGCCCAGGCCCCCCGCAGCTGCCTGGGCTCCCCACAGTTCCCTAGGCTCCCTAGGTGGCACTTACTGCAATCTAGGACAGTTGTCCCCAAACTGTGGGGTGTTTCCTCTCCCCGGGAGGGCATGGAGGAACATTTGGGGATGGGTGCGGTGGGAGCCTGGGTCAACCTCTATGGGGGTGGGGTGTGGAGGGAGAACCGCCCAGCCCTGCTTTTCCCCCAGCTCTGCTCCAGCCCCCCTCCCCAAGCCACACCGCCTGCCCCACTCCCAGCCCCCTGCACCCCAATCCCACCGCGACCATTGACTACGTGCCTGGCTCTGGCCCCAGCTCCAGGAAGGGCACAGACCAAGTTAAGGGAGTGAGACGGACACAACCAAAAAAGTTTGGGGACCCATGGCCTAAGGTAACCGTACATCCTGTTTTGACCCTGGATGTCCCAACTTTTATGGCAAACTGGGCATTTGTCTCATTTGCCCTTGCCAACTGATCACGGGTGGCAAGGGCAAACTCTATAAATGCTCAGTTTTGCCAAAAAGGGGCTTGCGGAGGCGCGGGGGCAGTGTGAGCGGCGGGGTTTGGGACAGCCCTGTACAGGGGAGGCGGGGGCTTGGGCAAGTGGCTCGGGCTGGTGCTGAGAAGAGGCTTGGGCCAGCTCTGCACGGGAAGAAGAGTGGGACAGTACCAGGTTTACAATGGCACCAGGCCTGCACTGGGAAGGGGTCCATTACGGACCCGTCTAACCCATCCACATGGCTGGGTCTGGCCCCCTCACATGGGGCAATCCAGCCCCCAGGCCTCCCTGTGTGAGCAGCTCCCAGCCAGCAGGTCCTGCTTGCCTGTGGGGGGGGAGGCTCATCGCCCAGCAGCCAGGCTCTGCCATGTGGGCTGCTGGGTGCGGCCAGGCTGGGCGAGCGCTCGGGGCTCATTTCCCAGGGGTGTGCCCCTCTTCTCAGTGTGGCGCTCGTGCCAAACACTCTCTGTTGCCCACCACCTGTGGGGGACCTGCCTGTCTCCCTGGGGGCTGAGCTGCTTGGGATCAGCCAGGCTGGTCTTGGCCAGTTTGGGGGGGAGGGGGCTCGGCCACAGGATCCATTCCTCCTCCGGCCTGACTGATTCTGTTGCTCCCAATGGGCGAGAGCAATCCTCACCCTGGGACGAGCGGGGGTATGGGGGGGTGCTGGGGGTGGGTCAGGACAGTGTGGCAAAGCTTTGGCCCACCCCTGAGGGGAAGAGTCCTTGTGCTCGGCTGGGTGAAGTGGGGCTTTCCCAGCTCTGGTGTACTGTACCCCCATTACCCTGGCTGGCCCCTTGGTCTGGGGACCTACCCCCCCCCACATGCCATACCCCATTGCACCTGGGGGGGCCCCACAGGTATGTTTGGTACCAGGCCAACAAACAGTTAATCTGGCCCTGGAGGGAGGGCTGGGAGAGGGGAGATCTGGGCAGCTCTGTGCGAGAGGGAAAGGGAGAAGGGCTTTGGCCAGCACTGCATGGGGCTTAGGTGAGGGACTCACATGGTGGGAGCGGGAGGGGAATATACTCATTCTACACCAATTCTGTAGTATAGCCTGGCGGGGGCTAGAGGCCTTGGGGGAAAGAGGCGCAGGGCTGAGGGAGTGGGTTGGGCAGGAACAGAACGAGCAACAGGGGACGGGCCCAGAGCGCCGATACTCCTGCAGGCTCACCAAATGAGCCCCTGCAGCAATCTGCCACTGGCTGGCCAATCCTAGCAACAAACTAGATGGTTGAAAGTTGGGTGTCTGAATGAGCAGACTCACTAATGGTTCATCTTCCCACCTGTACAAGTTCAGTATGGAAAACGTAAAATAAAGAAAAGCAGCTGGTGCCTATGTATGTCTGTGCAAGAATTTCTATAGGTTATAAAACCTGCCAGGGGCTGGGGGGGCGGGAGGGAGTCAGGGTTTTAGCAGTAAATATCCAGTAGCCTCCTTTGTGAGAAATCTGTTTCAACAAGCAATTCATTCAAGGGCCTTTGCAGCCAAAAGGGTAGACCTACAGCTGGAACTAAGAGACGTGGTGTCGTTTTTGTGTGGCAGGAGTGGTGTATTTTTCTGTATGAGACCAGTACACAATGGTCTGAGGCAAAGGGCAAATTCCCCTTTACTGCACATTAAACTGTGGCTCCTTTCCCCTTCAGTACAAGGAAGAGGTTAACAGCAGCACTAGGGGAAAATGGACGAGCCTCTAGTGAATGTAGCTGGACGCTGGAGAATATGCCCAGCTCGGTGCCAATGCTTTGGGAAGGATTGCAAGGAACCAGTAACCATTTCTGCCTAGGTATATGCTCTCAGCAGTGCTCCAAACATGGTCCACAGGTTACCTGCTGCTGGATTCATCAACGGCCCACTTGGTCAAGGCTTCCATGGTCCAACTCTTTCTGCTATTTTCTATCTGGCCCCGTTCATGCACACCTCATGTTAGTAGAAGAGCTCTATGACCTTGTGTGTGTGAGCAAGACCTGCCCTCCTCCCCTAAGTCATGCTAGCACATGGACTGTGTTAGTTGTAATGGAAGTGCCTGGCAGTCATGGACAGGAACAAGCCAAATGCAATTGCTTCTCCCTTATGAGGCAACCAGCCAGACGTTCTACTACTAATGATGCGGTTGCGAAAAAGGTGCTACGGAGCAACTACATTTAGTTTGGTGTCAGGATCTCATTTCAGTGACATTTTTTAACCACCCACTCTTCCTTGGAAACAAACTAATGCAGCGGACAGAAGGCCTGCTGCTTAGGGCTGACCAGCATAATGACTCCATTGCTGATTAGCCAGTGTTTGTGGTCTTCATTTTAATGTTCATTGCCAGCATCCTGTACTGTGCACCACAGTGAGGTCCTGAAGTCCTGCTGTGCTGCAAGGCTGTATAGGTGACAGTGTTGTTTTGTGGCTTATTATTGTGCATTTCATGGAAATCAGTTAAACATTCTTCCATCATTGCCGTGCATGCTATGAAGCTGCACCATGCCAAGGATTCCACTTGACACGGATAGTATCCATTTATGGTTCAGTGAGAAAGGATGGGCCAGTAGTTAAGGCAGGCAGCTGAGCCTTATAAGACCCAGGTTCAAGGTCCTGTTCTGCTATAGACTTCCTGAGTAAGGCTGGGCAAGTGTTAGTTTCAGTGGGCATTAGGTGCCTATGTACATCGAGGACATGGGCCTGTTAACTCCACCTGTAAAATGGGGCTAACATTGCTCTGGTACCAGAGAGGGGTGTTGTGAGACTAAATTAAAAGTGTTTGGATATTCGGGTGGCAGGGGTTTGTACACTGGCTTCCATACTTGGAGCCGTAACTAGGCTTTTTAGCGCCTGCGGAGAGCGGGCATATTTGTGCCCCCTACCCTTCTTTTTTGCATCATTTTTCCACCCTGGGTGGCTGCCCCGTTCTGACCATACACCTCTACCCCGATATAACACGAATTCGGCTAGAACACAGTAAGGTATTTTGGCTCCTGAGGACGCAGTATATTGGGATAGAGGTGTACTTATTTCTGGAATACTGAACCTGTGGCACCTGCCCCTGAAGAGCGACTGCAAACTGTGGAGATGCAACATGGTTATTTTAAACCCCCTCCACCTTGGCTAGTAATAGGGCAAAGGGAGCTGGAGCAAGGCCACAAGGCCTTCACAAATTTGGATGTTTATCCACCCATGCACACACCCCTTGCCTGACCTTCCCTGAGCTCTATGGCTTAGGTGGGAGCTCAACAGCACCTGAGGCACAGCAGAAAGGCTTCCAGCAGCACTGGACTTCGCACTGCTGACTGTGTTTCAGTGGGGAGGGCAGGGGCCTTTCTCACACCACAAAATTACAGCTGCTCAGGTAAGGAGGGATTCCCCTCCCCCCGCCCCCATTACAAATGTATCTTTTATGTTTTGGTCAAAAACCCATAAGATGAAAAACTTTCATTTGTCAATAAAAAACCATAGCTTTTATTTGAGCTTTCAACAAGACCATGAACAGTTTTTTGATGTGTAATTTTTTTCATAAAAATAAAATATTGTTTTAGTTTGTAGATAAGAGTGAGTGAGAGAGAACATGGCTTTGTGTTCAAGGGTGGATAAACCTTTTGGATAGTTTTTAATCCTGTTCTGAACCTGCCTGTCCACTCCCATCCTAAGTTAATACATTTCTTTTTACATATAAAGGCTTAGAACCCAGTTACACGTTAACCACCACATTTAATTTTTCAAAGCATTTTTTTACAGCCCAGGTCAGAGGAATGATACTGCTCCAGAAACTGAAAAAGCTTGAGTCCCCTCCCCCACACCTAAGTCAAAGGCCTTTTAGGTTTGTTTTTGGTAGGGTTTTTTTTAGCACTGATACATTAAAAAAAAAAAAATCTTGCTGTGCAGGCAAAGGCTATGATTGCCCATGGGAGGGAATCTGCGCACCTGGAATCAGGCTAAACCCAGCAGCGCAATCACCCTCCCGTGTGGTTATACACTTGTATTATACAGAGACAGACCAAGGGGTAGCTTTTTATAGCACATGCTCAACACCCTCCACTGCATGTCAGCTGCTTGTACGCAAGTTCAGCAAGTCACTTGAGCCATGCAGTGTTTTAAGCTGCAGCATTGACAAGGATTTCATCCAAGCACAGCATTAGTGGTTTGTGGGGAGTGGGCTGGGGAGGGGAGAATCTACAGCTCATTTTACCAAGGTAGCAGGAGCACTCAGGCAAGGAACTGCAGAACTCATTGACATCCCCTACACTGCAGCTAAGACCATGCCCCCAGTCCAAACACACAGACTCCTGCTACCTTCACTAGTGTACTAAAAATAGCCTAGCCCCTGCAGCACCAGCAAAGGCTTAGGCTAGCCCCCCATGCTCAGAGCCCCCCCTCCCCTGGGAGGTGAATTTGTGCAGCGAGCCTGAGCCTCCACTTCCACAAAGCTAGTTTTAACACCATTAACCAGGCTGAGTGGCATGGTCCCCGCTGCAGTACCGACATGTCCCTGTGGTAGGAGACACTTGGAGCAACTCCACTTGAAGGGCAGTGTGCTGTTGAGCTCCTCCTGGCATTGTAAACTGGCTTTTTTGTCACGTCAGCAGGGCTCAGTTTAGCTTATTTGTATTATACCATGCATTGAGCTCTGCCCGTGTGACTGAGGGGTAAAGGCTGCAGGTATCCCCCTAATTCACATTTCCTTAGGGGTATTAGGAGGATAAATACACTGTAGCTTGTGTGGCACTCAGGTAGTAGGGACAGGGGGTCAGGTTAAGTATCTAAGGTAGGAGAGAAAACAGCTCATTAACCAACCCTTTTCCCCCTAAAAATGTGAGGATTTGTAATGGGTGTGTGCTTTGTGCTAGTTTAACTAAATTAAAAAATAAATAAAAGGAAAGAGACACTGAAGGGAACAAGGAGGGTGGTCTTGGGGGTAACACCAGCCTGGGAGGCAGGTGATATGGATTCTCTCCACATGTGACCTTAGACAACTCAGCTCTAACCCCAGGTCCTCCAGAGTATATAGGTGCCTAACTCCCACTGAAATAATAGAATTTAAAACCTAAATACTTTTGAGGCTATGGGTCAAACTCTCTGTGCCTCATAGCCCTGTCTCTGGAACAAGGATAACACTTCTTTCCTCTGCCCTTTGTTCAGAATGTAAACTCTTCAGACCAGGAAGTGTCCCGTGCCCTGCACCATTAGGCACTGATCTCAGTTGGGCTTTAGATATGTCTGTGATACGTTTAGTATGGAGCAAAAACTCTCAAGCAGTTTCCACAGGCACCTACAAGAGCCTCAGGAAGCAACACTTCTTAGTTACAGTATGCGATTCCAAGTCTGTCAACTGCAAAGCTTGTCTTGGCAGACTAATGTGTGTGAACACAGAGCCTAGTTGTGATTGTCTATTTGCTAAATACATAGCTTCAGAAGAACACTTTTATAACCATGATGGGATTAGTCAGTGAACCATGAGTGCCTGGGGATGGTAAAACAGAGGCATGTATGACACATGCATTTCCTATTTGCCAGTGGTTAGAGAGAGAGAGAGAGAGAGAACACACTGGTATTTTTACTGCAGCATTTCCATCCCTGACAAAAGCTTATGAATTTTCTGAAACCTCATGTACTCCAAGACCAGAATCAGTAATTTCACCGCAATGCAGTTTAGAAATAACTTATGTACATTTTAGATTTTATTCATTCACACATTTACAGCAGTTGCTTTCATATTACAATTCTCTTTCATCTTTTCAGTTTTCACTTATAAAAAATTAACCAAATAAACCTTATTAACCAAATTTATCACAGCAGGTCTGGTTAATTTTCACAGTTACAACGGCCATCAGAAACAGAACTTAAGTACCTACAAGTCATTCATTTCCAATATCGCACTTGGTTCTTCTTAAAGACACTGCTTTCATTTCAGAGCTGAGTGGATATAGAGTTTCAGTTCTCTGCTAATGGAAGATTGAGTAGAGAGATCACAACGTCCAGTAGCAGTTCAGAGGCTGGGACTCAAATGCCTAAAGATATACTGAGGAGTAATTTGCATATATAACATTTCTTGACGCATGCTGTAGTAACTGGTTTGTATTGATACATGTGGACAGTATGTGAACATTTACCAAGAGTACTGATTATCCTCACTGTGTGCTGCCACAGAAAAGTACATTCCTTTAGTCTATCTTCTGCTATTGTTGAGTCGGAGTTGTAGCGTAACACCGGATTGGGAGACTGCAGAAACGGAGACGCTGCTCTATGCTACTTTTGACAGCGCTCTCATCTATCTGCTGGAAGGACAACCCTCTCCAGGTAGGAATGGTGGACTACTCTAACTTACTTTTAAGATTCTACCAAGATACTGCATTGTATAAAGACTTGGAGTGTTCAAGCTGGGTGATTGTGTATCAACAAGTTCAAGTCTCAAAGACCAATGGCCCATTATAGTACTTAATTCTGCTTCTAGTTACAATAGCAGCACTTGATTGCCAGTGTGTTCATTACTATGTCTTCATTTACTACTTTCCCATTCTCCTCTCCCTCCCCCCAACCCCATCTTTGCAAACACACTAATTTTCTTTACAGTGGTAATTATTGCTGTTTTAAAGTATGGTATGTTCATAGGAAAATATGTCTTTAAGGACTTGCAGCTGCTTCCTGTTACAAAGTACAGTAGATTACCATGCTGAACATAGAAAACACAAGACTTATTTCACATTGGTCTTGTAGAGGTATGAAGAGATGCAGAATAGGAGACAGTTAAGGGGAAGCTGAGTTTCCACTGAGGAGCATGTTAAATCTTATAACCCATGATTTTTACTAAGAGAACACTCACTTGGACACTAACAATTCTGTTAATCATCTAGCCCCAATTTTTTTCAGTTGACACTCAATGGACATTTTGGCAAATGCATACTACACAATCTGTTTAACACTACAAAGAAGTGCTTTTATCTTAACTGCATTAGTTTCAAGAAAATTTTTTTTTTTAGCTTTAATAAAATAATGCAAGCACACAAACTGCTTAAAAGATAACAGCCCAGGACAGTCATAACAACAACCAAAAAGCAGCGGATGCTTTTGTTGAAACCCAGTTATTAAAAAAAAGAAAAGAAAAATATACACACAAGGCAAATGTCTAAACTTAGCTTCGGATACAGGAAATTGAAAACAATATTAGTATATATTCTTCATTATGCTTACAGGTGCTGATTTCACATTCAAACATGTTACCTATAAAGAAATTTACAACTGCATTATGTATTTGTTACACTGTTGATTTAATTAACTTCCACCTTTTGCTATTTAAACTTTAACAGTAATTTGTTTCCTCTTCAAAAAACCTATCCATGTTGTAAAACAAAGAAAGCATTGAACAGTAATTTGCACGCTCCAAATGTTGACTTCTAGCTTAGTTTTAAATTGTTGTCTTTTAATTACACTCTCAATTGTTTACTTTGCATGCTAACCTATTTTTATTTCAGCCAAAGATGCTCAGAAAGATAATTCAGGTTAAGTCTTTTAGTGGCAGAGGGGGAAAATACAACATCTATACATATCTCTCTGACTGAGGAGAGGTAAAAACCTCTGGCTACAAACACAAGGGTATGAGATTTCTTGATCAAGGCTTGGTGGGAGTATGGTTTGTGAAGAAGGAAACTGATCCTTTTGCATTTTAAAACTGATTTAATAAATTTCACATCCATTAATTTTTCTTTATGTGGCATAGTGTATGCAACCCCAGGACTCCAGATGGCTTGGAATTAAAATACCTTCATTAGGACTTCAAATAGAGTGATAGCAATAGAATTACACCAGGCTCTAACGAAATGCAGGCTTAGAGCAAATTCAAAATTAAACTGTTAATTCAAAGGTAACAGGAGTTGGCTCTTGCCCATGTGTGTCTAGCAATTCTGAACACCTTGCAGAAAGGATTAATTATCCAGTCATCTGCATCTCGGCCATAAACTCTGGAAAAATTAAAAGGCAGGAGATACACCTGATTCTGATCCCAGTGAAATCCGTGGGAATTCTGCCACCCACTGCTGTAAGGGTGGGTCTAAGGGCATGACCCTGCAAGATGCTGAGCACCCTCCATTCCCACTGAAGTCACAGGGACTTGAGTGCTCCTCGCTGCATGGGTTTGCACTCTAGAAGTGTGCACTTCAGAATGCAGCCAGCCGAGGCCTAATCCTGCATCTCTTACACATGCGAGTAATAATAATAGTTGGATCTCCAACAGTTTTGCAAATGAAAGAAACTATCATTGTTCTCAAAATGATTCACAGAGGTGAGGTGAAGTGACCTGCCTCAGGTCACCCAGGAGGTCACTGGCAGAGGCAAGAACACAGTCCAGGTCTCCAGGACTGGGCCTCGGGACGTTAATATGTTACTCATGGCACTTGATCCTTTAAAGGGAAGTTGCACTAATTTTTACATTAATAAACTGTGTTGTACTCTGAGTTTGGATTTAAGTGTACTTCTTTTGTTGCAATGCAAACTCTGTCACTGCTTTACACAGCGTAACTCACACTCTACTTTCACACCGAGTTTCAGTGGCTATTGAAATAAATAATTTGTTGCTGTTCCATTTCAAGATCACATATGCATAGAACATTGTTATAGTATTTTACATTTTAGTTAAATTCTTGTTTTCATTTCAGATAAGCACTTTTAAAAACCAAGCAAGTTTCATCCTGCAACTGTACAATCAACTAATCAAAACCTGTTCAACCCTTGACAAGATTAAATGCCAGGCTGCTACACAAATACTCATTTTAAAATCATACAGGCAAGGTAATGAACTGATGTGGATATTTGCTAGTTAGCAATTTTCAAATCAACTTAGGCAGTTCTACAAATTAATCACAAACAGTTCTTGGAATTAAGTTTCATTCCCGCAACTTATACCCAATAATTTTGTTCCACGGATGCACTAGGAAGGAGAAATTGTTATTCTACTGACATGTGTAGGACTCTGCATAAAAACAGTATCTGGAGCCCACAGTCTTGTGTGCGAATAGACGGCAATACAATCATGGAGAGGGGAACCTAGGAAGCATTAAAGTGGTATTGAAAAATAATCTTGTACATACCCTGTAGCAGTAGCAACCTAAAGGGAAAGCCCCGTGCCACCCCTCTCAGTGCAGAATTCTGAAAGCTCCCATGGCAAGAAGCACTGTGACGTGCCTGTCAATGCAGAGATTAAAGTGACCATTTCTCCACCTCCTGCAGGTGCTGACCATTTCACTGGAGGGGGAATGGCATGAATTTGTGACAATATCAGCTGAGGAGGCCTGGAGAAGATTAGAACCCATTTTCCACACTGCTTTAACCTCTTAGTATCACTGAATGGAACGGAGCCTAGTCAGGGGTCTAGATTCCTGTAGCTCGGGGTTAGCTGTCAATGCGACACATGGTTTATAGGTGGCAGTGCTCAGAGCAGGCACCAAGGGACTGGTTCTGCCCCCCGTTTTGCATGCACACACAACTACTATTGTTGCAGTGAGAACTGCCCAGGTGTCTCCCAAGGAGGGCCCAGGCGCTAATGAGGTTAATATTAGACACATGTGAATCAAATGTTTATTTTTCCCTTTAGTGATTTACAATTTTTAAGAGAACTATACAAATATTAGGCCCTGATCTTGCAAGGAGGGTTTGGCCAAGAGGATCTGGCCCTGACCCCAGTCAGGTCTCCTGCAGGAATCCACACACATGGAGCTAATGGCAGGATTGAGGCTGCAGGCAGGAAATCTACATTCTGCAGCCAAACGAATCATCAAAACAGAATCCTGACACTAAAATAAAAACTAACTAGAAAGCTGCAACCGTAACGCTGACAGTGCAGAATGGCAGAGAGCAGGGATAATCTATTTGCATACATGGGAAAAGCAGGCAGTGGCACAGCTGTTGTCAAATACTATGTTCTATTACTTCTTAAAAACATTCTCCAGCTGAATTCAAGGTGGTTTTACCTGCTATTAAGTTTACTAAATAAATAAATAAATAAATAAATCTATCAACTCCAACCCTTATGATATGAGAGAGAGACAGACAGACACACATACAGAATCTGTGATTGTTCCACCTCACTGTGCATCAGTGTGGAGGGCTTGCATGGAAATACTAAAATGGCAGCCCCTTTTCTCCCACTGAGAGCCTATTCATACATAGGAAACAGTAACAGGTGTCTAAACATTGTTAAAATTCATTCTTAATATAGTATCTTATTTAGTACAGAAATTAACTCTCTACAGTGTTAGAATTAACCCTCTGGGAAGATCCTCTAAAGGTTCTTTCAACTGCAGAGTTAGATTGAGAGTTTCTCAGGGCAGGGACTGTGTCTTTAATCTCTTTGTATAGCCCCTTACACACTTACCGCTGTATACCAGTGTTAAACAATAGCTAGTAGGAGGAGGTTACTTACCTGTAACTGAAGGTTTGAGATCTGTATTCCACTGTGAGTTATGCACATGCACCGTGTGTCCAGAGCTGGAGAATCTGAAAGTAGTGGCTGTTGGTCAACACACACGGCCTGGCTCACCTCATGCCTCTGACCGAGGAAATAAAGGGCAGGACAGACCAATCGCCTCTCTAGTTCCTTCTTCACCACACATCAGGGAAGATCTGAAGAAAAGGGGAAGGATGGCGGGAAGTGGAATACAGATAGGGACCACACATCTCAAAGAACCTCCTGTTACAGGTAAGTAACCTCCTCTTCCTCTCCAAGTGAAGATCCCTCTTGTATTCCACTGTGGGTGATTAACAAGCAGTGTCTCAGCAGAAGGAGGGTGCGAGGAGGCAGACACTAGGACTGAGTGAAGGACAGACATTCCAAAGAAGGCATCAGCAGAGGGGCCCTGGACTAGTAAAGGTGTGAATGGAGCTCCACATGGCTGCTTTACCCCTATCAAGGTGGCACATTTCCTGAAACACTGATATAGTCACTGCTTGTGCTCTTGTGGAACGAGCTTACAACCATGGGGTGGGGAGGGAAGGTTTGACAGTTGATAGTAGAATAGGATGTAATCGGAGATCCATTTGGAAACCCCCTGGTGCAGAACACTTGTCTCCCGATTCTTTCCATTAGAGTGACAAATAGTCTTGGGGATTTCCTGACTAGTTTTGTTCTGTGTAGGTAAAAGGCCAAGGCTCACTGTACATCAAGGTCATAGAGTCTCTGTTCCTCTGAGGAAGTGTGCAGTTTAGGGAAAAAACACAGGTAAGTAGATCAAGTGAAACTCTGCAAGAACCTTGGGGGAAATCTGTACGAAATGCTAACACTAAATCCTATTTTAAGGGCCAATGCTGAAGCTACAGACAGAGAGGTTCTGATCAGGACAATGAGGTGACAAGAAGGAACTGGAGAGGCGGTTGTTCTGCCCCGCCATTTATCCCCTCTGTTGGAGGCAGGTGGTCAGCCAGGATGCATGTGCAGACCAATGGACACTATTTTCAAATTCTCCAGCTCTGGACGCATGGCGCACATTCATAACACACAGTGGAATACAATAGGAACCATCCCTCGAGGAAATGTTCAAGCAGAATAAAGCAGGACTGGTATTGTCTGTCCAGCAACATGGCTTCCAGAAGCAGTAGGTTCAGAGCAAGCTGCATTTTAATATGTAATGCAAAGCTGGGAGTTTTTGCAGTGAGACATATCACATCACATGTGCCCTGGGGTTCTTGCAATGAGAAAAACAGATGCAACTATCTGAGATGCTGGATGGATAAAAACAAAACCAAGTCTTTGATTGCTGTCTCTATGCAGACTGGGAGACCTGTCTGAGTAGGGACTGCAGGAATGGGCCTTGTGGCCCAAACTGGGCCCTCTGATGGGAGGGGACAAGCATTAGTAGTTTGTAGCCTGAAGTCCACAGAGATTCTACAGGAAATAGAGGGGATTATCTGGCTCCAAGGCTGGGTCCAGATTAACATGCTTGAGGAAAGTTTCCCCAAAAATGCAGGTCCAACAATTAAGACTGCACTGGCGGATCCGGTGTTTTTAACCTCTGAGTTGTCTAACCATACTCAAAAGGAGACCTAGCAAGCAGCAATAAAGACACCCAAGCCGTGTCTACACTAGCACTCTCACTCCTGCTACCAGAGGTGGAGCTACTGTAGCAGCTGGAGAGTTCCCAGCAAATGCCAGCACAGACAGGCCTTAGATTAGTAGGAGTTCTACCAATCACTCTGGTGTCATGGTTTGGCAAAACAATAGCAAGAACTACTTCTGTGTGGAGATAAATCTAGCGAACAGGACAGACAACAATGGCTCCTGGTGTTCCCACCAAACTAAATATTCCAAAATGCATTTCTGACAAAGCAGGGGTGACTTCACACAGGCATTAAGAGAAATAAATTTGCACAACAATACATCTCTGAGAGGCAGCATCTTGATTCCTGTCATTACAACTTCGGAGCCCTGCCCACATGTTTAGAAGTACAGAGTTCCCATAGCACCTTCCAAGTTGCATATTTTGAAAGCGTATCTCGCTTACGCAAATCAAAGGTGTTATGGTCAGAGATACAATAATAATTTTTCTTTAAAATAAAAGGTTGCAATGTAAATTGGTGACTTAACTGTGTTTCTGTCTCTGTGGGAGCTTAAGGTATTTGAACCAGTTTTGGCTTATCACATAGATATGAATGAGGCATATTACAAAGGCACAGGTATCAAATAAAACCAAGAACATTCTTTTAATTAGACACCCCAATTAAAAAAAAATTAAATTTCATGCATTTTTCCCTTCGTTAAGAGACTCGTTCTTTTCATTGTCTGGAAAGGTTTTAGTGCAGTGATTCTACAGCAACAACAAAAAAAAGGCACAAACTTTTTTTTCCTTTCACTTTTGCTAACACTTTATAATGGTCTATTTTTACTCAGGTTAATAAATCACTGAAAGCAGCAAGAAAATAGTATGCCAATTTCTGTACACTATACAAAAACCCCTACCCTCTGCTTCAGGAGAAATGTACAGCATAGAAAGACTTTTAAAAAATAGATAGTAGCCCACAAAGAAATTGTGTTAATTAAGCTCTTGGTCTCTTGAAATAGTGCCCTCCATTATCTACTTTCTCCCTTTATTACTGGGACAATATACCTCAGGACACTGCCATTTTATGTATGGTATAGATTGAGGCAGGCAGAAATCCAGGGCTGAGAGTGTGAATTGCTTAACAGAGTAATAGGACAAAATCTTCTGACTCAGATGTGCCTACACCTACTCCCTGGTACCCCTCACTCCTGGATCTGGTATTCCGTATGGAAGCTGGAATCTGTTCTCCCTTCCTGCTAGCTAGAAGTAAGAGCAGACAATGAATGAAAGTGCTGGGCTCAGGAGACGAACCTCACGCCCTCTCATTAGGCTCCAATTTCTCTACTGTGAAAGCTGCCTTTTTCCTTAACACTTGCTAAGCATATGCAGGCTTCCTCCCTATTGAAAGAAGCACCCATGGAGATGCTCCCATCCTTGGTAAGCAGGAATTGCATGAACACTCCTGAGTTTGGCCCTCCTGTCTAACAGGCCAGTACCATGGGCTACTAGCCAGTTAGGAACGAATGAACTCTGGACCCAATTCCTACCTTTACACTGATGAATCTCAGTGCAGGAAAGACGAAGACCCTGGACTGCAAGTGAAAGGCTAGTGTTTTAATTTTCACCTCACAATATAATTCACGTGTGTTCTCTGTCCCACTTCTTACTAGTTAAGCCTTCTGTCTGGTCTCTCTTTCATTCTTTCTAGTACCCTTCTTACTTGTCTCCACTATTTGATTTGACAAGGATAAATTTGTTCCCTCCTCTTTGAAACTTTCCTACCTAGTTGCATCCACTATAGCTTTACGTGTTAGGAACATAACTTCAGTCCCATATCAATTTTATCATGATTTTCTTTCCCCCACCTCACACACAATACTTCATAGAATAGTAACTTTTTCCCCCCCCCAGGAACTTAAGTTAAAGGGGGTTTCCCTTTAAATGTAATATGATAGCTGAATCCCACCACTCACCCCAAATTAAGTGCAACCAGAAATGTTTTTAATATTTCTGATACTACATTTTAAAAATTAAAACCTACTGATTTTTCCCCGACATAATTCATGCAAAGTTGTTATTTGTTTAAGTAAGTTATAAAATTGGTATTTCAGGCTAGAAGAAGCTGTAGTCTTGGTTATTCTTTTGTTGGCAGGCACTGTACATACATATTAGGTACAGAAACATGCCGAATCTGCCTTGCATTGCTTTTTGCATTGTACAATTCACAAATCTGACATTAAAGCAGTTAGTTACCTTTTATGGAAGGCTGCAGTGAGGCCACCTACAATTATTGAACAGCAGCTGGTTAAGATAATATGTATGCTTCCCCCCCACACTCCCAAAATGCAATTATCTGTCACACACTGCTTGTCTGAAGTGTTTAGATTTGTTGCTCACATTAATGTGCAAATGTGTTGCCATAGAAACTGCAGCCTCCATTATGCTTCAATGACACCATTCAGCAAAAGCCAAAACAAATATAAAATTTAAAAAAAACATTAAAAATAAAAAACCCAAACAAACAAACTCAGAAGGCAGCAAAGAGAAACTCCAATGCACATGCGGAAGTCTGGCCCAGGACTGCAGGTTATGCATGGATATAGAACAGCGCAGGAGATATTTAAGTTTGATCTTACTTTACAATATGTTACAATGGGGCTCAGAGTTCAAATGGTTCAAGTCTGTTTGCTGGCTTAGGAAGGAAAATGAGAATGGAGAAAAAGTCATGGTTACTGGATGCACCAAGGTTCTTTCAGATATTTGGCAGAATGAGGCACATCCAAAAAAAGTGCAACACCAGTGCCTGGATGGCAGTGCTGTGTGTTTGAGTGCGTGCACACACTTCCTCTTCATGCATCGTAGCAAGCGTTTTTTTCACATTTTCTTTGAAAACTATTAACCAGTAATTTATAGTAAGATGAATGCATATTCTAGTTACTGGTGCATGAAATACTGAGAAATGCATTCAAGTAATATTTCTGCACTTACTGTATTATGAATGTCATCACTACATTATCTTACATTTGAAAAAAACCAAAAAACCACTACGTACACCAGACCAGTGGTACTATTACGTTTGTAAGTTTCTGTGCTTTATGTAGGTACCTGGGTAAGATTGGAACAAACAGGCTGTAGGGTCCACTCTGATCTGCCAGGTCATTAACACTGTATGCATTAGAAGAGCAGTACTTCCAGCCTCAGCAGCACCACCACCTACAGCATGCGAGGAAGGATCCTTATTTTGTACAGTCAAGCTGTACAAAGCAAATTAAAAATGAAATGAGAGAACGAAACAAACAATTGAAAACAAAAACAAATAAAAAAGGGCAATTTGGGGGGGAGGGGATAGGAGAAAAACTTTTTTTTGCTTTTGTTTCTATTCTTCGCGCAGCTGCAGGCGGTAGCGGTGGTAGCGAAGCTGGAAAAACATTCTCTCTAGTATGGAATGCGTCATCCCAGGGAGGGTGTAGTGTTCAATGATGCCCACATGTTTGAACCCTAAGGATTCATACAGCTTGTGGGCTGCCACCTTGACAGCCGTGGTTCCCAGTATAATGGAGGAATAGTTGTTGAGCATGGCAAACTCCAGCACTTTGCGGCCCAGGGCCTTGGCAATCCCTTTACCCCGGAAGTTGGAATCTACAGACATGCGGCGCAGCTCCACGGTGTTGTCTTCCTCATTGCCTCTCGCAGCCACGATTCCCACCACGTTTCCGTCCAACACAGCTACCCAGAAGCAGGAGCCTACAGAAGACAAAGCAGAATCTGAAGCTGAAGAATGCAACTGCCCTTCTGCATAAGCCTACCTGGGCTTAATACATCACCTTATGCCAACAGAGCCAGATTATAAAAGTACTGAAATCAATAGGAGTTGGGCACCCAACCTACTTAAGTGCTACTGAAAATCCTACTGGGCACTTATCTGCATATTTAGGTACTTAAATACCTTTGTGCGTCTGGCCCAAAATTGCTTTCTTAAGACTGGTACGAGATTGTTATTGCCCAAGAGGGAGACGTGTAAAAAAAATTTCCTCCAATTTGAAATATCAGACTTCCTGTTTGAGACCAAAATTGTAAAGGACATTAGACAATCACCAGTGTAAGGTGACATGGGGAATTTGTCCTCAACCTGCTCCAAGATTTAATTCTCAGGTGAAAGCCTGAAAATGTGTCAAACTCAGGGGCTCACTTTTCCTAAATCATATGGAAATGGTGAAGTGGAACCATCCCATATGCCCCCCGCCCTATTAGAAAGTTATCTGGTATAAGGGTGTTGCACTTATTCCAATAAAGGGAATTAACTCTCCCTAACACATCAACATTACATATCTTTGGTTTTTTGGAACAGCCTTAGCTAGAGGGCGCTCTGTGTCAAAAGCAGCTGCAAAATGAGCTTCTTTATTGTAGGTTTTACTGAAAAATTCTTTATTTGATGTAGCCAGCATTGTCAAAGGACTATTTCCACGGGACATGCAAATAACTTTCGTACAGTATAAATTAGGATAAACTGAATAGTCATGCAGCCAGCTGCCTTCAGCTGTGGTCTCAAAGCCAAGCAGGGTTGGGTGCAAGGAGTCCTTGTACAAGAGCTCAACAAGAAAACCGCAGTAGGTGGAGGAAGTTATGTTAATAATTTAGTAGGCAGCGTTCTTCCCCGCTGAGTCGATCATGAACCAGAGCCTGTCACAGTGTTCAGGAGTTACTGGGGCTATTGTTGCCTTGCAGGTGAAACGTAAAACCAGTCATGTCATTTAGTGTCCTACAGTGCTTCCCTCCCAGAGCATAGGATGTTGATCCGAAGGAGAGCTCAGAATACCCAATGAGTACTTGCAGTCTGTCTACTTAAAATTTCCATGGCATTGTCAACTGGGGGAAAAAAAACAACCTACCTTTCCATAACTGTTCTTCGAGCTGTGCTGCTCATGTCCATTCCACTCTAGGTGTGTGAGCACCCACGTGCACAGTCGTTGGAGATTTTTGCCTTAGAGGTATCCGTAGGGTCGGCTGTGGCGACCCCTTGAGTGCTGCGCTCATGCACTGGTATATTAAGCACCAACAACTCTGTCCTCTCAGTTCCTTCTTGCCAGCAACTCCAACAGAGGGGTAGGAGGGCAGGTAATGGAATGGACGTGAGCAATGCATCTCGAAGGACAACAGCTACAAAAAGGTAGGTAACCGTTTTTTCTTCTTTGAGTGTTTGCTCATGTTGGTTCCATTCTATGTGACTCACAAGCAGTATCCCTGGAGGTGGGCTTGGAGTTCAGTCTAGTGGCTTGCAGCACTACTCTACTGAAGCCAGCTTTGTCCCAGGCCTGTTGGGTAAGTGCGTAATGGGACGTAAATGTGTGGATGGATGATCAGGTGGCCTCCCTACAGATGTCCTGAATAGACACCTGGACTAGAAAAGCTGCTGAAGAGGCTTGAAGAGTCATATCGTGGGCGGTGATTATTGCTGGAAGGGACACCTTTGCCTGATCGTGGCAGCAGTGAACGCAGGCAGTGATCCAAAAAGAAATTTTCTGAGTGGACACTGGATGACCTTTCATCCTGTTGGTCACTGCAATGAACAATTGTGTTGACTTGCGGAATGGATTGGACCTTTCAATGTAGAACACTAGTGCCCTCCAGATGGCTACGGAATGCAATCTATGCTCTGCCTATGACTTATGTGGCTTTAGAAAAAAAAAAAAAAAAAAAAAAAAAAAAGAGACAGGTTAAGTACATGTCCTGGCCTGTATGAAACCGAGACCACCTTGGACAGGAAAGCTGGGTGCGGCCACAGCTGTACCTTGTCTTTGTAAAAGACCATATAGGGCGGTTCTGAGATGAGCACCCTAATCTCAGAGACCTGGCAGATGCATGTTATTGCAACCAGGAACGCGACCTTCCAGGAAAGGAGAAGGAGAAGGAGAAAGCAGGAAGTCAGAGGTTCAAAGGGGAGGGGGGAGTCCCGTGAGCTGTGACGGCACAAGATTCAGGTCCCATGGAGGAATGTAGTCCCTGACATGCGGGTAATGGAACTCAAGGCCCTTTGAGGAACCTGGCAGTCATATCCTCAGTGAAAACCGACCTACCTTCAAGCAGCGGATGGAAGACTGAGATGGCAGCCAACTGAATCCTGACAGATGAAAGAGATAGGCCTTGAGCTTGAGATGCAGAAGGTAGTCCAGGGTTTAACTGCAGTGAGGCTTGCTCGGGCTGAATGCCTTTATCTGAAGTCCAACAAGCAAACTGCTTTCATTTAGCCAGGTAAGTCGCCCTGGTGGAGGGCTTTCTGCTGCCCAAAAGGTCCTGCTAAACACTAGCCAAGCACTCCTGCTCCTCCATGGTTCTGGGACAGCAGGTCTGGCCTGAATGGTAGCTGTAACAGAGCAGCAACCAAGAGGTCCAGCAGCGTGCTGAACCAGCGCTGGCACAGCCTAGCTGGCGCTATGAGGATCACCCCACCCTGTCCTGTTTGATCTTTATGAGGACTGTGAATTATACGGCACTGGGGGGTGGGGAGGCGTACAAAGCTCCCAACCACCGGAGCAGAAAAGCATCCAGCAGGGAGCTTCTGTCAATCCCCTGAAAGTGGCATTTCCTGTTCTTCCTGGACGCGGATAGGTCCACCTGGGGAGTCCCCCAGCTCTGGAAGATGATGCTGACCACTTCCGGCGAGATGAGAAGATCACGCTGAGGCAATCTGCCAAAGTGTTTCTGGCCCAGGGCAGATTTGCGGCTATGAGCAGGACGTTGCGTTGTATACAAAAGTCCCAGAGCCTGAGGACTTCTTGGCAAAGGGCAGATGATTTGGCTCTGCCTTGCTTGTTGATATAGAACATAGCTTCTGTATTCTCTATCAGGACCTGGACCACCCTGCTTTTTATGTGAGGTAGGAAGGCTTGGCAGGCCAGGCAAACCGCTCTGAGCTCCCTGATGTTGTGGTGTAGGGAGTGATCATGACTCAACCAAGACCTTGCATGCTGAGATTGCCCAGGTGGGCTCCCCATCCCAGGTCCGAGGCATCAGAGATGAGGGTCACCCTTGAGGGAGGAGCTGCAAAGGGGAACTCCCTCCAACACAGAAGCAGGATTCTGCCACCACATCAGTGATAACAGTACATGGTCCAGGACTTTGACCACACAGGCCATGCTGTGTCTGTTGGGGATGTAGACCAATGCCAGCCACGCCCGCATGTGCTCCAGGAAAATGGAAATATGCATCCTTTAACTTGAGGGCAGTGTACCAGTCTCCCGGATCCAGGGAGAGAGTAATGGAGGCCGAAGAGACCATGCAAAACTTCAACTTCTTGAGAGACTTGGTGAGGCCGCACAGGTCCAGAATGGGTCAGAGACCCCTTTTGCTTTGAGGAAAAGGAACTAGCGAGAGTAGAACTCTTTCCCTTTCAAGTCTGGAAGGACCTCCTCTACCAACCCCAGGCATAGGCGGTTCTCAACCTCTTGAATGAATAGCTGCTCATGAGAAAGGTCCATGAAGAGGGACAAGGAAGCGGGGTTGGATGGAAGGTTAACCATGAACTGCAAGGTGTAGCCCGAAGATATTATGTTGAGCACCCAATGGTCTGAAGTCAGCTGCGACCAGGCTAATCGGAAGGGACGCAGGTGGTTGAGGAAGAGCAGAGAGGTGGATCCTGGGAAGTGACTGGGGTGCCATCCTTGGCGCATCCTCAAAAAGCCTGCCTCTGGCTTCCTTGGCCTCTGGAAGAACCAGGCTGGGCAGAGGAACAGGAAGACAAAGGGTTACGACATTTAAATCCTTTGTCTCTGTCCTTCTTTCTGTAGGAGTTGGACCGAGGGACACCTCATGACCTTGACGGAGGTAGAGAGGGATGGAATGGCTTTCTAGCCTGCTGAGGGGTGTGTAGGCCTGAGGAACAGAGGGTGGCACAGGAGTCTTTAAGGCCATGGAGCCGTGCATCAGTTAGTTCCAAAAAGAGCCCTGCTCCCTCTAATGAGAGGTCCTAAAGGATAATCTGCAAGTCCTGGGACAACCCAGAGGTCTGTAACCAGGAGCTGCACGTCATGACCACCGCAAAGGCGATTACCCTGGCTGCTGAGTCCATAGTGTCCTAGACCATCTGGAGGGCACCCCTTGCCACTGCTTTGCCGTCTTCCACCAAGGCAGCAAACCCCTGGACTTGGTCCTCTGGGAGGCCCTCCTTGAACTTTCTGATGGAGTAAAACAGGTTGAGGCTGTACGTGCCTAGTAGGGCCTGATGGTTAGACACCTGAAATTGCAGGATTGCTGTTGAATAAATTTTCCTGCCAAACAAGTCCAGCCTTGTGGCATCTTTATTTTTCGGTGTGCCACTCGCCTGTCCCTGCCTGGACCTTTCGTTGATGGCAGACAGGACAACGGACCCTGCTGGAGGGTGGGTGTACAGGTACTCAAATCCCTTTGCTGGGACATAGTACTTCTTTTCTGCCTTCATGGAAGTAGGCAGAATTGAGAGAGGGTCTGCAACACAGACCTAGCCATTTTTAGGACCCCTGGGTGGACAGGTAATGTAACCCAGGCCGGGGTGTAGGAGGGTATGACATTAAAAAGGTTGGACTCCTCCAAGCTCTTTGACCTCCAAGTTTAGGTTAGCAGCCACCCTTTTGAGCAGGGCTTGGTGTTCTTGAAGCCATGTGGGGGGTTGCTTGTTTGCGAGGGGCCTGACAACACTTCGTCTGGAGATGACAAAGACAACTGCACTGCAGGAGGAGGGGCCTGCTGTGTCACCCCTGCATCTACTTCAGCACCGTGTTCAGACTCCGGTGACGGCTGTGCCAGGGGCAGCTTGTCCGATGTGGCCTGGGAAGAATGGTGGGAGTATGGGAACGGTATAAAAAGGTACACACCATGGGTTCTGGTACTGCCACTGAGTGGGCCACTGCCCCTGCCTCCACCACAGGAGCCACGCCAGTCTTGCAGCCCGGTGGTGATTCGCCTTTTTTGGTGAGGGGCTGAACTGTCCTTCAGACTTGGACCATTGCCCTTCCAGTGACCAGGGCCAAGCTGTAGATGCCTGGGTCTGACCCTCAACTGACTCCAGCAAGGATTGGGTAAGGAACAGTTCCTGCCTGAAGAGCGGTACCGGGTTGCTGAAGACCACTGCCGCATCTGAGAATGATCCTGCACTGGGGGGAGGGGTCGATGCCTGGAAGACTGCCTAGGTGATGGTGATCTGTGACGTGGCAATCTCTGGTGGGAGGCCCAATGGTACCGTGTGTACAAGGATTAGCATCATGACTCACATGTCCCGTGCCTTGTAGGTGGAAATCATGGCATCAGGGACCTGGGTCTTCTGACCAGGGATTGAGGCCACGGTGCCAGGATCCTAGGCTGCGGTGATGGGGATCGACGCCTGAGATCCGGGGATGCTCCGCTGCTTTAGGGTGTGGTCCAATAACTGGCTTGCCCATAGATGCTGTGCCCTTAGCCAGGTCCATCACCTGGCTTGGTGCACACGGTGCCGACCGGCCTACTTTCTCTTTGGCAGACAGGCCTGCTTTGGGCACAGATGGCTTTATGAGGGGCCAGGACCCCCTGCTGGTCCCGGGAGAAAGAGGTGGATCCCTGGCTGGGCTACAGAGTCTGACCGCAGCAGTGCCCCCAAGTAGCTCCGGGGTGGGCACGTGGCCTAACACAGGTCTTTGCCCGAAACCCCCTTTTTTTTGCGGTGCTGGTACGCCCGTCTACTTCGACCGCTTCTTAGGCACCAGTGAGGAGGAACGGTGCTGGGTGGATTCCGGTGCCAGTGGTGCAGTGCGCGCTGATGCCAAAGTCTCGGGTATGGAGTCTGACTGAGAGGGCTCTGAGGCAGGACAAAGCAAAACCTCTATGAGTAGGGCCCTTAAGAGAATATCCTGCTCCTTTTGAGTTAGAGAGCAAACGTTTTTGCAGATCCTGCACTTGTCCTTTCTAAGGGACTCTCCCAAACAGCTATTGTAGGGGTATCTAATGGCCATCGGCTGGCTGCACAATGAGCATGACTTAAAGCCTGGGCAATGGGGCATGCCCTGCTCTGAGGAAAAGTCCAAGCTGGGACTAACTCTTAAACTACTACTCCAACACTTAACATAATAGTCTAAGTACCTAATAACTAAAACAATGGACTGTAAGAACTGCTAATGCTCTGGTAATGCAAGACAAGGTGCTCAGACCAACCCTCAGGGACGGTAAGAAGGAACTGGGAGGGGTAGGGTCAGCGGCACATAACATACGAGTGCATGAGCATGGCACTCAAGGGGTGCCACAGCTGATCCTACAGATACCACCAAGGCAAAAATCCCAACTGTGTACCTGGGCACGCACACACCTAGAATGGAATAGACACGAGCAAGCACTGGAAGAAGAATGTTATTTCTCACTCCTGCTCTAACTTGTTTACTGCTGCGCTGTGTTTTACCCTGTAGTTGACTTCACATGAATGGTGAATGAAATAATCCCCAAGAACAGTAAATGGTAGCATCTATGTGGATGAAATATGCTGTGCAAGGGCAAATCATCATAAAAAGGAAATGCTAACGTAATAAGCAAGCAGGGAATATCCTTCTTCACCTAGTAACTGCTTTCCTAGAAACAGCAAGCAAAGCATGTCTACAGCGATCATCCTTGGGTGCTGCTCTTACGGTAAGAACACGACCTGCTGCAGTACATCAACACACTGCCAGAAATGTAGAGAAGCAGGCTAAACTGGATTACTGGAACGACGATTGTGGACACTTGCTCTGAGCAGGCCCACAGAAGACCCCTGGGCAAGGCTAAGGCTTCCATAAGCATTGTCCCCCTTGCCAAGGTTTCTTTCCCCACTTTGAACTTTAGAGTACAAAAAGTGGGGACCTGCATGAACACTTCTAAGCTTAATTACTAGCTTAGATCTGGTACACTGCTACCAGCCAGAATTTAGTGTCTGGCACACTTTCTGTACCCCCAAAACCTTCCCTGGGGAACACAGATCCAAACCCCTTGGATCTTAAAACAAGGAGAAATTAACCATCCCCCTCCTCCCCCCCCCAATCCCTGGTGAGTTCAGACCCAATCCCTTGGATCTTAAAACAAGGAAAAAACAAACAAACAATCAGGTTCTTAAAAAGAAAGCTTTTAATTAAAGAAAGAAAAGGTAAAAGTTATCTTTGTAAAATCAGGATGGAAAATGCTTTACAGGGTACTTAGATTTATATAGCCCAGAGGAAACCCCCTCTAGCCTCAGGTTCAGAGTTACAGCAAACAGAGGTAAAAATCCTTCCAGCAAAAAGAAACATTTACAAGTTGAGAAAACAAAAATAAGACTAATCCACCTTGCCTGGCTATTACTTACAATTTTGAAACATGAAAGACTGATTCAGAAAGATTTGGAGAGCCTGAGGGTACGTCTGGTCCCTCTTAGTCCCAAGAGCGAACAACGAACAAAACAAAAAGCACAAACAAAGACTTCCCTCCACCAAGATTTGAAAGTATCTTGTCCCCCTATTGGTCCTCTGGTCAGGTGTCAGCCAGGTTTACTGAGCTTCTTAACCCTTTACAGGTAAAAGAGACATTAATCCTTAACAATCTGTTTATGACACCCCTAAGTAAATGTTTCCACCAAAACATGCAGAATCTGCTTTGCACTGCACAATTCACTGATGTGGTTTTACAGCATGCGCCATGTTACTGAACCTTCTTATGACTCAGTTAGCCAAATCTGAAAAAGATTGCTAATGTCAGGACTTCTCTGATAAACCAGATGCTGCACTCAGCTTCCTTGGACAAAATCAATTGAATCAGTCACAAAACTAAATCTAGGAAGCAAGTCTGGGTTAAGTCCAGCCCTTAGGATTTGTCAGCATATTCAGATGAAGACATTAGCTCCAATGACATTCATCTGTGATCCTATTATAAACAAATAGTCATTACACTGTTGCTTTCTAGGCTAACAAAATTTTAAACACGGGGACCAGTCTTCACACATTTATTGTGAGCAGATACAATTCTCCTTTTATGTTGTCATATTGACAATGCCACATGTTCTGCTGATTTTCTGTGACTTACAAGTGCTGAAAAATGGAAACCACATTTCCTTTGTACACAAATGGTGGGGCTGCAGCAGGACACTGCTTTTCGCACTGCAGAAGTTTTAAACAAGTCTTGTGGTTATTGTGATCAGCCCATCCATCATGCACTCATCTGTATAAGTGTGGTCCATTAAAATACTCCTAATGAAATAGTTAATTCAGATGACTCAATTAGATGAGACAGGATTGGGGTGGGGGTGGGAGCGCTCTTTGGAGGGATGAGAAGAACTGGAAGGGACTCCAGGAGCTCTCCGCCCCCTCCCCCAATCCAGTTCCACATTTAGGGCCTAGTCCTGCAAAACAAACATCTTTATCCATATGAGCAAACCCAGTAGCTTGAATAAGGCTAATCAAGGAAGTAAGGACAATTCACAAAAGAAAGGGGGGGGAAGGTGAGAAACTAGGCCCCAGGCTGACTCCCCTGAATCTTGGCAACACATCAGGTCAGTTCCGGGAGATGACAAGAAATATGATTCACTGGGAAGTAATAAGGTATTCTCTGCTCCCCCAGCAATTCAGATTACTGCCTGTCCAGCATTCAGGCCTTTGCCAGCCCTGGAACCTGACCCATCAGCATGGAAGTAATTAGTGGTGCCACCAAATCAGACTACAGGGCTAGTTCCAGATCAGATGTGGTTTGTTGTTCTAGCAACAACGCACCCCCTTTCTCTCTACTCCAGTTATACCATTTCCATTCCTGAACTCAGAATGGAAACTGGGTGGGAAATGGCTTTCTATCCTGCTCAAGTGTTCAGATTTATTTATTTTTTTTAAGTTTCCTATTTCAGATCAAGAGATGAGTGGGGTGCAAAAAAAAGTGTTCAGATTAGCCAATAACCTTAGGGAAGTCACCAGAGACATAGGAAACCCTGGTTCAATGCCCTACTCTGCCAAAATCAGGAATTCCATCCTAGTCCTGAGAAGTTATTCTCCACTGAAACATGCACACATTCCCATTAAGTACCAATTTTGACAAATCAGCATTTTCCAACAAAAATTCCTGATTAGCTTTACTCTCAACACAATGACATGTGGCACAGTTAGGTTTACAGAGAGACTAGGATGAGAGATGGTGCCCATGTCCACTACACAAATGCCTCTAAGGTTTAGATGCACGTAAATTGAGTATCCTCTGCGATTCCTGCTTTTTTTTTTTAAAAAAAAAAGCAAATTACTGCAACAATTTTAAACATGAAAAAAATATTTTTAAACCTGTGTTAAGAAATTGCTTTCCATTACTTTTTCTTTTTAAATCAAAACTGGCCTTCTGCATGGTCCTGCACAACCAGCAAGCGGGGCAGGCCATTAAGGCTTACCAAGCAAATCACTTCCAAGACTTAACAAATAATTAGTTTTAGGTGTTTTAAATCCATTCCATATTTTAAAAAGAAGTTCTCAAATTTTGGCTTTAGTGGGGTTTTCAAGCTCTACATTTCAAGCTCAATACATTTCTGATACACCCAGCCCATCACCATGGCTTCCAGGCTCCAGAGACTGAATTAGGATGCATTTTGTTCAGTGCTTTCAGACCTTTGTTTGCGCAGCTGGCCCAGGCTCTGACAGGGAAGGTGATGTGACTCCTCCTTTCTATTAGTTTTAACTTAAGGCTTTAATAATCTTGAGCTTAAAATTTAAAAAAAGGCACGTGGCACATTACCCAGTTTGTGTTCCCAGCCAACTAAAAGCAGTGAGGCTACATCTGCTTAAACAAAACAAGCCATATTCTGCTCCCATTTCCAGCACAGCTATCTCAATGACTTAACGGGTCTGTCCCTTCTAGGTGGACTGTTGCTACTGTAAATGTATTTTATCCCACCTAAAGGCAAGAAAAACCATCAGCCTCGAACAAGATTTTATTTTTGCTGGTGCCAGGATTGAAGAATCCTTCTTGGGAACCATCCAATGCACATCGGTAGCTGAGCGTTATTTGAAGGGGAGCAAACTGGTGGTAAACTGATGACTTGAGCTCCACCCGCCAGATAAGACACTGGTTCGGAGAGTGAACCACCACATTTCAAAACAACATGAAAACTCTGCCTTTTCAACCTGTCTCTTGGTGGCCAGTAAAACCTGTGCTGATTCGCAGGCCCATCATTAATTCTTCCCGGTGACTGGCCCTTCCATCTTGCTGAATTAGTTCTAGAAGCACTGCCACTAAAAAGAACCTCAAAAGTTCAATTCTACACATCCTGAATGAGGACATGGCAAAGACATTCAGGGGGGAAAAGCCTCCTATTCTTTCTCTGTTGAGTTTTTTCATCTGTGGGGTGGAGAACATGTATCTCCTTCCCCAGGAGCGGTGCCAGGGTTTCTGATGCCGTAGGCGGACGGCCATTTCGCCGCTCCCCACGGGTCCGGTGGACCTACCGCAGTCATGCTGGCAGATGGTCCGCTGCTGGAAAGGCTCCGGTGGAGCTGCCACAGTGATGCCGGCGGGCGGTCCGCTGGTCTAAAGGCTCCAGTGGAGCTGCCACAGGCATGACTGCGGTAGGTCTGCCGGAGCCTTTAGACTAGCGCACCGTCCGCCAAAACGACTGCGGCGGCTCCACCGGAGCCTTTCCAGCAGTGGACCATCCGCCGGCATGACTGCGGTAGGTCCACCAGACCCACATGCCGCTCCCCTGCCAAAATAGCGCCCCCCAAAATTTCTGGCACCCTAGGCCATTGCCTAGGTTGCCTAAATGGTTGCGCCAGCCCTGTCCTTCCCCCATCTATTCTGGGATTACAGGTTTGAGTTATAGGCCTGCAGCCTTTCTGCTTTTCATATAGTTTTGTCTGGACTGAAATAAAATAGCTAACAGATCTTTCTTGGAAGAAGCAGGCAACAGAATTCATAGCGTGCTATTAATACCAGGAGTTCACATTTTATTCTTGCATAAATTGGCTTTTGCTGTTTGAAAATAATCATCACTGGAGAGATAAACAAACATCTTGTCAGCGACGAGCCTCCATTGCGATACCTGTTCCCTTCCTTTTTAATTTTCCTCAACTTCACCCTCATCTACCTTCATAGACTTAGAAAGACAAGGTGGGTGAGGTGATCTTTTACTGGATCCACTTCTGTTGGTGAAAGGGACAACAGCAGTTTGTCCTTTAAAAGATACTAACTCATCCACTTTGTCACTCTAATATGCTGGGACCAACACAACTACAGAAACAAACATCCACAGGCTTAGCTCCTTTCCATCATCCACCACTTCCACTCATCTTAAAATACCCTCAAAATTCCTGACCTTCCCAGTTACTGCATAAAAATCTCCTTAAACGAGCCCTTCTTTACAAGCATCTATAAACTGTGTTCTTTAACCATCTTGCCTCAATAAATACCATTGCTTTCTTCTTCTCTTCACTGTTTCCCTGCTATAGTGACCATTCTGGGGCCATATGGTTAGTGCCTTGAAAAACAGCAGGGATTCCCAGGTGTCCATTACACAACAAAGGGTATGTCTAGAGTGCAATCACAAGGTGTGATTCAAGCTAGTCTGAGTAGGTCTTCTCAAGATGCAATCTAGCTAGCTTTGGTCGTGGAGCAGTGAAGCCGTGGCAACACATGCTTCAGCACGGGCAGTACAAGCCAGCCTGGAACCCTGAGTAATTACTTGCAGGGCTAGCCCCGGCTGAAGCCCAGTGCCCCAGGTTCGCTGCTCAAGGACCCAAGCTAGCTAGATTAAAGCTATTTCTGGTATAGCTATTGGAACTGCAAACACATCCAGGGGCCAGATAAGTACCTAAAGCAGATTAAAAAGCTCAGGTTTTAGATAAAACCCTTCTAGAGCAGCAGTTCTCAAACTTCATTGCACTGCGACTCCTCTGAGAACAAAAATTACTACACTGAAGGGGAGGGGAAACTGAAGCCTGAGCCCACTCAAGCTCTGCCACCTTTACTATACGACCCAGGCCTGCTGAGCCCGGCTGCCCAGGGCTAAAGCTCTGAGGCTTGAGCTTTGGCCCTGAGTGGTGGGGCTTGTGCTTCGGCCCTGGGCCCCAGCAAGTCTAAGCCCTGGCACCCCATTAAAATGGGGTCCCAACCCACTTTGGGGTCCCAACCCACAATTTGAGAACTGCTGTTCTAGCGAATGCTAACTACCATGGGCCAATTTTTAATTGGTATAAGCTGGTCCAGTCCCCTTGGCTTCACTGGAGCAGAGCCAATTGACACTAGGAGAGTATTTGGCCTTATCTGACTACAATGCCAAGGGCTCCAAGAAATTTGGTGCCTCTAATACAATAAGCTTTGTCCTCTACTCCTGTGATCAAAGAACTCAATGGACCAGAATCACTGATATGCTCCAGCTGCTTTGCGCCACTCTGGGTTTACTGCTGCTTCGCATCGCTAATTTAACTGGCCACTTAATCCAGGTTTATGGCTGCGTTCGGCTGCCAGCGAAGCACAAAGCAGGCCCAGAGTGTACTGGTGAATCTAACCCCTTATTTCTTCCATTAATGTCAGCTACATCACTTCAGGTGACTACTACCCACAATGTTTCTGTCCTTCCAATACCTCTCTGCCACGAGGTCCTGTTAGACAACAAAAGCACCTCACACCTTCATCCTATTCTCCTTCAAACCTCACCTCCCGTATCCCAGGATAATTAACCTCTTGTGCATTGAAGGTATTTGGGAATGTGTCATACCTCTCTCAAAAGTCCCTTCAGACTCCTTTGAGCAGTCTCCCTGCACAGCCTTCTTCAATATTCTCAGCATGGTTCACGCTCCTGTCACTAAATGACTCATGATTATTTCTCCTCAGACATGGCTTTCCTGCCTTAGCTTCCTTGTATCCAATGTGGAATTGAGATAAAACGATCACCACCTCTAGCCCAGCACAATTTCCTGAAATGCTAACCTTCTCACCCTCCTGGTTTCAACTCCAGCCACTACAAAACAACCTCTCTGTAGCTCACAATACATCCTTCTCTATCATTCTGCCATTAAGCTATTTGAATATACCTGCTCCTGTTTATTCTAAAATGCAACACACTTTTAATTCTAATCTCTCTCCACCCGAAGGAAAAAAAAAACAACCACCATGATACCCAACATATAAGTGAATTAACCGTAACACAGACCCTTTTCGGCCCATCCGACCCTAAGAGTTATTTACTTCATCATAATAGCCTTCATTCAGTAGCTCCAAAATAGACAACTCCCTGATTGTTAAGGTGGGATGTTTTGGGGTCCACCCAGACCATTATAGGTCTGTCTCTGCCCACCCTTTAACTTCAGGGGTCTTTATGCTGGACAGCTTTGGTTCAATTCCCTGACATCAACAACCTGCCCACAAGCATAAGGTTTCACCCTGTCTCACCAGCCTAGTTACATCTTAGGGTGACATCAATAGCTCTTCCAGACCTGGGTTTCCCCCCCACACATCTTTCCCACGTTCTTAATTACCAGACATTCTAATTGATCCCCTCTGGTTTGTCACCCCCGAAGGTGATACCAGCCCCCCAAGTTATCACATCACTTTGGCACACACACTCCCCACGGTTTGCACATCAGAGATCTGCCTGGGATAAAAACAAAGGTTATTTAAAAGAAAAACCACATTTTTCAAGATGAAATAGTAACAAAAAGCAAACACAAGTTACACAGAAAACAAAACCAAGAGACAACTTCAGCCTTTACACTTTCATATTAGATAAAATCCCTTTTTTAAGTAGTTACCTATTGTCTTAGAACAGTTTCCAAGCATACCCCCTAGCTATGGGAGGGCTCCTGTGTTCACAGACAGCATACCACCTCAAGCTGTCCCCCAAGTTCCGGATAAAAACAAAGAAACACTGCTCAGTTGCAAGCCAGCTTTTAAAAAGCTTTTTTCTCCCCTCACCTTTGTCCACAGTGACTCTTGGTTCATCAGAGAGGGGAAACGGCTTCCTGACTTGACGTTCTTTTCCATTTTGAGTTGTCTCAATTTCATTTCACTATCTCCAGTGGTCCACCAGTGTCTTCTCCTGAGCTAGGCAATGGATAGTTACTCAAAGACAGTTTCATGTAGACAACAAGTTTAGGGGGTGCCCTTCCCTGTTTGATATGGAACTGAGGCTGCACCAGTTTTCTACACACAAATACATACGCTCATAATCAAGCTTGTATACATATCTCATAACAATTACTCCATTTAGAACATTACCAGCTTTCATAAGAGACCTTATTGTACTATAAAAACCTAACGATTAATATAGTACGCAATCAGTTGGTTTTACTGCTTATCTGGGGGGTTTCACTCTTCTGTTCTCCCCCTGGGGTGTCTGGACCCTAATTGTCACATAGGGGCATCACTGAGCTCAACTTCCTATCTCACTCATGACACCCAACTTCATTATCCTCCCATAAGGAATACAGAGGTTAGTTTCTGCTCTCATTTTCTGGACAGTCACACTTCTGTAAATCCTATTATAGTCACACCCAAAACATCCCCACATGTGAACTTTTTTTTTTTTTTTTTAAGCAAAGGGGGGGGGTTACTTAGATATTCACCCTCTTTTGTCATTACTTCAACTCCCAGGTTTCTCAAGTCCAAACATTCAGCCTCTCTAAAAATGTACTAGCTCACCTTCTCATTCATATTCAAAACCACAATCACCTATCCAACCCCAAGTCTTCATTGATCCCCAGCTTGGGTATTCCATCGTGATTCTCAGGACTGCAAGAGGGTTCATATGTCCTTCACTTAGGAGGAAAAAAATCAAATGGGGAATAACTGTCTAGCAATATTGCAGAAAAAGAAATGGTGTTATAGGGGATCAAAAATGAACACAAATCAATAGTGTGATGCTGTGGCACAAAACCTAAATTTATTCTGGGATGTATTAGCATAAGTGTTGTGCATAAAACATGGAAGGTAACTGTCCTACTTTATTTGGCATTGGTGAGGTCTCAGCTGAAGTAGTGTGTCCATGTATGGGCACCACACTTTAAAAAAGATGTGATCAAATTGGAGAGCATCAAGAGGAGAGCAACAAAAGTGATACAAGGTTTAGAAAACCTGACCTATGTGGAAAGGTTAAAAACCCATGTTCAGTCTTAAGAAACAAAGCCTGAGGGGGGAACCTGATAACAGTCTTCGAATAAGTTAAGGTGTGTTATAAAGAGGACATGATCAAGTGTTCTCCATGTCTACCCAGGGAAGGACAAGAAGTAATTGGCTTAGTTTGAGGCAAGAGAGATTCAGGTTAGATATTAAGAAACAAACTTTCTAAGAATAAGAATAGTTAAGCAAGGGTGAATGGGTATTCCACAACCTCCCTTGGGAACTGGTCACTGGAGGTTTCTAAGAACAGGTTAGACAAACATCTGTCAGGGATAGTCTAGGTATATTTGGTCCTGTCTCAGCACAGGTGGATGGATTAGATGATCTCTGGATAAAGCACCTCTATCACTATGATAAAGCAAATGAACATTCTCTATCACTAGGTAGCATGCTGCACCGCTATTGAGGATTCACAAGTTACAGCAGTATAACAATGTGCCACTAGCTATTTTGTACTGCTATTCAGATGCCTCTTCATTCAAATCAAACAGGTTTGAATTCAGCAGAAACAAACAAACAGCTCAAAGCTACATTAAAAGCACATATGGATGGCGATTTATCTCATAACCAAAAACACACAAAAAATGTGAGTTAAGGCTAAGCAGCATCCTTAAAAAGACGACCTTGGACAGTCCTGTTTCAAATATTTATTGCAAACATGTTCATATATCTTCCTCCATTCGGTCATCTTTTGAGGTTGATGGTCAGCCAGAGAGGTCATTGGAATTACAGTGCATACCAGTGGTAGGTAGGGAGGCAGGTTTAAGCATGTAATGCTGGCAGTGTATTGAGCTGTCAGGACAGTCTCCAAAAAGCAGCCACCCCCTCTCTTAAAAGGCCACATTAAAGGTATCTCCAAGGTCCACTACAATACACTTTTGCTTGAACTGTATTTAAGTCCATGGGTCACAGGTCAATTTAGAGAGCATGCAAATGTTGACATACGTTATACATCAGGAAGTTGGTGTTGTTCAACAGGCCAAGACAGGGGTCATAACAGGATAAGGAAAGATCAATGCATTGCAAGATAAACAGAGAAGCTGGCTCCTTTTATCTTACGCCTTCTTATTTGCACCATCTTTGGTATGCTAGAGACCAGTTGTTTTATCTTAACTTTTGACACTCTCTTGTTGGTTGTTTTTCCTTTCTACAACCACATCTTACTGTATCCTTGGCAATAAGTTACACCATCCTGCTAGCGTGTAACAAACATCTACATCAACTGAATCAAGTCCCAGTTCTACTGAGCATCTGAAATTTCGTGACCATCCAGAGAACCAGCAAAACAGGTTGTACTGTAAGGAGTGAAATGAGGCAGTCATAAAACCATAGCATGTGCAAGGGCAATTTCAGCAGTGTGGAAACCACACCAACAAAATGATAGAAAGACTAATGTTCTAAACATTTTATATTTGGCTTCTTAGCTTTTGAAAGGCTAGTATTACCTTAAGACATGACCAGCACACATGGCAGTCTTCCTAGTCAACCTGCCTAGAAAATCATTCTTAAAACTGCTTCGGGGAATTTCTTACTTTCCCAACAGATTGTGGTTCATCTAACCCTCCCTTGACCCCCATCCCTCATTGCTGAGTCCCATCTCAGATTACTCCAGTTCCCCCTTCCATAACATAGTGCAGTTTGTGAAACAGCATCCATTTCTACTCCTCTCCTTGGCTGCACAAATCCACCCACCGTGTGCTGCACAGCGACAGCTCTCTCCCACAAGCCATCAGGGTGGTGGGTGAAACTAAAATGACTTCTTTTTATTTCAAATTCTTCTGCCTCTTTAGACGAATGAAAGAGCAATGGGCAGATGGGTGGAAAGATTGGAGCCAGCAGTGGAAGCAAAGAGAGGTGAAAGCAGAGAAGTGTAAGAGGAGAGAAAAGCGAGACACCACACAGAAAAAGTATTACAGAATTCAATAAACTTAAAGACAATATCTTAAGGTTTCTTGGGACATTTAATAGGAGTCTACAGAAATTACCCTAAAACTAGTAAAATTTAACAACAAATTATGTCTTTCCTATATAGGATGATTGAAAAAACCCTATAGGAAAGTTATCACTCTCTTTTATATGTTACCTAAGGGTGTGTGTATATGTGTTTTAAATAAGGGCAGGGAGACTCTTCTGTAGTAGGAAATGGTCCTGTGGGAACATGAGAAATTCTCAGAGGTTGGAAATTCTTCATTCCCAGAAATGGACAAATTAAGCTCTGAAATGCATTAAGACAGCCTCTGCTCCCCACCTCAGAAGTGATGTTAGTTATTTCACACACTCCCATTTTATTTAAAGGAATCAAGCTGATATTTTACAAAATTTCTCCTTTGTATTTCACTTATTCTCTTTCTGGAAACCCCATTGATTCCTACAGAAGTAGCTGCTGAGGCACTGGTATAATCTAACCTGTGAGGAAACCTTATTAATTTTAAACAGGGGAACAAACAGCAGATCTCTGTGAAATATTGTCAGCTTGGAAGTCAAGTCATGTACAAAAAAAAACTGACAGACTGACAAATACTTTCAGATGCTGTACCTGAGCATGACAGCTGCTGCTAAGTTTTGCCCATTCAAGAACGGAATTTTCTAAAATACTCACTACTGGCCTAATCTTGCTCTTACGGCATCAACATCAATGGAACAGACAGACTAAAACTGAGCACTTCTCAAAACGCCACCCTAAAACCAAATTGCCAACCCCTGACTGACACTGCTGATCAGTTACTCATACAACCAGACCTGACGACTGCAGTATCACGACTTGCGTAAGTAAGAAAGATGTTCACAACCTGACCCCAAATGCTTTTCTCTTCCCTGCTGTTCTGTGAAAGCTCCACCTGGACAGGAGAAATTGATTATACAGGGAATAAAGGCTGCCAAACGTACAGAGTATTCAAACAGAAAAGAGCAATCAAGTCTCTTTCAGTCTGGTAACCTTAGCTACTGCTTGTAATACATAAAGTATTTTCAGACAGAAATATGACTTAAGTGGACAACATCCCTTTAAGGGTGTCTGTAAATGAACAATTATGTTCCATTTTGTTCCATCTCAGTAGCATAAACGATCAGCAGATGTCCACCTACAACTCAAAACCTGTAGGCCAAGCTACTGCAGCACTCTGTACAATATGATACACTACAAATATAATTTACCTGAGACAGCCAGTGGGGAGGGCTGCAGGGGAATTACAGTGAGGGAAACATGGAAAGCAAAGCAAACACTCTGTGTTCATTGGACCCAGGGAGAGTGCACAATAACGGAAATGACATCTGTTGAAGTTCAAAATGGAAGTTAACGGCAGCCTAGAAGGTCCCTTGCCTCCCTCTCCTGCTATATTCCACTCAGGGAAGGTCCCATCCAGGCACATAACTCCATGCAGAAAGAGGGTTTCAGGCTCCTGTATGGCATTAGCCCCCTTCCTGTCTTCTGTCAAAGGTGACCTGTGGGTTTGAACTAAGGGAAGCAGTGGGGAGTGGCTAGGAATGCATGCCATTCCTGCCCTCTAGCTCAGCAGATTCACTGCAAGAGATAACACAGCCAGGAGTTCTAGAACAATCTTTTCCACAGAGCAATCCCCACCCAGTAGTCTTCCTCCTGCACTCTGTAGGAGGAAAATATCACCCTCTGGGCTCCCCAAAGGATAGGGCCTGCAATGGTGACAGGCCCTTGTTACAGTGCCTGGGGGGAGGAGCGGGGGGGGGAGCCTCTAAGCATCCCAACTCTCCTGCTTATCCACCCAAAGGCCTGTCACAATCTGGTCCCTAATTAACAATTAGCAATTAGCATCTCTCAAAACCCCTTCTCCAAAAGGCCCACAAAAGGTGATTGCATGAGGACATGCTGATCCAATACAATGATGTTGCATTGTTATGTCGTGATACTTCAGTGCAACAAGTTGCAACATCATGGAGCCTTAATTATATCCCCTTGGGCAAACACTAACTTAGAATTCTTGCATTCCAATTCCATCTCCCCATAAGATTTTGGGCAAGCCACCTCGCCTCTCAGCTGCCCTATCTGCAAAGCAGGTTTAGTAACAATCACCTACCACACAGCGGTATTTGAGGATCAGATACATAACGTTCATAAGGCACTATATAAAAGTGCTATGGTGAGTATAATTTTTGTGTTTCTCAAGTACCTGTTATTGACAATCACAGATTGTCCTTCACAGCCTGGGAGTTTGTCAATATTTAAAAGTGACCAGGTGGCAAACAAGGGTTTGTATTTCACCTTTCCACCAGATTCTTTATAGACAGCATTAAGGTGAGAAAGAGACCGAGATCATGGCAGGAAGTGGGCACACAGGAGATCCCTAGGCCAAAGCGTTCTGTGCAGGGCCATGGATGTCTGTGGTGCTATTTAAATCATTTTGACCTTTTATCTTGCGGGTATGGTTAAGAGAATAGAGCAGCTTGCCAGTCCAGGCAAATTTCTCCATTTCTCTGTGATGAAAGGGACATGTCAGCCAGATTAAATGTTTGTCAACCAAGAAAGGAGAGACTTGTGGGGAAAGCATTGTCTGTTGCAAAATAAATGAATGCTGCTGATTTTACAAGTTTCAGGCACATATCCAGGACATCTACCTTCTGTCTGATCACAGTCTGATCTGATGCTCTTGTATGAATAGAGCTACCAAGTCTAGATGGCCTTTGTACCAGTTGTAGATGATTGCAATTGTGTAACTAAACAGCATGGAGGCTGACATACATTTTTACACGGCAACTCTTTCTTTCTGACATTAAAGTTCCTCTCCATTCTCTGAGCCTGCCCTTGTATTTTTTCCCTCTTGATTTCAGTGGGGCCAGCATTTCTTTCACTCCTAGTCACAAGTCTATACTGGACCTAGGCTGAAAGACATTATTGTGGAACTTTCTGTCAACTAATGAACTTTACAATAGTTTGTAGCTGCCTAGCACTGTTACTCGAGAAGTGCTACGTTCCAGAGATCCTGGATACCCAATGGGACCTGCTAGTTCTAACACCTGTTAGCATCCCTCTCAATCTGACCAGGCCTAAACGGGGAGATACAAATACCTAAACTGAAGGGGACACAAAAATTATTCAACATGAAATTAAGAATTCTGTGGGATCCCTTCCTTTATGTAAATAAATCCATATAACCAAGAAGAGTCCTGTGGCACCTTATAGACTAACAGATGTATTGGAGCATGAGCTTTTGCAGGTGAATACACACTTCGTCGGATGCATGTCATGACATTCACCCACGAAAGCTCATGCTCCAATATCTCTGTTAGTCTATAAGGTGTCACAGGACTCTCTGCCGCTTTTACAGATCCAGACTAACACAGCTACCCCTCTGATACTTGACTCCATATAACCTCACTTTCATGATTCCTTATTTCTGATATAAATAACTCTCAGAAGTAAGAATGAAGGGCACTAAATCTGTCAGTGACATCCCTTGAATCAGGCAACTTTTGAAAGACACATCTGGGAGAGTTACTGTCTAGATGAAATCCTAGAAGGAGGCAGATGTAGAAGGAAAGGATCAGCCTCCAGCCAGACATGGAGCTCAGCTAGCTACCCTTGTTCCTTCTCTCTTTTAGATTCTTTTCTCTGTCTGTCTTCATCTCAAGATGAATTGTCTGGTGATAAAACAGTTTTTACTAATTTAATTAAACTGTAAAAAGATCACATGCTCATTTGTCTCCCCGCTATCTGGCAAAACGTCTGAAATTGTACCATCAAAAGGAGCAATGCTCAGAGAACACAGAACACCTGTAAGAATTCCCTTCTCACCCAGAAAAAGACAGCCAGCTAACACTTCATCCCCCAATGATCTTCCCCCATAATCTTTGCTCCTATGCATTCTACTTCAGATCAGTCCTGGACAGGTCACTTCATGTGCATGTTTAAAACAAAGATCAGAATTTTAATACAGTCAGTGAGATTTCATAAAAAAAACCTCCTATACTGAAAACAGATTTACTATACATTACACACAGCCAGGGAGTTGGAATTTGAACTCTTGTCCTTGCTCTCCAAACACAGGCCTCTGTCACTTGAGCAAACAGAAAACTGCTAACATGCTCTGGTCTCATATCCTCTGCGGGACAGTCGCCAGTGTTCACCATCACTCACCTCCGTCATACGCACAATCCCCTACAAGTATCACAGCCACTGCACTGCAAGATTCAATCATCTCTCTGCATATCAGAAAACTGCCCAAGAGAGGCCAATCCAGAGGCAAAACACTCGTGCTGCTCATGATTAGATTTTGTCTGAATCTTTCTTTTCCATGTCAGCATCTGAGCCCAGGCCTCCTGTGAAAACTCACCACATAGTGTGATAGCATTTGTGTGGCAGATCCAGACTCAGGGTGTGAGTAACTCGCACAGTACCTGGCTGTGCTATTCATGGCTTCAGCCAGCCACGCTAAGTCAATCACTTTCTTCACCTAGACGTTCATTCACAAGCATTTTAAATATGAGAAAGGAGAACAACAGCACAAGTGCCCAGCTATTGCAAAACAACCATTCTGACCTAAGTCTTTAAGAAATGTAATAAAGAAACAGCCAAAAATACATAATTTATCATTCATATTTAATCTTCAACTAAGCATCAAGAAAATATTAAGTGAATGACTGTGTTTCTTTTTTAAGAGGGGAGGGTGGTGTAGCTGTGCCACATTAGTGCTGAATGTAAAGACAATCCCTCACTCTGACAGTTACAGGAGGGAAAGCAGGGCTTCCCAAACTGTGGTACATAATGGAGCTTGATGTTTCATCCATCCACAATTTAAGATGGTGGCACATGAACCATCAAGTTTGGTAGCCATGGATTGGCAGAGCATGCTTCTCCTCACCCCTTCAATGAGCAATTGTTGCCGTTAACCAATAAACTGAAGTTGCTTTAAATATAGCATAAAAGCCTGCTGAAGCATTTAACAAAGCATGGAAGACAAGATGTACCATTTGGCCAAATCCTGTCACCAGTACCAACTGTATAACCTCAATAAAATCAACAGGGCTGCACAAGGAGGAAGACAGGCAGGCTTCATAGCCAAAAGTCAACCAGAAAGGAGGGACAGAAATTCAAGATTTTGATAATGAAAGGTATGAACAGAAGGGTCAAATAAGGTAAACACATTATTACAATTTAGTTATGCAGAAAAGATTTGACAGATTAGGGATCTGATTCTGTATTCCTTAAGCATCCAAAATTCTCAGTGAAGCTAATAAAATGCAGGATCAGATCCTTCATAAATTAATAATTTTTAGATAGGTGCTTAAAAAAAAATCTAAATCTAGCCACACTTCATATGTTACATTCCAGATGTAAAGCTATCTTCCCAGTGCCAATTCTGGAAGGCAGCTGCTAAAAATTGGATTCTCATGCTATTAGTTTACAAAATAAATTTTACGTTGCTGTTTTGGGTTTTTTAAGTGAACTATGTAAAATGAACATTTTTAATGCCAGGATGGTTTCTACCATCCTGTATAAATCTACTACTGTGACTTCATTGCTTTCTGGAGTAAGTATTAAATGTAGGTGAGCATAATTCAATTTGCACAGATTGAAAGAACCAGGAGAGAATTAGAGAACATCTAGATTTATTTGTAAACTCCCTGGTTTATATTACAATGTGTACTTTTACTGTTATAAAGACAAAACAACAGTCAAATGACTTAGTTTAGAAGATGGCTTAAATCATCGACAAAGAAAAACTTTAGACAAAATATACTGGTCCAAATCCTGTTCACCTTTAAATTCTCTCAAAGTTGACTAGATTCATACACATTTTATTGCATTCACTAATCAGTCCTGCAAACAAATATGTGCAAACATGTTATTTTTAATTCAAATGAAATGAAATAAGGTGGCAAGGCCAGGATTTGCTTGTGCTCCACAGGCAGGAGACATACCACTAACCATAAGAATCACGTATTTAACTGTAAAGCATCTGAATGACCTGGACATGTAATTTTTTCCCCCTCCCAATGTGGTAACTGGAAAAACATGCATTGACTTCAACTGGTTTCAGACCAAGACCCTAGTTACTACAGTAACCGGTGCTTGCTAATAAATAAATGACACTTTAATACTATATAGCAAACACCACTGGCCTGAATGTTGACATCAAACACTTAACTTTATTAGTTTATCTGCTTTACTTTCTTGAGCGTGCTGAAGTTTTTTGGGTACTTCACTGCAGATGGAGAACCTATGGTTGCATTTTCCTTAATCTAAAAATGAAAAGCTCATGCTGCACTGTTTGTCAGCTTGCGTTTCTTCCTGCAGTTAAACCAAATTAAAAGAGGATGACATCTTTCAGCTAATACAAAACATAAGACTGCCCCCAGCCTCTATTAATAATCCATTGGACTGAACAACCATCAGTAAAGAAGTTATAGCTTCTTTAAAACCACCTTGAAAGATGTGTTACTCAAATGCCTCTAACTGCCAGAAGCTGGGAGTGCATGACAAGGAATAGATCACTAGATAATTGCCCTGTTCTGTTCATTTCCTCTGAAGCATTGGGCATTGGCCACTGTCAGAAGACAGGACACTGGGCTAGATGGACCTTCGGTCTCACCAGGAGGGCTGTTCTTATGATAAAAAAATGAGAAAAGAAAAAAGACTCAAGCCACAGATTCAGTACAAACTAAAAGTCCACAGCTGGTTTCCTAGAACCAGTCTCAGGCCATGATCCCCCCCATTTCTGGCACTGCATCTCCGAACTGCAACCTGTGTGTGCGCACACATACATACACCCTCCATGGAATACAAGCAAGTACTCAATAGGCTGACAGATACAAATCAACCATATCCAACACTCAGATCACACATTTCATACCATGCAGTTATACCAATATGTGCAACATCGCATATCAAAATATGGAGTCTGCCACAATATACCATAGAAAGGGGAAACCTAGCTGGATTCGTACAGTGCAGCACTATGATGCTTTGCTGCATTCCTCTCAGACACATCCCCAAGAGATGCAATGGACAGCTGCTTCTCATCCATGAGGGCCCTCATTTGTGTGGTTATTGCACAGATCAGTAATGTCCCACCTCTGCTTCTATATTGATATGAACCCCTTTGGAGACACAGACAAGGCTACAGGCGTCATTGGCTACTATTTACACCCAGCTCCATATCGCCACCTCTTTGATGAGCTAACCAAGACAATAGCCCTTCCCTCCCTCCAACTTCTGTACACAAGAGTACTACACAGTCTTGAGGCTAATCAGGCTCATTACTAATCCTGGTCACCCAGGTAGGAACAGTGATGAGAACTGCAGTATTCTGCGTACAGCTTGCAAGGAAAATATGCCCTTCCCCTTTCGGGTGGAGGTGCTAGCCAGAAATGTGCCATGCTAGTCACCTCTGCATCTGGGAGGTAGAAGCACTGCAGAAACCCCAGTTTATGCAATTTTGCTCACCTCCTGAGCAAGATAATCCACTGCACCTGCCAATGGCTCCCAATTTGCTTCCTGTGCCATTTCAAGGCCCTGGACTTTTAAGATCCTCAAATACTTGAATACTGCCTACATCAGTGACTCTCCAGTCTCGACCCACCAGTGCACAAACACTCTTCCAGAACAATGGAGCTGACAATGAAGTATTCAGCCCAACACACAGCGTCATACATTAGAGGTGCTTCCCAGTGGAACAACCTACTAAGATAAGGCTGCAATTCTTAGTAACGGTACATGGGACTCAGTTATCATGATGATCAATAAGATGGATAACACACGGCAATGCCGCCAACAAGCCCTGAGCATGTCAGTACAATTCTTTCTTCCGGCCTAACTTTTAAAGGTGTTGAGCACCTGCAGTTCCTGTTGACTTCAGTGGTACCTGGGAGTGCTCAGCACTTCTGAAAATCAGGCCACTAATGTCCATTAATAAGCCCAGTAACACTGCAGGAAATAGTAACACTAGTCTCTTATGGAGAATAAGCCAAGGTCTCTTCCATTAAAGATGAAAACACCCTATGAATTCAATTCGACTGTAGCATCCTTCCTTGGTTATCTCCCAACTTCTTTGATCTCTCTCACTCCATGCTGCAATCCAACACCCTCTTGACTGCAGTCTGCCTGCTTTCCTGGATCCATTATAAACAGAGTCCCTGAGGGATTTTTATATTCGTATCTACCCCATGCAGCCAATTCCATCCGTGGGGTAAGATTATTTTGGTGGAATTGCATCTGCTTATGGTAGGGCTGAATTTAGCCCATTTACTCAACAACTTGCAGACAGGAATATTACTACAGTGGTATGATTTAACAATGCAGCAAATCCCTCAAGGCATCACCCTGTTCTGTTGTTTGTGAATTGTGTGACTCATGAACACAAAGCCTCCCGCACTCCCAAGTATCTTCTGTCTCTGCCTATCTGAAATAGTGCCACAAAAAGTAAAGAACCCACTGAGCAGTTTCTCTGGAAAGCATAGGCCCGATTTACCCCTGCAATACTCCAATCTAACGCCCATGAAACCAATGGAGTTACACCAGTGTAAATCTGGAGTAATGCAAAAGTGAATCAGGCCTGTGTGCATATTGCTACTGGCTGTTTCTGAGAATGACGTGCCACTCTTCTTTGGGCAGATCACACCGAATTCTACCCTGCTGTAACTTCACTGACCCCTCTTACACCAGGGGTGAAACTAGCTCATTTATTTTTAAGCATGATGTCATTCAGGAGAGAATTCTGCATCCATAAATACATGAACATGTCTCAGGCTGGGCACAGGCTACAGATCTGCTCTGTATGATGCATTAATATTAAGTAAAAACTAGGGTTGTCGATTAGTGGCAGTTAACTCACATGATTAACTCAAAAAATTAACCGATCAATCACATTTTTAATCGCACTGTTAAACAACAGAATATCAATTGAAATATATTAAATATTTTTGGATGTTTTTCTACATTTTCAAAATATATTGATTTCAATTACAACACAGATTACAAGGTATACAGTGCTTACACTATTTTTATTACAAATATTTACACTGTGAACATGATAAAAGAAATAGTATTTTTCAACTGAACTCCTACAAGTACCATAATGCAATCTCTTCATCGTGAAAGTGCAATTTACAAATCTAGATTTGTGTTACATAACTGCATTCAAAAACAAAACAATGTAAAACTTTAGAGCCTACAAGTCCACTCAGTTCTATTTCTTCAGCCAATTGCTCAGACAAACAAATGTGTTTACATTTACAGGAGATCCAGCTTCTTATTTACAATGTCACCTGAAAGTGAGAACAGGCATTCACATGACACTTTTGTAACCAGCAAATATTATTGGATTATTGCAAAGTATTTCTGTGCCAGATATGCTAAACATTCATATGCCCCTTCATGCTTCAGTCACCATTCCAGAGGACATGCTTCCATGCTGATGATGCTCATTAAAAAGAGGGTTTTAATTAAAATTTTGACTTAACTCCTTGGGGGGAGAATAGTATGTCTGTTTTACCCACATTCTGCCATATATTTCATGTTATAGCAGTCTCAGATGATGACCCAACACATGTTGTTTGTTTTAAGAACACTTCACTGTAGATTTGACAAAATGCAAAGAAGGTATCAATGTGAGATTTCTAAAGACAGTTACAGCACTCAATCTAAGGTTTAAGAATCTGAAGTGCCTTCCAAAATCTGAGAGGGATGAGGTGTGACCATGCTTCCAGAAGTCTTAAAAGAGGAACACTCCAATGCAGAAACTACAGAACCTGAACCATCAAAATAGAAAATCAATCTTTTGTTAGTGGCATCTGACTCAGAGGATGAGAGTGAACATGCGTCAGTCTGCACTGCTTTGGATAGTTATCAAGCAGAACCCATCATCAGCATGGACTCATGTCCTCTGGAATGGGGTTGAAGCATGAAGGGACATGAATCTTTAGCGCATCTTGCACATAAATATCTTGCAACACCAACTACAACAGTGCCATGCGAACACCTATTTTCACCTTCAGGTGACACTGTAAACAAGAATTGGGCAGCATTATCTACTGCAAATATAAACAAACTTGTTTGAGTGACTGGCTGAACAAGAAGTAGGACTGAGTGAACTTACAGGATCTAAAGTGTTATATGGTTTTATTTCTGAATGCAGTTTTTTTTGTACATAATTCTACATTTGTAAGTTCTACTTCCATGATAAAGAGATTGCACTACAGTATTTGTATTAGGTGAATTGAAAAATACTATCTTGTTTTTTACAGCACAAATATTTGTAATAAAAATATAAAGTGAGCACTGTACTCGTGTTGTAATTGAAATCAATATATTTGAAAATGTAGAAAACATCCAAAATATTTAAATGGTATTCTACTGTTTAACATTGCATTTAAAAAATCACCACTAAACGCATGATTAGTCGCTTGACAGCCCTAATAAAAATTGCACATGGAAATCCCTGATGAAAAGTGAGATCAACCCTTTTGTTATATGCTCAGACCACACCATTATGATCAAAAGGTCGCCCTATAATTAGTCTAATTATTCACAACTTTGTAACGTTAATATAGCAACATTTACAATCAAGTTACACGTTGACAGGATTCCATTAGCTGTAGCTTCAGATTAAAGATCAAGCAAGAGATGTGAGGACTTGAGAGAGTTTGTAAAACAAGTCGATGTGGTATAAATACCCAGTATCTCCGCGCCTCTCCACTATACCTAATCATGTGAGTGAGGGGAACACAGAATGCAATTAGAGGCAGCAACTTTAGGGCTACTGAAAGGAAACACTTTTCTATGCAGAGTATAGTCAATCCATAGAATGCCCTTCCCTGGGCTATCTGAGACTGGCAGCTGAGTAAGAGTTGAAAGAGGAGCAGACTCATGAATGAGATTAACATCTGCTGTTGCACTAGCTAAGTTGATGAGAAATAACAAATGTAATGAATCAAAGCATAAACTTAACAGCATTTAGGATCAGGAAGAATTCCCCAGTCCCATGCACTATGAGGGAGCTTTACCTTCCTCCAAAACATTAGGCTTAGACATTATGGTGTCTCACGCTTAGACGTGGTAGAATGAACATTCACTTTCAGTCACTGTTAAAGGTAGGATACTGAATTAGTTGGACCAACTGTATCTTCTTGTGTGCCAGGACCTGGATTCTCCCGTAGGAGATGATAAACTCATTGCAGGGGCACTGATGAGAATCTAAAGCAGTTTCATGAAGTTATGTTTATTTCAGCATGCATTAAAAATGCTGTATGGTAATGCTGAGACAAGATTTCTATATAAACCCCCCATCTATCACTTACAGGCCTGGTCTACACTACAAACTTAGGCTGACATGAGCCGTGTTAAGTTGATCTAATAATGTATGCGTCTACACTGCCTAGTTCCTTCCACCTACCTAAGTGACCTGTAAAGTTGACTTCTGTACTCCACCTCCGAAAGAGACATAGCACTTGATTCAACATCCATGGGTCGACATAGGGATAGTGTAAACACCACATTGTGTAATTTGAATGAATTAGCGTCCAGGAGGTGTCCCATAGTGCTCCACTGTGACCACTCTGGAGAGCGCTTTCAACTCCACTGCACATCAGCCAGGTACACAGGAAGCAGCTGCTCCCCTGTTAAAGCCCCAGGAACTTTTGAATTTTCATTTCCTGTTTGATCAGCGTGGGGAGCTCACCCGCACAGCTGATCATGGAGACTCGAGGCCAAAAACACACTCCAGCATGGAGTACACAGGAGGTGGTCTATCTTATTGCTGCGTGGGGAGAAGTCTGTGTAGGCAGAGCTCCAATTCAGTACAAGAAATACTGACATCTATGCCAGGATCACACAGGGAATGGGGGAGAAGAGCTACATCAGGGACACGCAGCAGTGCCACATGAAAGTAAAAGTAAAGGAGCTTTGGCAAGTGTACCAGAAGACAAGGGCGGCGAACAGTTGTTCTGGTTCTGCCCCACAGAAATGCTGCTTTTATGAGGAGCTGCATGCGATTCTCAGCAGCAACCCCACCACTACCCCAAAATGTTCTGTGGATACCTCCCAGGAGCCCCCGGCAACCTCAAGTAACAATGAGGACATCGTTGACAAGAAAGAGGAGGAGAATGTGAGGCAGGCAAGCGGAGGATCCATTCTCCCCGACCACCAAGAACTGTTCTTAACCCTGGAGCCCATCCCTTCGCAGGACCAGTTGACAGCGGAGCGTGATGCCAGGGAAGGTGCCTCTGGTGAGTACACATTTCCAATCAAACTGTAGGGGTTACATGCTATTTTTTTTTTGTTTAATCAAAAAAAAAAAGTGTAGTAGAGGCCACTCCAGCTACCCAGATGGTGCTCTCCGAAAAAGACTGTTCAGGTGCATGGGGATCTCTAGGAAGCTTTCATGGAGGTACCCTGCAATCCTTTGCAGAAGGTTTTTGGAAAGAGCTGCCTTATTTCATCCACCAGTGTAAGACACTTTCCTGCACCACTCCAGTGTTAACTCTGCTGGATTCACTGCAGCACACAGCATTGCAGCATAAGGACCAGGTCTGTACCCAGACGCTTGCAGCATCTGCTCCCTTGCCGCCTCTGTTACCCTCAGGAGAGTGATATCACATAGGGTCACGTAGGGGAAATGGGAAGTTTTGAACACTAGCCCTTAAACCACAAACAATTCAACAAGTAATTTGTCATCTGTTTGGTGAAATCTGGGTCACACAACTATGCTTTCCCAAACATGCTATGGCTGTTGTTGGAAGGGATCACCGTATATTGCAAGCAGCATTAACAAAAAAAAAAGAGGAGGGTGGAGGCTTCCTGTTTGTCTCCCTTTCCCCCCAAACCCAGTGCTGCTTCTGCAACAAGCAAACTATTTGGGGGCTTTACACTGGTACCTGTCCTCAAACACCATCCAGGTTGCTTGGGGAAAGGAGTGCCACTTTCTGTTTATGTACTTGTTGGCAAGGTGGTCTGGTGCCAAGATAGGGACAGGCATTCCATCTATCACCCCATTGCAATTAGGGAACCCTGTCACGGCAAAACTATCCATTATGTCTTGCACATTGCCCAGAGTCTCTACCTTTCTTAGCAGAAGTCTGTTGATGGCCCTGCAAACTTGGATCACAACAGATCCCATAGTAGATTTACCCACTCCAAACTGATGCCCCACTGACTGGTAGCAGTCTGGCACTGCAAGCTTCCACAGAGCTATCGCCACTCACTTCTCCACTGTCAGAGCAGCTCTCATTTTAATATTACTGCGATTCAGGGCTGGGGAAAGCTCTTCACACCGTTCCTGGAAAGCACCCTCATGCATTCAAAAGTTCTGCAGCCACTGTTCATCATCCCATGGCTGCATTCCCACCAGTCAGTGCTTGTTTCCCAGGCCCAGAAACGGCGCTCAACCGTGTCAAGGTGATATGCGACTGTCACCAGCAACTGCTAATTGCTCTGCTCTTGGTCCTCCAGCAGGGCTCCTTGCATGGCATCACATTGTTCCATGCAACGGCTCCTATATTGGCTCTGTAAATACTGCAGGATAAGGTGCAAGGTATTTGTAATGCTCACAACACAGTGTACAGCTGAGCAGGGTCCATGCTTATCGTGCTATGGCATCCGCACGGGTAACCCTAGCTTGTGAAAAAAGACACAAAAAAGGCTTGGTTTGTTTGCCAAGGAGGGAAGGAGGGTGGCGGTAAGTGCATCATGGGAAGCTAATACCATGTTCCCATAACCACCCGTACCAATGTTTTGGTCCCATAAGGCACTGCAAGCCCAACCCAGAATTCCACTTGACTATGTGCACTGTGGATAGCTATCCCACAGTGCACTGCTCTGTGCATCAATGAAAGCCCTGATAGTGAGGATGCACTCCACCAACATAGAGCCTAGTGTGGACATGCAAGATCAACCTGCTTAAATTGGAGGTTTGATGTTGATTTACGTGACGTTGACTTAACCCTGCAGTGTAGATATGGCCACAAAAATATGAACAGAACAAAAGAAGAAAACCTTCACAAAATGTTGACCCTGATTCAGCAATGCCTTACCCTAAGTAAACAAGTAATCCCATCTCTATTCAGAGAAGCATGAGCACAAGCTTGACTCTCACTGACAACTGGATTTAAGCATACGATTGAAATTAGGCTTGTACTTAAGCACTTTGCTGAATTAGGCCTTTAATCTGAACTTTCTCCTGAATGAAAACCACTGCCTTTGAGATGCTGAAAGATACAGCTTGATGTGACCCTTGGAACACCTGCAGGTTCTGAAACAAAACCAGATTTTTTCCAGACCCATTAAATGAATCTAGTTGACTTCAGAGGCAGCAGAAGTTTGAAATTAGACTTTAAAGAATACATCTTTTAAACAGTTGGGACTTTTTAATTCCAGCTGATCATCGTTAATCGCCCTTTTTTTACATCACTAACATTCCCTGGTTTTCAGCCTTTCAGCATTTTATAAAACTGTTATACCACTAGCTTAATGAACTCAGATAGTGCCACAATGGCTTACTCTTTAGCCAAGCCTGTTTAAGCCTGGTTAGTGCTTAGATGGATTAGTGCCTGGAAATGGCATGTGCTCTACATTTCGTTTTTGTCTCGATGGTATCAAAAGCTGCTCAGGACTATTTTATTATTTACTTTATTTTATTTTGGAAGACTATATAGTCAAGGTCTTCTCCAGTGCTCCACTAGCAGTGCCTTGCAGTGTTTCTGATGCTGTTATCTTGTTCTCTGGGGGAATCAATGAAAAGAACAAAATAACCAATAGCTCTACAGCTATATTGCAACTGACTGATTTTTTTACATTTCAAAAGCTAAGCAAGATTTGGAAGTACCTGGAAACCTCCTAAAACCAACCACCGTCCCATGAGACATGTCTCTTTTGCACGCTTGATTTCAGTGGTTATTTTACGTGCCCTATTGAACTCCCTGTAGTTCTGATTGTACTTATCCATAGGACTGCCACGCTGTATTGGACCAGTGGTCCATCTAGTTCAGTGTTCTCTATCAGACAGTGACTAGCACTGGGCACTTTATAGGAAGGGGCAAGAAATCCTATCTGTTTGCAGTTAAACTGGCTCCAAGGAAAGTGTCCTCCTACTCTCCATGTGTTAAGAGGCTGCTTTATGCTCTGAATCAAGAGGATTTATATCCCTTCTAAACCTCTTGGTGGTGGTGGGTTGTGTTTTTTTTTAAATATTTATTATAAACTCTGGTTGTTCTCATTTTCCACATAAATGAAGAGGGACTATGATAAGCATCCACAAGTATCTGAACATTGTAAACTCCAAGGAAAGGAAGACTGGGTTGGCGGGGGGGAAGGGGGGAAGGAAAAAGCAGGGAGAAATTTCCTGGGCTTTGGAACAGTCACCCTAACAAAATGTGGGAAAACTCCACGGTTACAAAAACTTCAAAACAAGTCCAAATAGATAGCCTAACGGAATTACAGAAATTAGAGGTGCAGTCTATTTTAGCTGACTAGTAGGACATAACTTGCTGATCATACACTGAAAGCACTGGGGGATGGGGAGGGAAGAAAAAGAAGGACAGGTAGAAGATAACCCAGAGACTTAGTCACCAATAAGTCAACACTACTATTGAATTACATTAACAGCTGTTCAGATCTCTATTGTATGAGAGATTTGGTGGTGGTCACTTTCTGGTGGACAGCTGTTCCATCACAAAACCACCACCATTACAAATAGCAGTGAGACCTATGACTGCATATGCAGAAAGGTAAGGTCTCTCATCCCCGGAGGTGGCTTCCAAGTCAGGTTAAAGTACATTGATGGGACAGAGCCGGAGAAGCTTCCATACTTGCCAGTTGTGATTTTGGTTCTCTCTTTGTCTCTCTCAGAAAGAGTGAAAACTCTGTTTCCACTCATAACAGTTAGGTACTTCACACAAGCCACAGTCATGGAAAGCAAAGCAACTACCTACTGGTTGTTTGCTTCATATTTCAGGAACTCTTATAGCGTTTTAATCCATACTTTCCAATAGTAAAGTCCTGTTCAGTTGATTTTTTAAAATACCCAAAGCCAAACGAACCTTTTCTGTGATCCATTTTTAAGAATTAATATTTTTCTACTTGCAGAATTAGGTTTAAAAGAATATCAAACCCTAACTTGCTGTTAAGTTGTAGGGGCTCTCACACCTGTAAGAAGTCAGAATTGTCATTTCCTACCAGGTAATTCTACACTTTCCATTCTTAAGAGACACTTTGGTCAAATTTTATATGGAGGATACGTTTAAAAACTGCTTATAAAAAGATTAAATGACTAGCAGATGTTTTAATAAATGGTTAATCAACTGATTGAGTGTCCAATAGGCTGCTTATAAACTTGTCTTATAATCGTCTAACAGAGTATGCCTACACAGCAAAGCCTATGCATGGGCTAGCCTGCCCGAGCTAACTCAAGTCCAGCTACTGCAGGTAACAGCAGCAGTGGAGCGCAGGCAGTACATGCCTGGCAGAGATCCTGGACAGGCACTCTGCTTGCCAGCACGCTTTGAAACCCATGTTGTGCTACTGTTACCCAAACTAGCTGGATGCAAGGGAGCTCAAGTAGGCTAGCCTGCACACAGCTTTTGCTGTTTAGACATACCCTTATAGCCCTGGTCTACACTTTAAACTTAGATCAATCTAGCTATATTGCTTTGGGGTGTAAAAAATGCACATCTCAGAGCACCATAGTTAAACCGACCTTACCCAGTGTAGACGCAGCTATGTCAATGGCCAATGCAGATTACCTATCCTGACACAAAACTCCCTAGGAAGAGTTTACACTACAGAGGCCCAGTGGCAGCTGTACCACTGCAGTGCCTGTAGCACAGATATGCCCTAAGCCTAAGAATCACATGCTTATCACCATCTACACCACATACCACTTATATCTGTACCATATATTAGAACATTACAAACTGTTCTATAAGTGATAAATTATTATAATAAAGCACAACTGAGGCTTTTTAGTAATTTTATTTTGCCATTATCAAAAGTTGTATCATGATTGGCAATGAATAGGAATAACAGATGTGAGCGGGGGAAAGACTTTTTGCTGGTTTTAGATCAGAAGATTAAAGAATGATCTCACTAAGCACTTGTCAGAACAAGATTCCTGGGTAATTCCTTGCTTCTTACAAGAATAACCTAAAACTATGCTATGAACCAGTGATGAACTTTCCACTTTTTTTTTTTTTTTTTTTTTTAAGACTTAAGGAATAAAGAGGCACAACAAAAGGCTTTACACTGCTCTCCCAGCTACAGAACCAGGTACTGACAAAACGTTTGGCTATGTTGCTCTGCCCTGCAGTGGTCTGGGATTACATCTGTTGATGTAGCTTTGGTGTGATTTAAAAAAAAAAAAAATCTTCAGTAATACTGTAATACAAAAAGAAATCCTGTGTTAGAGACAGCCATGGACAGTACAGCACAACCAAGATTTTCAAAAAATAAGTGTCTAAACTTAGGTTCCCAAATCTACATAGGCATCTGATACGTAAATGGCACTGAGTACCCATGCACTACCTCTCACTGAAGTCAATGGGAACAAATAGCGTTTGGCACTTTTGAAAATCACAACTTTTATTTGAAGTACCAAATAAGGCGGTAGGGCCAGATTTTCAAAGGTATTAAGGCACCTAAAGATGCAGATAGGCACCCACTGGCACTTTCAAAAGCATGGAGATGCCTATCTGGCTCTTAAGGGTGCAGATTTTCAAAAACAGGTACTAAAAGTCACTTCCTAAATCCAAAGTTGTGTCTCAATAGGTGTCAGCACTTATGAAAATGTCGCCACTTATTTAGGTACCCAAGCACCGGCGCCTAATTTTAAGACCATCTTTGAAAATCTTACGTTAGGAACCCATTTTTAGGCACCCATTTTGACAATTATTTCTAGGCAAGGGGATGAGAGGAGGGAGAAAAGGACAAACATGCAACTGGGAAAAAAATAAAACAAAAAACCCATTAATCAGCCAGCCCAGCCACTGGTTGCAGCCATTGATGCCAATGCTTCATTTATAAAGTGAGCATTGTATTTCCACACGGCCCCTTAGGACATACATTAATAAGCACAACAGAATCTGGCTAGTAGAATGGGGTCAGAAAAAATTATGAGAAATCAAAGTGTTTTTAAAAGCTACTCTAAGATGTAGAGCACATAGAAATGAATGATGCTACTGTAATTTTACTTTTAAAAAATGTCCTTGAGTTGCTTTTGTTTGAAAGTTTTGAAAAAAATAATTACCCGAGTAACTGCTGATGTCTACTTTACTCCAGTTGAAACTTCCAGCATTACACTTTTAATTAATGGCACTTTTATATATGGGGGCTATTAAAAACTTTATAACACATGGCTAGTTATTGGAGTCAAAATCACAACCCCTCGATTCCATTACTAATTTAGATAAGTACCTATTTAATATATTATTTCATATTTACACACAGAGTTACAAAGAAGAAAATAAAATAAGGAGGGGGTGCAATTATCGGCTATATTTTAATCCAGGTTTTCGAGTAACACAAAAATAATTTGTTATTGCATATTGCAAAACGTACCATCTAGCAAAAATGGAACAGACCAACAAAGCCAAGGGATACAGCTTGATAATGCACTTCTGTCCCATTTGCACATATGCAATCATGCTCTTGAAGAAACCCAACACCCTAGTTAGGCAAAATGAACAGATGACACCAAACTTTGTAGCATTTCAACCTTTACTTTGGAGACTTCATTTTTTCAAGCTCAGATGGGCAATTAAAAAAAATACGGCACTTCAAAGGATATAACACTTTAATTGTGGTAGCCATGAGAGTTTCTGTATCTAACATACCAATGAAGTTATAAAGCAATCTCGGGGTGGGAAGGTGGAGGGGGAACCTTACATCAAATTTGTTAACATGGGCAAAACATATTTTTCTCTAATCTCGCTCTTGGAAACAGCTGACCTGTTTTTGTTAGATTTTTTTTTTCAAAAGAAAAATAAAATAAATAAATCCTATCAACCTGAGGCAGACATCTAGCATGGAAAATTTCAGCCCAAACAGTTTCAGTTGGGCTCAACAGAGCCTTATAATGGAAAATATCAAGCAATTTTAACTACAGGTGTTACTACCTTCATCCTCTTTAATAAAGCAATTGTGTGAGGGTTTCAAAATAGTTTTAAGGATCTCACTTCTCAACATAAAAGAACCTCTAGGGTCCTCTAGGACCCAGTGGGGTGGGAGGGTCCTAACACCCAGGCTCTAGCCCACACCCATAAAAGTCTATACAGTATTAAAACAGCCCCACAACCCAAGTCAGCTGGCACAGGCCAATTGTGTTTTTTTCTTTGCCGTGTAGACATATCCAGCGTAACTCTACTGTATGCAATAGGGCTACCTGCGATTGCAAATGTTTTCAGGCTGGGGCCCTTCATTTAAAATCAAGGTCAGATTCTGAACTCTCTAAACTGGTAAGGAGGTAAACAGTGTTCCAGAGGCATAAACCGATTGTAAAATGAGAGGAAGCAGGCCCAAGATCGACAGCATAATGCACAGAATTCTCTGATCCCTAGCTAGACAAGAGGTCACCAAAAAGAAAATTCGAGATAAAATAAGTTACCAGTACTCCTCTGTGTAACTGACCTACTACTTAGTTAACTGACAAACTCACTGAACAAATTTCTGATTTCAGCTAGGACTAGAATAAAGTCACAATACTGGCAAAACTTCTATCAGATTCACTGAAGTAGGACGGGGCCTACCTCTCTGGGGCTCTGCCCTGTGTAGCTGTGCCACTCAAGGAACAGCCCTGGAAGAAATTGTACTTGAGTCACCACTTCTCCTTTGCTCCTTTTTCTTGCATACAGGGTGCATCTTACACTCCTCCTTGTGCCAGCCTAACTCTGCCCACTGGTGCATTTAGGACAGCGGTACATGCTCTGCCCATTTCTTTGTCGGGAAAAAGAGTGGACAGGGCATGCGAGGGTTGTGCTCAGCACCAGACCTGGATTCAGGAGGGTGGGGTCTTACTCTCCTCCTGGCATGTAAAACAAGATCACAATCCAGCCCACTGACTTAGCTGGTAACTCTGAAAGCCTGCACCAGTTTAGTTAAATAAATTCAGTTAAAATGGTTTAGATAGACCCGTATAAACTCCTGTTATTTCAATCTAAGAGTAGTTTACTTCACTTTAGATTGAACCTATTCCTGGTCAACTTAAACTAAACTGAAATAGGAGTGTGTTCAGTCTTTTGCATCAGTTTGAATCAGTTTATAAGACACCATATATTAAGTTGCATCAACTCAGAATACAGAAAAATCCAAAGAAGCCAGGGGCTAATGTCAGATTTTAACACATTTAACCAGAATTCAAATGATAGAAAGGCTAGATTTACTTGGATTAAAAGTGATCATCCTTTTTAGTGGCAACTATTTAAATTTTCCATTGGTTTTCCAGTCAAGATCTCAATCTTTGAAGAATTCTGAGCCACTGCAAAAATATACAAAACAAAACTGTGAAAGAATGTTGCAGTTAAAACTTAAGGAGACACTGTGAAATTGATTAGGCAACAAAAAAACTGTCCAACCACAAAAGTACTGTACAAAAACCCAGCTGTGCACATCTTATTTATGTTAAAAACTACTAAAGGCAGGGTTCAATTTCATATTAACTTCTCACTGTTGCAACTACTGATTTAAAAACTTAATTACATCACACGAGCCCACGCATGATAACATTAGACTTAGAAATTTTCTGAAGACAGACAAATTAATTTGACGCTCGTGAAACAGAGGCCAGCTAGCATTAGACAGGGTTCCACATTGAATAGGTAGGTGCATTGGAAGCTTCGCCATATAATATAATAAATCTTGCACCTAATAGCTTCATCACTAAGCCTCCCTCACTCCTGACCTGCAGTTTCAATCCTGTTCTAGCCCTGAAGCTCTCCTCAGCAGAGGCTATGAATTGTGCCAACTTGTTCAACACTTCTGACATGAGCAACCCTTTAACAAGCAGTACTGATACCACCAATTTGGCGTTAAGCCTGCCATTTGAGGCACATTTGAACTCTGCCTACCCATGTTTAAATTCTGACAGATTAAACCAAGAAGTCCGTTGAGTTCATTCCAAAATTGAATGACCCACGATGTCAGTAAATAAAGGCAGAGTATCATGCTGTAAAAATCAGTTGTGTCTCATTTATAGTGAGAATGTGATTGCCCCGATTACTTGTTCTCTGTACTAAGGTAAAGCAAATACTACTGATGTTTCTCACTCTTCATCTGAGTACATTTTCTATCTTCATTTTCTATACATGCTAATGCTGTTCATTGAGATTCATAACTTCAGCGTTAGCCATACAACTCACAAGCATTAATGAAAGATGCATGTCTAAAAACACTTTTACAATTATACTCTTAGTCAAGAATTCCAGATCACTTTTCACAAAAGCTTCAAAAGATCCCACACTACTTTCTTTCATTAATAACCACTGCAGAGGTTAAACATTTTTCAGTTTGAACCCTTATTTTTAAGGTAGCACCTCCTTTAATGAAGTTTGACATTTTAATTACATGCACACTATACATCCACCTCAAATCTGCTATAAAATGCAGATTTCCCCAATTTAAATTAGACACTGTAGAATCAGACATAATATTAGTGAGAGCCACTTAACGTATTTAGACGTGAAACAAGATCTGAAAGAAAGTGCTCAAAGGCATATTAATATTTTTATTACAGAATGAAAAAAATTTAAAATAATACTGAATGTTGGAAATGAAGAGAGAACGTGTACTTGGTTGTTGTAATAGAATATGTTAATCCTCTAGAAATGGCCAGTAGGAAGATCTTGCATTTGCAGAATAGCTATGTTGCAGGGAGGAAATGAAAACATTAAAAAAAAGTCTACAGTAGCAATAACAACCAGGCTTCAGAAAGTTACTGGCCATTAGCTTTGCACTCCTAACCAGTCATTAATGAAATATTTGTAGCCTCAAAAATCAATCACCCATATAAGAGATCAAGGGGCACTCAACTATCCCTATATATTGGTGCCTACCAAATGAAAACAAATAAAAAATAATTTAAATACAAGGTTTTCCCTTTCCTCTGTTTCTTTGACAGATACCTGTGCCAATCCACCTTCTATTACTGAGCATTGAGACCCTAACGACATATTTATATAACAAAAAGTTATATAACACACAGTACACACACATATTATGAATATATAAATGCATACATCACATGTGCAGATAGACAGCATCTCTTTACCTACCTGCTTCATACCTCTTCCAAAACACTTGTTTATGAGGAGTTCTTCTTGAATGATACATGTACCTATACAGACTAACTAAAACGTGTGGCTCCCAAGTCTGAAGTGGTGGTATGCATGTGGCTTCTTCTAAGCAGTTTTGCTAAAATTCCTTCCATCTCCCTCTCCCACCCCATGTTGGATGCTGTCAGCTGCAGGATGCATAGGCAACTTATAGAGTTCAATGGATATAATTCACATTAAATGGAACAGACTGGCGCAACCACCTTTAATACAAAACTGCATCCCAAGGAAACTATATAGGGAAGCACTGCATGCTGGACCCATGATCCCAGCTACTATGCTAGAATGCTGAAATTGAGAGAGCACTGCATTCTGGAACCTGTCTGTAGTCTCCTTGGGCTGTATATTCGTATTAAGATTAGGGTGGTTCCTCATATTTTGTGCAGCCAGCAGGTTGCATTCTGGCCATTTGTAAGATTTCTCAGTGCTGTTGACGTGAGAAAAGCTATTAAATGGCCATTTTTCCATGAGCAGGATTTGGTGAATGTTCCCTCCATGGAATTAATACTCACCTGGTGGTTTCATGTAATAATTCTCAATATCAGACATGTCCGTATGCAGCGCGCACTCGAGATAGCTGAGGATAACTTTTCTACTGAAGTAGTACCTCATACCCATCAGAAAGATGGGCAAACAGCAGGTCAGCAGCAAGGACTTGGTCACAACAAAGCATATTACTATGGAGATAAGGAAGAGAAATAAACGATACCTGTCAGAAAAGAGAATTTAGTGTTGATTTCGGAATACAAACCCTTTTTAAAAAAAAAATAAAATCAGACATAACATACATTTGTACAATATAAACAAAAGTTAATCAATTTACATTTTCACAATAACCTATTTTAGATTAACAGCACATTTTTCATTTAAGAACAGCCTGTAAAAAGTTTTAATTAAGACTCCTACTTCAAAAGTTACTTTAAAAAAATTCAACTATAATAATTATATCACATTTGATGATGGATTTTGCAGTGTGTTTCTGTAAAAACTCCCATCCAATTTGCCACAGTTTAAAAAATCCTGCAAATGTCATTGTGTCACACAAATATCAAAGATAGATGGTCTCTCTATTAAGATATGTCTGCGATTGCTGCTCAGACAAGATTTGACTGCACCACCAGTTCCTGCAGAGAAATCAAAGCACTAAAACCAAGATGCCCACATGTGGCTTTCCATTGCCAGAGCACAAAAGGGGACAACACACAATAGTGACTAAGGAAGATATTTTGCACACACCACCCAGTAGCTGCATGCTTATTAATTATTATTTTGGTGACTGGGAGATATACTGGTTTTCCAGAAGGCCCCTAAGGGCCAGCCATCCCAAAACCTTACGCTAGCCTGCTTCAGTATCAGGAAGCAACGTAATGCAGGACACTGAAAATAAAATAGCAGACAGCACTGAGATGGCTGCTTGCCCCATCATCACTTATCAGTCTGAAAGCCCTAAATCTTAAGCAAGGATGTTTTTAGATCACACAGGCACACAGAGAGGCAGGCATAGACTTCATTGTTCTCAGGTGCATTTAGTATCTTACCAATAATTACACAAAGTTACTTTCTTTATCACTCCCCTCTCTTTTCCTGGCCCAAAAGGTGAAGGACCCAGCTGTCTTACCGCATTCAAAGAGTAAAGGCGTGAGTAAAAAAAGGGTCCACGTGGCGTTTTCTTTGAGAGGGCTTTTGCATTGATAGCAATCGACATTAGCTTGCAGAGGTAATTGTTTTCAGCTTAAACCGCATCAATCACCAAGTGAATATCGGAGCAATCTAGTTTCCTCTCGGCTGTCAGCTGGCCAAGGCAGGGATCCCGCCTGAGTCTACGTTTTACGAAGCTTTGTAACTTGCACCAAACCAGTGGATGCAATGTTCAATACACTAACAAGGCACGCGGCTTTGAATTAACACTAACCCGGCAGCTCTTTGCAATACGCGCTGGTTACAAACCACGTCTCGCCCCTAGAGCCTGCTGAGGTCAGGCCCCGCGCAGCTGCATGCAGGAGCCAGACCCCAGCAGCAGTCTCTGCAGCCAGGAGGTGGCGCGAGACCGCCCGGGTCAAACGTTTCCCAGCAGCTGCGGCCGCTCGAACGCGTTTCGAGCCCGAGCCCGGCGGTCTCTAGGTAACGCTGGAACCCGGCTGCAGCCGCTGCCCCGCCCAGGTGCCTAGAGAGAGCGGCAGCGCGGCTGCCATCCATCGCTTCACCTCCCCCCTCTCCAACAGAGAGCAGCATCCCGGCCTGGAATAACTGGAAATGCGGGTCTGTCTGCTGCGGCCAGGGCCCCACCGCCTCCTCCCGCACACGCGGCGGCAGCTCCCAGTCCCACTCCTGCCAGCCTGCGCCGAGAAAGCGCCATGCGCACCGCCCCGGGGCAGCAAACCCCCACAAGCTTGCAGAGAGGAGCAGCCGCCCCCGCAGCGCCCCATACACACACTCCTTCCCCCAAGTGCAGAGAGACGCACACAATGCACACCCCGGCTGCAGCCCCTTCCCCAACAAGCTGTAGGGACCCTCCCCTCCCATTGCGCGCAAACATCCACAGGCAGAAGCAGAACGCGCAAGTCCCTGCCCCCAGACCCAGTCCACTAATACCTCTCCTAGACATACAGAGCCAGCCGCGCGCCCTCTCCCTCTCCCTCTCCCTCCAGAGAGAAGCCCCTTGAACACGCAGCCTCTCAAACCTGCAGAGAACATCCGCCCCCAACTTATCTCCCCAGAGAACGCTCCCCACCGCCAGCCAGTAGCCACGCGCACCCCATATGCAAGCAGGGAATCCTACCCACACATTGCTCGCAGGCTGGCTGCTGCCTGCAGGCTGGGTGCATTTAGGGGCGTTACACACTCCGCTCTGCAGTGATCTCCAAAGCGTGGCTCACGATCCAGTGCTTCATTCCTGCCTCGCAATCGCCCGAGGTACAGATCCGCTGTTTGCAATATTGCGACTTTTTAACTGGCCTGACTTTTGCACCATGGCAGGATAAGATGCCGAGGCTGCGGCTTTTCTTTCGCTCCAGCACCAGCAGCACTGAGACAGCAATTCTGCGCCAAATATTAATAGGATCGATGCGGGGATGGGTTCTCCATCCTTCAACACAGAGCTTATTACCACTCTTGCTTTTTATTAAAATTGCTGAACAAGTGTGCCCCTAAAAAAAAAGTGAATATACTTACTAGTGAATATCCCGTAGATCAACTGAATGAGGGGCTGGTGTTTTAACCCTCTAAATGCGGTGTTAGGAATCCTTTCCATGATTCCTTCATAAAATATACGGCGCACCACCTCTTGCTCGGAAGGATGAAATTCTCGTATATAAACGTTGTCTTTCTTGAAATCCCCTTCCACGCCACTCAGAGAAGCTGGGGAGGAGGAAGGTGAGCCGGATAAGGAGGGCCACATCTGGGAGGAAGACACAATGATCGCATCTTTTTTGGCTCCTGAAATTGATTCATGATCTTCCGCCACAATCTTAGTCTCACAAACCATTTTGGGAGACGAACAATGCATGCAAACTGGCCGAGAAACAAAAGAGGAGCCTGGCTTTAAATAAGAAGCAAAACACGCCAAGCAAGAACTGAGAAGCAGCTTTTATGAGTGCGAAACAAACGGAGCTGGGTGGAAAGCGAGAAAGGAGGGCCAGTGCATTTTGGAGAAGTATTTATAATGCAGCAGAGCCGGTGCAATTCGGAATCAGGGGGTCCCTCAGGGTCCTAGCGTCCTTTGTATTGGCTGACAAGGGTCACCATGTGATCTCCAGGGGTGGGGAGGAGAAACACCTCCTTTGCCTTGCGTTGTATTGCTTATTACTACCGCATGCATTTCATTTCCTCTTCTCCTTTTAACTATCCAAGCCCTGCTGAGGTATACAGGTACGACGCAGATCTGTCAGAGGTGGGCCTCTCTCCTTGGAGAGGGAGAGAATATGACTGACTTTGTTTAGCAAGGGCTCTGACTGAGGTTCAGGTTGACACGGTTGCAGAGTTCGCAGCATAAAATGTCTGGTATTTAGATAATCTAGAATTCTTCTTGAAAACTTCCAGCTCCTTAAAAGACTACCAATTCCTGTTTGTTTCAGTAAAATCTATGTAGGAAAAACACGCACGGATTGTTCTAGAAATAGTGACTATCTAAAATCTAGCTATATATATACACACATGCTGCATATATTTACATAAGTGTATTTATATAGATTATTGTGTATGCATGCGCATATATAGCCAGTTATCTAGAACATCTGTCTAAAAATCCACTGGTCTATACCTATACATTCATTATTCCGTAGCATGGAATCTCATTAATGGTCTCAGGTAAGTGGAAAATTTAAGGTTGATTTGGCACCTAATCGTAGTGATTTCGAATTTTATGTCTCAAAGTATGTAGTTTATAATACACGATGCGTGGTAGATATATATTGTCTTAACAACGCCTTATATCAAAAGCGGTAAGGATGACAAACTAATGACAACTTTGAATTGTCGTTAGGGAACATTCTGGTTTCTAAATGCATTTGCTTACTTCTTAAAAATGTAACTAACACCTGGCTTTATTCCTGCTGGAGAGCACATTCAGCTGGGGGGAGTTCGCTTTTCTGGAGTGGGAGAGCGAGTCACTCACCACTGCGGATAGTTTCCGGGGATTAACTATTTCTTTCCTCCCTTCGTGCATATACAAGCAGCACTCTCCACCCCAGCCCCTATTTCTAAAAATACAGCGCTCAGCCCCACATAAGTAAACAGCGATCTGGAAGCCACGTGAACAATATTCAAAGTGAGTTTGGTGCGGCAAACGTTCGGGGATTGTTTTGCTTCCGCGATTCTCCCCCCCCCCCCAAAAAAAAAAAGAAACATTTTCAGTTGTCATCTTACACCCACCCACCTCCCCACCCCGTCGTGCTGAACTTTTTCCCCAGCTGGAATCCCGTGCCTTGTACTAGGGCCCTGCATTGTTTTCAGCCTGGCGCCAGTCAAGGTGAGTAACGTGCCCCGGCCCCCGCAGTAGCCAGCAGAAGAGGCGCACTCCGCCAGCAGGCTCCGGAGCCCCACTCCCACGAGGATGCGCTCTAGCGCCTCGGGCTGCCAGGGCAGCGCGTTTTGCTCCGCTGGCGGCTACGCGCAGGGTGAGGTTGAGGGTTTCCCCGCCCGGGACAGCCCTGCGCACGTTACTCGGGGTGTGCATTGGCCTGAGCCTCCCCTCGGGGCATCCTGGAAAACTAGGGCTCGGCAAAGCCATTCAAACAGGCGGACCCGCCAACTCCTGCAACCCACAAGGAGCTGGGGAGGGGGAGTGGCTGGAGGAGGGGAGCGGACCCGCAGGAGCAGGAGGACTTCAGTCTCCGCAGCGCCCAGCAGCTCAGTCTATCCCGGTTTAAACCGGCCGGGACAGCATCGCTAGTCTCCCCCCACTCCTCCAGCTCCCTCCCCCTTCCCCCCGCTTGAAGCATGCGCCTTGCAGCTTCAGTGCAGGTAGCGGCTCAGGCACTGGCTTGCGCGCAGCGCGGCTCGCCGCCGAGGGCCGGGACGGGCGTGGGGAGGGGGCTGGAGCTTCACTAATGCGGGCGGAGAAGAAAGGCGCATTCCGCCCGCTTCTCCCCCTGGTCCACGGGCTGCTGGAATGAGCTGCCTTCTCCCCAGGCTGCCAGTTCCCGCTGGGTTTTACCGCAAGAGGCTGGAGCACCAGGCGCTGGCTGCAAACCGTGGTGCGGGGTTGGACCCAGAGAGATTTTAAATTTAAGTGCCTGCGAGTGGAGCTGCTCTTCTGTTACCAGCCAGGAGATCAAACAATAGGGATAATGCCGGGCAATAAAGGAAATGCTTGTGGTTTAATAACTCTTGAATTATAATCGCCCTATGTTTATTCTGCTGAGAATTTACTAGCCAACAAGACAAGCCCAGCTTGCTGTTCAGTGTGGTGATGAGATCAGTAACTGGTGAAAAGCTAGGAAACAAAGGTAGGAATAGAATGGTCAGTTTTCACAGTGAGGCAAGGTAAATCGCACGGTCACCCAGGGAACTGTACTGGGGCCAGTGCTGTTCAGCATATTTATAAATAAACTGGAAAATGGGGTAAAGAGTGAAGGGGAGAAGTTTAGAGACGATACAAAATTACTCAAGGGTAGTTAAGCGCAAATCTAACTGCAAAGAGTTACAAAGGGATTTCACAACTGGGTGACCGAGCAACAAAATGATGGATGAAATTCCATGTAGATTAGTGCAAAGTTATGGACGTTGGAAAACCTAATCCCAACTATATATATAAAATGATGAGGTCTAAATTCACTGTTGCCACTCAAGAAAGATCTTGGAGTCATTGTGGATAGTTCTCTGTGAAAACCTCTGGTCAATGTGCAGCAGCAGTTTAAAAAAGCTAGCAGAACATTAGGAACTGACTAAATAATAAAACAAAATATCGTAAAGACACTATATAAATCCATGATCTGTCCTGTCCACACCTTGAATACTGTGTGCAGTCCTGGTTGTACCATCTCAGAAAAGATATACTAGAATTGGCAAAAATGATTAAAGGGATGGAACAACTTCCAGATGAGGAGAAATTAGAAAGACTGGGACTTTTTCAGGTTGGAAAAGAGATGGCTAAGGGGGGCTATGATGGAGGTCTGTAGAATCAAGAATGGTTTGGAGAAAGTGAGTAAGGAAGTGTTATTTACCCCTTCACATAACAAAATAACCACAGGGTCACCAAATAAAATTAATAGGCAGCAGGTTTAAAACAAACATAAGGAAGTATTTCTTCACACAACGCACAGTCCACCTGGAGAACTAATTGCTAGGGATTGTTGTGAAGGCCAAAATTGTTACTGGGTTCAAAAAAGAGCTAGATAAGTTCATGGAGGATAGGTCCATGAATGGCTGTTAGCCAGGATGGTCAGAGGCCTTGGCTACACAGGTGCTTTACAGCGCTGCAACTTTCTCGCTCAGGGGTGTGAAAAAACACACCCCTGAGTGCAGCAAGTTACAGCGCTGCAAAGCGCCAGTATAAACAGTGCCCCAGCACCGGGAGCGCGGCTCCCAGCGCTGCAAGCCAATCCTCACAGGGAGGTGGAGTACCTGCAGCGCTGGGAGAGAGCGTGCTGCAACCACACTTGCACTTCAAAGCGCTGCCGCGGGAGCTCTCCCACGGCAGCGCTGTACGGCTGCAAGTGTAGCCATACCCAGAGACACAACCCCATGCTCTGGGTGTCCCTAAGCGTCTGACTGCCAGAAACTGGGACTGGATGATGGAGTGAAGCTCTTGATAATTGCCCTGATCTGTTCATTCTCTCTGAATTATCTGGCACTTGCCACTGTCAGAGGACAGGATGCTGGGCTAGATGGATCATTGGTCTGACCATTCTTAAATTCTAGAATCTAAAGGCAAACACTGATCTGAAGTATTCTTTTTAAATTTACAACCCCTTACGGCTTTGTCCACACAGGAAGGTTAATCTGCAACTTTTTGCTGCGTCAGGTAACACACATTATGCAAGCTGCAGTAATAAGGTGCACACAGGATGCTGTGCCCTGTCAATGTGCATCTTTGTGTACACATGGCAATCGTTTGCTGCTGACTACGGGCATGGTATTCTTGAAGAGTATCCTGTTCCTAATGTTCTGTTAGCTTTTTTGACTGCCTGCCGCTGTATGTTGAGCAGAAATCTTCAGAGAACAATCCACGATAACTCCAAGATCTCTTTCTTGAGTGGTAATAGCTAATATAGACCCTAAAAACTACAGACTTCAGGCAAGATCTTTATGTCTTAGAAGTATATTTTAAACAATATTTAATTTTCATATAGCTAGACTATGTAGAAGTCAGAGGTCCATATATTGTTGTTTGATCTCTTCTAGTCAGACATTTCACCTCCCTGAGACATAACTACCAGTATGCAATTGTTGTTTAATAATTAGCCAAGATACATAAAAATCAGGAGTAAGAACCCATCCCATTCCTTTTTAAGAAAAATAATGTCATGGATGTATTGTAATCACTGAAGCTTCCTCCCTCCCATCCCGCCCAGGACTCTCCTATTTTACCTGTTTGAGGGCTTGTGTACATATGGAGTTATTCCTGATTAACATGACGTGTGGACATTCTTATTCCAGAATAGGAGTTAATCAGGAATAACTCCATGTGTATGCAAGCCCTTAGCACTTATATGGTTCTCACCGCTGTAGTATCTGGGTATCTCACAAACACTGATTAATGTATTCTCTCAACACTCCTGCAAGTACTACTATCCTCATTTTACAGACGGGGAACAGAGACACAGAGATATTAAATGACTTGCCCACTGTCACACAATGAGTCTGACAAAAGCAGGCATTAAACCAGATCTCTTGAATCTTGGTCCAGTGGTGTAATCACAAAACGTTTTATTCTTTATTTTAAACCTAGATTTTCAGATTTCACTAGAAACGGAAGGAAACTAGAAGCTCTAACTCTGTCGCTGAGCTGTGGAAAAGAGGAGGAGGAATTAGTGAAAGAGCAGGCAACCCTGACTGACTGAAGCAAACGTCAATGAGAAGTCAGGGCCCAATCCTGCTCTCATCCTGCAAAACTCCAGTTGACTTTAATGGGAGCAGATTTGGGGCCTTAAGAAAAGAAGGGAAATTGTTAAAACAAAGTGTTTGGCAAGCCAACTGCTTTGCCAGGGGCTTTGAGTATTTTAGAATGCAGTTGTCATCCCAAGTCACTAAGCATTTTTCTCTTCATTTACTTCTGCTGTTGCAGAACCTAAGGGTGTATCTCACCAGATGGCATGACCTTCCAGTGAACCTGATGGATCTAGCTAATTTAATTAAAATGGACATTCTTTCTAGAGTCCTGAATTTTATTCAGCTGCTGTCAGCCCTTCTCCCTGTTTGGTATAAGACGACAATTTTTATGGATGTTTGATGCATTCCTGCAGAAAGGCAAAAGCCCCAGAATCAGTCTGAGTAAATAAGGGTTGAGGACTGGAGAGATCTGAGTATTCTACACAAGAAACGTTGCAGTTGGGTGACCCTATCTGGGACTGACTCTACTTAGAAGAACTGAAGACTAAACATATCAAGCTGATAAGCACTGGAAGTGCTTCAGATTTGATCTGTGGCACTTTACAGAGTACAAGAACAAAAGAATGACTATACAGGGTCCATCTAACCCAGTCCATCTAGCCAAGATACTGACAGTGGCCAATGCCAGATGCTTCAGAGGGAATGAACAGAACAGGTAATCATCAAGTGATCTGTCACCTGTCACCCATTTCCAGCTTCTGGCAAACAAGCTAGGGACACCATCCCTCCAACCCAATCATAAGAGAAACCCTGAAGGCATGGTACTTGATCACAAAATCTTTCTATCCCATCCCAGAGAAATGCACTACATGCCCCCTCTGTGAAACTTCTAGGTGTCAAAGATGGGAGTCAAAGGGAGTGAGCCAGATCAAATATTTTCTTCTAACCCAGATTACTGCAACCTTTAAACAAATGAAACTTCGTCTGCTAGAAAAGGGCTTTTATATGTTCTTCCAAACAAAACATTTTGTTCATACACAATTTGGGAGACAGCTTGTATTTAAGAGCATCCGTGCTTAAGGAGAGTTAGCCCAGAATGGATCCCCTTTCAACCAAATCTTCAGAGAGACAAGGTGGGTGAAGTAATATCTTTTATTGGACCAGCATGGTCTCTCTCACCATCAGAAGTTGGTCCAATAAAAGACATTACCTCACCCTCCTTGTCTCTCTAATATCCTGGGACTGACACTGCTACAACTACACTGCATAGAAGGGGTGCTGGAACAATTTGTTTAGTGGGGGTGCTAAGAGCTACTGAACCCTGTATATGATTGAAACCACTCCAAGCCAGGGCATGTTGCTGTACCCCCGTATCCCTAGTTCCAGCACCTATGCTTAGTAATTTTTGTAAGCCATTGCTCGCAGGCCTACAGACATCCAGTGGACTTGAGGAGAGAGGTTCTGGTGTGACCTGCAGTGTAGAACCTTGGGCTGAAACCCTGGTGCAATGGCTACGTCTCAGTGAATGCAAGCCACTACAATAATTTTACCATTCAGATTTGATGATTAATCAATATAAGGCAGAAAGAGCACAACATTCTGTGAAATGCAGAAAATCTACAGCCTCCCTCTTTCATTACCAGGGACTTCTCCTGGGGGGACAGCTTTGTGTTGTACCCTTAATCTTTCCATCATCAGAAAAAGAAGTAACATATCAAGATTTACAAACCGTTGTTCTTAATTAGAAAGAGAGATATCTCTTCAGAATTCCTCAGATCCATGACTTGGGTTACAAATCTGAGGATCTTTTCATACTTCCACCAAAAACTTCTTCAGGATACTGGGAAAGTACTAGCATTTGGCAGGAGAACCTGGGCATTGACATTCTGATGACCCACTTGTCAAGGGTTCTTATCTGTTGCGTCTCTTCTGGAAACTCTGGAGACCGTATATCCTGAATTTAATCTGTGTAGGATTGGGAAGGAAGAAAAATGTAAAAGGATCTCTGACCTTGTTAATTTGTGAGATGAGCATATGAATAGAAGACAATTTTCTGTGTCTCTGGGGATTAAAAAATTTTCTTGCTTAATGCTAAAAAGGGATGATTTAAAAGAAAAATCTGTGGCTGGCCCCTGCCAGCTGACCTGGGCTTGGGCTGTGGAGTTGTTTCATTGCTGTGTAGACTTCTGGGCTTGAGCTGGAGCCTGTAATAACTTGCGCAACATTTCCTGGTACTAAGCAATTAAAAATTTTAATATCGACGAAAGGCCAAAGCAAATCTGAAATTTTAGTTCAATGGTTCCACATACTTCATTGAGAACATTGTGTTGTTTTTAATGATCGATCATTAAATCATCTAAGAAACTCTAGAAAAGGATGTGTTGGGTTTTCAGAGTTTATTCCTTGTATTCACTCAGTGTACAGCAGTGGTTTTCAACCTTTTTTCATTTGCGGACCCCTAATAAATTTCAGATGGAGATGTGAATTCTTTTGGAAATCTTAGACATTGTCTGCGGACCCCCAGAAAATTACACTCGATGACCCCTGCGTTCCCTTCTAACCCTATTATTCTATGACCACAGGTTGAAAACCACTGTTCTATGGTTATGACAACCTTTCACGGACCTCTTAGGCATAATCCGTGGAGCACCCAGGGTCCACGGACCACAGGTTGAAAACCACCAGTGAAAGGCATTCTGCAACACTGCTGAGTGCGTCAAAGAACTCTTGCCACATCACTGCACATTTTTTCTCAATTGATACATAGAAGTTTCATTTTAACCCTCTATTACCCCATTATTTACCACTATTTTCTCCACAGGCCTTTAAACTGTTCTTTGGGCATTTGGGAGCATGGTAAATAGGATATGTTCAGTCTAGTGGCCACAATGTCTAAAAATCAGTGTCTAATTACAATCACAGTGTATAAAAACCCTTTTCTAACGAATTTTGAAATGCTGCTTTTATTCACTCCCAATGTACACAGCTTTGCTTATGCAATTATAAGAAAGTATTTGCAGTCCAGCGTTTTCTAAGAGTACTGGCATGGAACAAGCAGCATTTTGGAGGTTCATATAGGGTTAAAGCCATATCTAATGAAAGAAGAATTCTCTCTGAAGAGTACGCCCCATATCGTTCTGGATTTGGATGACACACAGCTCTCAGGTTGTGCTGGTGCTGGATGTACCTATGGTTTGCCCAGTCTCCTCTCATTCAAATAGTAAAGTGTGTGGCTGCAGCTCTGCCTCCATCAGTGATTTAAATGCCCACATATTTTTCAGCATGGAATGTAAATATGGCCATGGGGAAAGCACCTGTTTTAACCTTACATGGTCAAGGCTCAAATCAGGGCTGGTTTTTCACAGGTTTTTGTGTCATTCACGTAAAATGCTCACTGGTGTGACTGTTCTTTGTATTCACAGAGCACCTTTCAGGTAAGGATCTGAATGAACTTTACAGATTGGCTTCATGAGATGGGGAGGGAAGTTTTACAGTACCCATTTTACAGATGACTAAACTAAGAGGTTAAGTGACAGCATGTCTACAGAGAAGTGATTCCAAGTTCATTAATCTAGACTAAATTTGATATGAAATGGTTTGATGAAACATTTTGTTCCAGGTCAAACTCATGTTTTGTTCAACCCCAAACAGTTTGTTTGTTTTTACTTTTCAATTAGCTAAATACTTTGAAAAATTTTGTTTCTGACTTGACTCAAAATGATCCTCCCCACTCCCCCAGTTTTTCAGAATTATCAGCAAACTGAAAAACCCATTATTCACACAGCTCTAAGAACAACCCCACAGTAGGCTGATATGGCCAGTCTCCCATCCCTCTGCCCCCTTATTTCTAATAGAGATCCCTGAAGAATAAGTTTTAATAGCCCTTCTGAAATGTTTGTTGTCATTAATTATAACAACTCTGGATATTCTTGATAGCCACATAAATGCCCAATCCCTTTTTTGACTCTTAAGTTCTTGACCACAACGACTTCCTGTCGCAATAAATTTCCCACATTTTGATGTCACTGAATAGCCGCTTGGTCTTGTGTTACTGGGAGGTCTAGGCATGTAAGCAAGGCAAAGTGGATTTTTAACCCATACTTAACACATTCTCACTGGATGTGTGATGTGCAAGGAAGACTCAGTGAACAGAAAGTTGAGAAGAAGTTGTTAGGATTATGGGAAAACCAATCACAGGTTAAGGTGAAATAAAGCAACTTTAGTTTATGCCCCTTGTTTCACCATACAGGAAAGAACAGGAATAACTTGCTTGTAGGGACATACTACACCTACATATCTACTGTCTCTGTTATTGGTCAAGATCACTGCAGGAACCTGGAAGAATTTCTTCCCCTCATCTCCCCATATACAGCACTGCACAGCTGGGTAGATGCATTATGAGGGCTTTGCTTTTCACTGAAGCATCACTGCTGGAGTCAAAAAAGCAGAATAGGTGGATCAGAACCATGTGATTTTGAGTATATCGACTTTTATGTGTCATACATAAATCCTTGCTGGAGAATTAGGATTCCCAATTTTCGTAGTGCAGGCAAGGCCTTAAAAGTCTAAAACTGACATCTCCTGTAAAATAGCTTAATTTAGCTCCACCTATACCATTGTTTTGCTTACAACAGGAAAAGTGGAGGCTGGTTGCTCACATTCAGGTGCTGCTTCTTTTTCACAATGTTGTAATTGTAGGGATCCTGACCCAATAAGGAGGGCTGGGGGTCGCAGAGCTGCTGCCAGCAGCAGCACAGATGGAAGGATGGGATGGGATGGTGTTGCCACTCTTATTTCTGCACTGTTGCCCGCAGAGCTGAGCCCTCAGTTAGCAGCCGACACTCTTCAGCCACCCAGCTCTGAAGGCAGCAGGGCAGAAGTAAAGGTGGCATGGTATGGTATTGCCAACCTTCTGCGCTGCTGCTGGCAGGTCACCCTCTTCAGAGCTGGGTGCCTGGCCAACAGCCACTGCTCTCCAGCCACCTAGCTCTGAAGGCAGCACAGAAGTAAGGGTGGCAATACCGCGAATCCCCTAAAATAACATTGCAACTCCCCTGCAACTCCCTTTTGGATCAAGACCCCCAGTTTGAGAAACGCTGGTCTTCCCCCATGAAATCTGTATAGTACAAGGTAAAAGCACACAGACAACCAGATTTCAAGGAGGGTGGGGGCTGGGACCAGATTTTACAGTCTGTGATTCATTTTTCATGGCTGTGAATTTGGTAGGGTCCTACTAATAACATCTCTGCTCCTCCTCTGGCTCTCTAGCCTTGGCCTCAGCCCCTGTCCTGGCTGCTCCTTTTGTATTCATCTACCTCTCTTGTTTGTGGACCTTCTTCCACCCAGCATGGAACCGCCTCCCTTGAGTATGCTGAGCAAACCTTCTTCCGATCCCTTCTCAAATCTTCTGCGAAGTCTTTGCTGCAGTCTTACTCTACCTCCCTCTCATATTAGCATGCTAGGTGCTATTTCAATCTATATTAGGGGTTTCTCTAGCACCCGCCACAATAGTACTTAATAGTACAGCTTGTACTATGGTTGTTCCTACCAATGCCTAGCCTTTATCTAGTGCTTCTCATCCAAAGTGCTTTACGAAGGAGGTCAGCATCATTATCCCCATTTCAGAGGTGGGGAAACTGAGGGACAGAGAGGTAGCGTGACTTCCCAAGGACAGACAGTAGGACAGTGGCAGAACAGGAAATATAGCTCGGGTGTCCTGATCAGTGCTCTATTCGGTGTTATATGTACAGGTGTATTATAATTGTATATAATGTTAAGCATATTATCTGGCCGTCAGTAAAGGTAGTATTAAAAGTCTATTTTAATGCTACCCTATGACACACGTTTTGCAATTATTTCCTTTCCAAGCACCCAGAGTATGGCCTTAATTCTCCCCTCCCAAGGAGCTGGGTTCTTGCCCAGCCCGTAACCCGGCTGGTCCTAGAGGCACCAGCTTCCAGGGGACACTGGACTGCTGTGCCACTTGGCTTTTTTTCCCCTCAGCTCTGATGGGCCAGCCATTTTTGCTCTGCTGATTGGCCATTTCCCCTCCCGCTCCACTGATTGGCTAGTGGGGTTTTTTTGGGGTTTGTTGCATGGCCACTAGGGTGAGGGTGGAGGGGTGACTGAAATTGTTTTCTGCCCTGGTCAGTTGGGCGGCTACTGGCCATACCCCTGCATCTTCTGGCACACCTCTTAGAGCATCAGCTAAAACCCATTTATTCCCACATTGCTACCACCACCATCTTCCTGAGCAACCAGGAAAATCCTGAAGTCACTTACGATATATCTACACAGCAGCTGGGAGGGTGCTTCCCAGCATGGGTAGACAGGTGCACTAGCTCAAGTATAGTCCCACCCCCAATCCCATGTATATACTCCGACAACTAACACACAGAAGCCCCCTCCCAGCTGTGTGTAGACATACTCTGAGTGGGGGAAGTTAAGGCTTCTTTTCAAATGCAACTCTTGCCGACTCTTGCCATTTTATCGCAAGTCTCATGATCTTGAGGATTTTGTCAAAGTTCTAGCTCCTGGAGTTATGAAACTGGGGAAGAATCTCATCTTCCATTTAAAAAAAAAAAAAGTAACTCTCTGCCCCTCATAGTGGCAGAGAATAGCTTGAAAATGTGACCTAGGTGTACCCTAAGGGCTCAGATGCTAGAAAGCAAATAAAATGAGCCACAAAATTATCACTTAAAAATCTCATGATTTTTAAGCTAAGCTCACCATATTCTCAGGCTTGACTCATGATTTTTGAATGCTGCTTACCAGAGTGGGTGGACCCTTCCCCCATGCCTAGACTACAAAAACTGGTGGCCCAACAAGCAGCCTGAGGGCTGGATCCAGCCCATGGGATGATTCCGCTCATGACCCCCGAATGATTTTCAGCTGCCTGCAGCCCCGCTTCATAAGGCAGCTGTGAGGCCTCTGCCCCAGTCTCCTCCCTGGGGTGGGAGGGTAGCTGTTTTCAAGTTTCTGCTGTGAGCATATCTGCGTATTGTGTTTATGGTGGCGTGTGCTTTGTAAATTTTAAACACAACACATTAAAACGTGGTGCAACACTGAGCCCTGTGCAAGGGTACAAGTCACTGCAGGCAAGAAACGAAAACCTGATTCAGAGAACAGAGCATTTTAAACTAAGTTGTCAACATCATCCATCGAGGAAACAGCACAGAGGCACAGAAAATCCATTTCCTTCAAGAGTTGAATGCAGAATATGATTTTCTTCTCTGTCTCAAGTTCAGTGACTGGGTGCAGGAAAGTGCCTTCTACATTTTTTTCAACTTGGAAAGCAGATCCTTGCATTTCAGAAAGAAGAGAAAATAAGCAAAACCATCCCATTTAAGAACACTTGAAAGACCCAGCATTTCTTTGCTCACTGGCCCCTTCGTAACAGATATAACATGCTCAATATGCTCAGTCTCAGGCTGCAAGATAGAGATCAGAATATTTCTGCTATTAGGGGCCATCATGCAAGGAACTCTCAGCTGAGATTGATGAAGCTGATTTTTGCAGCTTCCTGGAAATTATATCAAATAGCTCAGTCGAGTTCAGTATCAGTTATGCAGATTTTGTGAGTTTGAGATCCAGCATTCAGCTGTAGAACAACAATCTGACGGAGGCGCCACCTATTGCCTGCCCACATCTGAAGGCCCCTCCCACAGCCTAAGAGGAGGAGCTATTGAGAAATAATGATGGGGGAGAACAAATGAAAAACAGGGACAGGAGTGAGGGTCACATGTTCAAAATCAGGGATCCAGAAGGGCCACCGAGCGGAAGACCCCGGACAGTGCCCAGTGCTCCTCCTCTAGGGAGCCAGCAGACGCCACCCTGAGGAACTCTGCCCAGCTACATGAACCAAAGGGGGATCGGTAATAGGCCCCACAGTCGCAGAGCACCTCCCCATCCAGCATCCTCCTCCTGATGAAATAGATGGCCGATGGAAGTACCAGTTGAGCAGCAACCACAAGATCTTCAGCTAGAGCTGTGTGAACTGCAGACTGATCCTTATTTTCTTTCCATGAAGAATGAATTGCATGGAAACATGTCCCTTAGGATTGGTTTCCTTACTTAAGACTATGCACTGAAGCTGTGTTCAGAAGCATATACATCTGCAGCAGTGCAATCTCAATAAGGAAACGTGAAGTCAAAACATGGCAATGAGCTGGAGAGCGAAACCCTTGGCTGCTGTCTCCAGTTTACCACTATGAATATTGATGTCGACTCTGGTGTGAAAAAATCCTTTTCCTCAGGGTTCTCACTGTGAGGTGAGCTATTCTCTTATTTAATGTAATTTTATTACAGTACTTCTTAACCCTATTAATGTCTTACTGGCTAAATCCTCCTAATTTTGGGGAAAAAAACAATCTGATCCTAGAATCTGGAATTATATTTCTGTACCTGGCCCGCAGTGGTGCCTCAAAGCTAGCATCCAGCTCACAGCACTGAAAAGATTGGACCAAGTGTGCAAAACTTAAAATGGATAAAAATAAATTTTCGCAGCTGGAAGGAAAAGAAAGATGAAAGATAGAGCCCTAATAATATAAAGTCAGTCTGGGAGTTTCAAGCTTAATCAGAGAAATCAGTTCTCTACAAACAGCTGGAATGCCTAAAACAAGTGTAAAGAAAAGTATAGATTTCACAAACAGATCATCGGCGACAGTGTACAGAGCATCAGAAACATAGGAAGGAGAGAACAGGAACTCTCAACACCAAATTCACTGATCATGTAAGTGGATGCAACTCCATTCAAGTCAAGGGAATTATGTCTGCTTATTTCAGCTGTGAATTTGTCCTTTTGACGTCAAAGGATCACCAGTGGAGCAAAGTGATGTCATAGATTCATAGACTCTAGGACTGGAAGGGACCTCGAGAGGTCATCGAGTCCAGTCCCCTGCAAACGGTATGTGATGCTCTCTGTAACTGAGTTTATATTAAATTATATTCTAGCAATGCAGTCATCCTGTTTAAATAATGTTGTGATTCACTCATGAGTAATGCGTACAAGATATGAAGGAAGGTGGATGCCATAGTGATTTGCAGTCATGTCATCTATGCAAGGATTCTGGTCGGTTCTGACAGCTAAACAGGAAGGAATGGGGCACTACTTTAGTACTGCCAACCTTACATGGTCTAGCATCATGTGTCGGGACACAAGAAATCATGAGACTGGCTTAAATAAATAAATGGTGGGTTCTTTTTATCTCCCTTCTGAGCCTTTAAGATGCACTGACTTCCTGTTTTCAAGCTTTTCTCCACAACCAAGAGAACCAGAAATGTCCCTTCAAGAAAAAAAAAAAAAAAAAAAAAAAAAAAGAGAAAGACAAGAAAGACGAGAGTCTCATGCAATCTCTTGATTCCAGCAGATGGGACTTTAAGAAAAACACCAGCTGTCATGATAAAATCGTGGGAACTGGCAGCACAGATATTTGGGTGGAGAGTCTTTGATATGCTGCAGGATATAGTGTAGGGGATTTGGTATGTGACACTTTTATTATTCTATGTTAGGTGTTGACAGGCTGCTCCACACTGTACAAGACACATAAATACAGACAGTTCCTGCCCAAAGGACTTTGCAATCTAGAGGCTAGAGGCATGAGGACACCTAGTGGAGGAGTTTTACTCTTTCCTTTGAGTCAGCACTGACCGATGTCACAGCATGGTGCTAGGGGGCAATGTGGGGCTGGATGTGCCATCTGTCAGATAAAACTGAGGTCTTCAGCATTTGTGACCATTAACAATCCCCTGGCACTTTTACAAGAGTGGAGGTGTTAGCTTGAGTGCCCTGCACAAGTTCAAACAGGTGTAATTATATCTGTCGACAGTGATGAGCGTGGTATAAGAACCGACACAGGAGAGTATATAGAACAGAATATATTATCCCTGCAGTTTAAGTTGGATACAGTGGGACTACTCCTCAGCTGCTGTAAATTGTCCTGGAGTTATGATCATTAACACCAGTTGAGCATCTGCCCTGGTATTCTTGGCTTCCAGTTCAAAACAATTGTGTCCCGTGGATGTTCATCGTCAAACAGCTGCTGGGTTTATGCCTATCAGTTTGCTGAGTTTGTAAAGTAGGTTTGCCTCCTTTTAGGATGAGAATTGCTATATAAACACCCACAGCTATTGTTATTTTGATAGCATTTGTCAGTACAGAAGCTTATTTGAAAAAGCAATCGCTTGATTGAAAAGCTACTCAAGGAAGCTATGCTAGAAGAGCTTGTCACATCCAAAAAGGGACTCTGATGGTGTTCAGAAATGTCATGCACCAGAGAAATAAGGAAGCAGATAATACAGGCCTAAGAAAGCAGGATGCATCCCAACTAGAGCTGTTGATAGCTGTTATATAGGTTGCCCTGAGAGAAGGAAGAAGAGGGCATGAGGGAAAGATGTCCTCCTGGATTGCCTGGATGAAGAGATACTCTGTCAACCCTAAACACCCCAGCCCTTACCACAACCACATCCCTCTGAGTCCTCACCCAAGGAAGTAGATGAGATCCCGTCCTGCAGGTCAACAGATTCAGGTTCTTTTGAGCCATGGGGAAATTAATTCTAAACTTGAGGGCCCCTGATAGAGGACATCCTGCAAGCAGCTCCCTGGATATCAAACTGGCGGGGCTCTGCACTGAGGCCTTCTGCTGATCTCTCTGCAGCAATACTGCAATTATAAAAGATGCCCATTGATGTCTTTTGGACCCAATCGAGGTGAGCCTCCCACTCCTCTTTTCTTCTTGGTTTGTATCTAATTTTCTCAACCACAAAGGCTGGAGTGTCTTGGTACCCAGAAGGGAAAACTGGGGCAGAAACAGAGAAAAGGCAAAGTCGTCTAGCAGCAACACCCTAGCAGCTAGTCATCTACAGGGCTAGTGCAAGGATGTTTCACGCCCGAGGCGAAATTTCCACCTTGCGCCCCCTCCCCGCTCCTGCCCTGAGGCGCCCCCCCCCGCAGCAACTCCCCCCTCTGCCCTGAGGTGCCCCCCTTGCGGTAGCTCCCCATCCCCTCACCCTCTGCCCTGAGGCACCCCCCCCTCCCCAGCTCACCCCTGCTCCGCGCATGAGCACCCCGAGCACGCCATCTCTGCTTCACTTCTCCTGCCTCGCAGGCTTGCAGCGCCTAAGCTGATTGGTGCCGCAAGCCTGGGGAGCGGGAGAAGTGAAGCAGCCACAGCATGCTCGGGGAGGAGGCGGGGCAGGGGTGAGCTGGGGAGGGGAGTTCCCCTGCGTGCCGCCCCCCCTTACTTGCTGCAGGCGGCCCTCCCCGTGCTCTCCTGTCCAGCTTCCTCTGCCTAAATGCTGGCGGCGACTGGGATGGACGAAGATCCAGCCGCCACGGTCGCTGCCAAAGAAAATGGCACCCCCCAAATGCTAGAGCCCTAGCCGACTGCCTAGGTTGCCTAAATGGTTGCACTGGCCCTGGTCGTCTAGCAGTACTGAACTGGTTAATTCCACTGAATTTAAGAGAGATTTTTTTCCTTTTGGGTAAACTCAACGAAATTTGGGTGCATGAGGAGGGGTTGTAATTATAAAGGGTTGCTCCACCCAGTTCCTTCGAGAAAGCTCAGAGGGCCAAGGTTTTGAGGAGTTTGCTCTTCCAAGGATGCATACTTCACTCAAAAATGCTAAAATTAAATCTCGTGTCTTTCTCTCAAAGTACACTGAGCTTCTCTTCAATCCTGCACAGTGCTGCTGGGTTTTTGATGTTCTATATAAATCATTTTCCCCCTCTGGCTAACATACAGGTCTAGATATTCTCTTTTTCCTTTTGTTCCTGTAACAAGATTGCTCCAGGACCCACTGACCCAGTGGCAAAGATATGTATCTTTCGCAGAGATGGCTTCACGCTTCACAATTCTAATGGTGATTTTGAATTATACAGCATTCTGGTCCTGGTGACTGGTATTTGGAACTAGGCTCCGCTCTGCTTCTTAGTGTTAATGGTGCATAGCAGCACTGGAGTTTGAGACAGTCAAGGCGTAATTTCATTACTAGAAGTTACTGTAGCTGTCAAGAAAATAAAAGCATTTAAATTATTTTTGTCTCCCTGAATTTAGGACTATAAGTAAAGTGACCTCATGTGGTATGACTGTGGATTAATCCTCACATTAGGAATTCTCCGTACAAATGTAGCAAATAGTCCCAATAAAGGATTGGCTTAAAAGGTATTAACATGCATTTTGCCTTCAGGACATAGACTGCTTGTCATCCACACCACATGTGGAACAAAACATCTACAGGGAAGAACAACAGTATGTATCTGTCTTATTCTTGTCCAGTCACCACATAGTATTTAATTATGAGTAGCCACAAGATTCTTTTAATGGCCAGTAGGATTCTAGCTTTTAAACACTTGGGTATTAAACAGAACCCCAGTATCAGATATGGTTATTTGTTTGCTGGGTTGTACTCTGAGTGCTGCAGCTACCAAAATAAATCCTATCTTTCTTTGATGGCTTCCCTGGATAACAAAACAAAACAGAACAGCTGTATTCAAGGATTTAGTTACCCTGGACAGGAATTTAGATGAATTTTCTTTCATTGCAGGACTCTTTCTGCTACAATATGAAATGCTTTACCTGTTGAATGACTCTATTCAGCTTTGGTTTTTCAATACAATTTCACAGGGTTCTTCCCCTACCCTTTGCTGTACACAGATTGTGCAATCTGCGAAAAGGGCAAATTTATCTGACAATTAAAAGCAGATATCAAATTGACTCTAACTGCTTCTTTCTTGTTACCATATCTTACGTTCAGAGACCATATCAATTGAAATAAAATCCTTTTGCATCTTAGCTCCATGTAGCTTTACATTGAGACATCCTATATTGAAAGGAACACCGGTGAGGGGAATCAGGGCGGGAGGGGAGGTCAATTGTCCATCTGTTCATATATGAATTTAGCCCTTTTGAAATGGGTTTGATTCTTTGGGCTCTTGAAGTCCTCTCTGAAAAACAAAGGCCTTGGTAGTAAAAACTACAGTCCAACAGTCGTAGCCTTGAATCTGGACCTGGAAGGATTGTTAGCAGTGAGAAGGTAGTTGTCTTCTTGTCCCATGGCCTATCATCTGAGACTGTCTATAAGGGTGTCAGTTGTGGTGGGGGTATTTTACTTTTTGATGGACACTGGTTCATCAGGATTGAGCTCCCCATTGTGATAAAAACAAGCAGGAAGTCATGGCCCCTGCCCTGGAGAGCCCATAATAACAGTCTCAGCTGGAGGCAAAGTTCTAGTGTAAAGGTACGAGGTTCCTGTATCATATGTCCATGGAGGCAGGGATAAATCTGCTAGGAAACAGATTTCAGTATAGGGTGACCATATTTCCCTATGCTGAATACGGGACACCTGGTAAAATTACTCGTAGTCAAGCAAGTTCAATGGCAATCAATCAGAACTATGCAGTACAAATGTTCAAATTAACATGAAGTTGCTGAGCTCATTAAAAAGAAATACTGCATAGTTGGATTCTTTTTATTTACCTTCTTGGCTTTAAGGCTTTGGGGTTCACATGGGGAGAGGTGGCATACACACACTCCCATACACCTCTCTCACACATGGAGAATGATTGACTGACCCAACCTGAGCCTCCTTGCCTGGTGCTCCCCATCCTCCATGCCTGGCTGGGCCCTGGGATGGACCTGCCTCTCCTGGTACCATGTTTTCCCAAGGCAACACATGTGGGGGAGAGGGGAGGCTTGCAGGGTCACATGCCCCCCTCCCCAGATTTCTGTGAGGCTTTACACCAGACTGTGGCCAGCAGCAGCAGCATTTTGGCACCATGAGGGAGGGAAGGGATGGGAGCTGCTTCCAGCTGTAGAGGAGGTGGAGGGAAGGGATGACCTGGCCCATGTCTTTGCAGAGCTCTTCTCTCCTCCTGCCCAGGTCAGGACAGGCTGGAAATTGCTTCCCCCTGCCACTCCAAAGCTTAGCTGAAGAGTGGAGAGGCTTCCCTGTGCCAGCGTCGTCCAGGGTTTTCGCACATGCAGGATTCGGCTCCTGGCCAGCACCCCAGGCCAGAGGATCTTGGGTTTTCCTTGGGCACCAGCCCAGCCAAAGGCAGTCGGGGAGGAAGGAGCCTGCCAGCCAGGCTGTTGGTGAGCTGAGCACTCCAAGCAGGGACTGGTTCCCTGCACAACATTCTGAGCAGGATGCGCCCCACCGGGGGGGATATGGAGGAGTTGCAGGGGATGAAGCAGGGAGAGGACAGAGAGAGGAGGAGCACGTAAAGGGCTGATGAATGTGCAGCAGAAATGACATGTTACTGGCCACTGCCTGGCACCTGCCTGCACTCACCAGCCACCACAGCATGCAGTGCGCAGCCAGTGCCAGCCAGAAATGGGATGGGCCCTGCTGGCTGAGAGCTGGCATGCAGTGGAGGCTGCACTGATGGATCAGCAGGGGGAGTGGCCGGCCCCGCATGCTGCAGCTTTGCCCCACCACCAACCTACTGAGCCCCATTGTGAGCCACTGGACCCCCAGTCACTGCTAGTGGGCAGCTGGCTAGCAGGGGTCCACCCAGCAGCAGGATGTGTCAGTACTGACGTGGGGGAGGGGGAAGAGACAGAAAATATAGGACAATTTGCCCATTTTTAAGAAAAAGGACACCTGCAGAAGGGCTTAAATATGGGACTCTCCCTTTAAAAACAGGACATCTGGTCACCTCATTTCAGTATCAATCTTCCAAAGAGTTATTTTAAATAAAGAAGGGGAAATGATTTTATATATAATACCAAAAACCCAGCAACACTATTCAGTAGTGCACTCGAGATAAACACACAAGGTTTAATTTTAGCATCTTCAAGTGAAGTATGCAGCCTTGGAAAAGCAAGCTCCTCAACACTTTGGCCCTCTCAGCTTTCTCAAGAGAACAGCTAGCATTTGCTTCTAAATACAATTTCTGTATTGATAGCAGCACTCTCTTGCTGGTCAGTAATTAGTTTGCCAGTTGACCAGTTGCTCGTCCTTGCCTGGGAGTTCTGAGACTGAGAAGCACCGATCAGTTCATTACAACACAAAGAACTTAATGCAATGTCTTTGAAATACCCACAAACTGAGTTCTTGATAATATGTATGTATAAGCAGTATAATTCCAGAGATCTTGGGGGTCATTCTTTGGACAAATGAGTTTGATTGATTGGAGGATCTGCTGGAAACCTTTGAAAGTACTTAACTCCAGGTTCCCCAAGTATTGAGTGCAGTGAACATATGAGCCGTCCAGCAAGCTTATACAGAGAAAGGCTGCGCTCCACATTTCCAAAGACTAGATCACAGGAAGGAGAATGCCAACAGCCACTAATTGGAGTGCTGCTTCTTTAAAGCCAGCTGGTATTTATTTAACAGTGCTCCAGGCTTGGGGAAACCAACTCTAGACTTTAAAGCCATCCATCCAAACAAAATGTCATATCTTCGCAGCCCACTGGTGGGTAGGAGATCCAGAGCATGATGAAGAGCCTGGTATAATCAACCTTCATTTAACCAAAGTTCAGCAGATGAGCACTGAAGATTTCAAAACATTTTGCAAACACCTCAAGTGAAACAAATACCCATATAGCACTCAGCACCTAGATTGTTCAGTGATTGATGCTTTATGAATTCTGGTATAGAATTCTGGAAGAATTCTATGAAAAGTACTACATGCATTTCCCAGTTAAATAAACTGAGATGGGGAGCGGTGAAGTGACTTGCCTCAGGTCACATAAGTAGGAAGTGACAGAACCAGGAACAGAACCTGAAGTCTTGATTCAGACATCCTGGGCCCAGTTCTTTTCTCAGCAGGAGGAACTCTACATGCAGCGATTAATCTGAAATCACATTTGATTGGTTTGATCCTTTTGATTTTTATTTCTGTTATACCTTTAACCTTGGGCTACAACCCTATAACTCCATTGATTTCAGTGAAATTTCTCCCGACTTCATAGAATCAGGAAAATGTAGAGATGGAAGAGACCTTGAGAGGTCATCTAGTCCAAGTATACCTAAACCATCTCTGATAGGTGTTGGTCTAACCTGTTCTTAAAACCCTCCAATGATGGGGATTCACAACCTCCTGTGGAAGCCTCTTCCAGTGCCTATAGTTAGAAAGGTTTTCCTAATATCTTAGCTAAATCTTCCTTGCTGTAGATTAAGCCCATTATTTCTTGTCCTACCTTCAGTGGACATGAAGAACAATTGATCACCATCCTTTCTGGAACAGCCCATAACATATTTGAATTCTGTTACCAGGGCCCTGTTCAGTCTTCTTTTCTCAAGACTTTAACATACCCAGTTTTTTCAGAGGTCAAGTTTTTTAAACCTTTTATCATTTTTGTTGCCCTTCTCTGGGCTCTGTCCAATATGTCCACATCTTTCTTAAAGATGCCCAGAACTAGACATAATATGCCAGCTGAGGCCTCACCAGTGCTGAGTAGAGCAGAACAACAGACACCATCATTAATTACATGAGTTAGTTGCTCTATATTTGTTTGGATCTTAGAAACTAACCTTGGTGTGGATGCTGCATACAATTAAGCTGTGATCTCCCACACAAGTTGCTTTTTCAGCCACACCTATTCCTCACTATTACTGGTATTACAGATGCCGCAATGTGCTAGGAATTAACCAAACACCTAGTAAGAGTGCTCCTGCCCCAAAGAACTTCTGATCTAAATAGATAAAAGGCAGGAAGGGAAGTGGCTCACCCCACAGTCAGTTGTACTGAACTAGGAATAGAACCTAGAGCTACTGTAGTTTAAGCTAGTACCTTATCTACAAGCTCATGCTGTCTCCAGAGGTAGAGCTAGAGCTAGGGTCTATAGTCTACCAGGACAGTATACCATTCTGTGCTCTAGCAGATAACTCTGTTTACTGCCAAGTGTCAGAGGGGAGCCGTGTTAGTCTGGATTTGTAAAAGCAGCAAAGAGTGCTGTGGCACCTTATAGACTCACATGCATCCGACGAAGTGGGTATTCACCCATGAAAACTCGTGCTCCAATACATCTGTTAGTCTATAAGATGCCACAGGACTCTTTTCTGTTTACTGCTTGCCCCATATTATTTTCAGCACATCTCCTGAAAATGGTTCACTCTCCATAACTTGATTGGCAATGAACAGCTTGGAGTGTACTCAGCAACTCACCAGTGGGATTCTAGTTCTTGTTTTGTACAGTAGAACCTCAGAGTTATGAATATCAGAGTTATGAACTGACCAGTCAACACACACCTCGCTTGAAACCAAAAGTATGCAATCAGGCAGCAGCCAAAACAACAAAAAAGCAAATACAGTACAGGTCTGTGTTAAACGTAAACTACTTTTTTAAAAAAAAAAAAAGGGAAAGTTTAAAAAAAAAGATTTGACAAGGTAGGAAACTATTTCTGTGCTTGTTTCATTTAAATTAAGATGGTTTAAAGCAGCATTTTTCTTCCACGTAGTAAAGTTTCAAAGCTGTATTAAGTCAGTGTTTAGTTGTAAACTTTTGAAAGAACCACCATAATGTTTTGTTCAGAGTTACAAATAACCTCCATTCCCAAAGTATTCATAACTCTGAGGTTCTGCTATACTTCAATTATTTATGTACTTTATTTATTTATTTGCTAATCCCTTTGTGCTGGGGATTGTAATTGCCACTGTAACATAACACTTCAGGCTGGAAGCAGAAGGATCTCAGTTTTCTGACCATTAGGAGGGGAAGAAAGAAAGCTCCTTGTGCCTACCAAGACCATTCCACATGCCCTGCCCCAACCCAGTACATTAGCCATCAGGAGATGCTGTAAGCCATGCAGCTACTATTCTCACCTGGAATCCACATTGTCATCATCTCCTTACTAAGGTCAGGACTCAAATTGACAAGAGTGCACCCAATCTGGATCTCCTGCACATTTGTACAAGGATGCTACTACAGACACTGCTGAGTCTGTTTGACTAGAGGGAGGCTTTAAAGATTAACACATAGGGATACCAACGCCAATCAGAACTACAAATTATATCAGTTAACTTGCAATCTGCTCTTGCACTGCCTTCCTCACTACTACTGCCGCTTAATAAAACCATCCTTTGCCCTGAGATTTTCTTTCCATCCATCTCTCTGGGAACTGGGCATCAGAAATCGGTATATTAACATCTGTTGTAAACCCAAATTCTCGTCATCTCAATTTCAGTGTACAGACAAAGAATGACTCTCCATGGTTATGTGAGTCCATTTTCAGTCGCCTCAATACGTCAACAAGCTGCCACAACCAACCCAGTGTCCATCTGTTATTCCTACAATGCCAGCTATATCATCTTGAGTCACTGTATATTAGATCCAGCTGTTCTGGGTGATATGCTACTTGACCATTCAGCACTTATCTATTAAGAATTCATCAGATGCAAGTTTGACACTGTCTAGTCACTTAAATGCTGTGTTTTCTTGTGTAGGGGGAATTTAAATCCACCTGTTTTAAGCACCAGCACCTGAAGGACCAGTTGGTTCCTGCTCAGTAGCATAAGGCCACCATAATGTCATCAATCAATCTGGCCCTGAAGATTTAGTGAGTTGGTTAGCCTGGAAGGTGTAGTTCACTGGCTTAAGTATCAAGCTTAGGCTGCCTGGAGCCCTAGGACCCATGGGTTTAAATCCTAGGAGGAGTCGCTAATGCTTTCCAGTCTCAGTCTAAGGTGATATCAAAGGGATGGGTGTTAGTGTCTAGAGAGAAAAAAATGGGTATTGTGTAGCAGCCCTGCTCCTAGAGGAAAGATGTAAAATGCCCGAGATTGAAGTGTTCTCCGACTGGTGTTTGAATGTTATAATTCTTGATGTCTGATTTGTGTAGACACTGTCCAGTTTGGCCAATGTACATGGCAGAGGGCATTGCTGGCACATGATGGCATATATCACATTGGTAGATGTGCAGGTGAACAAGCCTCTGATGGTGTGGCTAATCAGGACCTAATCACATCAGCCACACTCATTTGGGATGGCAACACCCATTTTTTCATGTTCTCTGTGTGTGTGTATATATATATCTTCCTATTGTATTTTCCACTGCATGCATGCATTGAAGGGGGTTTTAGCCCACAAAGCTTGTGTCCAAATAAATTTGTTGTCTGCAAGGTGCCACAAGTACTCGTTCTTTATACCTAAGGGTGGGTCAATGCTTCAGGTTTTGGTAGTTATCACAGTCAGGGACATGATTTGTGACTGATATAGCTGTGCTACTCCTGGGCTTCCTGCTGCTCCCCCTCTCTGGGGGACAAAGGTGGCTTTTTCCCACCTTCCCAGCAATGGCTTTCTGGGGCAGCTTCCTCTAGCTCCTGTGTCTGGTGCCTGACTCCTTTTGTCAGCTCAGGTGGCCTGGTGGAAGAAGCAATGACCGGTTCCCTCTGCTCTGGAGAGTGGTTGGCCTGCTGGCTCAGGCCAGGCCTGCTGCTGGTGCAGAAGGTGTGAATGAGAGCAGAATCAGACCTGCAAACTCTGGTGTTGTCTCTACCCAAAACCAAAGAGCGTGTAATGCTAGCTCAGGGTAAATACACAGCTTCTGTCTTATGCTTCATCTCCGGACTCCTGTGTGTTCAAGCTGGTATCAGGGTAGTGCCAGTGTTACCTTTGTCTTGCCTTCTAGCACATTGCCTGGAGCTGGTACGTTTATGTAGTTACCTAGGGTCTTTCCCCTGTGTTCTTCTGTACAAGCTACAGCCAGGCATGGAGTTGAATACTCAAAGGGCTTCTTTTGGGCAGACTGCAGAAGATAGGGGGCACCCAGTTTGGGGGCCTGAGACAACAAGGGGAATTGTCAGAACAGAATGTGGATACTACTGCTTCAAAAACCTGCTCTCAGCATTCACTTCTGACAACATTGTTTGATGCCTCTGCTCAGCTGGGTACCCACATCCTGGGATTTCCAAAACCTCCCTACTGTGGGAGACTCTATTGCTGTTTCTTACTGTGTCTAAATCGCCCTGCTGCTGTCTTCCACTGGGATATGACAAACCCAAGATGGGTCTCTTGTGTCCTGCTGTGACAGTACAACAAACTCATCTGCTCCTGCAGTGATAGAAAAGCCTCAGTAATAGATTGTGGGAGAGGGGAGGGGAACTGGTCACTGTCTTTTAAAAGTTGCCTTAAAGCAGCTTTTCACATTGTATGCTTGTATGTGGAGCTTTATGTATGCCAACAAAGATCTTTGACAGAACAATTATGGCAAAAACTCTGGTAAAAGTCTGTGAAGATTTCCATACCTTCCCCCTCCTCCCCGCCACACACACATTTTTTCTGCAGGGCAGGGGAAACAGGGCCCTGTGTGAACAGTGACTGTCTGGAGGACACAAGATTGTTTTTAGTCTGGGGACATTCATAAGAATGGCATGTTTAGATGAATCTACAATCTTAGTGAAACTGATTATGAGGAACAGCTGGTCTTGCTAGAAAAGGAAGTCAGATAGTGGGATGCCAGCTGACAGACTAAACAGAGTAGGCCTGGCTCTCTTCCCACTTACAGCAGCATAAATTATGAGTAATCCTAATTAAGTCACCATTTGTCTAGGTGCTAGTAAATCCATTTTTAAAAGGAGGCTGGACCAACCCAGAAGAAAGATTCAGAGGAGTAATGCCCTGGTTACTTTGGGCCCAATCCTGAGACATGGCTGCAGGAGCTCAGCACCTCTCAGGATTTGGCCCTTCTCCCCTAAAACAAATTGCATGTAGTTTAGTTCTTTATGAGGGTTTTCATCTGCTAGAGAATCCTGGGAACCCAACTGATAAAGAATCATGCCACAAACAGTGATAAGGCTCATGAATAATATTTTTCACAGCAAGGACTCCTAATCAGGAGCACCGTGAGCCATCATTTCATGCTCGATGAATCCTTCTGGAGGGGATGCAGCCGATATAAGTGGGCAAGACGAATCTCTGTGCCACACTAAAGGCCTTTAACCATAAACACAGGAGTGCACCAATCACAACAGCAGTCCTAGGTAATGTGTCTGATGATGTGCTGGCCTGCATGGAGTGTGAGAGATGCCAGAAGTGAACTAAACAGCCAGGTCTTTGTTGTTGAGGCCATGTGGAAGCTTTCTATGAGAAAACATAAGCATGTAACAAAGTTACACACAGCCTGCGTAAAAGACAAAGCTTCAAAATAAAATCTGGCCTCTTGATTTTCAGAATCAAACATTCATTAGTTATTTGCAGTAGGGCTTCGGGCTAGTTACTGTACTAACAGAGTAAGAAGAGATAGTCCCTGCCACAGACAGCACACAATCTAAATAGGTTTCCGAGGGGTAGCCATGTTAGCCTATATCAGCAAAAACAACGAGAAGGCCTTGGGACACCTTAGAGACTAACAAATTTATTTGGGCATAAGCTCTCATGGGCTAGAACCCACTTCTAGCCCACGAAAGCTTATGCCCAAATAAATTTGTTAGTCTAAGGTGCCCCAAGGACTCCTTGTTGTTTTTACAATCTAAATAGACAAGGCAGAGAAAGGGCAGGATAAAGGCAGTATTAGTGTTATCCCATTTTACAGGGGAACTTTATACAGAGAGATTATGTGATTTATCCAAGATCACACAGGAAGTCTGTGTCAGAACTGGAGAATGACCCCTGAGCCCGGTCCAGGGCCTTAACCATCAAACCATCTTTAAAATACTCATCTGCTAAATCTACCAGCACAAAATACCCCACAATGTTCCCAGTGATATGGATCCCCCAGACCTAAAGCTAGACATAGCAGGAACCAAGTCTGTACTGAGTGGGCATACAGCATCAAGAGAACCACAGCAATAAATAAGGAGCTGGCAGCCAGCAGAACCATTATTGCCCATTCCCAGACATTCAACATAAGAGGAGAATGGTGTGATGGTGGGAAACTTCATTGACTTGAAATTGCACCTCTCACACCAGGTTTCAATCTAGTCCAAGGAGTATTTGCCAGTTGGGGCCACAAAACTAAAAGATTTTTCAAACTAAAACTGTGTAATGTTATTTACCACACATCTCAGTCCTGACACCCCCAAAATGGAGCCACCTCCCTGTCTAGTGCTTAGAATATGAGAATGGCGATCAGGTGGTCTAATTTCTTGCTGGGGTTTGCAAAGGTGTCCAAGGAAGTCATCTATCCTACAAGGAGTCCTTGTGGTATCTTAGAGGATAACACATTTATTTAAGCATAAGCTTTCGTGGGCTAAAACCCACTTCATCAGATGCATGGAGTGAAAAATACAGTAAGCAGTGTGACAAAGCTCTGTCCGTGTTTCCTGGATCTTGTATTCCCTGATGGATTTCACTAGCTCAGAGGCTCACTGTGACCCTCCACTTACCCCTTCTCTCTCTAGAGAGAAGGGTCATAGTCTACTAAGCCATTTTCACCATAAGCCAGCGAGGGAGGTGAGGAGACACTATACTCCCTTGCACAGTCTCTGTTCTCTCCCAGTCTCAGTGATTAATCAGGGGGACAAAGGAGGGGTCCCAGTCCCACCCTCTACTCCAGGCTCCAGCCCAGGGACCCTAATAGTATCAGCTATGGTAGTTGACCTTTTAGGAACAGGACACATACAATTCCCTGGGTTACTTTCCCACAGCAGCCCCCCCCGGCTTCCTCAAGCTCCACTTCACCCTTACCTCAGGGCCTCCTTCCTTGTGCCTGATATGGTGTGTACAGCTCAGTCTCTCCAACAGCACAATATCTCACACCTCCTTGCATGCACACCCACCTGACTAACTGGGAGGCTTTTAACTACTTTCAGCCAGCCCCTGATTGGCTTCAGGTGTCCCAATCAACCTAGCATGCTCCCTGTCTTCTGGAAAGCTCTTACTTGGCCCCAGGTGTCTTAACTGACCTGGAGCAACTGCCATTTACTTATCCTGGTACTGGGGATTTGTTTAACCTGGGGCTAATATATCTATCTCCCACTACTTTTCCAAATCCATCTGGCCTTGCCCCGTCACATCAGTATATATACACAGCACATGAAAAGATGGGAGCTACCTTACCAAGTAAGGGGTCAGTGCTAATCAGGCCAATTCAATTAAGGTGGAAGTGGCCTGTTCTCAACAGTTGACAAGAAGGGGTGAATATCAAGAGAGGGAAAATCCTCGTTGTTTTTGCTGATACAGACTAACATGGCTACCACTCTGAAATTTATCCAACTGTAACAGGCTTTTGGTGGGAGCTGGATGCTTCTCTCTCTTAGGCACCTTTGAAAATGCCAGCCTCTGTTTTAGACTGTGCCGTTGGCTTGCTGTGTGACCTAGGGCAAGTCACTGAACCTACCTGTGCCTAAGGTCAGTGCTCCTTGTCATAAACAGATAGCTAAGGGTTAATGTCTCTTTCACCTATAAAAGGGTTAACAAACAGTGACCTGACACACCTGACCAGAGAACCAATCAGGAGACAAAATACTTTCAAAACTGGGTGGAGGGAAGTTTGGGTGTGAGTTCTTTGTCTTGGTTTGGTGACCCTCTCGGCTATGAGAGTGATCTCTCTATCTCCAGGCTTTCTAATCTTCTGTTTCCAAGTTGTAAGTACAAAGATAGTAAGACAATAGGTTTATATTGTTTTTTTGTATTTACATGTGTGTAGTTGCTGGAATGTTTTAAATTGTATTCTTTTTGGATAAGGCTGTTTATTCATTTTTTCTTTTAAACAATTAACCCTGTATATTGTCACCTTGATACAGAGACCGTTTTATGTCTTTTTCTTTCTTTTTATATAAAGCTTTCTTTTTAAGACCTGTTGAATTTTTTTTTTTTTAGTGGGGCTCAAGGGGATTGAGTCTGCAGCTCACCAGGGAATTGGTGGGAGGAAGAAGACAGGGGGGAAGAGAGAATCTCTTTGTGTTAGATTTACTAAGCCTGAATTTGCATAACCTCTGGGTGAGGGGAGAGAAATATTTGATTTCTCGGTGCGGTGTTTCAAGGACTTGAAGCAGGGAATCTCCTAGAGTACCCAGGGCGGGGAAATCTGGGAGGAGGTAAAGAGGGGGAAGGGAAGTGGGTTATTTCCCTTTGTGGTGAGACTCAGGGCATCTGAGTCTTGGGGTCCCCCCCAGGGAAGGTTTTGGGTAGACCAGAGTGAGCCAGACACTGGAATCTTGTGGCTGGTGGCAGCGATATCAGATCCAAGCTGGTAATTAAGTTTGGAGGTTTCATGCTAGCTTCTCATGTTCTGAACTCTAAGGTTCAGATCTGAGTAGGAAAGTTATGACACTCCTATACTATGATAATAGGTGCCAATTCAGACATAAGGGACTCTCATCCAGGACAAGAGTCAGATGGGTGAAAGCTTTCCCCTTACACCGACAGTGGCTCAGCTTTAATACATTGGCAGCATTCTGTGCCAGTGCAGATATGCATGAAAGGGAAAGGGTGCAAGGAGACTCTCAGCCCCTTGCAGGGGCAGAGCACAATGGTGTCCTCACATCCCTGGGTGGCAAGGATTCCCCAGGGCTAGTGCTGCTGCCTATGCCAGCATCTCCAAAGGGTTCTGGGAGGGGATGGGGCCAGGTCTCCTCCCTGAACTGGAAAGTGGAGCTGGCCAGGTGCAGACAGGAGAGGATATCACACTTGGAGCTCTGGGAGGCATTGTGTCTCAGCCAGTTACTGTACCTCCCAGAGCCCTCAATGGAACAGAGCATCTTTTCCCTGTCCCCAAAGCGGGTGAGTATATGCCAGAGGCAAGACCATGGGATGTAGTGGCTAGGACCAGTATTGTTAAAATTGTTCTGATATGTTTACTGCTAATATTATTGTTTGGGTTAACTAGCCCATTGCACAACTGCACTTTGGATAATCCTGGTTGTAAGTGTACACACTGCAGCACTCCATGCAAAACAATGTTTGACTGTAATCTCTCCTAACTGTGTGGCTGGAGCTGGGTGGGAAACCAGCTTCCTGTCCCATGAAAATTTGAGATAATGAAAAAAGTCCCCATTTGGCACAAAATGTGAAAATCTTGAAAATGTTCAGAAGCTGGAAAAACAAACCAGTTTTGTGTCAATCAATATACTGCATTCTGATCATTTTGAAACGTTCCATTTTGATTTCAACCATTTTTGTGTATTTTTTTTTACCATAGTTTAAATTTCAAAATAACAAGTTGTTTCAAAGGGGAGAACTGGAATTTTTCCACTTAGAAGATATCACAACAAAACAATGACAACTGCAAAAGAAAAATTTGAGTTGAAAAATTCATTGACTCCAGGTTTCTCAGTAAAAAAATCAGTTTCAATGAATCAGCATTTCCAATGAAAATTGTTTTGTTGAAAAATTCCTGACTAGCTGTAGTGGCAATCCCATTCCAACAGCTGCCATCCAATAAGATCAAGACTAGGCACCTCTTGTCGGAATCTGTCACCCACACAAGCATGGGAGGGACCTTGCAGCGTAAGGAATGGACTATGCAAGTTCTCTTATGTTTCCCAGATTCAGTTGCAGTCCACCATGCTCCTGGCTTCCTCAAGGAATCCTCTTGGTTTTTGCCCTATGGCTGGGCTTCCAAATGGGCTGTCTTCATTTGTGCTATTGTTTCCCAGCCTGCCCACCCTGTGTGAACCTGTCACTAGGATGAGCACAGGAAATTGAGGGCGGCGAATGGAACTAAGGAGTGTGCATCAGCCCACGTGCATGTCCAGCTGTCTCAGGTCAATGCCTCATCAGCCAGTTACAACTACAATATCCAGGGGAAGAGAAGTCACAGATGAGGCTGCCAGGACTGTGGTCAATGGTGTAGGGATATGTAGCAAAGTTATCACTCTCCAGCACACCTGCTTGTGGCCAGATTTAGTGCTGCAGCAACTTTGTCTCAGTTTTCCCAGCGTTTGACCTATTCCAGCTTAATGGAGTCCAACCTCTTCTGGAGGCCTCTGAGCCCTTTACCAAAATGCAACAAAAATTTGAAGACAACCAACCCTTGGCTCAGCTGGCTGCCTCTACCTCACAGGCAAGCCTTGGCCACTATAATCTGTCACCACACTCCTGTGCCTCAAACAAAACCCCACTGGCCAGGGGCTGGCACATTCCTTCCCTTACTCAGGGGGTCAGACAGGCTGCGGCTCATCAGGGATCCTAACTCCCATCAGGCTCCTAACCATTCACACGACAGCCTGTCTGCTTTCCTGCCTCCACAAGCCTCCATCTGCTGGAGTTCCCCCTTTTTCCTTTTCTTAAGATTAACAGCCAAGCCAGAGGTAACAGGAGGTGGCTAATTCAGCCTCAGGTGGCAGGTTAACCCTTTCCTGTCGGGGACAGGGTTTACATACTTCATCACAGGAGGCGTTCAGGGGGATGGTAGCACTTGCAGATTTATTTCTGAAAGACAGTGCCAGGAGAAGGTTTAGTTAGTGCCTGAGGAGAGTTAAATAGAACGTCCTACCACTGAGTAGTTAACTAAGTCATATATTATCACTATGCAAGTTTTACATGACACTAATCTTTTAACGAGCTCCAAGACAAAGCAGATATTTCAATGTTAAAGATACGAAGAAATCAATTCCCTGTACAAGGTAGGATTGTGCCTTACTGGGGAAAAGTTGTATTTTCTATTCATATTTGGGCCCTTGATGGTCATAGAATCCCAGAATTGAGTCCCCTAGGATTATAGACTTGCTCCAAACAATGACCATAAGCAGCCTGGAGAGCAGGGATCCCAACCATGTCATAGAGTAGAGGAGACGCAAACCCCACCTAAAATGTCAAAGAAATTAGAAATGGAAAAGAACTGGAGACGATTTAAATCCATGCCCCTCAAAGTGCAGGATTGCTTCACATGCTGTTGTTCCCTAAATTCTCCAGTGCTTTGACAGGGGCAGGTTTAAATGACTTTAGCCATTTTGCAGGCCCAGAAGTAGCACTCCCAACTCTTGTTCCAGAGGACTAGTACTACCTGAAAAATTCGGCACATGGAGCAGTGATCTGAAGAAGTGCAACAAGAGACAGTAATTAGATTTGATAATTTTTTTAATCTCCACTGGGTTGGAATTAGTTACTGAACTGATCCATGGGACACTCCAACTATATGCTGTAGTGTTGGGTACATATGTTCTTTTAGTCTCTCCTACATCTGGTCCTTTGCCTCAACTCTGTCTCCCAGTTTTCCTCGATAACACAGTTTCTTTAGGGGCTGCTAGACTGCCAGAGACTATCCTGGCCACGGCTGTCTTCAGGGTTTTCCTCTGGTTTTCAGTATTCAAGAGGGAATCAGATAACAGGCATCAGGGTTAATTAATTACCTGCACCTTTAACTAGCCAGAACTGCTAAGGCAGAAATAGGGAGGGCCTGGGCACCTAGCGAAGGGGTACTGCACTTTGGGCACAGTTGCCAAAAAATTCAGAAGTATCACCTAATTTTTGGAGTCCCGCTTTAGACACTTATAGTAACATTCCTGTCTCAGGAGCAAGATCTTCTCTTGGGCTAAAGAGAAGGACAATTAATATAGGCCAACATGTTCAAAAATGACCACTGATTGCAGGTGCCTGTATTTTTGAAAGCCCAGTTTAAGATGCTCTCACTGCTATAGTATGTTCCCTCCAAAGATCTCAAAGTGTTGTACAGATGTTAATAAAGTGAGTTTCCCAATGCCAAAATGAGGTAATGAAGTATTATTAGCCCCATTTTAGAACTAAGAAAACTGAAATGCAGAAGTATTAGGGGTCTTGCCTAAGTCAGAGAGACAGTATCTGGCAAAACTGGGAAGACAATACAAACCTTCTGGCTTCCAATCCTGTGCGATAGGCATAAGATCATTCCTTCCTCCCAAAGCTAAATGTAAATATAGCTTTTTCCCTCAAGCTAATCAGGTCATTCAGGCAAATATTTGGAAAGACAAACAGATGCAGCAAACCTGCAGCAGAAGGGAATGAGTGACAACTTGTCTGTTGAGTATCACATGAAAGATTTAGGGGTGGGTTACCCATCAGATGAACAAGGCTTTGCTTATGTCTTGGAACTTACATACTAATGGTGGAATGTTCAGTTGGGCTCCTGCCCATGAGACTTGTGTGTCAAAGTATCAACTCCATTTTGGTTGGCACCGTCCATTTTGTGTGCTAACTGTCATTTTGTGTTCCGTGTTGAGGAGAAACTGTCTAGGCCTGACAAGGTCAGGCTGCTCTAGACACTGCATGTTCATATCCGGAGGGGGCTCAGAAACAGCTAACAATGAAAGAGCCAGCAAGGGCATCAATATTTAATTACTCCTCCCTACTGGAACAATGGCTTTTCTACCAGCAAAATCAGCAACTTTGAATGGAATCTACACAGAAGCCTGTCTGGGAGCAAGGAGCTGGAACTCACCAGTCTAAACTCTTAGCTGGGAGAGGTGCAGTTTCTGCACCTGACTAATGGGGGAGATTTTATTTAAGGAGGAGTCCTGTCAGGCTGGGTGTTGTCTCCTTGGGGTTCAGGATAGTTATTTTAGGATAGTCCCTAAACATGTATTCTGGGATGGGGAGTTTTGCCTGGTCCCTGGGGGCCTTTTTGTAAGTTAATAAAGAAGCAATTGTTGAGACCTGATGTGTATTGTGCTCCCTGCATGCCCTGAGCAGCTGTAACATATTGGCGATGAGGTGCCCTGACTGACACCTGCAAAGAACTGTACGTGAATGCAGTGCTGTGGTGCTCCTGAGGAGCTGCTTCCCAGGACTGGCTGTTTTCCTGAAAGGGGAGATGGGGCCTTGCCTCCCTGACAAGCAGGGGAAGTGTGGAGATGCAGACTCTGGGTTCTTCAGCCACACAAGGGAATGGCGAGCCATGGCAGGGTGGATGAATTTGACCCTCAGAAGGACACCTGGACACACTATATAGAATGTGTCTGCTGTTACCTGTTGGCTCATGGTGTCACGGGCGAGACAGAATGGAAGTTTATCCTCCACAGTGTTGAGAGTTGTGAGACCCGTGGACTCATTCGTAATCTCCTGGAGCCCAGAACTCCGGAAACAGTGACATTTGATGGTTAAAAGCAGCAACAGATCATTACAAACCAAAACCGTCTGTTAGTATGTTGCGGTTCAAGTTTAACTCCTGCGTCAGGGCACCTAATGAATCCATCCCGCAGTTCGTGGCAAATCTATGCCAGCTGGCAGTAGGGACGGCCTAGGCCCCAGCACGCCAAGCGCATGCTTGGGGCGGCAAGCTGTGGGGGGCGCTCTGCCGGTGCCGCGAGGGTGGCAGGCAGACAGCCTTCAGCGGCTTGCCTGCGGAGGGTCCGCTGGTCCCACGGCTTCAGAGGACCTCCCGCAGGCCTGTAGGAGGTCCTCCGAAGCCGCGGGACAGCGGACTCTCCGCAGGCAAGCCGCCAAAGGTTGCCTGCCTGCCATGCTTGGGGCGGCAAAATGCCTAGAGCCACCCCTGGCTGGCAGCCCAATATGAATTTGGAAATGGTTGGGAGGATATGTTGTGCAACTGCATTGTTTGTGGCATCAGTAATGAAGCTAGGCAGTGAAGGAGTCTTGCAGAGCCTACTCTAACACTCCAGAAGTCCATGACTATTGCTCTGGCACTGGAAATGGGTGCCAGAGGCACCCATGAGCTTTCCCAAATCCCTTCCAAGTGGATCAGCAAGTTGGGGGATAGGAAAGGGACAGGCAAGAGATGTCAGGAAAGTCCAACCTCCAGATATGCTAATGTTAGAGGGAATAGAGAGTGCTACTGATGTGCAGGGGTGGGGCGGGGGGATCATTCTCACATGGAGTGCAGGCATAAAGATTCAGAGTGTCATTGTAAAAAGAAGAGACATATGTCTAAGTGCTGCAGAACTAGAGGCAGGGAATGTGCGGATACCTGGAAGAAGAGAGAATAGGACATACCATGTGGAAGGAGCGTCAGCTGGGGTTGGGGTCCCTGAACTGGAGAAGGAGTCAGATGGTGTATGCTCTCTTGAATCAGAAGAACTCTTCTAAGTAACCAATCCTAGTCAAGCTACAGTTGAATAAGCAGAATGCAAAAATGGAGCTTGACACAGGGGCAGCAGCTCTAGTGCTGGGGCAAGACACCTACGAAGTTGTTGCTGATGTGTGCCCCAGCTTGACTCTGTCCCCTACCCAAGCTACTCAAATCCCTCACCAGGGAGAACATTCCTAAACTGGGGAGGGTGGAAATCAAGGTGAGGTATGGGCCTCAGAGGGCTCATCTCCCTTTCTTTGTAGTAGCTGGACCAGGACCAAGCCTTTTTGGATGGAATTACTCTCCACCTTGAATCTGGACTGTAAAAGACTCCTGGGACCCTTGTATCACAAAAGTGCAGGAGTGATCAGTGACCTTTTGGAAAAACATGAGCAAGTAGAGAAGACCTGGGAGAACTCTGGAATTTCCAGGTGAAAATAAATATAGATTCCATTCCATACCCTCGGTTTTGCAAGGCCCGCCCTGTTCCTTATGCTCTACAAGCCAGAGTAGGAGAGGAACTGCGGCATTTAGAAACTGCAGGGATTATCCAGAGTGAAATTCTCTGAATGGGCTGCTCTGGGTGGTACCTATAGTAAAAGCTGACAGCTCCTGGTGTATACACTGCAATTACAAACAAACTGCAAACCAGGCTACCCACTTGGCACAATATCCCATTCCTTGACTAGAAAAAATTTACTACAAGCTGGCAGGTGGAGTCTCATTTTCCAAGATAGACATGTCGCATGCTTACCAACAGTTAGTTCTGGATGAAGACTTGCAGGCTGTGTTCACTATCAATACACATAAGATACACTATAGGCACACCCACTTCTCATTCAGGATTTCCTCTGCTTGTGCTATCTTCCAGTGGGTCATGGAAGGATTATTGGCTGGATTGTGCCATGTCATGGTATACCTAGATGATGTTTTTGTGACAAGGGAGACAGAAGTGGAGCATCTAGAGTGTCTAGAAAAAGTCCTACAGAGGTTAAGAGAAACTGGATTATGATTCATGCACTAAAGATGTGTTTTCATGGCCAAGGAGGTGGTTTATTTAGGACATGGTGTTTTGGGGAAAGGACTGCAACCACTAAAAGAGAAGATAAAAGCCATCAAAGAAGCTCCAGCTGCGAAAAATGTGATTGTGCTCAAGGCGTACCTTGTCCTTTTAAACTATTATGAACGATTCCTAGCAAATCTGCCAGTGTCAGCTGCCCGCTTCATGCATTGCTCAAAAAAGTGTCAGAGTGCATAGGGTAAGGATTAGATCATCTTCAAAGAAACTAAAGCATTTCTGAAGTCAGCCAAACTCCTGGTGCATTTTGACTCAAGTATGCCTTGTTACTTACTTGCAATACTTCACGCTATGGAGTGGGTGCAGTACTTTCACACTGAATGGAAGATGGGACTGACAGGCCCATCTGCAATGCCTCATGCTCCTTATCTTTGGCAGAGCAACAGTATTCCCAGTTAGATAAGAAAGCTAGTTATTGTCTTTGCTGTCAGGAAGTTCCATCAGTATCTCTATGGGCAACAATTCACTATAACAACTGACCATACACCACTTCTAGGATTTCTGGGGGAGGCCAAAGCTGCTCTCCTTTTGGCTTCTGCCAGGGCCGGCTCTAGCCATTTTGCTGCCCCAAGCACGGCAGCACCCCATGGGGGGTGCTCTGCCTCTTGCCGGTCTTGGGGCTCCGGTGGACCTCCCGCAGGTGTCCCTGCGGAGGGTCCGCTGGTCCCGTGGCTCAGGTGGACCTCCCGCAGGCATGCCTGCAGAAGCTTCACCGGAGATGTGGGACCAGCGGACCCTCCGCAGGCTCGCCTGCGGGAGGTCCACCGGAGCTGCCTGCTGCCCTCCTGGCAACCGGAAGAGCGCCCCCCACAGCATGCCGCCCCAAGCACACGCTTGGCACGCTGGGGCCTGGAGCTGGCCCTGGCTTCTGCACACCTGCAATGTTGAGCTTTATTGCTAATAGGCTACCAATATCAGCTGATCTATAAGCCTGGACTGGCAACTGCTAATGCAGATGGCCTCAGTTGGCTGCTGGTGGTTAGAACACCAGAAGACATTCCTGTACCTCAAGTGGTGCTCGCTTTAGCCAGAGCAGAAGAAGCTCCACAAACAGCTAAGCAGATCACTCAGTGGACTAAATGAGATCCTGTTCCGTCTCAGGTCTCATTTTGTACAGAATGGATGGCTTGAGTTGATGGGATCTTTGGACATACATCCTTATTTTCACTGGCCTTTGGAACAAAGTCTCCAAAGTGGAGTTCTCCTCTGGGCATCACAACTCTTAATACTTCCCCAGGCAAGAAAGTTAATACTGGAGGAAGACCACAGAACTTGCTGTGGGAAGACTCGAATGAAACTGTTCAGAAGTTACATCTGGTGGCCAAGCCTAGAGAGAGAGAGTGAGCAAACAGTACTGGGCTGTACCACATAACAACAGTTAAGAAAATTGCCTCTGGTAGCAGACTTATCACCATGGCAATGGCCAGGAAGGCCTTGGATGAGACTACACATAGACTATGCTAGTCCCTTCCCTGGGTCAATGTTCCTTGTTGTGGATGCACATTCTAAGTGGATGGAAGTCATTTTGGTCAGAGTAGCTACCTCATTTATAACTATTGAGGAGCTTTGTTTCTTATTTAGAACACACGGACTTCCTGAGACTGTGGTCTCTGACAATGCTAGTGTTTTTACTATAGAGGAATTTCGGGCCTTTTTGAGGGCTAATGTGATGAATCATATCACATCTGCTCCCTACCACCCATCCACAAATAGGCTGTTCAGTCCTTTAAGAATGGACTTAGAAGGGTTACTGAGGGGTCACTGCAGACCAGGCTGTCTCAGTTTTTGAGTAATTAGAGAACAACTCCTCATGCCATAATGATGGTATCGCCTGTGGAAGTACTGACGAGGCAGTCAATATGTACCAGCTGGAGTTTCTTGAAACCTTGCTTGGAGAAACAAATACGTCAAGATCAAGAAAATATGAAATACAATCATGACCATCAACAGGGCACACACTTTTTGACTCTTGGAGTTCTCCTTTGGGGTTGCAACTTTGTGGAAATGCCCAAATGGCTGCCTGGCATGATCGTAAAAGCTACAGGAAGCAAGGAACCTGAGTCAGGCTCAAAGGATTCCAGCCAGAGGATCAGCAGATGCTACTTTTCCTGTGATTAACCCAAGTTCTGAGTTGGAGAGAGAGTCTACTCCTGTTGGAGCAGGTACTGGAGTGGACCTCTCAAGAGACCCTCAGTCTCATTGAACTAGGGTGCCTATAGCATTTTCTCCTTTCCAGGGTATGCCAGGAATATTTATTCCAGTCTGCCACCACTCCATGAGACAACACAAACCCCTAACCTCTTGACTCTGTAGATAGTGGCAACGGGTGACTTGTGTAGAATAATCACCTTTTTCCTTTTTTGCCACATGAGATCAGGCAGTCTGCCCAGGACCTCTAGTTAGAGTTCCAGTTACTATACTGAGTTCTTGATTTTCCTATCAAGAAACTTGTGTTGAACTTTGAGGGGGAGGGATGTTGTATGCTGAGGTTCAGGAAAGTTATTTTAGGATAGTCCCTAAACATGCATTTCAGGTTGAGGAGTTTTGCCAGGTTGCTGGGGGCCAACTGGTAAGTTATAAAGAAGCACTTGTTGAAACCAGACTTGATGTGTTTTGCTCCCTATGTACCCTGAGTAGCTGTAACAATGGGGGAGGCTGACCAATGGCAGAAATAGAACAACCAAGCCCAGAAGACAGGAAGGGCTGCCTGGCTATGGACTCTGGCCAAGCTTAGGGCTTGGAGGAGTGGTGAGCTCTGACCAGGGGACTTGCATTTAGAGATTTGTTGTTTTCCAAAGGTCTCTTAACACTCTACTGCTCTTCAAGAGTAAAAGTCTCCGTGGTTAAGAAATTCCTCAGCTAAGCCTGCAGTGTCTGCCTTACTGTCACATTATCCCTGAAGAGGTTAATTGAGAAACCAGAGCTCCCACAGCTAGGTGGACTCTGAAGGAACCTGTCTAAGCAACTGGGGGCTCGGGAGGGCTGTGGCAGTGATTTCAGAGCCTATGGTGACTGAATGGCAGGGTCCCTCTGCCCAAGGAGGGTGTCAGGGATGGAGGGCCTGATCCTGGGAATGTGCCCAAAAGAGACAGAGCTAGGAACAGTGACCAATCAGTACACAGATCCAGGGGAGCTTGGAAGCACCTGGGCCCAGGGCCGGGGTCCATTCACAGCAGACTGGTGTTTGTCCAGTGAGAAGGACTGGACCAGGTTATAACAGTATGGCCAAGGTCTTCCATCCAGGTTCCCCAGTCACTGTAGTAACAATGATCAGAGCTGCCCGATGCTACTACTGGAAGTGTGAGTCCTCCCACTTTCTCTCAGCTATATGGCATGGTGTTATTCTTGTTTGCCTAGCTGCCTGGAGGAAGTGATATCCAACAGTTCAACAGGCCAAACATCTCTCTCTGGGAAGGCTGTAGGGAGAGTCTAAAACCAGAATGAGAGCACATTAATTTCATTGCCTTTACTCTCCCTATTAGGGAATTGAGCAGGCACTTCCTTATGGCCAGGTTCTGTAACAGTGGTATAATAGTCAGCTTGTAGCTATTGAGAGAGACTAATCCACATGTATGTGAAAGCACAGTCCTTCCAGCTGGAGCCCTGAAAGTCCCTGAAGAAAGACTAGATGAACTTTAGCTGTGATGTATTTTGTAGGCTGAGGTCAGTGATATTAATAAGAAGTTAATTCATACTAAACAAAATGTACTCCTACCCCATAACAATCTTCCCACTTTGTTAGTCCCATAAGTAAGTATTGTGAGAGCTAGGTTTTTGAAGAACTGAACATCAGGTGTTCGTTTTGATTTTTATGCTCTAGGGCTGAACCCTGATTTACCCATTTGGACTTAGGCCTAGGTGATATGTTTCCTACAGGCATCCAACTGCGCTATTCCATTTTTTCAGATGCTGCAAGATTCTTTTCTATTTTATGCAATCAGTCATCCCACTGACATTTAAGGAAATGATGTACTGTCTTCCCATTGTGTATAAATCCTTTCCTTTTCAAGCAAATGTTATCTACTTTTTTCCTAATCCCTCCTCCAGCCAGGATAGCACTGTATTATCTTGTTTCATACCCTGTTGGTCAATCTCTCTTGACTGTAAGAAGGTAGGAAACACAACTGAGTTTCCCACCTCTGTAATTTTCTCCATCAGATCAACTCTTTTGGTACATTAGACAAGTTCAAATGTAACACGTTCAACAGCATAAACAGGGCAACTTGTTTTTACAACTGTCAAAAGAATTCCTGAAAAAAACCCTAAGAGCACTGATATTCTGAGAATTGAGTAGCCTGTGGGTCCCTGGGGAGTCAGGAGCAATATTTTTAAAAAGGCAAGAGCAGCTGGAACATTAATGTAACTGGCCAGGATTTGATGAAAAGATGTCAAGTATTTGCAGAGATGAAGAAACAAGGTTCACTCTATGGAGATTACTTTTCTAATTTCTGGAAGCAGAATAAGACTCTCATTTCTCTGCCTGAGATAAACAGTGACTTTGTTTGACTGTTTCTTTTTTAAATAAACAGTTATACCAAATTTTTTACTCTTCTCAGGTTTGCTCTTTTGGCAGATATCTGTATGTTTAGCCAGCATTATGGTTGCTTTTACATGGAAGTGTGATCCAAAGCCTGTTGCAGTTAATGGGAGTCTTTCCATTGTTTTCAATGATCATTAGCTCAAGCCCTAAAGTTCTGTTTGTTTCCAAAGGAGACATGTGGCTTCAATACTATGATTTGCTGACATATATGGGGTGCATGGCCACTCACCTAAGATTCGGCAGATTTTTCTACTGCCATCTGTGGGTTAAAACTTTTGGAATCTAGTTGTCCCAGGAGATGCAGTTGTATATGCTGGTTGCACCTAAGAGAGGGCACAGTCAGACCTCCAGATGAAGTTTTTTCTCCTTTCAGTTATTCTGCTGATTAGTTGTTTATATGATCTGGGAATTAATTCTTTGAGCATTTTCCAAGCTCTGTACCCTTTATCAGCACTCAGACATCTGCACAGTTTTTGATGCTCCTGAGAATTATAGCACTACACTAACTCCTTTTGCCTTACCTTTTTCCACAGTGCTGGGAATCCTGTGGCTCTTTGTGAGAGCCATAGATTTCTGTACTTGTGCTCTGTGGCCCTGTAGAGAGAGTCACATTATATTAGTTGATGTTTAAGGAGTATGCCAGATAGTATTTCGCTGAATATGTATCCTGCTTCCATGCTGACAACATTTTGAATTACAATTAAAAAAAATCATTGATGTATGTGCCATTTTTTAAAGAAAGAAAATGTGGGAGTGAAGATGACCTGAGGAGAAATCCTGGCTCCACGGAAACCAATGGCAAAACTCCCACTGACTTCAGAGGGGCCAGGATTTCACCCTTGGAGATCTCCTGTGCAGGGACTCTTACCTTAACCAAAATTAAAAGCTATGCTTGCTTTTCAGAGCAGATGGGAGTTTTGCCATTAACTTCAGCGGGTCAGAATTGCACCAAGAATTCCCAAGGGATGACTTAATGTAATTACACAAATATTGGGCCCAACTGAAAACTAGCTTGTGCCGGGACAGGTAAAGTACACTGTCCTCCATGAGCTAAGCTCACTGTGTGAAAGCAGCTGCTCATGCCTGTAGAAGGCTGTGTTGATGTTCCTGTCCCAGTAGCAGCTTTAATTCTCCCTAGGAATTCCACTGTGGGAAGCTCTGCTAGTTATGCCTCTCTTGTGTCCAGCACCACCCACTTTTGGGGCTGCACTTGCCTTTTATCCATTCTCACACATGCTCTGCATGAGGTTGTGGCACTTTCTGCCAGTACTACCTGGTCCCCTGGCAGAGTTTCCACCACCAGGGTCTTCAGCCAGAGTTTGTCTATATAAACTGGGGGTGGAGGAGGTGAATTCAATGCACTGGGCCTGCTTCCATACTGCATCACTCCAGTGTTTATATCAATATAATTTCATTGAAATCATTGGTGGAGGACAGTAACAGTGAACAGCCAGGCCCACTGTATGAAAAGTATTTTCAGCTGTTCCTAAATGCAGTGTAACAAGAACATCCTTTATTCATTCACTGTATTTTTTGTTTCTTACCAGTTTCATTATTAGAGCAAAAGGATGTGAAAATGGAAGTCCAACCACATAGATGTTAATACAATACAGGTGAAATGGAAGGTAAAATGGAGGCGAAAGGGCTCAATCTGTGCACTGCTGAGCATATACTAAGAGATGCTGAACCCTCCCATTGAAGAGGACGCTCAGTAGGATTTAAGGGTGCTCAGAATTTCTCAAGAGACACTCGGCACCTTGCAGGATGGTGTCTTAAAAGGGTGAAGAAGCAATCAGCAGAACAAATATACATAAAGACACATACATTTAGGGCACGTCTAGCTTAGGAAGAGATGCTGGGGTTACCCAACTGACATTTTCCCTAGTGTAGATGGACAGTAATTCATTTAAACTCTGTTTGATCAAGGTCAGAAAAAGGTGATGGTGAGGACAAGGTTATAAAACACGTTTGTTAATACAGTCTGCTTTTTCTGGTCTAGGTAAACCCTTAACAGAGAGAGCTGCTTTTTGGGACAGCTACCAGGGAGCTGATTTAATTTAAAATAGTGAATGACAATGATTGTTGCTGCAATGGGACATTGCAAAAAATATCATGCAATGAAGGTGCATAAGACAAAGGAGTTAGATGTGGTTTAATAAGATGTTAAATAAGTGTGAAATTTTTAAACATCAGTCTCTTCAGTTCAGAAGTTTCCAAATAAAGATTACAGGTCTAAAGGAGTAGCACTTTGCATTGTGAGCAGCCAACTAAACTCCCTAAGAATATTTGCCGAGCAAGATACTACAGAGCATGAGAGAATCTGTCCCTTAGCTCTTGACATTTCTTTGAAAGCCCTGTACAAAGTGCTAAATGTTACTAATACTATATTGAGTGCGTCAAAAGTAGGAACCTCACAGGGAAGTCAATGAGTTTGCTAAGAAATAAAAGGGTATAATCAAAGGGGTGAAGGAGAACATAAGAACGGCCGTACCAGGTCAGACCAAAGGTCCAGTATCTGTCTACCGATAGTGGCCAATGCCAGGTGCCCCAGAGGGAGTGAAGCTAACAGGTAATGATCAAGTGATCTCTCTCTTGCCATCCATTTCCATCCTCCAATGAACAGAGGCTAGGGACACCATTCTTTACCCATCCTGGCTAATAGCCATTTATGGACTTAGCCACCATGAATTTATCCAGTTCCCTTTTAAACACTGTTATAGTCCCAGCCTTCACAACCTCCTCAGATAAGGAGTTCCACAAGTTGACTGTGCACTGTGTGAAGAACGTCCTTTTATTTGTTTTAAACCTGCTACCTATTAATTTCATTTGGTGACCCCTAGTTCTTGTATTATGGGAATAAGTAAATAACTTTTCCTTATCCACTTTCTCTACATCACTCACGATTTTATATACCTCTATCATATCCCCCCTTAGTCTCCTCTTTTCCAGGCTGAAGAGGCCTAGCGTCTTTAATCTTTCCTTGTATGGGACCCTCTCCAAACCCCTAATCATTTTAGTTGCCCTTTTCTGAACCTTTTCTAGTGCTAGAATATCTTTAAGGTGAGGAGACCACATCTGTACACAGTATTCGAGATGTGGGCATACCATGGATTTATATAAGGGCAATAAGATATTCTCTGTCTTATTCTCTATCCCCTTTTTAATGATTCCTAACATCCTGTTCGCTTTTTTGACCACCTCTGCGCACTGCGTGGACATCTTCAGAGAACTGTCCACAATGACGCCAAGATCTTTTTCCTGACTCGTTGTAGCTAAATTAGCCCCCATCATATTGTATGTATAGTTGCGCTTATTTTTTCCAATGTGCATTACTTTACATTTATCCATATTAAATTTCATCTGCCATTTTGTTGCCCAATCACTTAGTTTTGTGAGATCTTTTTGAAGTTCTTCACAATCTGCTTTAGTCTTAACTATCTTGAGTAGTTTAGTATCATCTGCAGACTTTGCCACCTCACTATTTACCCCTTTCTCCAGATCATTTATGAATAAATTGAATAGGATTGGTCCTAGGACTGACCGCTGGGGAACACCACTAGTTACGCCTCTCCATTCTGAGAATTTACCATTTATTCCTACCCTTTGTTCCTTGTCTTTTAACCAGTTCTCAATCCATGAAAGGACCTTCCCTTTTATCCCATGACAGCTTAATTTACGTAAGAGCCTTTGGTGAGGGACCTTATCAAAGGCTTTCTGGAAATCTAAATACACTATGTCCACTGGATCCCCCTTGTCCACATGTTTGTTGATCCCTTCAAAGAACTCTAATAGATTAGTAAGACACGATTTCCCTTTACAGAAACCATGTTGACTATTGCTCAACAGTTTGTTTTTCTATGTATCTGACAATTTTTTTGTTTGCAGAGAAGATGTTGCATGATTTCTTTGCCTCCCTCTTCACCCCAAAGGACGATGGGGGAGCAGTTGATCTAGGGTTACTCTTCTCAGATGTTGATGGTAAGGCATTGCCAGATGCAGAGGTCTTTAAAAGAACAAAACAAAAACAAACTGATAATGGAATGACTTGAGGGACTAAATGCCAATGTATCACCAAGATTGGGTAGCAGACACCTGAGAGTTCTGAAGGAAAGAACTAAAGACCAAAGTAGATGACCTACTAAAATTATGCAATTTATCACTAAAAACACCCACTATATTGAGAACTGGAAGATGGCCAAGGTTGTATGTATTTAATTTTTTTTAAAGTAAGTACTAAGTGTGATTCCTGGAATTAAACTGTTCAACCTTACGACAAGGAAATACATTACAGAAAAAATATTATAAATGTTAGTACCAACCAGCAGAATTTCTATAAGTGGAAATCACATCTTGCTCCTCTGCTAGAATTCTTTCAAAGAGTTAATAAAATAGTGGATAAATGAGAATCCAATGGGCTTTCAAAAGGCTTTTGATAAAGTCCAACACAAGAAGCTATTGAGGAAACTTGGCAAGGTTGGGGTGAAAGGTAAAGTTTGTCATGGATTAAAAACTGGAAAGAGATAAGAAGCAAAGAGTAGGAACAAATGGTCAGTTCTAAGCAATGGAAAGAGATTAATAATAGGTTGCTCCAGGGACTAGAACCAAGACTGGTGTTGTGTGTATTTATTAATCGCTATCCAAGAGGCAAAGACAAACTGATGACACAAAATTATTCAGAACAGTCAAGACCAGGACGAAGTACTAGAAACTCAGGAAAACTAATTCATGGTCCAATTTTGCAAGGGAATTGAGAGCACTCTGGATGCCTTAGGAGGTATTCTGCAACATGGGGCCCTAAACTAGTGTGACAAAGTTCCTCCTCTACCTTGGTGGGTCCTGCGCTTATTGGCAGATTTGCTCACCTCAGTGATCTCCCCCACAGTCTGGATCAGCTCCTCCTGTGTCTGATCAGGAGTTGGGAGGTTTGGGGGAACCCGGGCCCACCCTCTACTCCAGGTTCCAGCCCAGGGCCCTATGGATTTGCAGCTGTCTATAGTGCCTCTTGTAACAGCTCTGTGACAGCTACACCTCCCTGGGCTACTTCCCCATGGTCTCCTCCAAACACCTTCTTTATCCTCACCACAGGGAACTTCCTCCTGGTGTCTGATAACACTTGTACTCCTTAGTCCTCCAGCAGCACAGCCTCTCACTCTCAGCTCCTTATGCCTCTTGCTCCCAGCTCCTCACACACACTTCTTCTCCTCTGGCTCCTCCCCCTCTGACTGGAGTGAGCTCCTTTTAAAACCCAGGTGCCTTGATTAGCCTGCCTTGATTGGCTGCAGGTGATCTAATCAGCCTGTCTGCCTTAATTGGTTCTAGCAAGTTCCTGACTACTCTAGTGCGGACCCTGCTCTGGTCACTCAGGGAACAGAAAACTACTCACCCAGTGACCAGTATATTTGCCCTCTACCAGACTCCTGCACCCCACTGGCCTGGGTCTGTCACACTTGGTAATTGGGCAACATGATGGCAAATGAAACTCACTGTAGACAAATACAAGGTAACGGCTTCAATGGCGCTATGAAAATTTACGCCTCCAGGAGTCACTGCTGGCAGCTCAGTGAAGACGGCTGATCATTATGCAGAAATTAGTGAAAAAAGCAGATATACTAAGATAAAGTTAGGTAATAAGGCTCCCTTCTAGGATAGAGATGGAGTGAATATAGACCATTCTAGAACATGGTAGTATAGTCTTACCTACAATATTGCGTCCAATCGGAGCAGAATTTCCACGGTGGAATTGCCTCTGTTTACACCAGAGCTGAAATAGGTCCCTGATCTCAAAGAAGACATAGCAGAAATTGAGAAGGTACAGAGAAGGTCAAGGTAAGTGACTAATGAAAGAGGAGGAAAGTTGACAATCTTTTTATGAGGAGAGTAAAAAGACAACTTATGATGGATTTAATAGAGACAGAGTATATAAAATACAGGATGCCACAGAGAAGGCCAAATGGACACTCCTATCTACTCTTTCCCATGGTACAAGACCTAGAGAGCACTCAAAATTAAAAGGCAAAAAAAAAACAAACAAGAATACAAGAAAGTACTTATTTAGACCACATATAATTAACTTGTGATTAACCATATAATTAATCTGCATAACCTGCTTATAGACTTTAAGGCCAGAAGGGACCATCAGGATAATCTAGTCTGACTTTCTGTACATTGCAGGCCACAGAACCTCATCCACCCACTCCTGTAATAGACCCCTAACCTCCGGCTGAATTACTGAAGTCCTCAAATCTTGATTTAAAAACTTTGGTTTACAAAGAATCGACCATTTAAACTAGTTTAAACCAGCAAGTGATCAGTGTCCTAGGCTACAGAGGAAGGCAACTCCTCCCTTCCCCTAGGGTCTCTGCCAATTTGACCTAGGGGAAAATTCCTTCCCAACCCCAGATATGGTGATCAGTTAGATTCTGAGCCTATGGATGAGAGCCACCAGCCAGGCACCTGGGAAAGAATTCTTGTCGTAACTCAGAGGCCTGACTATCTATCGCTCCATCTGTGGCCATTGGAGATATTTGCTAATAGCAGTTGTGGATGGCACATAAGCCTTTGTAGGCAGTCTCATCATACCATCCCCCCTGTAAACTTATCAAGCTCAGTCTTGAACCACTGCTGCTCTTGTCCTGTTTCAGAACTTCACTCCTCTGATGCTTAGAAACCTGCATCTAATTTCAAGCCTAAACTTATTGATAACCAGTTTATATCCATTTGTTCTTGTGCCAACATTGGCCCTTAATGTAAAAAACTCCTCTCCCTCCCTAGTGTTTGTTCCTCTGCTATATTTATAGAGTGATCAAATCTCCCCTCAGCCTTCTTTTGGTTAGGCTAAATAAGCCAAGATCCTTGTCTCCTCTCGGAATATAGGGTCTCCATTCCTCTGATAATTCTAGTAGCCCTTCTCTGTACCTGTTGCAGTTTGAATTCATCTTTCTTAAACATGGGAGACCAGAATGGCATGCAGTATTCCAAATGAGGTCTCATCAATGCCTTATATAATGGTAATAACTCTTCCCTATCTTCACTGGAAATACTTTGCCTGATGCATTTTAGGATGCATTAATCTTTTTCATGGCTGGATCACATTGGCAGCTCATAGTCTTCCTGTGAACAACTGATACACAGAGGTCATTCTCCTCGTCTGTTACTTCCAACTGATAGACCCCCAGTTTATAGCAAAAATTCATGTTGTTAGTCCCTAAGTGCATGACTACTGCATTTCTGCTGCAGGCCAACAGCTTAATAAGATTTCAGCAAGGATTAGATCTTTACATGGAAAAAGTAGCATATGTAGTTGCACGATGAAATGACAAAGGGTATAAATTCTCATGCCTTAAGCCACAAGTCAATCACTATTTGGGGTAGGAAGAGATTTGCTCCCAAGATGCATAGTGTTGAAGTTAAGTCCAGAGAGGGGTATGCTCTCTTTAAGCATCCTTCATTGGAGAAATTATATTGGATAAAATGGACCATAGTTGATAAAATAAATAATAAATAACTAATAACAATCCCTTGATCTTCTTTGCTCCTTCCATCAAGCACTTGACAAACATTGATAAATTAAGCCTCACAACATTCCTCTGAAGAAAGTCTTATTATTCCCATTTTACAGATGGGGAAACTGTGGCACAGAAATGTTACTACATGACTTGTACAAGGTCACCTAGTAAGTTAATGGTAGAGCCAGAATTAGGCTCTACAACTCCAGACTTTCAGTCCAATGCTCGGGTGTAAAAATTCCTGTGTTCTATTAAAGTTCAATGCGTTATTTATCCTTTGTGTAAGGGAAACTGAGGCAATTCTTGACCTTTACATGAGCAAGTTAAAGTAGTAACAGTAGAGGTGCTGCTGGCCAGATAGAAGGAGAATGTGGAAGAGAATGTGTCTAGGTTAAACCTATGGAAGATAAGCGGAGACACATTTTTTTTCTAAATGAAAATTAAATGGTCAGGAATTGATTTCCTAAATGAAAGGGTAGGGATTTTCATGTGCCTGTCAGCTGTGCTGGATTTCACTGGTTTTTGCTGTTGCATGTGGGAGCCCCACTCCCTCTGATCAGCACTCTTCTTTACTTGCCTTTCTGAAGTGTGTGCTGGAAGGAAAATGGAACAGAGTGCTGGTCAGGCCCAAGGGCCAATAACAAACTGATTCTTTTCTTGAGGGGCTTAATCTCTGGAAGCTAGAAGATTATTTGGAAAGACCTTGGATTCCTCCATAATAGTATTAGAAATTAATTAGGTGGATGCAGTCAGGTAATTAGGCACGTGCATTAGGTAAGACTCAAGTGCCTAATGGTTGTTCTTTTGAGTTATATAAGAAATACCAGACAAATTAGTTCCCTTTTTGACCAGGTGATTCCCATTTTGACAAAGGCCTAATTCTGCACAATGCAGGAACTTACCAAATAACAATAATAATTAGTTCTGTAGCACCGTTGATATGCAAGGCACTTGGCAGACAGGTAGGAAGATATGGAATCTAATTTCTGGCACGTCTTCAGTCCCTTTGTGTCATTCCCAGCATCACAAAAAGACCACAAAGGGAGTTCCAAACAGATAGCTGAATACTCCCCTCTAAATGGGACATTTAATTGCTTAGGTAGAGCACAGTTCTCCACTAAAGGAAGGGCCATTCCTAGGGGGCTGCAGGGCCCAGGGCAGAAGTGACGAATCCGTTCCTTCTGGGACTGACCATATTGGCCAGCTCGCAGAGTCCCCCAAAGTGCAGGACCCAGAGTGGTCGCCCTGATTCGCCATACCCAAGGGATGGCTCTGAGTAAATTCTCACTATATTATCACCAACATTGGGTAGGATTTTCAAAATCACTGAGAGTTGACCAATGCCTGGTGCTTCTGAAAATCACACTCAACAACTGTGTAATGCAGCTGAAAACCTGTACAAAACCTGCAAGGGTATTTTGGTGAGTAGGATCAAAATGCATAAAAACACACTGATAAGTGAGCACACATTCAAAGGTGCAGCTTGCAAGCTCAAACATAAATCGAGTATGAATGGCCATCATATGCCGTTTGTCACATTCTTATCAGTTCAAGAGACAGATTTAATAATTCAGTATTTAATGGGGTGAGGTAATGATATGTATAACTTTCCTTTTCCTGCATCTCACCTTGCATCTCAGTTGCAGCACAGGACAGAGTTCTCGCTTTTCAGAACTCTTCAGGGGAAAAAGAAATAGTATACAGAGGGCTTCCAAAAGTGAAGTAAGCTAAACCGAATCAAGGCCACTTCCATTGTGAATGAAAGTGTCCATACACAGGTATAACGCAGTTGAACAAATCCACTTTAAATTCACATCTTTAATGAATTCCGATTCCTGAGTGTTCCTGTGTAGACAACCCCAGAATTGAACTTCTAAGCGAAGATATGCAAACCCCTGAATGTAGGTGGTAATAACAGCTGCCAGTCATCCTAAGAGGGAGATTCTTAGTGAACAAAACACTTAATAAAAACACATTTCCAAAAAATATTAGAAATACGTTGATTAATGTTCTTAAACAAAACTATTAGGTAGTACATTTATTGATGTTCTTTATGCTGCTTTTACGTGTATTTCAATGCGAGATTTTGATAAAACAATTATGCTTTTGTACTTTGGCAACTGCATACAGTCACATTCCATTCTGCCCTCGCAGGGATAGTTTCTCAGTCTCTATAATGAGGCCTCAAAATGCACGTGTGTCCAACACCTGGATTCTCCAGAGCCAGAGGAGAATAGCAGTGTCTCAGCCGAATCTTCTGAGCAAACAACCGGCAGAAAATCCATACAGCCTGACCATATCCAAACTGATATAGGTGTTGGAATGCAGCCGACACAGACACATCTCTTGGTCCTGTATTGATCAGCTGCTGAGTACACAGGGCTGTCTCCACCTCCTATATTTATAACTTTTTCCCTGATTGGCTCAGTTCTCAGATGTAGAAGCCGCAAGATTGCTTGCCTTCAGTGGAAACCCTCTGTGCAGCTTCAGAAACAGCTTCCTGAATATGTCCAGTAACTACCATCCACCTATTCCAGATGTCTTTAAGCCCTTCTAACTAAGATGACCTGCCATGCTCTCTGCATGTGTGAAGAGACAGAGAAGATTCAGCTAAAATCCTTGTCTTCTCACCACTGCTTCTCTCCTTTTATTTGGGCATATAATAATAAAATGCTGTTATATAAGCATGTGGGTTGCAAGTGCTCTTCAGAACTGCCAAGAGGTGGTCAGCAATGCCTATCAGATGTTTATTGGTAATCTACCAATTAAAAGACTGACCAAATTTCTCCTCCAGTGAAGATTCTGAATCCAAACACCGGTAGCAGATATTTACAAACCATTGCAAAGCCTTTCCACCATCAGTGATGCTCAGAATTCAAACAGCCCTTTGATTTCCAAACTCCTCGCAATGTCCTCCAAAAAACCTCTATGCCAAGCAGAGTTCTGACCCTGTAAAAGGGTTCCTGGCCAATCGACACTGCTGAGCTGGCGCTGGGGGCTGGGGCAGCGTGCAGAGTCCCCGTGGCCATCCCTCTGCCTAGGAAACAGGGTGATGCCAGCAGCTTCCCGGGAGCCATGTGGAGCTGGCCAGGGAGCCTGCCTGCACCACCAACCAGACTTTTAACAGCCCGGTCAGCCGTTCTGGGGGTTCCAGTCAAAAACTGGACACTTGGCAATGCTACAGTGGATACTTTGGAAGAGTCTGAGTCACAGACCCTGGCTGTGAACAGTGAGGAGGAGGAGGGACAGGCGAATGGGCGATCCAACTACCCAGTGAGGCAGGACATGTTTTTTACTCCAGCACAATCCAGCCAGTCCTGACAGAAGAGCATGGGCAAGCCTGATGCAGGAGAAGGAACTCTAGTAAGTATGCAGTTTGCTTTGAAATTACAGGGCAGGAGCCCCCAGTGTAGCAGGGCACATCTGTTGATTTACTCTTTTTCACTTGTGTTGGAAGAGGTAGTGAAGCAACCAAAATGGGTAGAGTTGCTATCTGCTTTTCATTCCCTCTAGAGTTAGGCAGAGGGGGCCACGTGGAGCAGTTTATGTGCACTGGGATGTCCTATGAAAAATTCACAGAGATCTCGATGAAACTTTCATGGAGGTACTCTTTAATCCTCTGCCAAAGGTTTCTGGGGAAGGCTGCCTTATTTCTTCCACCGCGGTAGAACACTTTCCCAGGTCCCTCAGCAATTACTTCAGCAGGTACCATTGCAGTACACAGGCTAGCAGCATATGGCCTGGGCAGCATCAGGATGCCAGCAGCAGCTGTGCTCACCCCTCTCTGCTTTTGTTACCCTCTGGAGTGAGATGTCAGCTAAAAATCACCACCACCTGTGGAAAGCAGTGCCGGTATTCAGTGCCATTGCCCTATACACACATACAGATGCCTGTGAGCTATCCCCTCTTCATTTCCCCAACCCCGAAGGGCCATACTCACCATGGCTGGTGATGTCCTGTATCAGTCCCAAGGAGAGGTGAGAATGTAGTCATCACAACTTTCTGGGAACCAAAGGGGAATGAGTTCAGTATCCTAAGTTTTGATTTCTGTCATGAATACACTGACAATGGTACCTCTGTGTGTTGTATCTGCACCTGCTGGCATTGTGGCCTTGAGGGTCTACTCCCCCACACTTGCAGAATGCCTGAGCCAGATAAGGAGGAGTAAGAAGATGACTCAGGATGACATGTTCCAGGAGATCCTGCGAGCCTGTGCTGCATCAGAGAACGAGACCAGGGCCTGGAGGATGACCCCTGCAGACAGCATGGAGAAGGAAAGAGCGGAGAAGAGAGAGACTCAGGAGTCCAAGAAGGAAAAGAGAGAGGGAGTTGCACCAGGACATAATGGGGTTTCTCAGGCAGCAAATAAATGCTGCAGACTCTGGTGGACCTGGAGGCCCAAGATTTCTGTGCTTGCCTCCTTCTGAAGCCAATACACAACTAAATATCAGGATCTGACGTTGCAAGTTTTCATGGTACAATCGCCACTCACATCTCAGCTGTCAGCGTGGCTCTCATTTTGGTGTCCCCGTGCTGGAGGGATGGGGCAAATCCGCACACAGAGCCTGGAACGTGGCCTTGCACATCCGAAAATTCTGCAGCCACTGCTTGTCATCCTAACCTGCATGACAATATGATCCCACCCTCAGTGCTTGTTTCTCGGGCCCAGAACTGGCGCATCACTGTCTCCAGCTGCTCCTTGAATGCTGCAAAGAACCTTGAATTATTTCTTTCTATGTCCCACAGCAATCTAGCCTCCAAGGAACCATCATGTTCCCCGCGGCTCCTCTGGCAGCTCTGCAAATACTGCAGGATGAGGTGCCCTGTGCTTGTAATGCCCATGACAACTGTGCAGAGCTTGCAGGCTTCATGCTTCTGTCAGAGATGGTGGACAGCAAGGAGAAACACACAGGTTTGTGGGGATTTTGAAAAGAGGCATGAAATATTATGGGATGCAGATGAAATTATGGGATAGAGAACACTGCATTATGGGAAGTTGAACCCCTGTTCCCAGTTACCACAGAGTGACTTTTTTCGGCTCCATGGGGCCTTGCAAAAACTTCAAAAAAGCCCCATCCTGCACTGTATGGTAGTGAATTGTACAGCGGGATAGCTACCCACTGCACTCTGCATCGATATAAGCACTCCTGGTGAGGATGCACACTGCCAACACAGGAAACATAGCGTGCACATGCACAAGTGATGTAATAACTGTGACGGCTGTATGCTGACGTAACTTATGTCAACATAATTCTGTAGTGTAGAGATGGCCTCAGACTTAGGGTCCTAATTTACTGAGGAATTTTTGAAAATTTACCCTGAATATTTGTATTAGCAGCTTGTCCACTTTATGTTTCAGTTCCTTCAGCACTCCTATGTGTATCCCAGGCAGTCTTGTGGACTTATTGTTCTTTAACTATTTTTTTATTTCCAATCCTTTGTCTTTCAACATTTCAGTCTTTGACAGTGCATTTTTAGTAACTGAAAAGAGTAGATATGCCTCCGACATCCAGTTATCTTTTCTAATTTCCATTTTACATTGAACCTACCACAGTTTTATGCTTTTTTCTACTGATCTCACTTGGGCTGGATTTCCATTTTCTGTTGGATGATTGCTTTGACTCAGCCAACTTTGCCATTTAACCATCCTGAATTTTTCTATTGTCTTTGTAAAGAGTTTCACTCACTGCAGGATCACCATCACAGTCTTCTTGTTTTCTTTTTTGTTAGGAGTATGGCCACCCTGCTATGACTCTGTTATGGCATACTTAAGTAATCTATATGCTGAGTCTAAGGGTGAATTACTGGCCCTATTAAAGTCAATGGGGTGGTACCATTGATTTCAATAGAGACAGGATTTCACATCAATGTTTTTAATTTCCTCACTTTTGATTCAGTGTCTTTTTAACTAGCTTCTTTTTTTTAATCCATCTTTCTGAAGTTTAGTGTCACAATGTTGATATTATCCCTTCCCTAAAGATGAACTTAATTATACTATAGAGATCATCATGTAGGGCTATGTTTTCAAAGGTGCAGATAGATACAGTGGATCTGCAAAAGCAACCAGGCAAGCGCCTGTGGCCTACCGAGTCAGGCACTTTATCTACTTACATGCTTTCCAAAATCCCACTAGGCACCCACAATAACTCCTTGCTTAACGTTGTAGTTATGTTCCTGAAAAATGTGACTTTAAGTGAAATGATGTTAAGCGAAATCAATTTCCCCATAAGAATTAATGTAAATGGGAGGGGGGGGGTTAGGTTCCAGGGAAATTTTTTTCACCAGACAAAAAACTATATATTATATAGATACACACAGTGTATACATTTTAAACAAACAATTGAATACTGTTCACAGCTATGATGATTGTGATGCTTGGTTGAGGTGGTGAAGTTAGAGGGTGGAAGAGGGAGGGATATTTCCCAGGGAAGGCCTTGCTGCTAAATGATGAACTAACACTCGGCTGAGCCCTCAAGGGTTAACACATTGCTGTTAATGTAGCCTCTCACACAGGGCAGCACGAACATGAGGGAGGGGAGACAGCAGAGCAGACAGAGACAGACACACACCTTGTGTGGGGGAGAGAGAGAGAGAGATGCACACTGCCCCTTTACATAAGCTGACCCACTCTTAAGTGCATTGTCTTTTTAAGTGGATCAGGAAGTTGAGACAGCAGCTGCTGCCACAAGCTCTCTGTCTCTCTCCGTCCGTGTTCCCTCCCTGCTCTATATGGAGAAGGGATAAGCGGAGTGCAGGAGCAGGGGGGAGGGGGATACCCCGACATTAGGCCCCTCCCTGCCCCCCCCCCGCACCTGCACAGCAAGTGTCTCTCGGAGCAGCTCCAAGGCAGAGGGCAGGTGCAGCACATGGCAGTGGGGGGAGGGACAGCTGAACTGCTGATTGATAGCCTGCTGGGTGGCTGCAGCACAGGGAACTTAGGGGAGCGGGGAGCTGATAGCAGGGCTACAGGTCCACCCTGGTTCCAAGCCCCCACCAACTAGCTGCAACAGGCTGCTCTTCCTGCAAGCAGTGGACAAAGCAGGTGGCTGCCAAGATGTTAGAAGGGATCGTTGCACAACTTTAAATGAGCATGTTCCCTAATTGATCAGCAATATAACAATTAACCAGGACATTAACCAGGACAACTTTAAGTGAGGAGTCACTGTATCTGTATATTTGGGCACGTAAATATCTTTGAAAATCTGGCACTGTCTGGGTAGTTACTCTTTCAACCAACTTACGTGTGTTATATTTAGGACTCAGTCAAGAATAGCCTCTCTTTTTGTGTGTTCTAGAATTAGCTGTTCCAAGACCTGATCATTTAACGTATCAAGAAATTGCTTCTCTAAAACTTGTTCCAATGTGACATTTGACTTGTTTGTATGTGGGTAGCTGAAATCACCCATCATTGCCTTTTTTAAGAGACTTAGTTGGCTCTCTGCTATCCCTAAAAACTGTTCAGTAAATATGCTTTTCCTCCTCAAGGGACTAGTAGTATAACCCTTCTAGGATATTTTTATTCTTATGACTTAGTGTTGCCAATTATCATGATTTTATCATGAGTCTCATAACGTTTGGGTTTTATCTTTAAGCCCCAGCTCTGGGGGGCAACTGATTAAAGGAGAAACTTTAAAAAAATTACATTTGAGAAAGTTTCTAGTCCTCAGAGTTAAGGGAGGAAAACTTGAAAATATGAACCAAGAGTAAACTAAAGGCTCACAGATCAGGAGACAAATAAGAAACAACCTTCCCCCGCACTCCCCATTTAAAAGAAGTCTTGTGCTTTTTAAGACTGTCTTGTTTTTGGGAGGCTCATGATTTTTGAATTCTTGATCTTGGTAATACTATAACTTGAGATTTGCATCAATACAGATTCCAATGTGTGGTCCTCTTACTCTCTACTCTCTACTCAGAATTGATGTAATCTAATTCTATGAAATTTCTCATGTATAGTACACCTCCCTCAGCCTGCCTTTCTGAATAGTTTATAGGTAGCTTTTGCTTTATCACATTGATTTTTGTCATACCACCATGTTTCAAAAAATCTCTGTTATATCAATTCTCTTTTCCATTGCCTGGCAATAGAATGCTAGTTCACTTATTTTTGCTTGGAAAGGTCTCATATTGGTAAATAGGGCATTTTATAATTATTTTTGGTCATGGGCTTATTTTTTACTACTAGAGTCCAAAATACTTATAATTGTTGTTTTGCAAAATTTTGTAACTTTGGTTAAAAGTATCACTCTTCTATTTACCTTGTCACACATTTTTGCCTAACTGGAGCAGAGATATTAATAGAAAATAATGATAATCTCTGCGAAGTACATATACTGTAAGATTTCAGTGCCAGTTTTCCATGGAGACTGAAACCACAGCCTCTCACATGGCATTTGTCTAAATGAACTCTTTGTAAGCAGCATGAAGCTACACTGTAAGCCTATAAGCCTTCCCAGGGAAGTGCCAATACTAGAACTATTTGGGAATGCAGGGCTGTGGCAGAATGAGGCCATATTTCCAGAGCTGGTGTTTATTTATGTGGAGTGTAGCGATGTTCGTCTCCTAGAAGTATTTTAGAACAATGTTGAACTTTGTGTTTTGGTGGAAGGGAAAGTTAAAACAAATCCTTGTGGGGAACTCTTCATTTGGAGCTTCCTGACAACAACACTCCAACAGCAGCACTCCGGGTAGAAAAAATGATTGGGCACAGGAAAAGCTGACTTGGGAAGAAAAGAGGAAGTGAGATCCAGGAGGTCTGGGGACACAAACAGGCTATTCAGTCTGACCATTGGACTCTTCTCCTTTACTGAGTAAATGGTTGCAGAGCCCAGCCCAAAGGGATTTATAGGCCAATCAGGGAAGTTCACTAGCAATAAGAGAAGTTACTGGAAGTGACTGTTTTCAGTTCCTACGCAAGTGTTTCTGCATCTCTGTGTCAGACCCTTCCCAAGAGAGTGCAAAAGGAACACAGAAGTGAAGAATTTAGTAGGAAGCTGCAGTGTAATACAAGAGATATTCAGATGGCCACATCTGTGTGTGAAGCAGAGCAAACCAGTAAAATAATAAGTATGTTGAGTAAAATAAGAACATAAAAAGAACATAAGAAGGGCCACACTGGGTCAGACCAAAGGTTCATCCAGCCCAGTATCCTGTCTACCGACAATGGCCAATGCCAGGTGCCCCAGAGGGAGTGAACCTAACAGGTAATGATCAAGTGATCTCTCTCCTGCCATTCATCTCCATCCTCGGACAAACAGAGGCTAGGGACAGGGCTATTCCTTACCCAAATATAAAATAAACTGTCAGTGGATGATCGTGACAGCCTGGTGATTTAGGGCTAAATTAGCCTCTAATGCAAGTGGAGGCAACATCAGTGATGTTAACTAAGTTGCCCCCACTTATGCTAGCACTGAATTTGGCCCTAGAAACATTACTCAGCATTGAATATCTCAAAAGAGACAGCATCCGGCTCAATTAGGCTCTGATCATGACTGAGGTTTCAGGATGCTACTGCAATCAAAATAATTAACAATAATTAAACGAAGCTGTTGTAAGACAAATTCTATTATCATGTCTGATCAATGTAAAAAACATGAGAAATGACAATATCTGAAAACATCTTTGAAATCGCCTGCATTGTCATGCTCTGAAATGAGCTCATTTCCTGTGTCCCAACCCAGAGTGAAATTCCCATTGAGTCTGCTGGGAGCAAGATAACATGAGCCTAAGCGTGTTCCATTCATCCTGGTTTTCAGAGGACAACCCTCTATTTAAAAAATAGAAAAATGAACAAGCCCAGTCCCAGTTGACTGTAAGGAAAGTGTGCGGAGAGAGTAAGAGAAATATATTTTAATGTGTACACCGTAGTTTTGGGATGTGCTCTAATTCCATTGTTATGGATACTATACAAGAAGATAGAGGCATCTATGAGTGTAAATATATTAAGACCCAAGTTCAGCAAGGTACTTAAGCACATGCCTGACTAATCCCACTGAAGTCAATGGGAATACTCACATGCTTAAAGTTAGGCATTTGTTTGAGTACCTTGCTGAATCAGGGTCTGGGAGCAATTTGTATTTTAAAATATAAAAATTGGTCTTTGTCCATCAGGTGAGTAAATAATTTGGATTTCATATGAAATATTATATGCAGCCTAAAGGCTTAGATATTAGAATGATTGGTGTTATAGAAAACCTTCTAGAAAGAATGAGTTCAGAGAGTATTAGGAATTCACAGTCCTCGTTGATAAACTGACACTTCTTCACTTAAAAGATTTTCTGGTAGAATGTCTGATTTTTAATATATTGTCTTAAAATTAATAAACACCTGAAAATTTACCAACATTTAGTTTCAGAGTTATTGCTGCTAGAATCAAATACTTTGTGCAAACGGAACTTTGCAAGACCTGCACTCAGCATTCTATAAATACCGTTATTACCACGACAACAAAATGCTCATTCCTAAATTGGATGGCGTGAACTCTGATATTTAAAGCATGCTCTCTCTTCTCTTCTTGCCTGCTCCCCCTCTCCCTACTCTCGCCATTCCTTACCCTCTGTTATACTTGATTATTTTTAGACGCTTCATCACACTGAAAGCATGGTGATAATAATTATATAGCCTAAATGTGTCCTTGTTGGTTTATAATCAGTGATTAACTGAATATCCCATCTTCTATGGATGTTTAAAACTGACTTGGGAAGCCCCTTTAAGGAAGCGATATATGTCATTCATCTCAAACAATAAAGAATAACGGATCTGATTGCAAATGGTAGCGATCTTCCATTGTATAGTGCCTTTTATCTAGAAAGATCACAACAGCACTTTACAACTGCACACACTCATCCCCCCACTGAAGTGCTTTGGAATGGAAGACAGCAGCTGTTTAACAGCAACACAAGAGTTTAGGATAAAAGGTGAAGAAAAACATCATGTTTAGTGAAACTTCAGATGGAATTTTTAAGTACAGTCGTCATCCATCAATATTGCTACCCCCTTTGAGCCGAGTGTTTAGCCAATATTTGGAGTTTTACGGATTGTTTCCATTAGGAAGAGAAAAATAATGAGGGAATCAAGTATTTCTTTGGTGCAATCCTATTTATTTACAAGGATTGTACACGAAGTCCTGTTTCCCCGAAAATGAAGGAATCAAACAGGAGATTGAAGGAATACAGTAAACACTAGGTAACATTCTCTAACTACCTAAGGCACTATGGGAATGTTTTTTAAGAGTGACTGCTATAAGCAGAATGCAAGTGAAGGAAGAGGGAGACTAGGGCCACGTCCAGACTAGGTATTAAAATCGATTTTAGATACGCAACTTCAACTACGGGAATAACGTAGCTGAAGTCGAATTTCTAAAATCGAGGTACTCACCCGTCTGGATGGCGCGGCATCGATGTCCGCGGCTCTCCGTGTCGATTCCGGAACTCCGTTCGGGTTGATGGAGTTCCGGAATCGATGTAAGCGCGCTCGGGGATCGATACATCGCGTCCAGACTAGACGCGATATATCGATCCCTGAGCAATCGATTTTAACCCGCCGATGCCGTGGGTTAGTCTGGACGTGGGCTAGGAGAGGGAAAGGAGCACTGAGGAGGAGAAGGAATCTGAAAAGGCAGGCCTTCCCTTTGCTAATGACAAGGGTAGAATGTAGTACAGCCTCAGAAGTCATCTCCTGTAAGATGTGCCTCAGCCACAATCCTTCCCATCAAGAGGTAAGCCAGGTTTCAGTAAAATATGCAAGGACCATGGCTATGGGAAAACAGCTTGAAAAAAATGTAGGGTTTGGAATTTTATCTCAATGCCAGACTATGACAGATCAGCTCTAAACCTGCTAACTTGATCACACTGGCCAAGGCACGTGACCAACGCGGACCTCACTCATTTTCTGCCAATACATTGATAAAAATGCACCTGTATTGACTTTATTAGTAACAATTCTAACCTATGCTATGTTGAAGAGAGTTAACTAGCTGCAGCAAAGTATTCTGAGGACACAGACACTGCAGGTTTGATGCTTAATAGGGTCTCAATTTAACTCTCTTTCTCTCTCTGTGGCAGCCTTTGTTACAATGGGACTCAACCCACAGAACTATGCATAGTCAAAGATCCCTTGTCAGATCACTCATTTCCAACCCATATGTTGGACAGCAATAAGATATTGCAGAGCTAATTCCAGTCTCACCTTGGTGTAAATTAACATTAACTTCACTAAGGTCAACAGGTCTGGTCTTACCATGAGGCGAACTGAGGTGGCCACCTCAGGTGCCAGACTGTGGGAGGGAGCGCCACCAGGACCCAGAGCGTAGAAAATTGTGTCTTCTGCTGGTGCATATGTATTTTCTCTGCCCTAGATGCACAGAGATGGTGGAGTGCTGTGCTGGAGGAGGGAGGGCACAAGAGACATAACAGGCAGGCAGGAGAAAAGGTGAGAGGGAATAGCAGAAAGCAGCAGGAGCTGCAGGGAGAGAGAGGAGGAGGAGCCTCTTATGTACCTCTCTAGCACCCCCAGGAGCTGGACTGATTAACACCAGCTTCTGAGGGAGCTTCCTGTTTCCTGCTGCTTCCCTGAACCCACTTGAGGAGAAAGGCAGTCAACCAGGGCTGGATTACCCAATAGGCAGATTAAGCACGTGTTTAGGGCACCGGCAAAGCAGGGGGCACCAAAATAATAGATTTTTTTTAAAAAGCATCAAAGTAGTCATCATGGGAAAAATCAGAACTCTATTAGACTTCGTTACACTCCACTATACACTCTTCCCTCATTTTTCTGTTCTCTTTTTATGACTAAACCAGGGGGGCATCCTACTAACGTAAATCAAAATAATGCGAGGAAATCAGAGACTGTAACTGATCATCCTAGTCCTGGTGGTAAAACAGACATTGTTCTAGAAGGTGTTCTAGATGGGAAACTCAAGTAGAGGTGATAAAGCCAATCAAACACCAAATTGAGAAGAGAGATGATGCCATAAGTTGCCATTATGGAGGATAATGCTATGACAGGAACTGTTCGTGGGAGAACAGTGGCAGAGGGAAATGGAATCACCAGAAACATAAAAAACTTCAAATTTCTGTGTGGCTTAGTATTGTGGCATGACATGCTGTTTGAAATAAACGTAGTAAGCAAGTGACTCCAAGGTGTTGGCCTTGATATATCTGGAGCAATGGAACAACTGGACAAAGCAAAGTGATTTAGGTGATGAACTGGAAGTCTTTTCAAGATCATTTCAGCAAAGGCTGTTCTGGAAAATATGTGCACAAATAAGATGACCACCCTCTTTCCCAATGCTTCTGTTGCTCTGCGCATACTTCTAACACTTCCTGTAACAGTTGCCAGTGGAGAACGCAGCTTATCCAAGCTGAAGTTAATAAAAACACATCTGTGCTCCACAATGACACAGGAGACGCTGGTCGGCCTTGCAACCATCTCAACAGAGCATGAGCTGACCCAGACTGGACCTTCAGGAAGCAATCTTTGCAACCAAGAAGGCATGGAAAGCACCACTTTGATTATCCAAACAGATAAAAATGCCAGTGTTTCCTATGCAGACAAGAAAAGTTACATTTGCTGTTCAGGCGTTTGAAAGCTGTGTTATTTAAAATTTTTGAACAAGGCATTTTAAGTTGTTGGTTCTCTTTTATTGGGGTCGATAGCAGAGCAGTACCATGAGAGGAGTAGCACAGGAAGAGGGCAGAATTGAGACCTTTCAAAGTTTTGGCCAAAGCAAGGGGACATGGGGTTGTCATTTGAGCTCCCTGTCTTAGGTGCCAAAATGTTGTCGGCCGGCTCTGAAGATCAGTGAAGGTACATCTGTGCAAAACCCATGTAAGAACTGACTCAGATCCTAATGTTCAGTTCAGCTGGCTCTGCGGCTTAGCGTGATTATTTGATCAAACCATCGCTTGTGCGCAGCTATTTTCAAACTAACAATCACTTAACTGAAGTTCTGAGCAGCAGTAAATACATTTACATAACCAGTGGGCAGAAAGTAGTGCAACCACAAGCTTCTGCATGATTTCACGTAAGAATAAGTGAACCTTGTGACGTTTGTGGGTTTTTTTGCAAACTGGATCACAAAACTAGTTTGAGTTTGCAAAAGCTTTTTCTTGTAATTATGATAATAGAGTATTTTCCTAAGGATCAATCTATTTAAAAAACAATCCCCTAGCTAAAGGGAATACCCTATCATATATCTGGATAGAAATGCACCCCTTCCCTCCAACAAAGCTAGGCTGGCACAAGCGAATGTTCTGTATTGTGGAGACGGAGGCAGTACCTTCTCCATAGCTAAGATTACAACCAGCTTCCATATTAAAGCCCTATTTTAACATTTCCTATAGCTTTGGTTTGGAAATTGCCATATTTCCTCTCAAGACCACAGAGAATATTTCTGAAAAGTCTGAAAAAATATATGAAGCCATTTTTGAGTTTATATTCAAAACCTGGAATTTTGTCTAACATCCTTTTGTCTGCCTCTAGTTCAAAAAGAATTGTTACTGCGCCTTCAAACTTCCCATGGAATTAAATCTCTGTGAAAAATCTTGGGTTTGCTATAAATAGATTGTAATTAAGCATGTGGTTTTTGCTGTGGATAATTTGGATCCCAATTCTGCTCCCACTGATTTTAGTGTGAGGTTTGCACCATTAACTCCACTGGAGTAGAGTCCTTTGCTATTGCCTACATTTTAAAAAGTGTGCGCTCAACATTAATGGCCAACATGAGTCTGAGTTCTGGATTTTCTGGATGCAGGTTTTGTGCCATATGTGCATTCCATTTCAAGAGGGTAGGAAAAAACAACTTCAAGGACAGCTGTTAGCAGCATGGTCACAAGCATGATGTGACCCGTCCCTCACCATCCACCACCCCACCCTTAGGTATGCCAATAAGATGCAAATAAAATGGCCTGGAGCAACTTTGCAAATCCTTAGTTTTGCCTGTAAGCTAGAGGATTTTCTATTGACTCTCTAGCAGACTGGGTTTCATTAAATCCACAGTCCATTCTTTTAAAACTTCCACTTCTTTAATCAAGAATTCAAGTCTGCATTTTATTGATTCATTTTATTAATTATATTAATTCATTTAGTTATACATTTCTGCTGTGAAGTATTTTCACACGTCAGAGACTCTAGTGTATGCCAGATACATGGAAATAAGGGTCTTAGGTTTTTCGGAGGCAGACAATGTTGGGAATTTCATCATGAAAAAAACCCAGTTGTTCCATCTTTGCCAGACTCCTGCTCTGTTATTGCATCATGATCTATTGTACCCAGTTGCTTTTTTTAAGATGGTGAGAGGAAAATCGTAAAAGGAAACTACAGCTAGCCATTGCTTTGAAAAGCTTCTGAGATAAACTCACCTCAGGTCCCACTCAAAATGTCTCTTCTGCTGACAGCTCTCTAGTGCCCCCTCATGATTACTGGTGTTTGATAGCATGATAACAGCTTGACCTCAATGCTGTTACTCACAGGAGGAGTCTTACTTACATGCATACATGTGTTCAAGAGGGGGCCTTAAGAAACAAAAACTACTGCAACCCTGCAAGTGGTTCTTTATACTGTGCTTACTAAAAAAATAAGTATGTTTTCAAGAAGTACAGTCTCTGTTATAATCATAGGAAATCAAACAGCGTCGTATAACTGATGCACTGGGAGGTGGTTCAGTTATCATTATTTAATATTTATATTGCAGTTGGGCCTAGAGACCAACCAGGTGGGGGCTCTGTTGTACTAGGAGCTGTACAAACATAAAGTAAATGACAGTCCCTGCTTTAAAGGTCTATTAATAGTAATTATTGTTTTTATTACCCAAAGAATCTCTAGCTGTTCACAGAAGGCTTGGAAAGACATGGGGTAAAATCCTGGCTCTCCTGAAGTTAATGACAAAGCTCCCATTTACTTCAATAAGACCAGGATTTCACCAATGGTCCCTGCCCTCCAAAGAGCTTATAAAGTAAATTGTAGCTACAATACAGCCAGTAGGGAACAGATGGGAAAGGAAAATTACAAGACTGGACTCAAGGTTACTCAGTTTAGGCACATGCACAGCCTGGTGGTTAAATCAAGCTTATGTGTGGGTGAAACAAAAAATAAATTCAAATCCCTCCTTGAGACCAACTTCATCGATGATGTCTGCGAGAAATCAGCTTCAGTGTGAAGTTCCTCTGCCAACTTCTGTGCACTCTTCAGAAATCAGACCAAACAGCTATGGGAGCTGCTTTCAGATTTTCCTTGTTGTTTCTCAAAGTCTCAATAATACCAAAAAGGGACGACATTTTTGTGAACATTTTTGAAAGAATTAAGTCTCTTTTTTTCAACCAACTGTGATAGTTAGGCTGAAGGGCTGCTGGATATAGCTGACCTGTATCCCTTTAAAAAAACACAATGGTAATGTATATAAAATATGTTATGTATAACAAATTATAAATACTCTGTTTGTTCCCCTGCTCACTCCAACCCTTCACATATTGCACCAACCAGCAAAATTAACAACAGGGAACTACCAGCATCCCAAACACTTTGCTTGTACATAGTATCCTGTTCTCATTTCTTTTGTCTGTTGCTTGTCTCTTTAGAGTGGAAGCACATCAGGGCAGACGCCATCCCTTGCTATGTACTGGGTATGACCATGACACAAATCATCATTGTATAAGACAATGTTATTGACTCACTTACTGTGGGCATTGCAGAACAAGAGAGTCTTTGGGAGGGATTTCATTTAGGGACGAGCAGTTTGACAGGCCAGAGTTAGGAGGATGTTCTGTGCATAAGAGGGGACAGGGAAAAGGTGCAGAGATTGTGAGCAAAGTGAATGAAAGGGTTCTCAAGGCTAGAGTTGGTTCAGACCCTATCCCTATGAATGGTGATACTGTGATCAAAGGAGGGAATTATGTGTGAGGAAAAAATAAATCAGGTACATATTACAGGTGTATTCCATAGTACCCTGTCTGGATTACAATGACAAATAAATCAAGCCATGGAAAAGACAGCAGGGGTACCTTGAGTGATAGGACTTAATGTCATTGTAATCCCAACCTACCCAATTAAGAAAACTAAAGCCCTGCCACTACAGATGCTCATGAACTAACAATTGGTGACATTTTCAGGTCCGACATATAGCAGGGTCATTTCGAATGAATCATCTGAACTTTAAATTACTGCTAGTGCTTTGCAAGATTTTGAATAATATCAGTGATGATAACTTATCTTTATCTGAAGTTAAGGATGTTTCACTAATGACTAACTCTTGTTAACCTGCAGAGAGCAGTGTGTGTCTGAATACATTGTTCTTCAGTGGAGTCATGTGCTTGGGATGTGAAACACGCCTTTTGTCCTTGTAGTCCATGATGACTCCAGCTTTATAAGAGTCTGTGCTTTTTGCACCAGGAATGCAGACATGCCTACTCAGGTTTGCTTCTAAAGACATTTTGGGAAATTGACGACTTGCTCACATAGAAGTGGTTTGTGTTGTGTTTGCTTAATGGGCCGAGACACTGAAATTGCTTTTGCAGTGGAAGTTTACAGAACAGTATAGTGGCTGTGCTAATGTGTCTATAACCATGGCAGAAATAGTCCCCTGGCTCACTCGATGAGCTTTTCTGTCTTTGTTGAGTTTGCCAGTGAGTCCGGAGAAGGAAGAACAGATAACACATTGGGAATAATTAAGTAGGCCTGAACTGTAGGAAGCTAGAAGGAAAGTACTGACAAACTTAGCGGATAACAGAAGCAATAGCTGAAAACCATTTGCTGCAGCAGCTGCTGTAGTATAGAGCAGACACCTTCCTGGGGAAACGCCTTTACACAGACAACGCAGTAAAGAAGAGAGGCACTGAAGGTAGACCACAAAGAATTCCACAAACTTCTTTTAGAAAAATCAATATTGATGTATATAGCAAGATGACGGAGTGGGAGATTTAGAAGGTAGAATAGGGGAAGTACACATTGGGTATAGAGTTCTCCTGTCTTTTTATCCTGCAGACCATCTTAGATCATCTCATAGACTCATCTGTCCTCCCAACAGACCAACCCCCTCACTACTTGGCTCTCAAGATACTTCAGAGTAAGAATATGCAAAAATCTTGTAAAAGGAGAATCACTGCAGCAGGCCAGTCATGGGAAACCAGGTGATGACTTTAGAAACCAATAAGCCTGAAAAAATGTTACACTATATCACAAGCTAGTAGAAAGAAAGAAAGAAAAAACTGAATATGGGCCTGGGCCTGCAGCCCGTACTCATGGGAGTTGCCCCCACTAGGCCAAATTTCCCCATGGTGTAATTCCATATACTTCAGTGGAATTATAAGAGAGATTAATTTGGGCCACTGGTTTCAATGGGGCTGTGTTTGTGAGGGCTACAAGAGTGGTTCCTAGAAAGCAGATTGAAAGGGAGTAAAATGAAACAAAAATAACTTACATCTGCAATGTTTAAAAAGCAGGTAAAAACAAGGAACAGACATTTCGTTATTGGATCTAGTCCAGAATCCTACTTCTGCACCAGATGCTTCACGTGAAAATGTAAGAAACCGCCTGGGGTACAGCTATGGAATAACTTGTCTGTAACAGGGTGGCCTGCCCCTAATTAGCTCTGCCCAGCTACATGTGGGCAGGGTTGGATCTAAGAAGGAAGCTCAGCAGCAAGGTGCTGACTGTGGAAAAGAGTGGCTGAGCTGGGTTGTGGCTGGAGAGGAGAACCACAGGAGCAGCACTAAATACTGTGATGGGCCATGGAACCAGGACCAGGGTCCAGGGGAGTCTTGGGGCCAGTGTTCCAGAAAAGGACTGAGGAGCTGAAGAGGAGCCCAAGAGAGACAAGAGGCTGAAGCCCAGTGAGGGGTAAAAGATGTTTCACTAGTGCTTAATTTGGTTTGTAGTTTTGAGTTCTAATGAGGGGCCCAGGTAGAAGCCCTGGTTACTCTGAAGAGGAAGAACATGATTCAGTTAAGTTCTGTTTAATTTGTTGCTGGCCCCGGGGGGGAGCTGGCCGAATGGGGCTTTGCAGAGGTCAGCTGGGAGAAGCTATTTTGCAGCCTGGCCAGTTACAGCAGAACTTGGATACCCTAGAAGGGATGAAACTCACTTACCTGCCTTGGCCAGAGGGCCAAGTTACTTCTACTGTGGGAATTGACTGAAGATCATAAAGGGGAAACTGAGGCAGAGCAATGCAACACCAGGTCTGCAACACTAAGTTTTGCGCCAGCGGATGCTATGAGATGAGGCATCATATGATACTGTCCCTAGGGAAAGATTCTTCCTGATCCCCATCAATTAGGTTAGAACCTTCTGAAGTTTATCAGTGTCTTTTCACATCTTCACTAATCTCACTGTTCTCTTCTTCTCCAGCATATTATTCAAATTAAATACCAGGCCTAGTATGAAACCTGGGGTTGGGGGTATTACTATTAATCTTTTGGATTGTGAAAACTTACTATTTTATTCCTCTTTTTGTTTTCTCTTTCTTAGCCAATTTCTAATCTATGACAATATTTTACATCTAATCCTAGGACTAGTCTTGGCAGAATTCAATTTTTATTTCTTTATCATTTCAACAGATAATATTGATGTTTATTTTAAGCTTTTATTTGTTTTGATTTAAATGTTCACGATTTCACAAAAGGATGAGTTTTAAGCATTTTTCAATTTTTATTGATTTAAACTTTCATAGTTGTGGGAAACTATGGGGGGGTTCACACAATGGAGGGGATAATCCAATAATTAATTAATGGACAGCACATGATGAAATTCAAAAAGTTAAAGCTTCATAACCGTTAAAACAAATATCCAACCTCATAGGTTAAAAGATACAAAGTAAATATCCTTAAATCAAACTCTAATAAGTTCTCAAGCAGCATTTTTCTTACTTTGCCTTTCTGTAAATTTGGATTATCAATGGAAATATTTTTCACCAGTTTGTGTGTGTTTGGTGAAATTGACATTTACTAACATTTACTGATAAAAATCTAATTCTTCCAAGCCTACCTCTGACTATTTAGTTTCCTTAATTCCTCTTAAATGCCATTTAAAAAGTCCCTCACAAAACCCAAAATAAATGATGTCCACTATTCCAGCAACATGCTCAAAGAAATCTAGTAGATTAGAGAGACACTCTTCTCCTTCAATTAATCCATGGTGGTTTGTCTCCAGGGCCAGCTTTAGGAAGTGAAGGGTCCAATTCGAACATTTTCGGTGGGGCCCTGGCAGGGATGACTTTAAAAAAAAATTGGAAAAAAGCCTTTCATTTCTTTCATGTATTATTTACTTTCCATAACTATAAAATTAATAAAATTATATATTATGAACATTGCATCATATATGCTGTTGATTGGTTATTAATGACTGCTGTTTCACATGTGTGGGTCCCCGCCACACCCTGGGGGTGTGCACATGTGTGGGTCCCAGCTGCTCCCTGCCCCCCTCATTGAAGCAGGTGTGCAGGGTTACTGCCCTGGAACTGCAGGGCAGCAGTGGACATGGGGCTGGTTGGAGGCAGGGCAGGGGCTGACTGGAGGTAGGGTCTGGCTGCAGGCAGGGCAAAGGGTGTGGGGCTGGTTGGAGATAGGGGGTGTGTGGGGCGGGGTGGCTTGAGGCAAGGCCGTAGGGGGGTGCAGCAGGAGTTGGCAGGGCTGGAGACAGAGGAGTGTGAGACTGGCTGGCTGGCTTCAGGCAGGGGGGTGCAGCAGGGGTTGGCTGGAGACAGGGCAGGGTGTGCAGGGCTGGTGTGGGCAGCAGTGTGTGTGGGGCTGGCTGACTTTGGGCAGGGCCACAGGGGTGTGTGTCACGGGTTGACTGGAGACAGGGCAGGGGGGTTGGCAGGGGCTGGCTGTGGGCACGGGGTGCAGAGCTGGCTGCAGGCAGGGAGAGCAGGGCTGGTGTGGGCAGGGCAGAGGGTGCAGCAGAGGCAGCTGGAGCCCCAGCCCTTTAAATAGCCCCCAAGCCTCCTGCTATCCCAGGGCTTTGGGGGCTATTTAAAGGGCCCGGGGCTCCCCATCTTCTACCCCGCCCTAAACCTTTTAAATAGCCGCGGGAGCCCTGGGGAGTGCATGGGGGTGGCGGGGCTCCGGCGGCTATTTAAAGGACCGAGGTGGCAGAGGCAGCCGGAGCCCCGGCCCTTTAAATACCCCCGGAGCTCCTCGCTACCCCAGGGCTCTGGAGGCTATTTAAAGGACCCGGAGCTCCAGCCGGGAGAATGGAGCTCCAGCCGGGAAAGTGGGGCTTGCCGCGCTCTGGCCGGCACTCCAGCCGGGAAAGTGGGGCTTGCCGCGCTCTGGCCGGCACTCCAGCCGGGAAAGTGGGGCTTGCCGCGCTCCGGCTGGCGCTCCAGCTGGGAGAATGGGGCCATGGGGCTTGCTGTGCTCCCACCTGCGCTTTGGTCAAGGGAGCAGGACCACAGAAGACCCCGGAGCAGACTGCAGCCAGGGACCCAGGGTAAGTAAAAAAAAAAAAAAAAAGAAAAATTAAAAATGTGCCTTAGGCGCGGGGGCCTCTTAGGCGCAGGGCCCGATTCCCAGGAATCAGGCAAATCAGCCTAAAGCCGGCCCTGTTTGTCTCCATTCTAACATGTTTATCTGAGTTTTTCTGGTTTTGATAAATTTCAACCGATATATCTGGCACTAAAGAAAAACTCACTGATCTGCAGACAAGATACAATATTTGCTAACCTCCAGGTGATTTTAATGAGACTTTGTTACCATCTGAACTGCTTTATTCTTAATTTCTTCAGTATTCTTTGGGTATTTACCATACAGTACTGGTGACTTGTTGCTCTTGAGTTTGTTCCAACTCCTCTTCTTTGGATAACAGTGTCTGACATCATTACCACCTGATAAAAATAGGTCCAGGGCAGTATCTTCCAGCATTCTCAGTGGTGAAGCCTGACACACAGAAATATTTTAGCTTCCTTGTAAATCTTTTAATGCTTCTTAATTGCTCCATTTATGGCCTGGTAATCTACGGGACCCACTCATTCTTTTGTAGGCTTCCTTCTTTTTACATAAAGAATAACATTAGACATTTTTATGTCTTTGGCTGTTTGCTCATCAAATCTCTTTTTAGCCTTCCTAATCTCCATTCTGTATTTTACCTGCCATAGTTTATGCTCATTTCTATTGGCTTCATTGGGGTTAGGCTTCTGTTTTCTGAAGGATGGTGCCTGTTTGGCTCAAATTACCTCTTGAATTTTGCGTTTGAGTTAGATGGAGTCCTCCTTTCTCTAGAGTTATGGCTGTTAAACTGAGTGCATACCCCATATACTAAGATCAGACCTGTTTTAAAATCTGAGCATGTTAAAGTCTGCATGATTGGGGGGGTGGGATAGCTCAGTGGTTTGAGCATTGGCCTGCTAAACCCAAGGTTATGAGTTCAATCCTTGAGGGGGCCACTTAGGGATTTGGGGATTGGTCCTGCTTTGAGTAGGGGGTTGGACTAGATGATCTCTTGAGGTCCCTTCCAACCCTAATAATCTATGATTCTATGAAGAGGTGATTCAGTTCCCCTAGGCTCTGCCTCTTAGGAGTGTCCAGTTACTACAAAGTGAATCTCTTTATGGTTGCTTGCCAAGATGGACTAATTTGGGGAAATAGGAGGTGTCTTCTCCAGAGAACCTTTGAACTGATATCATTGAGCCAACACTCCTTTTTGAAGAGATCTTGATATAAATAGTGCATTCTTCTGCAGGATGGTATCAGTTACAACTGAACAGAAGCAAAGCTGAGCTCCTGGTAGGAGGCAAAGCCAATACAGCTTTTTATCACTCTAGTCCACCTCCCACAGAACCTCTAATTTTTCACCTGTGCAAATGAAAGTGCAAGGAAACTATTCTTGCCAGCTTGTGAATGTACTCTACTCTAGCACTCTTTGTCATGCACACTAGTTTCTCTGTCTAGGTGCACATTATAGAAGGACAGTACAGGCTGGATAAAGCTACCTTTATACTGACCAATGACAACATACGGAATATCCCAGGATAAAGCCTTTACCCCAGAGCAAGGCTCGAAAACTAAAATCACTCTAGGGCTCACATTCATAATGGCTGAACTTGTCCATCCTCAGGGAATCCAAGATACAAGAGTCAGAGAAGCACAGAAGGATTTATGAAGAGGCTGTGCTCCTGCTATAAAGACTCGTGCTAGATTGTTCCTTATGGCTTTGTGTTATAGACATCTCTATGTAAGGACCAAATTCTGTGTTCGGCAACATGAATATAAATCCAGAGTAATTCCATTGAAGTCAGTGGAGTACACTGGATCTATGCTGGAGTGAGTGAGGGCGTGTATGAACAAATGCCCACATGTTATAGCCTGAACGTCTACACAACCCCAAGGCTGTAACTCAATAGTACAGTCTCTCTTGCTTTTCTGGGCATGAGACAACAGTTTCCATATTCCTTTTTCTGACCAATTACTATATTCAGGACACCTCCATTCCTCATTGAATGGTTCTCCATTGGTATCATCACCTCAGAAGCACCTCTGCTGGTGCCTCACACAGCCATAAATAATGCACTCAGAGAGGATTATTGTAACTCTTAACAACACTATTTACAGAATATGAAACAAGATAAAAATGGGTATGGAGAAAACATATTTGGATGCAAATCTGCTGAAGTGCATTGCTCTGGATTGGCTTTTGCCACATCTTTGTCATGGACTCAGAGTTTAAGGTCAGAGAAGGGACCATCATGATCATCTAATTTGACCTCCTGCACATTGCAGGCCACAGAACCTCACCCACTCACTCCTGAAATAGACCCCTAACCTCCGGCTGACTTACTGAGGTCCTCAAATCATGATTTAAAGACTTCAAGTTAAAGAATGTGCCAATGGGAGCTGCAGGGGTGGCACCTGCAGACGGGGCAGTGCCCAGAACCGCCCGGCCGAACCTCCACGTGGGAGCTGGAGGGAGGACATGCTGCTGCTCCTGGGAGCTGCTTGAGGTAAGCACCGCCTGGAGCCTGCACCCCTAAGTGCCTCTGACGCCTCAATCCCCTGCCCCAGCCCCAGCCCTGATCCCCCTCCTGCCCTCCAAACCCCTTGATCCCAGCCTAGAGAACCCTCCCGCACCCCAAACCCCTCATCTCCAGCCCCACCCCAGAGCTTGCACCCCCAGCTGGAGGCCCCCTCCCCCTCGCACCCAACCTCCTGCCCCAGCCTTGAACTCCCTCCCACACCCTGAACTCCTCATTTCTGGCCCTACCCCAGAGCCTGCACCCCCAACCAGAGCCCTCACTCCCTCCTGCACCCCAACTCCAATTTTGTGAGCATTCATGGCCTGCCATACAATTTCCATACCCAGATGTGGCCCTCGGGCCAAAAAGTTTGCCCACCCCTGCTCTAGTAACTATATTTTTACTACTGGCCATTTCTACACATTAGGCTTTTACCCATATTGCTCTTGCGTGGGAAAAGTGTTTTAATAATTTTGATAACAAGATTGTGCAAGATAACACCGTTTGTTATTGGGTACCTTCATATTCATCATGTGCTCCTGGAACACTGACTGGGTTGGCTCAAATCACAAATCAAGGCAAGTGAGGGTCTTTCTAATGGCTGGAGATCGGTAGGTAGCATTTCAGATAGATTCGTGCAGAACAAAGCTCCCGTATGTGCATACTTTATGGCATGAGAATACAATGAGACAAATTAACATGGTGTTATCTGAATCCCAACATTTGTCATGCTGCATTACACAGGCTTTAAATAATCTTTCAGGATCCAAGCGAACATATTTAAACCCTTATTTTGAAAGAACTAGGACAGCAAACAAATTCTTCATTTTGAGTCTTTTTTTTTTAACGAATGGTTTCAATTCAAATCAAACCTTTAAAAACTCATTTTTCTAGTTGCTCTTCTTTTTAAACTGTATATCACTTTTTTTGTGAAGCACATTGGTGCTTAGAGAGTGATTTAAATGACATTTTACGGGGGGGGTGAGGGTCAGCACTCAAACCACAGATCTGACTACCACTCCCTCCCACTACAATTAACTCCTCAGCCAAGAACACCCCTAAAGTCAGAATGTTTGATAAATAGATTTGAATGGGAAAAATGCAGCTCAGGCCCATCTCCATTAAATTTGCCAGACTGAAGAGTCTCACTCACTCTACTCAATTACAAAGTCATTTGTGATGTAATTAGCTGCCTGATTGCCAGCACTGACCTTCAAAGATAGTAAGGCTCAACCTGAATTGCCCAGATAATGAGCAGGAGACTAATAAAACAAAATAAACATTTAAAAATAATCTCTTCTCTTTATCTACTGAATTTCCCAACACTACGCTCATGAAGAAGCTCCTAAAGGCAATTTCAGTGTGTTTCTAAACTATCCTTTTCACTTAAGTTAGTAGGAATGCTTAGGATCTCACTTACAAAGTACACCAGGTAGAGTGACCAGATGTCCCGATTTTATAGGGACAGTCCCAATTTTGGGGTCTTTTTCTTATATAGGCTCCAATTATCCCCCACCCCTACCCCGATTTTTTGCATTTGCTGTCTGTTCACTCTAACAACCAGGAGTTGACAATGGAGATACATGGCATAAAACCTCTGATCAGTCAGAATCAGTCCCTGTTTACCAGGGGTTTAAACATTCTCAGCACTTGAGGGACATAGTTATATGGATCACATATGTTTCTTAGGTTAACCCTATGGCTAGAAGTAGAACTGGCTTATCTGGGATTTCTCACTGCAGGGAAATTTCAGTATTTTGAAATTTCTAGAAAATTGGAAATTCCAAGATAATTGTGTTTTGGAAACACCACCATGAAATGTACTCTACAACAGCAGCCAGGCAGCTGTTGATTGAAATCACTGTAATAGCCATGAAACTGACAAGAATGTCAATTTCAGTCAGCAGCTCCCAGGGTGTATGGCTCTGGGGCAGCCCCACCCCTACCTGGACTCCTTGGGCCAAGGACCCTAGGGCCTTCAGACTCCAGACTCCCAGCCAACCTTTTCCCCAGGGTGCCTGCTCAGGAGTCAGGTAGCGCAAGGATCTAGCCTGCCTGGCAGTGTGGAAGTCCTAGGATCCTAGAGCAGTCTGCATGACAGGGCCCCCTTGGAGCCATAGATCCTGGAAGCCCATTCCAGGATTTTCAGGTTCCTGGCTTTATGTCAAGGAGACTTGGCTTGAGCTGGGGCTCTGAGGGCTTCCAGGCTCCCTGCTGAAGATCTGGGAATAGACTGTCAGCTGGAGCCAGGGCTCACCTGGCTGTCAGTTTCCCAGTTCCAGAGCAGGAAGCCTGAAACCCAGGCTGCAATGCAACAAAAAATAATGGACCCCAAGGCATTTTGGGGTTGACATTGGCTTTTCTGATGAAGCTTTTGTCAAAAAATTTCTGCCCAGCTTTAGTGAGAAGCTTCAGAGGGAAAAGACCTCTCTACTCCCCCCAGTGATGAAAAGGGGCAAGTGCTGCCATAGACAGCTTCATTTGCATAGGCTGCCTATCCCACAATTCCTCTAGTGACACTTGGGAGGTCCCAATAAGTGTACATAAATTTGGATTTTGTGGGGGTTGCAGGGTCCCAGACAAGTTCAGAGAAGAAAAAATTTCCTATCTCTTGGTGAAGAGCTCGCTTCCAAGTATCTAAGCCTCTACTGGACAGTTTGAAATGCTCCTCACCCGGGGTGACTTTGTTCTGAGAGAGGATATGGAGGATTCTGCAGCAAGAGATGGTATTAGTGCTTAGTGGACTCAGGTGAGGCCTTGTCTACTGAGCACTGTAATAAAGGTGAATTACTAAGCTGATTAGATGATGATGCCACCAGTTCGGACCAGGCAAGCACCTTCCTTGGGATTAGAGACAGACCTGACAAGAGACACTTAGACTGTATCTACTTGCTGAGCCAAACCATGAACGGAGTTTAATAGATGGGGAAAGTGTATGGCCACGAGTATGACTTGCAGGACATTCTCGTCAGCAGGTTGGAAGGGAGATAGACAGACTACTACCAAGGATAGTGGGTTTTTTACTCTTTATTTCCATATCTTTTCTGTTGCTGCTTTTTCCCGAGTTTATGACTGTGTTCCCTGTCACCTAATAAAGATTTTTATGTTTGTAAATAGTCCCGGAGTGTTTGTGAGTGAGGAAGTTCTGCCTGTTAAGGGCACCCTGTGAGGGAGTGTTTAGTTTTCCCCAGTTCTGGGTGGGGACTTAACCAGTTCAGTTATTAAGAGAAACCCTAGATACAGTCAAAGGTGTGTTATCTGGCACTTTACCAACTGGAAAGCTCTATAAACTGACATTTCTGATCTTCATTGAAAGTCTGGTTTATAGGCTGGTTGGTGTGGTTCGGCAGGCTCCCTACCTGGCTTTGCATGGCTCCCGGGAAGCAGTGACATGTCCCTGCTGCTCCTAGGTGCAGGAACAGCCATGAGGGGATCAGCATTTGGGGCGTGGGTTCTGGGAGAGAGTTTGGGTGTGGGAGGGCTTGGGGCAGGGAGGTGGTGCACAAGAGGGGTTTGGGGGTGCTAGATCTAGGTGGTGCTCACCTTGGGCAGCTCCTCGCAAACAGAAACATGTCGCTGCTGCTCCTCTACGAAGGTGCGGCTAGACAGCTCTGTGCACTTCCCCCACCCCGTCCCAAGTGCTGGCTCTGCAGCTCCCATTGGCCAGGAACCATGGCCAATGGGAGCTGTGGGGGCGGCACCTGCACACAGATATCAGGACATGAAGAACAATTGATCACCGTAATCTTTATAGATATTGCCCTTGGAGTTTTAAATGAGGTTTCTATCTATCTTGTCATATTGTTTGTTAATGGAACAGAGAAATTCATATGTGTGTGGAGGGTGTCCTAAGAGATATGCTTGTGCTGTTTTGATTTCTAGTAGGCAATCAGTCAGCTCTGGTTGCAGCCTGCAGGCTCCAGTTCTCCCATAATTACTTCCCAGTAGAGATGATCAAAGTTTTGGAGAATTTTTTTTTTTTTTTGGCAAAAAGGTTGATGTTTGGTTTATTTTATGAAAGATTGTGGTGGCAATACTTTAGAAATTTTTCATTTCCAGAAAAATCAGTGTTCAATAAACAAAAAAAGTTGTATATCAGAAACAAGATTTTCAGTTAATTAAAAATTTCAATAATATTTTTGATAAAAGTTTCAGCACAAACTTTTTGAAAAGAGACATTAAAATATGGTTCAATTCTGAATTTTTCAAAATGAAAAAACACTTGGAAATTTTCCATTTCTCTCCCGAAAAACATACCTTTTCATTTTCCAATCAGCTTTATTCCTGTGATAGTACCTCTCTTGTGCCTCTGGCCATTCCCTTCCACTGCAGACCAGTGCAGAGATTTTTACTCCGTTTCTTGTCCACAACTAATCATTTGTAAAATGAGGTTGTATACGCACGGTTTGAGCCAACAGGCGGCATCTTAGTCTGGGAGCATGTGTAATTCTGTGAGTAAATTAATGATAGAAAGGGAGAAGCCCTTTCATTAGCAAAAATCTACAGAATCATAATTTCAATAGTGTTGTCAGGCTGTCTGCCAGTGTCACCCTCTGCAGCGTTGAGGGGGGACTTGCTGCCCCCCCATGCCTCCAGCTCTCAGCTCCAGGTTCTCCAGTTGGTGGAAAGTTTACAATACGTATTGTTGGAAATGAGTTGAGTTGGACAGAACTCAAAAGCCCTTTCTCCCACGAACACAATGGTGCCAAACACATCAAACCTAGAACAATAATGTAGATATATATTCGAGAAAACATTTAAAAATCAACATTTTGTAATTATACTTTAACACAGGCATGCCAAACCTGCAGCCCTCACAAAGTTAAACTGTGATATCCGCTGACAGTACGGTGCTATCAGTTAATGCTCAGAACATGACACCTGATTAATTTTTTTTAATGTTGCAGACTACTAGATATGGAAGGAGTGCTTCAACTTGATTTGCAGGAAAAAGGCGGTTCAGTGGTATTGATTATCACCTTTTTTTTGTTATGCCGAAAGAGAATTGTAATGAGGCACTCGTTAAGACATCAGCATCCAGCCAGAAATTACTGGAATCCAACCACAAATGGTATGCAGAGTTACATAACATAACATAATTAATGACAATCCCCATATTTATCACAAAATCCTTTTTTATTCATAACTTTGGTCTTGATCATTTTTAGCCATCAACAGGGAGCTGAAGAGAATTGACTCGTAGCTGAATCTTTGGAGAATACCGCCAGGGAGGGCCGGGTTAAACACAATGCTCAGTGCCACCTTACATGCTATAAGAAGCACACACCAAATCCAATTTATGGAGGGTTGGAGAGGAAGTACATCGAGTATCAGGAAACAATGGAAGACGTCATGACAAGGGCCAGCTGTGGGCTAAACCTGCCTTATAGTAGGTCCCAAGGGCTACCTTTCGAGAAGAACACCTGCATCTCCTGCAGAAAGCCAGTAACCTGAAGGTATCCATTAAGCGCAGTTTCGACAGGTGAGAAACTATATGAAGCAGTCATTCTCAACAAGAATGTTGCTTGGAAAGTAGAGTTAAGAGGATGCATTGGCCCAAAAGACACACATGCATACAATATTGCGTAGCACATCAAGTGGTACACCAAGAATATCTGGAATGTGTTGGATGAAAAGGTAAAAGCAACAGAACCAAATACGAATTTTATTACTGAAAACCGTGCGACTCAGTTCATAAATTGCCTTGCAGAGGCTTTAATGAATGGGAAAGCAGTGGTGATGGCCAATGCAGAGGCTAAGTACAGAGAAGTATGTGCTTATAGGGATCAAAGAGGAACAAATGCTGAGCAGAAAGGCTCTTAAAGCATTTATTGAAGATGAACTGTGGGATATTAGCAATTTTATCCGCAGAAGTGAATCCCAGCGCATATCCTTAAAAGCTGCAAAAGACATGCCACTATGAAAAGCTGAAGAAAGTGCTGATGTCCAGTTGCTGAATTTTTACAGAACAGCATTCTATCCTGCAGTACATGGGAGTTTCAGGGACCTACAGCTGATGACAAACCTGAAAAAATAAGACTGCATGACATGTGCTGTTACTTTAAGTGGTGCATTGGTGGTTGCAGTGACTTCAACACCAGCAAGTTTGCTATTTTACTTCAAATCATCTTCTACAAGTGTAGTGGCCTTTCAGAGCAGCAATCAGAGATGGTCTGGCTGAGGTATAAGCTCTTGACAAATCAGAAACTTTTAATACCTGCTGAGATTTGGCTGAACCCTGCAGTATGAGGCTATAGACAAAATACTAGACCTATGACAAAGTCCACCTTGCGTTTGACATGTAGGCAGGAGAATCAATTACAAATATTATCAGAAAGAAGAGACTCCATGGTATTGCACCTGACCAATACAAAATCCTTGGGGATCTCTAGTGTCACAATTAAGAAGCTACTATCTCATACTTGCACAAAGGTTGAGTTAACTGCACTCCAGAATGTGAAGAACTGCTCAAAGAATTTTGTCTCTGGAGAAGGTCCTCAGCCATTGCATGCTGGAAGGAATCCACAACTCTGTGGGAGCAAGCCCCAAATGAGGGCTTAGAGTTGATAGTAAGAGCCCCAGAGAGCACTGCTAGGGTCCTGGGGAAGGCAGGCAGTGGGGGAGCTCCTGGGAAGAAAGCTGATGTAGGCCTCCAGACCAGAGCATCTTACAGTTGAAGGCTGGCTCCTGGGAAGGAAGTAGGAAGAGGAAGAGTATTCTGCAAAAGAGGAGACCCAGGAAAGAAGAACAAGGAGGGTTCCCCACCTAGGAAGGGCCTGGGAGAACCCGGCTGGTAGACCCCAGGGAGTGGAACAGAGTAAGCTTCTTGTGGGGACCCCTGAGTTAGGACTTACAATGGGGTAGAAGAAACCCAAAGAGAGCAGGTTAGGCTCCTGTGAGTGAAGTCCTGAGATAGGGGCTTATAAGAGGGAACAGGGAGAACCCAGAGGTAAACTGCTCAACTCCTTGGGGAAGGATGGCAGTGGGAGAGTCCTGCTGAGGAAGAAGCAGCATCTCAGATGCTTTGCAGTGGCCAGGAGAAGCCGTGAAGCAGATTTCAATAGCCCAGGAGGCAAAGCAGAATAATGTATTAGCTTAGACTCTAGAGATTTACTTTGGACTTTCACTTGCACCTGTCTGTTACCCTGGAAGGGACTGAAGTTTCATGTGACTTGGCCAGACCCTGGAAGGTCTGATGAGAGGCAGACAGCCTGCAGGAGACACTAGAAATGAGGATAATGGTGACCATAAACCTGATGCAAGGGGACACTCTAATCTAAGGGTAAATGTGCCCCCATCACAGGGCCCCACTACATAATCTATGATTTTATCAGAGGGGCTTGGATCAAGGAGCAATATTGTAGGCTAGCACATGCAGTGTCCTAGGTTGTCCTTCCATATTAAAGATGATGGTGGCTGCAGGGTGCATGGCAGAACTCTGTGGACTGCATCTGGCCCAGAAGTGAAACTTTGTCCCACCTCAGTCTATTGCTCAAATTCACACGACAGACAGTTCTGAGTTTGTGGGTGGCCCCTCCTGAACTGCCAAAGAGCCCAGCCTACTGCAAATTAAAACCAGCACAAAACAAGGTAACAGGTTTTTCCCCTCTTTGTTTTTGCACTCAACCTTCAGTTCTGCTCTGCTGGAAGCAAACTGCAGATATATTTAGTTCTTTCTTATGCCACTGACATGTCTCCAAGGAGGAGGAACTTCCCTAACTTTGTGTGTCAAGGAGCAAGGACAAAGGAGGATCAAGATTTCTGTAAACTCTTGATAAAAATTCCTTGCTCCAGCTATGTGTTTAGTGTTTTGGGGCAATTTGCTCTGTCTATAGATTATAACACAGACTTCTAACACAGCAACAGTTCTACCCTCTCACCTGCTTCAAGCCAGTTCAGCACCCAAGGCTACAGGAGAGCTGAAATACAGCACCAGTGCAGTGGAAGGGGCATTAATCTATATACAAGAATGGTTTCCCCAGTGCTAATAGGTGCCATATAATACTGGGCGAGTAGCAGGATGAATCTTGCTTGGGCTCTATCCAGTTGGTTTCACATATACCAACTATCCCTTTGTAAGACGAACCACCAGAAAGCTCATGTTTTTCTTAGACATTCTTTTTAAGTTTCAAGCACTGGCGGCTGTGGGCACTGTTTTAGCTCCCAAAGTGGTCTCAAATGACTGAGAAATGTAGGGTAATGTTTGTCATAAACATTATCAGCCACAGCTACTTGAGAAGCAATTAAGGGGAACAGTCAGTCAACAATCCATTATGGGATACTTGACTAAACGAGTGATTATGGACTCTGGTAATTTTGACTGCAAAGGGAAGATGGTACCCAGATGGAGACCTTGCACATTCAGACATTCAAACCACAGTGCTTGACTGACAGATAATTCTAGTTGCAGTTAATCAAGGTAACTATGAGGATTCACTTGAACGCTTAGATTTCTTTACCTAGAGCTCACAGCTCAGATATTCAAGCACCAAATTGTGTTTTTTCTACCCACTATGGGCAAACAGAGGATACTCCTAATGAGTTTATAGATACTTGTTGGTCCAAAAGGGCTAATTTCAAAAAGCTGAGAATAATGAGTGGAACTGATCAGGAAGAAAATTAGACAGAAAAATGTGAATGAAAATCAGAAGTTCTTTAAGATGAGTTTATTAGATAGCCATGATTATACAATCAAGAAGGAGGACCACTTAAGCTAAAAGCCCATCCTGGTTCACTGGCAAGGTGAAGGCCACAAGCAGAAATTTTTAAAAAAACCAAATGTATAACAAATTGCCACTTAGGGATCTGGGGCAAAAATCTGTCTGGGGATTGGTCTTGCTTTGAGGTTGGACTAGATGACCTCCTGAGGTCCCTTCCAACTCTGATATTCTATGAAACTGATGAGAGAGAAAGTAGATAGGAATTAATATAAATTAAAAGTTATGAAGTATAGAAAATTGATAAGGGAAGCTAAAGATATCAGGGAAAAATCCATGGCTTAGAGCATTGAGGACAATAAGGAATTGAAATATATCATAACAATGGCATTGGTCCTTACCTAATGGAGATGGTAAAATTGTTAACAATTATGCAGAAAAAGTAATGTTCAATAAATATTTCTGTTCTGTTTTTGGGAAAAGGTATGATGATGTACTCATCACAGGAGGATGATGATCTGCTTCCTACTCCATTAGTGATTGAGGAAGAAGCTAAACAGCATTTACTAAGGATAAAACTCTTAAATCAGCAGTTGTGAATAACTTGTACCCAAGAGTCCTAAAAGTTGGCTGCAGATCTCTCTGGCTCACTGATGTTCACTTTTAATAAATCTCAGAATACCAGGGAAATTCTAGAAGACTGGAAGAGTGCTCATGTGCCAATTTTCAAAATGAGCAAGCAGGATGGCCCTTTAACTATAGACTCGTTAACTTGACATCAATCCTGGGCAAAATAATGGAAAAGCTGATATGGGACTTAATCAATACAGAATTAAATGATGGGAATAAAGCTGGTGCCAGTCAACATGATTTTATGGAAAACACATCTTGTTAAACATGATTTTTGATGTAATTATAAGTTTGCTTGATAATGGTGACTTCATAGATGTAACATGCTTAGACTTTTGTAAGGCATTCAGTTTAGTATTGCACAACATTCTTATTAAAAATTTAGCGCTGTACAATATCAATAGAGCACACGTTACATGGATTAGGAATTGGCTGACATAGAATCATAGAAGTGTAGGACTGGAAGGGACTACAATAGGCCAGATAGTCCAGTCCCCTGCACTCAATAACAACTAGACCATTCTGGACAGGTGTGTGTCTAACCTTTTCTTTGCTTTTTGTCCTCTCCTCAGATGTTAAGGAGAACACTTTTTCACCCTCATCCTTTTTTATAAGCTTTTATGTACTTAAACTGTTATGTCCCTCCTCAGTCTTCTCTCCCCCAGACTAAACAAACCTTTTTTTTTTTTCCCAATATTCCCTCATAGGTCATGTTTTGTAGACCTTTAATCATCTGTGTTGCTCTCCTCCAGACTTTCTCCAATTTGTCCACATCTTTCCTGAAATATGGCACCCAGAAATGGGCATAATATTCCAGTTGAAGCCTCATCAGCATGGAGTAGAGTGGAAGAATTACTTCTCATGTCTTGCTTACAACACTCCTGCTGTTCCAAAAAATTGAACATCATTCTGGGTTGTAACAGTGTTACACTGTTGACTTATATTTAACTTGTGATTCACTATGACCCCCAGATCTCTTTCCGCAGTGCTCCTTCCTCAGCAGTCATTTCCCATTTTGCATGTGTGCAACTGATTGTTCTTTCCTAAGTGGTGTACTTTGAATTTCATCCTATTTACTTCAGGCCATTTCTCTATGTTATCCAGATCATTTTGAATTTTAATCCTGTCCTCCAAAGCACTTTCAGCCCCTCCCAGCTTGGTATCATCCGCACACTTTATAAGTGTACTTTCTATGCCATTATCTAAATCATTGATGAAGATATTGAACAGCACCGGACCCTGGATTGATCCCTACAAGACCCCATTCAATATGCCCTTCCTATGAGCTACTGCTAACTATTCTCTGGGAATAATTTTCCAACCAGTTATGAACCCACCTTATAGTAGCTCCTTCTAGGCTATATTTCCCTAATTTGTTTATGAGAAGGTCATGTGATACAGTATCAAACGCCTTACTAATGCCAAGATATACCACATCTACTGCTTCCCCCCATCCACAAGGCTTGTTACTCTGTCAAAGAAAGTTATTAGGTTGGTTTGACATCATTTGTTCTTGACAAATTTGTGTTGACTCTTACTTATCACTATTATCTTCTAGGTGTTTGCAAATTGCTTGCTTGCTTATTTGCTGTATTATCTTTCCAGGTACTTAAATTAAGCTGACTGGTCGGTAATTCCCCAGGTTGTCCTTGTTCCCCTTATTCCACTATATTTGCTCTTTTCCAGTCCTCTGGAATCTCTCCCATCTTCAGTGAGTTTTTGAAGATAAATTGCCAATGGCTCCTCAGTCAGCTCCTTGGGTATTCTAGGATGTATTTCATCAGGCCCTGCCAATTCTATAATAGTAATCAATGTGAAATCTCTGAATTGGGGTGTTTCAGATAGGGTTCTGCAGGAATCAGTACTAGGCCCAACCCTATTCAATATTTTTATCAATGATCTGGAAATAAATATCAAATCACTGCTGCTTAAAATGTGCAGATGACACAAAGATTGGCAGAGTGGTAAATAATGAGGACAAAGCACTCATATAGAACAATTTGGATCACTTGGTAAGCTGTTCCCATTCAAACCAAATGCATTGTAGTACAACCAAATGTAGAGTCATAGCTAGGAAAAAGAATACAGTCAATACTTACAGGATGGGGGATTGTATCCTGGAAAGCAGTGACTTTGAAAAGGAGTTAGGAGCATAGTAGACTATCAACTTACCTGCGCTCACAGTGCAATGTTGTGGGGGAAAATAGTTAATGCATTTCTTGGTTGTGAAAAAGGGAAGTAGTGAGTAGGAGAAGGGAGGTAATTTTTATATGGGTATATGGCAATTACTGAAATGATCCTGGAATATTGTGTCCATTTCTGGTGTCCACATTTTAATAAGATTTTGGAAAAACTGGAAAGTGCGGAGAAGAGCCACAAAAATGATTTGAGACCTGGAGAAAAGGCCTGACAGTGAGAGCTAGGCCTGGTCTACACTACAAACTTAGTTCAATAGAAACCACCTTACGATGACCTAATAACGTATGCATCTACACTACCAGTTCCTTTTCATTGACTTAACTTGCCTGTTATGTCAAACTAATTACTCCACCTCTGCGAGAGGCATAGTACTTAATTCAATGTTGATGGATCAACTGAGACGCAGTGTTGTGTGAGTCGACTGAATTGGCCTCCAGAAGGTGTCCCACAATGCTCGTCAGTGACTGCACTGGTAATCGTTTTCAGCTCTGCGGCCCAGCAGCCAGGTACACAGGAAACAGCCCCTCCCCTCTTAAAGCCCAGGAAACTTTTGAATTCCCATTTCCTGTTTGATCAGAGAACGTGTGATGACGTTCAACAAGATAATGAATGTCTCTGGGACAGCTGACACAGAGCTAACAGCCTTGAGGATTTCACTGTCTGAAAAACTGGACGTGAAGAGCAAGAGCGCAGCCCAGGATCATGAGCACAGCATGCAGGATGAGATGCTGCGGATTATAAAGGACCGATCAGACATGTTGACGCATCTGGTTGCGCTTCATGAGAAACAGCTTGAGGAGGCTGTATTCCCAGTCCCCTCCCCAAAACGTTCCATGAGGCGGGGCTTCCACTCAACACTGGGGGAGGGCACTAAGAACAAGGCAGCCATTGGAAGACCTTTGATGGGCAAGACTACTGTGCTTTCACGGACACGCTGACTTGGTTTCTCCCCTCCCAATTTCATCATACCATTTGTCCAAGGTTAAATTCTTTTCCTGGTCTTTCACTTTCTTTATCTTTGTGCAATATAAGTCAACGTTTCCAAAACGACATTCCATTTATTCCAATAATGGGGGTTTGTGGGGGTGGGGGTTACAGGGAAACAGATGTAATGGAGGGGATGGGACAGAGCAGATAAGCAGTGCACCTTAGTGTGGCTCATTACTGAAATGGGTTTTCAAAGCTTTCTGGAGACACAGACCTCCTCACTGGGCTCTTCTTATTGCCCTGGTATCTGGCGTCTCAAAATTAGCAGACAGCCCATCCTCCTCCATGCCCCAAGCCTGCGGAAACTTCTCTCCTTTTGCCTCACAGATATTATGGAGCGCACAGCAGGCAGAGATAACAGTGGGGATATTGGTTTCACTGAGGTCTAACCTAGTAAGCGAACTGCACTAAAAGTCCAGAGGCAGATTCCACTACCATTCTGCACTTGCTCATCCTATTGCTGAACCGCTCCTTACGGCTGTCCAGGTGGCTGGTATACAGCCTCATGAGCCAAGAGGTCAAGGAGTAGGCTGGGTCTCCCAGAATCAGTATTAGCATTTCAATGTCATCAATGGTTATTTTGCAATCTGGAAAGAAAGTCCCTGCTTGCAGCTTTCTGAACAGACCTGTGTTCTTAAAGGTGCACATGTCATGCACCTTTCCTGACCATCCCATATTGATGTCGGTGAACCCCCCTCCCTGTAATGCACCAGTACTTGCAACACCATAGAAAAGTATCCCTTTCGGTTTATGTACTCTCTGGCAAGGTGGTCTGGTTTCACAACAGGGATATGGCTGCCATCTATCACCCCACCGCAGTTAGGGAATCCCATCGTGGCAAAATTATCCACTGCACATTGCCCAGAGTCACTATACTTCTTAGCAGAAGTCAATTAATGGCCCTGCACTCTTGGATCACAACGGAGCCTATAGTGGATTTCCCACTGACTGGTTGCAAGCTTCCACATAGAGATTACCAGTCGCTTCTCACTCTCAGAGCAGGTCTCATTTTAGTGTTGCTGTGCTTCAGGGCTATGGAAAGCTCTGCACAAAGTCCCTGGAAAGTGGCCTTCTGCATTCAAAAGTTCTGCAGCCACAGCTCAATATCCCATAACTGCATAATGATGTGATCCCACCAGTCAGTGTTTTTTTCCTGGGACCAGAAATGGTGCTCCACCGTGTTCAGCCGCTGCATGACTACCAGCAGCAACCGAGAATTGTTTCATTCTGTGGCTTGCAGAAGGGCTGCTTGAAGAACATTGCAATTTTCTGCACAATGGCTCCTGTCTCAGCTCTGGAAATACTGGAAGATGAGGCTTGAGGAGTTTGTGATGCTCACAACAAAAGTGCATAGCTGAGCGGGGTCCATGCTTCTCAGCCTATGGCTAAGCCAGCCTTTTGGGAAAAAAGGCCACAAAATTAGGGGTTGTTTGCTGTAGATATCAGAGAAGGGAGGGAGTAAACTGCATCATGGGAAGTCAAAGCCATGTTCCTTTTCCTCCCTATGACAATGTTTTGGTCCCATGAGGCATTGCAAGCCCTTCCCAAATTCCCCTGCAGCTGGTTGCACTGTGGGATAGTTACCCATGGTGCACTGCTCTCTGCATCAGTGCAAGCGCTGTTAGTGAGAATGCTCTCCACCGACACAATGAGCATGGTGTGGATGTACCCAGCCGACTTAATTACTGTGGTGGCTGGATGTCGACTTAAATTAAGCCAATTTAACTTTGTAGACATGCCCTTGGAGCTCAATCTGTTTAATTTACCAAACAAGATTGAGAGGTGAAGAGATGATGGTGTGTAAGTACCTTTCTGGGGACAAAATACAAGGTACTAAAGGGATCTTCAGTCTAGAAGAGAAAGGCATAACAAAAACCAGTGGATGGGAGTTAAAGACAAATTCAAATTAAAAAAAGAGGGTCAAACTTTTAACAGAATGATTAACCATTGGAACTACCTACCAAGAGAATTGGTGGATTCTCTGTCTCCTGATATCTGCAAATCCAGACTGGATGGATGTCTTACTGAAAGATATACTTTAAACAGAAGTTATTGGGCTCAAAACAGGGTGAAATTCTGTAGCCCGTGTTAGACAGGAGGTCAGACGAGATGATGGGTCCCTCCTGGCTTTAAAATCTATATGCAAACAAAGGCTATGCCTGGCCTCATTGCTGGTGTGGGAAGGGTGCAAGGAACACTCTCCTTTTTCAGCCCTCATGCAAAGCCAGCAACAGTAGCAGTACCAGAACTTGGGAGAGCACATAGCTCCCATGCTAACCACCCACCACGGGGAGGGCTAGCAGCAGGGCCATTATGAATTATTTGTTTTACAGTCGTGTCTAGAAGCTCTAGTCATGGACCAGGACTGCAGTATGTGGGGGGCAGACTAAACCATCCAGAGGAAAGATCCAGCCAGTGCAAAATTTGTGCTCCAGGGAGTACCAGAGAGAATTGTGCCGGCTGAGAGCCAGTATCTGATAACTTCTTAGGGTCAGATTGTATCCAAATACATGACTACTCTAATGCCTTTATCAATTTCCCCAGAATCCCCTAATGAAGTTTGTGTGTTCCTTAACCGGACTGAATAATCAGTCCCCTCTGGTGTTGATGGTCTCATATTTCTTTGGAGTCTGTCTAATCAAGTCTGTTGATTTGCTCCTACAGTACAGCTTTGGAGGACACATTTCCACCCCAGAGAGGAGGACTCAGCTCCTCCACACAAAGACGGGGATGCTGGGGGGAGAGCTCAGTGGTTTGAGCATTGGCCTGATAAACCCAGGGTTATAAATTCAATCCTTGAGGGGGCCACCTAGGGGCAAAATCAGTCCTTGGTCTTGCTAGTGAAGGCAGGGGCTGGACTCAATGATGTTTCAGGGTCCTTTCCAGTTCTATGAACTAGGTATACACTGATATTGATGTCACTTTACATTCCCTACCCCACACCCCTAGCTTTGTCCTTTCTTTCCAACAGGCTCACTGAGTTCCTTATTCAGTTACTAGTCTCTAGTCTAACAAACCCATTGTCCACAGACTGCTAAGACAACAGCAGGGAACAATACTTGTAAGTCACAGGTGACATGGAGAGGTTCACCTGCCTTTACATTATACAGCAGGAGTCAGCAACCTCTGGCACGTGGCTCACCAGGGAAAGCACCCTGGCGGGCCAGGCCAGTTTGTTTACCTGCCGAATCAGCAGGTTCGGCCAATCGCGGCTCCCATTGGCCACAGTTCACCATCCCAGGCCAATGGGGGCAGTGGGAAGCTGCGTGGGCTAGGGATGTGCTGGCCACGGCTTCCCACCGTCCCCAATGACCTGGCACAGTGAAGCACAGCCAGTGGGAGCTGGCATCAGCCAAACCTGCCAATATAGCAGGTAAACAAACTGGCCCAGCCCACCAAGGTGCTTACCCCGGTGAGTCACGTGCCAGAGGTTGCCGACCCCTGTTATTCAGCCTACTCAGTTTCTCATTAAATACTTACAGATCCAGATACAGAGTTTGGATGTGTCCAAAACAGACTAATACTATAGTAACTAGTCTGATAAACTGGATTTGCTTCCAGTTTGCACCTTCTGTGATACTATTATTTGGACTATCCCTAAAACAGGCATATCCTCTTCATTATATGCTTTTAGTTTTACAATGAGGGTGGAGGGGCTCTGTCATTTTCATTGGTTTCACATTAGATGTACATATACTAAAAATAGGCACTGCGAGTGTACAGGTAATTGTGAGCCCGCACTCATTACCCAAAACATACAGAGAAAAGTATTTCCAAAGCACACAGATCCCGGATTATGCACTGCCCTGACTACCAAGATTTCAGAAAACTCTTCCCCATATTGTTTCTCTACAGTTATTAGAAGGCCTGCACCTGTAGGAATCAACATCCCCACCTCCCCTCCTTACAGGGACAATAGAAGGGTTCGATAGAAATGGTATTTTTCCTAATTACAGGCTTGATGCAGGAATTACTGGGTGAGGTTCTACGGCTTGTGTTATTAGGCAGATCAGCCTAGATGATCATTATGGTCCCTAGTGGCCTAAAAATCTGCAAATCTAATATACTGGCTATTCCTCTCTTTATTCAGTCTCAGCATCTCTGTGATCAGACTGAGTCCTTCCCCTTCTTGCAAGCCTGTTCAGGAACCAGAATCCTGCTCTTTAAGTTCCTGCAACACAGATTCTCCAAGGCCTCACCTTGCCCTACTTCCACATTCACTAGCAGCTGGAACATGGTACTTGGCAAGGAAACTCACCCTGCACCCTTTCATAGGTGTGGGAGGTATCACTTCTATCCTCTGCTAACACAAAGTCTGCAACATCAGGTGTTGGTGTGTGGCATAACCCCTATCACCATGATGTATGGTGTAACCCCTACTGGGGAGCAGGGGAGGGATAGCTTAGGAGTTTGAGCATTGGCTTGCTAAACCCAGCATTGTGAGTTCAATCCTTGAGATGGCCATTTAGGGATCTGGGGCAAAAATCTGTCTGTGGATTAGTCCTGCTTTGAGCAGGGGGTTGGACTAGATGACCTCCTGAGGTCCTTTCCAACCCTGGTATTCTATGAACATGGCTATAAAAGCTATCAGTTAATTTGCTTTGGAGCTTGAATGAATTGATCTTTCACATATATAGCATTATCATCTTTGAAATGACAGTTATTTGTGTATATGTGGCTTGGATTGTACTTTGTTTACTATCCCTGTTGCTAAACATGTTTTCTGTGCCAGAGTACCCCTGTCAGCAGCTTTCATGCCTAAAGAAGGCTCAAAAGCTCTGCTTATTGTTTGTTTGTTTCATCTGCGTAACACCAATTGTGCACTGGACATTTGGAGATTGGATCAGCTTCTGATTACTGCCTCTGAATAGAGTTTTCTATGAATCACATATGAAATGCTCTTGAGGTGCCTCATCTAATATACACCAATCTCAGCAGTGTGGTGAACTCAGCTGTGCTATGTACCAGCTGACACAGTTTAGGAAATAACCATGGAGCCTAAAAGTTCCCCACAATAAGTAATGGCTTTGGCTGGAAAGACTTCTGAAGAACAGAGAAAGTGCAACCTGTGAAGCTAAAGGTGTAGCCTCAGTTATGGAACAGTCCATAGATAAGTAGCTGCTTTTAGACAGAACTGTGGGATTCTTTCAGTACTAGCTAGTCAAGTCTTTGCTTTATAGTGAATTCATCCATTCTTCCAAGCTGACCCATTATAGCTCCACTATGCAGAAATTAGGTGACCTATCCCCAATGGATAGGTCAACTAAAGAAGAATTTCAATTAGCTACTTGGTACTAATGTAGTAGAGCTCATATAGTGTGCGTTTGCCACAAGAGGACTTCACAGTCAGATACACACTAATGGCCCGATCAAACTCCCAGTGAAGTCAAGGAAAAGACTCTCATTGATTTAAAGGAAAGCTAGATTGGATCCTTTGCAAGCACATTACAAAACAAAAGATTTATTGCTTTGCCTTAAATCTGAAAAGGTTACATAGAGTGAAAGGGTGAGCAATATTATAAAATATGGCAAGATGTCCTGGGTACTGGAATTTTACCATTAATAATTAAATATGGTCTATGCAAGTCATGTAAAGAAGAAAATTTGCACTCCTGTGCTTTTGCAGAAGTTTGTATTTATGCAGTGTAATGTCTCTCTCTTATATTCCTAATTAAAGGATAATCTGTTCTGATTCTCTTAAAAGATAACAGTAAAAGAAATAGAAAAATGCTCAATGAGTCAGCTTGAAGAGTACTCCATTCACGCTGCAGACATGTAGATACTGCATCTGACGAGGTGGGTATTCACCCACGAAAGCTCATGCACCAATACATCTGTTAGTCTATAACGTGCCACAGAACACTTTGCCGCTTTTACAGATCCAGACTAACATGGCTACCCGTCTGATAGCAGATACTACTTGTAACTCCAATAAAATTCTCAATGGAATTCCTCTGAGTAGAATTCAGGCCACAGCAGACAGATTTACAGCTGTAAATCAAGCTAGAGTAGCCTCAATTTTAGGTTCTGTGTTCTCTGTTGGAGTTTGTACAGCAAATATTTCCTTATTAATTAATAATTCCAATCTAGATGACTGAAGCCAAATATGAAAGAAAAAATCTTTATAATGAAAAGGCAGAAGGCGTTCTGGGACCTGATAAATGAGTTATTTCTTTGAGAAATGTGAGGAGAGAAAATGTGTAGACAGCAGACAAAGGAATATTCAAATAACCTGTTATTTACAGATATGGCAGCCCTAAAGAGACAGGCTTTGAACAGAAATGGATTCTAATAGGAAAAGCTGCACATTCAAAGCTTGCACACATAGGTAGTGCTTTTCTCCCCAGTGACAATGCTCTGTATCCTCTTCCTTGCAAGGACAAACATACAACACATCCACAGCATCTCCCTTTAGGCCACATCTATGCCAAGAAAAAAGATCATGCTTGAAAGCAGTAATGACTGAGGGTACGTATCGAGGCTTTCTCAACTATGGGCAGAGGTTTAGTGATGAGCTCACCTAGCTACCCCACTGTAAAAACGACAGAGCCTTGTCTCCACTAGGATTTTATAGTAGGGCATCCTAGTAAAACACACTTTTGGGGGGGAGCAGGGGGCAGTGAAGACATAGCCTGGGCATGCTTTGCAAGCCAAAGGAGAGCTTTTAAAGCTTTTAAATGCTTTGATAGTTTCTATTATATGCAAAGTGACAATTAGAAACAATGGAACTGCTAATCTGCTAATCGCCATCTAATTTGTTAACTGCCCTGTGGACAAGGAGAATTGTGATTTGTACCAGAGCCACTTACTCTAGCTTGACACTGAAGTAACTGAATCAGTCATAGCTTTGTTTGTCAGCACTACGGATTGGCAGAGAGCTAATGTGTATATATTATTTTCTTCAAAAAATTAAGAAAAGCAAAGCAAAAAATCACTTTTATGTAAAGTTTTAGACAAGTTTTGAGGGTTTTTCCACAAGAGAAATGAAAATAGAATTTTTTCAAATGCCAGCAGCTAAAACATTCCAGCTTTCATTTTTTCAGCAGCCTTCCCCCCAATCTATGAAATGGATCTTATCGTGAAAGATTCCATTTGGTCTAAAAGCCACTTATCATGGAAGTCAGTTTCAATTAAACCGGCTCCAGTTTGCACGGGGTGCAGCTGCACCTGGGGGTGGCTATTCATGGCAGCTCCAAGCAGACACAAGATTTGTGGCAAATACTGTAGTGAATTTGCTCTCCACCTGCATTGACAACCAGTTTACAAGAGAGAGGAAAGATCATCAGGATTCCTGGGTGCACAATCCTCTCTAATGCCTCGAGTTGGGCAGGAAATCCCACTATATGGTCATTTTTCAGGCCTTGTGCCACTATCCTTCCCTGATGCCAGTCTGCTGCTCTGCAATTTGGTGACCACAGTGACAGCTTCTCTAACCTCCTGAGCTCCAGGGTACATAGAGTCACTGTCTGCCTGTGGCATTGTGATTCCCTAAGACAGGGCTTGATTCCCAACAGTGACAGCCTTTGTAAGCGCCAGGAAATCCACCGCCTTTGTGCTCTGAAGAACTGCTCCCTGCTTACACCCCAGTGGCTCCCCAAATTGGATGGGAAGTGGCAGGGCAATGACCCCCGCTAGCCACAAGGGGGAAATAAAGTTGCATCACACACATCCTTTGCACACACAGGGGGTCTGGCCTCTCAGGGCTCATGTGGGGCAGTGCAGCTCTGCATCACCCCGTCTTCTGCACTGCATTTCCGTGGCACAACCTAGTCATTTAACTGCGGGTTCCTCAGGCTGAGAGGGAAAAAACCAAACTGGCAGCTAATAGTTTGAATACAGATTTGGGAACAAAGGACTTCACTATTAGAGAGTATCAGAGGGGTAGCCGTGTTAGTCTGGATCTGTAAAAGCAGCAAAGAATCCTGTGGCACCTTATAGACTAACAGACATTTTGGAGCATGAGCTTTCGGGGGTGAATACCCACTTCCTCAGATGCATGTAGTGGAAATTTCCAGGGGCAGGTATATATATGCTAGCAAGCAAGCTAGAGATAATGAGGTCAGTTCAATCAGGGAGGATGAGGCCCTGTTCTAGCAGTTGAGGTGTGAAAATCAAGAGAGGAGAAACTGGTTCTGTAGTTGGCAAGCCATTCACAGTCTTTGTTCAATCCTGAGCTGATGGTGTCAAATTTGCAGATGAACTGAAGCTCAGCAGTTTCTCTTTGAAGTCTGGTCCTGAATTTTTTTGCTGCAGGATGGCCACCTTAAGGTCTGCTATAGTGTGGCCAGGGAGGTTGAAGTGCTCTCCTACAGGTTTTTGTATATTGCCATTCCTAATCTCTGATTTGTGTCCATTTATCCTTTTCCGTAGAGACTGTCCAGTTTGGCCGATGTACATAGCAGAGGGGCATTGCTGGCATATGATGGCGTATATTACATTGGTAGATGTGCAGGTGAATGAACCAGTGATGGTGTGGCTGATCTGGTTAGGTCCTGTGATGGTGTCGCTGGTGTAGATATGTGGGCAGAGTTGGCATCGAGGTTTGTTGCATGGATTGGTTCCTGAGCTAGAGTTACTATGGTGCGGTGTGCAGTTACTGGTGAGAATATGTTTCAGGTTGGCAGGTTGTCTGTGGGCAAGGACTGGCCTGCCACCCAAGGCCTGTGAAAGTGTGGGATCATTGTCCAGGATGGGTTGTAGATCTTTGATGATGCGTTGGAGGGGTTTTAGCTGGGGGCTGTATGTGATGACCAATGTAATATACGCCATCATATGCCAGCAATGCCCCTCTGCTATGTACATTGGCCAAACTGGACAGTCTCTACGGAAAAGGATAAATGGACACAAATCAGACATTAGGAATGGCAATATACAAAAACCTGTAGGAGAGCACTTCAACCTCCCTGGCCATACTATAGCAGACCTTAAGGTGGCCATCCTGCAGCAAAAAAACTTCAGGACCAGACTTCAAAGAGAAACTGCTGAGCTTCAGTTCATCTGCAAATTTGACACCATCAGCTCAGGATTGAACAAAGACTGTGAATGGCTAGCCAACTACAGAACCAGTTTCTCCTCTCTTGGTTTTCACACCTCAACTGCTAGAACAGGGCCTCATCCTCCCTGATTGAACTGACCTTGTTATCTCTAGCTTGCTTGCTAGCATATATATACCTGCCCCTGGAAATTTCCACTACATGCATCTGAGGAAGTGGGTATTCACCCACGAAAGCTCATGCTCCAAAACTTCTGTTACTCTATAAGGTGCCACAGGATTCTTTGCTGCCACTACTAGAGAATTATTTAACAGCTTTTGACCAACACTGTGTGTAAATCATGCCCCCAAGAGGTAGCCCAGGATAATTGTTCTGTTCAACTCAACTAACCTCTAACGGAGAAGGGAAATGGTAGAACTCTGCCTGAGAGAGGGAACTTGGCCTGACATGCCAAAAATGTGATAAAATTATTCTGATTAAACAACTAGACCTATCCTGGGGAGCAGAACTCAAAGCACTATGACCTTCTTAAGATTAATGTAAGCAGGGGAATGGTCCCGCTATTGTGGGGAACTTTCCTGGCTTCTGCCCTACCCTGGTGAAGTGGGCTAGCGAAAGGATCTGAGTCCTCGCTCCCACTTCCTTTACCCAGAGGCCTTCCTGACCTTGAGGACTCCCTTTCCACTCTCCTGTCTGGCAGAGTCCTCGTAACCCCAACAAGGCTGGGCCCAGGATTCCTGGAGGGGCTCAACCCACAACCCTGCTGTGGTCACCCAGGACAGTGGCTAGGGTGTCCCTACTCCGGGGTACTCTCTTTGCACTGCGCACCTTCCTAACCCACTGATCACATCATACAATTTAAAGTAAATATAAGTTATTTAATTAACAATTAATTTTAAAAAAATTAAGGAAAAATGGGAAAGGTTAAAGGAAAACACATCACGCTGTTCTGTGGCAGAGAACATTACAAACAGTCACTCTAGAATGTCAGGTCACTTCACAGTCTGTTCCTTGTAAGTCCCAGGCCTCCTTCTCAGACCGCTGTGCTGCAGGGACGCTGCAGGTCAGACAGTTGCTCTGGCGGTGGCCACACTCTCTCAGGCTCTGGGTGGCAGGACCCTTCTCCCCAGTGTCACCCCTGCTCTGTCACGGTTATGATCCCCCTCCAAGTCTGGCCTGCAGAGCCTCTTGGCTGAGGCATCTCCCTGTGTTGGGCCCACTGCCCAGGGTCCCCCTCGCTCTCCCCAGATGCTCACCGCACCCAGCTCCAGACTGCTCCAACCCTAGCTCCAGCTCCACTCTGCCTCAGCACGGCTGCTGCTGCTGCTCTGCCTTCAGCTCCCTGGGCTGCTTCTCTGGCCTCTCTGGCTCCAGTTGCTACAGCTCTGCTCCCAGGGCAGGTCTGCTCTGCAGGCTGCTTCTGTGAATCTCTCTCAGCTCTCACCTGCTTCCTGGGCTGCTTGTCTGGCCCCTCTGCCTCTGGTTGCTGCAGCTCTGCTCCCAGGGCAGGTCTGCTCTCTCTGTGCTGTGCTCTGGCTTTTTGGGCTGCAGCTCTGCTCCCAGCAGCTTAGCTTGGGCCCCTGCTCTCTCCTTAGCTCGGCCCCACTCTGTCTGATTCAGGCAATTTCAGCTCACACAGAGGACAGGACCCACCCTGGCCTTCTGTCTCTTTGATTAGCCTGCCCGCCCTGTCAATCAGGCTAACCTGGAGCATTGGCCTCTGGCCATTGTTCCTGGGGACTGTCAGTCTCAGGGTCCCGATTTGCCATCGATCCCTTCCTTTTAGCGCTGGGAGCTAGCAACCAAAACACTCCCACTCAATGTTAGTAAGGGGATAACAGTCCCCTTACATAAAAAAAGCATTACTGTGTGCTAGAGAGGAGAGGACATTTTGTTTTGAACAACTCCAACTCATGTCTCAGCCTTCCCTAGAATGATTTATTTCAGTCCAGATATATTTACCCTTTGTCCAGACCTCCAGAATCAAACTGCCTCTATTTCCAACTGCATCACCAGACTAATGCTAACAGAGAAATCCTGAGACAGCCAGCACAGACCTGAAAATGGACCAAAAGCCTGTGCCATTGCTTCTGCATTCATGAGATCTGAAAAGTTAAACCATGGAGCAGACTCGCTGGAGACAAGACACTGAAATCCATGAAGAGCCAGAGGAGCTGTGAAGGGAAACTCTCTCACCCTGGTATGCAGGAGGCTAACTCCCTCCTCTGGGCCTGTTCCATACCAACAAGCTACTCCTGCAAGGCTTGCAAGGAGGGGGAGGAGCTTAAAAAGGGGAACTCACCACAGAAAGGGCGGTGAATAGGAAGAAAGTTGCTCTGCCCAGGGATTGCTGGAGGCAGACGGAATCCAGTCTAGGAGGAGAGAATGGCGAGACACATGGCTCCCAAAGCCATCCTAACTGACTGTATACAACAAGTCCCAGGAAGAGGGGGAGAAGCTAAACCCTGTGCAGGGGTGATAGACTCCGTGGGACTGACCCCTTAAAGCTGAATCTCTAGGGGCTGCCTGAGAGAGTGGTTCTTGTTCCAGCCAGATTTTCCCCCTTTTGCAAGGGAAGGGGAGGAATAAGAGCCAAGCCCCAGCCAGTGGGCAGTGGCCCGCAGAGAAGTCCCCCCAAAGACGGCCAACTGGGGGAAAGGAGGGGGTACCCAAAGACAGTGGGACCCAAGGGCGGGGTCCAGGGAGTCCTTGCCCCACACCAAATTGGTGGAGAATGCAGGCAAATTATATCGAATAATTTGGGGTCCAAAAAAAAAAAAATCCAAAACAAAGCCTCAGAGGTGATAGAGCTCAACTGCTCCACACAAGACTTCTGGATCACTTGCTACACCTCTGGGCCCATGGGGAGGGGCTGATGTTGAACCACATCAATATCTATGCCCCGACATTGGGCCCAGAGCGAGTGCATTTCTTTCAACAGGTGTCCACCTTCCTTGGCACTTTGGATCCTCACAGGTGCCTGTCCTGGGTGGGACCACTTGGGGACCGAGAGGATCCAGGCCACCCTGGGTGTCCTCGGGGAGATTGTAGACCACCGCTCCCTGGTGGACATCTTATGCAACCATCACCCACCTTTACTTATGTTGGGGTGAAAGGCAATCAGTCGCACCACTCCTGGGTGGATTGCATTTATTTTTCCTCTTTTCCATCCTTTGCAGGCCCACTCCTCCAGTGTCCAGCAGACCCCGTTCTTGGACCACCATTTGGTGGCCATGATGGCCTCTCTTACTGTAGAGAGTCCAGGGTTGGTCTATTGGCATTTTAATAATAGCTTGCTGGAGAATGTGGGCTTTGTGGTGTTCTTCCAGGAGTTCTGGCTGGCCTGGCAAGGGCAGAGATGTGCCTTTCCCTTGGTGCAATGTTGGTGGCATGGGGGGAAGGTTCATGCCAGGCTTTTCTGCAGCAACTCCACCCAGGGAGTGGGAGGTTTTGGAGGTGGCATCTGGCCACCAGCCCCGAGGATCCATCCCTCCGTGGAACATGCTGGGAGACGTGGGAGGAGCTTCAGGCCCTCAAGGACCACCCGGCTCAGTGCGCCTTTGTTTGATCCCACATCCGTCTCCTTTGGGAGATGGATCATGGTTCCCACTTCTTCTATGCCCTTGAGAAAAAGAGGGGAGGTAATAAGCATGTCACCTGACTTTTGGCAGAGGATAGCGCCCCCCTCAGGGATCCAAAGGAGATACGTGGGAGGGCCTGGGCCTTCTATGCCAACCTCTTCTCCCTGGATACGACCAATGTAGATGCCTGCAGAGTGCTCTGGGACGAACTCCTGATGGTCAGCGCAGGCAGCTGGGTCCTGCTGGAGCTGACTCTCACACTGATTGAGTTCTCAGAAGCCCTCAGTCTCATGCCTACACGGGCTGACCATGGAGTTCTACCATGTGTTCTGGGACATCCTCGGTCTGGACCTCGTCGTCATCTGGACCAAGTGCTTGTGGAGCGGGGTTCTCCCGCTATCATGCAGGTGAGCTGTGCTCACCTTGCTGCTGAAGAAGGGGGACCTCTGCGACCTTTGAAATTGGCATCTCATCTCACTCCTCAGCACGGACTATAAAGTCATAGCGAAGGCCATCTCACTATGACTGGGGGGCGTGCTAGCAGACATGATCCACCCCGACCACAACTACACCATCCCAGGCCATACCATCTTTAGCAACTTGTACTTGGTCCGGGACCTCCTGGAGCTTGGGGGTAGGGATGGCCTGTCATTCACCCTCCTGTCCCTAGATCAGAAGAAGGCGTTTGACAGGGTGGACCATAGGTATCTCCTGGGCCTTCTGCAGTCATTCAGCTTTGGGCTCCAGTTTGTCGGTTTTCTCCAGATGCTGTATGCTTCAACAGAGTGTTTGGTCAAGCTCAACTGTACCCTGATCAAACCTGTCAGCTTTGGGCACGGGGTGCATCAAGACTGTCCACTGTTAGGCCAGCTTTACACTCTGGCCATCAAGCCCTTCCTCCATAGGAGGTTGACAGGGTTGGTGCTCCATAAACTGGAGTTTGGGTGGTCCTGCTGGTGTACTCTGACCACATGCTCCTTGCGACCTGGTGCGGGTGGAAGCTTGCTAGGCAATCTACTCAGTGGCCTCCTCTGCCTGGGTCAACTATGTCAAGAGCTCTGGCCTGATAGTTAGGGATGGGTGGCAGGCAAGCTCCCTCCCACCCATGCTTCAGGCCATCTGGTGGAGCGTGGGTCCACTGCTCTATCTATGCATTACCTTTCCACCACATATCCTTCTGGACAACTGGCAATATTTGGAGGGCAGGATGGCTGAGTGGCAGTGGAGGGGAACAGGACTGCTCCAGTGCTTTTCCCTGCAGAGGAGGGCACAGGTACTTAACCAGCTAGTCCATGCTCTGGCACCAGCTCAACACCCTGAGCCTGGCCTCAGGTATCCTGGCCATACCCAGAGGTTAGCTCTGGCATTCTTCTGACCAGGACTGCACTAGGTCTCTGCAGTATTCTGAGTCTTCCTATGGAGGAAAGAAGACAGGGCCTGGTCTGCCTCTGCAGTCAGGTCCATGTCTTCAACTTCCAGGCCCTGCAGAGATTCCTTTATGGCACATGTAGTCCGTTGTGGAGTGTGTTGGTGCACATCTTACTCCACTGCCTCCGATATGACCGGCAGCTCTTTTTTCTACATCCAAGGGGTAGGATTGTGCTCCCCACTGGCCCTCACCCCTGGCCCTCCACATATTTTCATTGGGCCCCCTGCTCTGCCCCTGATTTTTTTATTTTAATCAGATTTTTTTTGATAAAATGCTTTTTGAGGGAAAAAACTATCTAAAGATAGTTTTAATTAAGATATATTATAGCTCAAAGATATCTCATTATGGAATAGGGATTAGAAATTCTAATTCTATAATATGAGACAATATAGTCATGTAATGTTTTAAGAAAAGTTTTGTAAATGAGTTCCAATAGTTCATGGATTAGGGATCCAATTTTTGGGGTTTCAGGGGCTTCTGTATAGATTATTTAGGTTAATCTTTCTATCTACCCAATGGGACTCACTGCTCAGTCTAGAAGATACCATCAGAAATGCTTAGTTTTGCAGTTCTCAAACTGGATTTGTGTCTCCAGAGATAACATGCTTGTTAATAGCAAAAATGTTTTAAAATAAATAAATAATATATAGAGGTGAGAAATAACAGACCTCAACCCTATTGTCTCGCTACAAATTTGCATACACAGAGTCAATCCCTTACCTCTCTCTAAAAGTGCAAAGTTTCAAAAAGTTCCATGAATAGAAGATGGGGAGGGGGGAGTGGAATAGATCTGGACAAGGAGAAGAAGTCTGGAGATAAATGTGAGAAGGGAGGGACAGGCAGTAGAAACAAAGTGAAACTGTTTGAGCAGCATATTCCCAAAGTTCATTGATTTGAAATCTACCATACCATTCTCTCACTAGAAGGGAAAACCTATAATGGCAACAGGCTGTAAAAGAGACCCAGTTTGGGAATAAGAACCAGTCAAGATATATATGTTTGCTGATGATGTTTTAAAGAAAGTCATACCAGTGAACTGGTAGAAGTCACATAAGCACTTGGATTCAAAGACAATCTCCCTTTTAACAGCAGTAACTTCTGCCCGTGTAGAAAGAATATTTTCTTCCTTTGGACTAATTCATTCCAAATTGAGAAATTATTTGGGACCTGAAAAAGCAGGAAAGCTTGTTTTCTTTTCCAGATTATAAACAAAGAGGAAAATGAAGGTGAAGACGACTGAGTTAGCTGCAGAAGCCAATATTTTAAGTTTCTTATGTTGACCTGGCTGACATAGTCGATGTAATTTTTGGTTTTTTTAAAAAAAATATTTCATTTAACTATTTTACTTAAACAATTTTAACAAAAACAAACCTGATTTTAAAAAACTCAAATGTTTAACTAAATTCAAAAATTCATATGCTTGTTTTGTTAAAATATTATATGTTTGCTGCTGAAGAAAAAATTCAGAACACATAACGTTGTTTTAGTTAAATAAAACAATTTAAATGTCTGTCTAGTGATGTTCTCCTCCTAATACAGCCTGGCAAGAAAATTCTCCAAATATTAATGATTAATCTGTTGAATTGGAGATAGTTCATAAATGACTTCATAAATATCTGCTTCAATTACCTTTGGTAAATGAAATAATCATTCATTTTCTGATATAGCTGTAAAACTCATCTGAAAAGTTTTCAGAATAAATCACTTTAAAAATGTGTAGTGTGTACCTTCTAAAAATGAAACCTACATCTATCTCTGAGCTGTGAAGAATATGTATTAAGGTTATAACAATCAACAAGAATGCACTTTTATGTAGAAATCCATGATTAAATCGAGTCTTTAAATCAAATCTACCACGTCAAGATGGGTCTGGAGGATGATCCTGAAGTCTTTTTAATCACATTTGAGAGGGTGGCACTGGCTGCCCAGTGGCCCCCAGAATGATGGGCCTTAATCCTAGCCCCATACCTGATGGGTTCAGCACAGGTCACCTACCACTGAAACTTGGAACGGGTGAAGGATTAAAAGCAAGTTAAGTCTGACATTTTAGACTATCTGGATATTTCAGATGAGACGTACCGCTAATGGCTTAGGGAAGAGAGATACCAAGGGGGCATGACTCTGCATGGTAGTACAGTGGTTGAAGGAGCTCTGCTGGAAGTGGCTGCACCCAGAGGAACACCCGGGGACCCAAGTGGCTGAGACCATTTTAACAGAGCAAATTAGAAAGATATTGCTGGGGGAAGGCATTGAATGGGCATTATGGCATTGCCTAGGGACACTATCAGAAGAAGTTAGATTAATGGAGGACTCTGCAGAGGCAGAAGGGTCTCTCAAGATAGAGTCACCCCAGATATCAACAGGGCGAGGACCCAGAGCCGTGGGGGTGAGCCATTGCCCACAGCAGACCCTTTTAGAGGCTCAGTCTCAAACGGTCCTCTCAGGCAGGTAGATTGCATCTTAAGACTGAGGCAGGCCTAAGCGGGCTAGAAGACTAAGCACAAGGGCCACGCTGCCTGTGAAACCGCCTGCTACCCTTCAAATGATGGAAGCAGGGCTCACGGGTGGAGGTCTGGCCAGCATCAGGCCTCCCTATAATTAGGTAAGAGGCCGGTGACCACAGCCCAGTAACATGCTATTCTTGTGGGCAGACAGAGCACATAGAGAGTGTGCTCTCTGATGGAATGTGGGGACATTCAGGGCTGGACAGCAGAAAACTGGCCCTAGGAAAAAAAACTCCCCTAAGTTGATGGTACTGATAATGATCCAGAGGAAGCTGGTTCAGGGACTCTTGGACTCTGGCAGCCAGACAGTGGTCCAAATCTCCATGGGGGGAAGTGATGCCACTCCCAAGAACACAGCGTCAATGTAGCCATGGCGACATTAAGACCTACTCCAGCCAGCGGCTACAGTAGAAATCGTAAGTTACATAACATACGTAACTTCCCCACTCACCCCCCATGCAAAGATCCCTCTTAGGCCAGCGTATAGGTGATTTAGATGTCCTTTTCTTTTAGAACTAGTTATATAGAAATGTTAACAGTACACCTTAATCAACAAAAGAATGTTATTCTAGACCGATATTTGCCATTAGTACTTTTATTTCCACTCTCAGTTTAACATGTTCCACTGTTTTAACAAAAAGTCCAGGGCTCTGTGATATGGAGGCCAATCTCTTTACTGCACCCGCAATATCAGAGTCGCAGACATAAACCTTCTTGTTCCTTGGCACCCAGCTGCATTACAAAATTACCTTTTTGTTCTTTTTGTGGATACAGACTAACACAGCTGCTACTCTGAAACCTGTTTTCATAAAGGACACTAAGTGGCCAATGAAATATATTTAAGTAACTTTGATCCGTTCATTCAACAATGTAAGAAGCATTTTCTATCCACTAATGCAAGAGGAAGTGGAAGCTTTGCAGTTGGGTTCCTGCAAGTTAGAGCCCCCACCGTGAGTGGTGATAATTCTGAACACTCCCTGCATGCTCACTCCTTTGCCTGCCAACGGAGAGGGCTAGAAGGGGCAGGGCATGAGGGAGACTGGGTGGGACATCTATGTTTGTGTAGGACATATGTGCATCAGTGTGCTAGTGAGGTTCTAAACGACACCATTCCTGCGGTGCCCTTATTCCTGCTACAGGGTTCTCATCACAGACCTCATCTCTGTGGCACTAGAGTAAACGAGGAGACTCTCCACCAAAGCCAATGGAGTTACACTAATGTGCAACAGAATCTGGCCCCACGAGTTACTTTATTTACACTTTTATGTATATGAGATATTGTTGTGCAAAGAGGCACCCATCCTGTGCGCTGACTGATTACTGATAGGAGAGTGCCGGTTGTTTAGCCAATATAACAAACTGCTCATGCTCAGTCCATCAAGGAGAGATAACAGCTGACAGGAGCATGAACTCCCCACTCAAGCTGCCCCCTCCCAAATGCCTAGAAAATATCGGACTCACAGCATGTTCTGAAATTGAACAGATCAGGGCTCTGGCAGGGCAAGGCAGGCCAAGAAAATGAGTGAAGGGACTCTCGGAGACACAGAGAATACTTTGCGAGTAGCGGCCTCCCAGTCATACAGGACCTGATCCAATATCCAGTGAAGTTAATGGAAACCACTGCAGCCAGAGAGGTGTGCCAGCCCAAGAATCGGACGACGGGTAGCATACCCATGCGCACAGTGCTCTGCTCACCACCTTTCACCTTATCACCAGAATGAGCCTCATTGGCAATGTGCAAGATGAAGCCCAAGGTTAGTGAACGAGAAGCAGTCTGATTCAGTGGATGGGGCACTTACCTGGAGAGCTGGGTTCTAGTCCCAGCTCTGCCACTGACCTTGTGCAACCCATTTTATATCTCTATGTATCTTTCTCCTCCCACCCTTTGTCCATCTCGATTATTTAGGCTCTGATGTACAAGTTTTTCCAAGGAAACTCAATGGGATTTGGGTGCCTACCTCCTTGAGGTGCCTTTGAAAAATCCCAGCATTAGGTTACAAATGGCTTAAGGCAGGGGCTGCCTCTTACTAAGTGTTTGTACAGCACCAAGCACCTCGGCTCCTCATCTCAGTTAAAGCCTCCCAGTGTTCCCACTATACAAATAATACAGGTAAACAAAGCACGTCATCTCGCAGGGTTGTAAGAAGCATGTTGCTTATGGTCTAAAATTACATTTTTTTAAATTTTTTTTTTCAGGCCAAGATTATTTTGGCCCCAGTCCAGGGCAAAAAGCCCTCAAGGCCAATATTGTTAAACATTCAGAACCATCAGGTTGTTCAGCTGTGCAGCATAGCCACACGAAGTGTGATCATTGTTACTCTCATCCTCTCCCCTGCTGTCTGCTACACTCACTCACTCACTGCATTTTGACTTGAATCAGACTGAATTCTTCACTGCAGAGGTACTGATGTCCTGTGAGCATAACCAGCACCTAGTACAATGGGACTTAATCTTCACTGGGAGTGTCAGGTGCTGCTGCAGTGTAAGTAATTGCTCTGCATTGATGATATGTTACAGACAGCTCAGTTTCTCCTATCAACCACATCCTTCCTTCACCCAGCACCTTTATTTTTTTTAAAACCAGCCTGTATAAATTTATAAATGCTTGGCAGCCATGAGAAGGAACGGCTATATTATTGGCACAGCTTCTGCTTCCTGCACAGAAAATATGTTCTTAAGCTAAACCGTTTAAGTTGTCCCGTGAAAAAGCATCATCATGACAGGTGCCTTACAAACATGTGTTGCAATAATATCCTTTAGGTACTGCATAAGGACAGCTTTGCCGCTTTCTGTGTATGGCAGACTTGGGGCAGGTGGGTAGACAACCAAAATCAGCTGAACGATGCTTTCATCGGTTCTACTCTGATTCACCAGGTACACATAGTACCTGTCAAAAATGACTTCTAGTCAAAAAGACTTGGGTAGACTTGCAGAACCCCAATGAGGAATGCCAAAAGATTTCCTGTGTTATAAAATGAAAAGTGTATTTCTTGTGTATGAACAATGGGGAAATATAGAGGAACATAAAATAAATTGCATGCAGCAAAAAGCTAAGTTGAATACATCGCAAGTGCCACTCTGACACACTGCACCATTTACTGCTAATATTTCTGAAGGCAATAAACTGTAGCATTTCTTCTCTTTTGATTTGGTTCCTGATATGCTAATTCGCTTTAGAGAAGTGGGCAGGTCACTTTGCTAATTTACAATTCTGATTCCACTAAGCTTTCCCCTGCAAGCTAGCAAATGTATTTGGAATGCTTGAAAGATAAGCTTAAAAAATATGAATGCTTACTATTAAAATACTGTCAGTCTTCTGGCAAATGCTTAAAGGGGAAAGCTTACAAAATGGTTCCACCTTAACCTTAATGAGGTTGCTTGTTGAAAAGAGAAATCTATGGATAGGTTGCCTGTTTAATAGATGATATTTGGAAAGCATGGTCTAATGGTTAAAGTCCAGGACTGGATGCTGTGAAGTTGGTTGTTTTCCCAGCTCTGTTACACATTTCCTGAGTGACACTAGCTGGTCCCACTAATGATGTACTTTTAAAAACTGCCATGTGACTGTAGGATGCCCAACATCACATATCTTGAGCCTGATTTTGAGCACCCACAGCTCCTGTTGGCCTCCATGGAGGTTTTGTGGTTGCTACTTAGTTGAGGGTGAGTCCCTCAGTCACAAAATGCCAAGTACAGTTCTACGTTCCTTGATTCCATAATCAAGATAACAACACTTTATTATTCCTGCCCCAATAACAAAGACACTAGGGGTCTCACAGCAGACAAAGTGACCATTTGGGCAAGCAGTCCCTTCATGCTAGGTGGGGTGGGTGTGCCCATGCAAATAAGATCAGTCGTTGAAGTCCTTTTCCACAGCTCACCACCAGATGTCAGGGTACAGCTCATTCTTACTCTACTTACAACAACATGCACACAGAGAAGTTAGAATTCAAAAACCCTAAGAAATAAGGTAGTGTTACACTGCAACCTTCCAGCAAGAGTACTTTGTTTTTAATCTAACAAGAAAAAAGGACAGAGATAGAAACAAGGAATGAAAGACAGAAACTCCCTGAAACAGAGGTACAATTCACTCCATTATTCTAGGCTGGCTCTCTGAGAACTGACTCTGATCAGATACCTCCTACAGAACTCCCTACCCTGCAAGCAGGACCAGGAAAACCTTTAGGATTTGAAGTAACTGCTTGTAATTTTTTACACAGTTGAATATACCGCACTTGTTCCCTGTGTATTCCTCAGTTATCAGACAGATACACACAAAATCACAAGTTTAACCTCTGATTTCAGTGCAGCCAATGGGGCCTGCCAGGGAGAGAAAATGACAGCTGACCTCTGTCTGGTTCCTTATCGATACTGTTTGGATCACTCCCAGGAGAAGCACTTGCACGGTCTCTCCCTCGCTCAGCCACCATCTTCCTGCACCACCACTACCTCCTCCTCTTCCTCTAGGCAATAAAACCTACAACCATCTTAACTGACTTCAGGGGCCACATCCTGTAAACATACTGAGCTTTTATCTGGTGATTGATTGCCGATTCCTCAATTTCGAGGATGATCTCTGCTATGGATTTACACAGCAGTCTGATCCTGGAACCACAAATCCGCCAGCAGTAGGTATAGACATTTTGTGGCAGGCCAGAGGCCTGTTGGGCGAAAGTTATTTCTTTTTCCTTCCTCCTCTCCCTCTTTTCACCTTTGAGGGCAAGGTGCTTCTCCTCAAAGCGGGCCATTGCCTGATGGCGGTTATGGCACCATTGGGGTCAGTTGGTGGCCTGCTCTTCCCAGCTTGTTATGTCCACTTCAGTTTTCTTAAGATACACTTTCAGTGTGTCTTTGTAGTGTTTCCTCTGGGCACCACGGGATCTCTGACCGGGGCGAGCTGAGTGGAGGGCTTGTTTTGGGAGGCAAGAGTGTGGCATCTGCACACAATGTCCAGCCCAGCAGAGCTGGTGCATGAGGATCATTGCTTCAGTGCTGGTGACCTTGGCTTCAGCGGGGATGCTGGGGTTAGCGCAGCGATCTTGTCACTTGACACAAAGGATCTTCTGGAGGCATTGTTGGTGGTACCTCTCCAGACTCTTAAGGTGCTGTCGATAGGTCACCCAGGTTTCGCATCTGCATTAGCGGAGTGTAGGAACAACAGTTGTCTTATCGACAAGGATCTTGGTGTCCTGCCGTAGGTCATGGTCCGTGAAAACACATTGGCACAATTTCCCAAAAGACGCACTTGTGCACTGGATCCTGTGCTGGATCTCACTGTCAACTTTTGCATTTTGAGGAAGTTGGTTACCAAGATAGCAAAAGTGCTCAACTGTCTCTAAAGTCTGACCCTCAGTAGTGATTTGTGGAGGGTCATGTGCAAGGCCTGAAGTAGGTTGATAGAGCACTTTAGTCTTCTCAATTTTGAGAAAGAGTCCTAGCCTTGGGTAAGCTTATGCAAGAAAATCCAGTATGGACTGAAGGTCATTCTCACTGTGCACAAGGATGACACAATCATCAGCATACTGAAGATCAGTAATGGATACCCTGAAGACTTTAGACTTCAAGCGGAGACGTCAAAAATAAAAGAGCCGCCCATCCATTCTGTACTGAATGTCAACTCCATTGGGGATGTGATCTTCAACGAGGACTAGAATGACTGCTAGATGGAAAACTGGGTTGGAGCAATAACGCATCCTTGCTTAACCCCAGTTTTGATGACGAAAGGTTCTGTCTCCGGGCCATTACAGAGAACCCTGGCAGTCATCTGATCATGGAGAAGCCTTAGGACCTTAATAAATTTTGGAGGGCAGCCAAATCTGGCCAGCACTTTCCACAGGGCTTCACGATTGACAGAGTCAAAGGCCTTTGTCAAATCAATGAAAGCCACGTACAGGTCTTGATTTTGCTCCCAAGACTTTTTCTGGATTTGATGGTCAATGAAGATCATGTTGTTTGTCCCACGGGATGATCTAAAATTCAATACAAAAATGCAAGCCAAATATAAGAAAGCAAACCGGTAAATAAAGGTGGAATATAATAACGTAAGCCAGCAGGTTGGCCCTATGGGCTACAGTAGGCATAGGCACCAACTCCGGTGCAATATCCTAGCTTAACCCAGGTTTTGATGATGAAAGGTTCTGTCTCCGGGCCATTACAAAGAACCCTGGCAGTCATCTGATCATGGAAAAGCCTTAGAACCTTAATAAATTTTGGAGGGCAGCCAAATCTGGCCAGCACTTTCCACAAGGCTTCACGATTGACAGAGTCAAAGGCCTTTGTCAAATCGATGAAAGTCACATACAGATCCTGATTTTGCTCCCAAGACTTTTCCTGGATTTGCTGGTCAATGAAGATCATGTTGTTTGTCCCACGGGATGGTCTAAAACCACACTGAGATTCCTCAGCAAAGGGAAATAATCAGTTGAAGAGGATACGGGCAAGAAATTTCCCTGCTGTAGATAGCAAGGCAATGGCTCGATACTTTCCACGCTCCGACCTATTCCTTATCTTTATCTGGTAACAGTTGATCAATGTGCCTCTTCATTATCTCCCCTTTTACTTCTACCAAGCCTGTCACTGGTCCCAATATCTGCTTTACCACACTTCCCCCATCTACTGAGTGGTAGATTGGAGTAGATCTACATGTAAACAAGAAGTTGCAATGAAATATGGCAGGGGTCTCCCATCATTTGGGTCTAATGTTCATTTCAGCTTCTGCACAAAACACTGTGCCAATCTATTTGAGGGTGGGTGATAAGCAGCTGATCTAGTATGTTTCACCCAATATTGCCATAGAAATGTCTGAAATGCCTCATATTGTGGAATGTTATCTGAAACTATCCCTCAGGTAACCAACAGGTTACCAACATATTGCAAAGCACTTCATTGTTTTTACAGAGGAGGTTGTCATGGACACCACCTCTGGCCTCCAAGAATAAGTGTCAATGATTACTAAAAGTACATGTACTTTTTTCCCCGGCAAAGACCATGTACAGCTTCGTAGCCCACTTCAGTGGGTGACACGGGTGCCGTTTCTGACCTGTTTCAGTGACTATTATAGAAGTCACAGTACCTGCTTTCCATTTCTATATCTTGATTTGAAACCAGCCACTAAAAGTAACTTCTGGCCACCCCCCTTTCATTTATACCACCTGTTGGTGCTACTCATGTAATTCCAATAGCACCCTTTTCTATAAAAACTCTTTCTTATTACGTAGTCCCCATAGCAAACAGCTGTTCTCCACAGATAGTGTTTCAGGAAACTGGAGGACTATGATGGTCTTTGGTTATATGATTTGGCCACTCTGGCAGTGTACAGTGCATCATCTTAACCAAAAAGGGGTCTTTTCTGGTTTCCAGAGCAATTTCTTTAGTTGGAAAAGCCAAGCCATCTAGGAAAGTGATTCTATACACAGAATTTACTTCTGTTTCCCCGTGTAAAGGGGCAAACAGGACAGCACATCTGCATTAGTATGGTTCTTCTGGTGATCAGTAATAAATGTCACACTGGTAGGCAGCTAAGATCAAAACCCACTGCTGCTAGCCAGTTAGCTCATTCTCAAACCTGTTATTTCTGCCCAAAGTGGTTTATGGTTGTCACGTCCATGTTTCTATGGTGTACACTGTGATTACTATTAAGTCCAGACTTTCTTAGGTAAACATCAGTAGCATAGCTAGGAGGGGAGCGGCCACTCCCCAACTGAGCACAAGTGGTGCCTTGTCAATTTCCTAGTGCCTTTGTACTCACCCGGGGGAGCGATCAAAAAAGCACCGCAGCACTTTTATTTTACTCACCTGGCAGCGCTGCAGGTCTTCGGCAGCAATTCGGCGGTGGGATCTTCACTACTCCGAGTCTTCGGCCGCGGGACCTTCAGTGCCGCTGCAGATACCTGGAGCAAGTGAAGGGCCTGCCGCCGAAGACCCGGAGCGCCGCCGGGTGAGTAAAAGCACCACGGTGAGTGGCGCCTTCTTTTTTTTATTGCTCCCCCTTTTCCCTCCACCTGGGTACGCCACTGGTAAACCTATCTAGTTCTGCAAAATCTAAAAGGGTAACAGTTAGGCCATTCATATGTGCCATAGGTCACCAACCTACTTAACAATACTTATGCTAACTTGCCTAAGCTAATCATATAGGATATAGGCCTGTAGGTTCCTTGCATTACAGCCAAACACTATAAAGTAATTCAATACAAAAATGCAAGCCAAATATAAGAAAGCAAACTGGTAAATAAAGGTGGAATATAATAACGTAAGCCAGCAGGTTGGCCCTATGGGCTACAGTAGGCATAGGCACCAACTCCGGTGCAATATCCTAGCTTAACCCAGGTTTTGATGATGAAAGGTTCTGTCTCTGGGCCATTACAGAGAACCCTGGCAGTCATCTGATCATGGAAAAGCCTTAGGACCTTAATAAATTTTGGAGGCCAGCCAAATCTGGCCAGCACTTTCCACAGGGCTTCACGATTGACAGAGTCAAACACAATAAAGTAATTCAATACAAAAATGCAAGCCAAATATAAGAAAGCAAACCAGTAAATAAAGGCGGAATATAATCAAGCAAGCCAGCAGGTTGGCCCTATGGGCTACAGTAGGCAAAGGCACCAACTCCACGGAGAAAAATTAGCAGGTGGTTAGTTCCCCCCTGCCACCCAGCACCTCTCCTCTGCCGTTGGCCCCACTGATCACTCGTCCCCATGCCTCTCGTCCGCTGCAAACAGCTGTTTCGCGGTGTGCAAGTCAGAGGGGGAGAAGCAGGGTGGAAAAAGGCAGGGAAGAGGCGGGGCTAGGGCAGAGTGGTGCTGGGTGGGTCGAGCACCCCCCAGGTACAGGGGAAGTCAGCGCCTATGCCAGTAGGCACTGATTCCTTCCTCTCCACATATTCTCTGGTGTACTGTGATGCACTGTGACAAGCCCAGCTGGCATGTCCCCGTTACCCCATTTACTGCAGCTTGTTAAAGAAACCTTGCTCCTGCCAGTATGATGTCTCTAAAGAGTGGAAACAAGGCTTCCTCCATTTTGTTTGGATCTTCTGAGTAGTGCTGAGCTGCATGTCTTCTTTTTCACCCTTTGCTGAGGGCCTTCTTCCCAGGCCTGGCACAATGGGGCCAGATTGTTTTCAAGTTTGGCACACTTTTCTCTGTCGATTTTAACAGAGCAGTTTCCACAGCTTCCTCAAGTGGCAGTTCCTTCTTATACCCAACATTCAACAGCCTTTCTCAGAATTCAGGATGTTTTACTCCAAAAACAAATTGATCTGAGAGCCTCTTTCAGAAAATTACCAAACCAACAAGTAACAACAACAGTTTTTTCAGGCTTGCCAAAAATTCAGAGATACTTTTGCCTTCTGTTTGGCTTCTCTGAGGAAACAATATTCTGTTAAATTTTTGGTAGGTGCACAATGCTTTTTTAGAAGCTCTATTAGGTTATTCTACTCCAGCTCACCAGGTTCTTGTGTAAAACAAGTCTTTAAACACTGTAAAGGTGGTTTATACCACCAATGTTAGGAAAACATTTATCAGTATCTTCTACAGCATTTTCATAAAAACATTGCTCAAGTCTGAGTATGTGTCGCAAAATCTTCCTCCTTTTCATTAAACTGGAAACTGTCCATATTGCCATATGTAGCTATTTTATTTTTTTTGTCATAATCCCATCCTTGTTGCCAGTTTGTTATGTTCGCAGCATACAAACAGAAAAGTCAGCTAAAACTACTCTTGCTGGAAGGTTGCAGTATAACCCTGCTTTATTAACATTTAGAACCCTAACACACAAGAACCCAGATACAGAGAGAGACAAAGCAGGCTGCTCCCTAAAACAGAGAGGTACAACTCAACTCCCTTTATGCTAGGCTGGCTCTTGGCAGAACTGGCCCTAATCATATGTTTCTCTACATAATTCCCTAGCCTGCAAGCAGCACTAGGAAAACTCTGAGGACTTAAATTATAGCTTACAATTTTAACACAGTTTTCAATAGAGCACACAGGTGAGACAGACTGGAGGATGCCGTGGGGAGACAGGGGGGTAAGGAGAGAAACTGACTGAGTGTTTGGTGGGGAAGAGGACTGGGTCTGAGAGCTGGAGGAGGTAGGCACAAGACTGGTGGCACAAGACAACTGGAATCCAGGGGAAATTAATTCAGCCTTCATGTGTGTATGTATTAGGATATTATCTTTAATTACGTGATCACTTACTATTTTCTCTAGAGAACCACTGCCTCACTCAATGCACAGGATGGAGCTGCTCTAGAGATAATCAGGGTTGTGTAGTAAAGGAGGCTATTGTCTGTAGGACCGCTGCCTCTCTTGTTGCAGAATTTGGAAGGTGTGTAGTGAATGAGGCAGGGAACTACAGGAAAAGAAAGGGCAGTCTCATGATTAAGGCAGTTGAATTCCATCCTGGCGAACTGGATTCAATCCCTGCCTCTGCCACAGAGTTCCTGTGTGATGTTGGGCATGTCATTTAAACCAAACTTTTCACAGGTGGCCATGAATTGCGTGCTCCTCATTTTCTCAGTGCCTGACTTGAGACCTTGGGATCTGATTTGCAGAAGCTCAGAGCACTGCCAGCAGCCACTGAAGTCAGCGGAAGCTGTGCTTTGAACACAGAACATGTTACATAATGCTAAATACGCTGAAAAAAAATCAGATCTCAGGTATCTCAAATTGGGCACCCAAAATTAGTGGATTTTTCTATCTTAATCTCTCTGTGCCTCAGCCCCTCATCTGTCCAATGGGGACAATATCCCCTCATCTCCCAGGGGTACTGTGGAGAGAAATTAATGTTTGTGAAGCAACAGGATAATCTAATGATGAGCACCATACAAAAGCCCCTGAGGAATTCATAATTCTGACTTCAAAGCAGGGATTGAATAGTGTATAGTAAATAAGGACTAGGGTCACACATTGAATAATAAGGAGAAAACAAAATATTGAATACCTGCTCACTAACTGACCCCTGTCCATCCTGCGTCTGGGATGAAGCAGGGGTCTTGTAGAAAAAAAAATAGTATATGATCATGTACTTAATTAATATCAATGTATAAGGGGGGCAAATTAAAGTTTCACAGGAACTAATTCCAGCATTTCCTAACTTTTGATTGCTTGACTTTGCAACTGCTCTTAATGGAGTTTGTGTGTGTGTGTGTGTGTGTGTGTGTGTGTGTGTAATATATATATATATATTAGCAATCTCCTAAAGAGCATTCCTGTTAACAATCGCCTTGCACCTTGTGTAGTTATTTGCATGAGTGAAAAGTGAACATAAAGTGGATATAAAATACTTCCTTCCATTCTAATTTCATAAGCTTTCAGCTCCTGACTGCACTGGTGTGGATGCAGGGCAAGGTGCAGGGCAATGGAGAATTGGACCATCAGCATCTGAAGTTGGGAACTCTGTTCTTGGAGGTCTCCAAAATCAAGAGGCCGCATTTGGAAATTTGGGTCTTAACTCCACTGTACCTTAATTTTCCCAGTTGTACAATGGGTACAGTAATATCTATTTTCCCAGGGGTGCTTCAGGCCTAGTTAATGTTTGTTTGTAAAAGCCTTTGACAGCCCTGGATGGAAAGCATTATAACAGCACAAATTAGGCAGTCTCAATTCAAGTCCCGAGGCCTGCAGTGCTTATCCTTATTTCCTGTTCTCATTATCCCACAGGGCATGCAGCTCTACACACACAAAAAGAGTATGGCAAATATAAAAGACAAAGAATAATTAATGCTAGGCAAAATGATTAACTACTGATCTACCCCAAATGACCTACTATTGCTTTATGTTATGGAATGGGAAAATCCCCCTTAGAAGACAACACACTCTGTCACTGACCACTGATAACTACAGAGGGGAAAAATTAATGCACCAGTGTCAAATACTTAATCTAATTTGTATTCTTCAACAAATCAATTGTATTAGAGTTAGAACAAGGTAAAGGAAAATGAGAGGGCCCAAGGCTGGAGCGTAAGAAAGAAAAAGATCATTTAAGAGAGACTGCAGTTATTGTATCTTTAAGACTGAATAGAACTATTCAAAAGGGTCTCGTACAAACACACACTGCTATTACTTTCTCTCCTATAAGTCAGCCTCTTAAGAGGCCAGAGTTTGTATTTTGAAAGCCATAGACTTATTAAACATGTAACCCTACTTACCCTGTAATGTATTTTTCAGCCAGTCTTGTTACATGCTGGGTTCAGCAGACTAGACTGACTTTGCTGTTTGGGCAGGGCTCCTGGGGAGCTATCTGGGTAAATTATGGAAAGCATTTAGTGGGGAACAACATTTTAGAGAGTCACAGATCCAGAGCATTTATTTTTACTGTGTACAGCCCAGCACTACATTAAATGGCTCTGGCTGCAAAATATACCATCAACTTATATTGTGACTTGTCACCTTGCATCAAGGTCTAACCAGTGCATGCATAGTGGGCCAGGATAGAGCTAATCAGTACATGTATACTGGTCCAGGATGGAGCTCTCTTCTGCTCTTGCCTTGCCAAGCAGCCTGACAGCACATTCTTCATACCTCTATTAATGGGGCCACATTTTAATTTTAATATGGAGATATACCTGTTTCATAGAACTGGAAAGGGTCTTGAAAGGTCATTGAGTCCAGTCCCTTGCCTTCACAGCAGGACCAAGTACTGTCCCTGACAGATTTTTGCCCCAGATGCCTAAGTGGCCCTCTCAAGGATTAAGCCCACAACCCTGGGTTTAAGCAGGCCAATGATAAAACCATTGAGCTATCCCTCCCCCCTATTAGACTGCAGCATCATTCTCTCTTGACTTTCAGGTTTCTGTTCTATACACTGGGAACCTAACCATGCTAATAGTAGAATCTTTCCAGCTGAGAAAGAGCTGTATTCTCCACAGGGAGCTGTATTCTCCACAGCACAGACAAATTATTATTGCATTTTATTTTAAAGCCCTTTCCTGCTGGAGCAGCATGAGGCACAATAAAAATCTAAACAGCCTGAAGTCCAACCTAGTATGAGAAATAATTTAAGTCGGCTACCAGGGAGAACTTTCCAAGGTAAAAAGCTGTGCTCCCTGCTGACCTCCAGTGGTGTCACCCTATAATCGCATTTGCTCCTTAGTTGCCTTTGAGCTCCAAAAGAAAGGGGGTGGGAAGGAGATTAAGCCCATGTCTATGCAAGAATAGATCTAAGAACAAGACCTGGATTGTGAACTCCCCAATGGTTACTATGGCCCATTATAAAGGTTGGGACCATTTGCAAAGTTAAATCAAAGCTGGGCTAGGTTGTCTTCCTCCAGTCCCTCGCCGAAACACACACACACACACTTCAGGGGTGTTCAGATTTGGTTGTTTGGTTTTGTTCAGATCCATTGATGAACTCTTAAATAGGGATTTTTCATGTTGCAAGAGCTTAAATATTTGTGTAATTAATAAATGAAGAAAAGAATTATAATGAGTTATTGAGAAATTCTCCCCCAACTGCCCCTCTGTCTAGCCATTATAGGATGGTAAATTTCTTGTGGGAGTCATGGGGTAAGTGGATCTGGAGGAATGATTTGGAGGAGGCAGGGACCGCCGCATTGCTGTCTGGATAGAGAGATTATAAGCCATGAAGATCTGATATTATTAAGTGAATATGGCATGTTTGAGAGTAACTGATTCATTTAAGTGACTAATAAGGAAAGGAGCCTTGGTTGTTATGCTGGGGAGCAAATACATTCATCCACTTTAATGGTAAAAAGAAGGATTATTATGCTTCATGGAGCTTTTAGCTCCTACTGATGAAGATTCAGGGATTACGCCAAAACATACCGCCTGAGTGAGCACTATAACTTATCTTCTCTTGTAAAACTTTCAAAGGTTGTGACAAATTACCTGCAAGCACATTAGAATAGGAAAATGATGCACATCCAGAGTAAGCTGCATCCCACAGGGTTTGCTTTGAACAGGGAATTGACAAAGTAATAGTGATACTGTGCAGTTTAAACGCGCTTTCTGATACACACCGCAACCTACATTGCTTCACACAAATGATCTTCTCTGCTCTTTGGAATGATAGTTTATTCAAATCCAAATGCACTGAGCTGGGGGAGGGGGGTTATTGGTATTTTCTGGTGTAGCACATGGCATCTGACCCCTGAATAGCATTTGAAAACACCACCGAGACTCTGATAGAGGGGCCTACCACAAAAGGGTTTTATATTCTGTATGAATAGGGATGTAATGTGGATAACTCTAGGCCCTCTTCTGGGCATACTTTATGAACATCAGTGAAGTGTCTAACTTACACCAGAGGAGGTGAAAGCAGAACCAGGGTCTCCATTTTTGAGAAAGAAAATGAGCTGGGAAGAATTGCCCAACACCTGGTTTTTAATACGATACAGAGAAGTGGCAAGACAAGGCTAAGAGCTAATCAGGTAAATAACATGGTCTTTGGTTTACACAGCTTTCTCCTATGGGGTACAGAACCATAAAGATATCAGCCCAACCAGCCAACTGCCAAGGCAGGATGGGTCTATATCAGATAGTCTGTTTTCCAGTGCTTTGTCCAGTCTAGTTTCAAATGATTCAAATAGGACTTGCACCATTTTCCTTGGGAAGGCTTTGCTTCGGAGTCAGACAGCTCCCTGATCAGACAGTGTCTTGCTATATATTCCATCTAAATGTATCTCCATTACACTATTCCTAGTTACAGCCCCACCCTGCTGGACTACCTGAAACAAGTCCTATTGTCTTGCAACAGATGCAGAAGGTTCTCATTCCTCCACCCCCATTCCTAGCAGTTAATGAGTCAAGCTACACATGGTTTTGTTCTTTAAATGTTTCCTTAAAAAACAGAACAGGCCCTCCAGCCCATTGCTGGCTGGCCTGTGGTACTCACACGCTCTGCTTTGAATGCAAGGAGTTTTCAGCAAGTGAAACCTGTCCAGTGAATTGGCTTGAGAATAGATGCCTTGTTTCAATAATCACTTGAACCCTGCTGGACATTCCAGGTAGTGCACCCCTGCTATGCAGCTGAATAGATAAGGGTACACCAGGAACCATAAAGCTGGCCTGACCAGCCTGCTGAGGGTTCCCCCTAGGGTGACCAGATGTCCCGATTTTATAGAGACAGTCCCGATTTTTGGGTCTTTTTCTTATATAGGCTCCTATTACCCCACACCCACTGTCCCGATTTTTCACACTTGCAGTCTGGGCACCCTAGTTCCCCCCGTGTAGGCAGAGTGGAGCTGGTGTATTCCACTCATGTCCTAGGTATCCAGCAAATGGAGCTGTGTTGCCAAAGTGATCAACTTCGGCTGGTGTGGGGTTACAAATCACTTTAGTAGGATGGGCAAGCATACCAACATCTCAGCACACCCATGGGTTTTCACGTCCAACAGACACTTGAGATACCATTGTGGAGGTTCATCTACAGGGCCCCGCTCAACTGCATCCCGCTGAATGGAGCCATCCACCACGGGAATTGGGACAAGCGATGTAGGAAGTGTGGCTATGCCAATGAGACACTACTCCATGTCCTGTGTAGCTACAAGCCCCACTCCAGAGCCTGACAGCTGTGACATAATGCCACCCACCATTGCTTAGTCAAAGCCATCCTGCCACCCAGGGGGAAGGTTGACGTGAACTCCGCTATCCCTGGAATGGACAGTCAGTTACAACCGAGCAGCACCCCAGGTAAAAGGGGCACCGGGTCCTGAGAGGGACACGGGACAGCGGTAGGGCAGATCACTGGTGTGCAGCGGACGCTCTTGCCTGGAAAAAGAGCTAATTCCCTGAGAGACCAGTAGGAGGCCGCAGGGGTGAGTCTGAATCCCTACAAAGGGTAATGAAATGTTATCCTTATTGTATGAGTAAAGGGCAGCCAAATTGTGCTTAGCCTTTCCTGATTGAGGGGGGAGCGGGTCACCCTCAACTGAACTGAATGCATGAAGCAGGGGACTTGGATGCCAGAACCCTGTGAAAGTAGGGGGGTTGGGACAGATGTTCCTGCAGGGAGGTGTGGGCTCTGCCTAAGAGTTCTGAGCATAGTTTAACCTGACCCTCCCCAAATAGAGGGAATTATCTTTGGTCAAAGATAGAGCTAACAAAGACTCAATTGGGAGTCTTTTGTTTTGTTAAGTGACCACTAAAGCTGAACTCACCTATTGTGGGACAGCATTTCTGCCTAGCCTGCTTCAGCAATCAAGTTCCCCCACTATGAGCTGGAAATCACTAAGAGCTGGGTGGAACCTCAAGAGACTGACCTGCAGAGGTCACAGTAGAAAAGCAGGTGGCAGCTGAAAGGGACGTGTGCATCAGCAAGTCGCTGGCAGGACAGCCAGTGCTAGGCTTTTCCTGAGCAAAGCCCGCCAGTAGTGGCAGATCAGTATAGAGTTGTTGGCAATTGCCAGTGGGGATGAGGCTGAGTTTGTGAGCTGAATCAAAATTTAATTCTGGTCTGGAAGTAAAGGGCTTGTGTCTACTACTGCACAGTGGCACCCAACAGACACCATCTCCTGGACAAAACCCCCTCATCTGTCATGTTGTCTGTATTGGGACTCAGCGGGATGTGGCAAACCCATTTCCCTCTAGCTTAAATAGTGCTTTACCACTCCAGTGAAACATGTTAATCAGGCGTGGGAGACATAAAACATTTATTTTATAACATTTATCGTTCAAGTTCTTCTGCCTGTAAATCCGGCGTTACCACAGGATGGAGTCTTGGGCTATGTCTACACAAAATGGATGCAGCTACACTAAGTTCCGAACTCTCACCCTGACAGAGATAGGTATACCAGCAGAAGTCTGTAATGTAGACCAGGCCTGGATTAGAATCCCTGACAACAGGTTCCCTGGCTGCAATTGCACAACTGGTGCTGTTTTGTGGTTAATTTTTAAAATAACTTTATTGGGAGAGTGGATTCCTTCTATTCCCTTCTCCTCCTTTGTTCCTCTTAAACAGCTCAATGTTGAACTGACCTGGTTAAGGAGAGCTCCCTTCGTAGCTGGTTAATGACAGTCTTGGGCTGGACAAAGATTGATGGGTCAGATCTTCAGCATGTGTAAGTTGTCACAGCTCCAGTAACGTCAACGGGAGTAATCTACTGGGATCACTAGAGCTATGTCAGTTTACACCAGCTGAGGATCTGGCCTATTGCAAGGGTCAGTTCCTTCCGCACCCCCACTTTTCAAATTGCTGTCTAACATCAATTGCCAGCCTAGCACTCTGGGCCCCTGCCAGCCTGAGGGAGTGAGGCAAGAAACGTTCATTTTAATTAACCACATTTCAGATGTGGTAAGAAATGCATCTCGCTAGCGACCTTTTGGAGATCTGTGCCAAGCAGAACCAAAGCAGACAAGGAGAACGGTCTGGATATGTTTGGAATAAAGATACGAGAACAGAAGGAAAAACTTTAAATAGACCAAACCAGAAGAGCTGCTGGGGCAAGTGGATTCTTTTCAGTCTTGGACTGCTGCCAGGCAGATGGGTGTGCTATAGGAGTGCAGTGCATGACACGGTTGGCATTGCAGACAATTCCTCAGAGAGATAACCCTGTCAGAAAGAGCATGCCAGCTAAGCTACAATTTGGCACCCAGCCCCAAACAAAGCAGCATAAGGATTTCAAGCTTTTCATGCAGCGTGCTGCCTCTGATTACTGTGTGCTACAAGCTGCAATAGAGTTTGAATACTGACCCACCAACTGAACTGATTTACCCAGGACATTTGAAAAGGCACTGGATTCTGGTTGCCAGCACCACCAGGCCTGCAGCCCCAGCAGCCAGAATAAACTAAGGCGTTTGAAGTCCCACCTCTCTCCTATCCTGCTTTCCGATTGGCCAGACATCTTGGGGGAGGAGCAGCAGCAGGTGAAGAAACTATAAATGCAGTGGGCTGGAGCACCGGGGAGTGGGGAGATCTGGAGATGGTTACCATGAGTTAGTATAATGGCCCCTTCGGCAGGGACAAGCCATGCTACCAGAGCTGATGCTGGAAATGCCCACAAGTGACTTCTTTTAAGCTGGTGTCCTGTGGGTTTTCCTCTGCTTCCACAGTGGCTGCTGCTGCAACCACCCATGGGATCTATTCAAGTAGCTGCCTCATTTACTCTTCTTTGCTCCCACTGAGAACATCCATAGTCTTAGACCTGCTGCCTGATAACAGAGACAGGGCAACTTGGGCAATAGCAATCAATGGCTAGAGTACCAGGGAGTGATCCAGGGATAGAGAAAGGACAGAAACTATAGGAGACAAAAGGCAGCATACTGGGGAAATAACATGCCTAATTTTGCCCCTCAGATGTTGGAGGGTTTCACAATATTGGAGGACAGATTGTTCTGAAAGGACCAGAGAATGAGAGCGAAAAGTAGGGATAAAAATATACCTGGAACCATTAGAAGTTAGTACCTGGAATTGTTAGATTCTACGTCTGGATGAGGCTAGTAGACCAAACAATAGCAAGAAACATGCAGTCCAAATGCAGTGGATGAAATTTTGAATCAATGGATTTGTACTTTGTTTGTTTGTTTTACTATTTCTGAATTTGGCCCTACATTTTGGATATTTCCTTGTTAGAAGAGAAATCAGTTGACAGACTTGGGATGCTGTATCCTACTCTAATACACGTAGACGCGTATATGCTTGGAATGAGGAGATCAGCTTGCAAAAGTAAAGAAGAGTATAGCACGGAGCTAGGATATCCCATCAGAAACCCCGGCAAACAGCTCTGTCTCAGAGTTTAAGGCCAGACGGGACCATTGTGATCATCTAGTCTGACCTCCTGCATGTTGCAGGCCACAGAACCTCACCCACCCACCCACTCCTGTAATAAATCGCTAACCTCTGAGTTACTGAAGTCCTCAAATCATGGTTTAAAGACTTCTAGTTACACAGACTACCACTGACTCTAGTTTAAACATGTAAGTGTCCCATACTGCAGAGAATGGCAGAGACCCTAGGGGTTTTTTGCCTATCTGACCTGGGGAGAAATTCCTTCCCGACCCGATATGGCAATCAGTTGGACACTGAGCAGGTCAGTAAGACCCACCAGCCAGATACCTGGGAAAGGATTCTCTGTAGTAACTCAGAGCCCTCCTCATCCAGTGTCCGATCTCCAGTCACTGGAGATATTGCCGCTAGCAGTCACAGATTGCCTACAATAGCATGTGGCCTGTCTCATCATGCCATCCCCTCCATAAATTTAGCAAGCTCAGTCTTGAAACCATTTAGGGGTTTTTGCCCCCAAGTTCTGGAAGGCTGTTCCAGAACTTCACTCCTCTGATGGTTAAAAACTTCATCTAATTTCAAGTCTAAACTTGTTGATGGCCAGTTTATATCCATTTGTCCTTGTCCCTTAATGTAAATAACTCCTCTTCTTCTGATATATTTATAGAGAGCAGTCAGATCTCCCCTCAGCCTTCTTTGATTAGGCTATACAAGCCAAGCTCTTTGAGTCTCCTCTCATAATCCTCTTCTAATCATCCTAATAGCCCTTCTCTGCACTTGTTCCACTTAGAATTCTTCTTTCTTAAACATGGGAGACCAGAACTGCACACAGTATTCCAGCTGAGGTCTCACCACTGCCCTGTATAATGGTACTAATACTTTCCTGTCAGTACTGGAAATGCCCTGCCTGAAGCATCCTAGGAATGCATTAGCTTTCTTTCATGGCTGCATCACATTGGCAGTCCATAGTCATCCTCTGATTAACAAATACATCCAGGTCTTTCTCCTCCTCTGTTGCTTCCAACTGATGAGTTTTCACTTTACAGCAAAAATTCTTGTTACTAATCCCTAAATTTAAGTCCCTTGCACTTTACACTATTAAATTTCATCCCATTTCTATTGCTCCAGTTTTCAAGGTCATCCAGTTCTTCTTGTATGATATTTTGGTTCTCCTCCATATCAGCAATACCTCCCAACTTTGTTTCATCTGCAAATTTTATTAGTGCACTCCCACTTTCTGTGCCTAGTGTGTTGAATAAGATTGGTCCCATGACTGATCCCTGAGAAAATTCACTAGCAACCTCTTCCAGCCTGACAGTTCACCTTTCAGTATGACCAAGTGTACACTCCCCATTAACCAGTTCTTTATCCACCTTTCAGTTCTCATATTAATCCCCATTTTCTCCAAATTAACTAATAAATTCATACGTGGAACTGTATTAAAATGCCTAACTGAAATCCAGGTAGGTTAGATCTACTGCATTTCCTTTGTCCAAAAAAAAAAAAAAAAATCTAATCTTCTCAAAGAAAGGTTGGTTTGGCACAATCTATCTTTTGTAAAACCATGTTTTATCTCATTTACAATTTATCTTTATGTCTGTAACTACTTTCTCTTTCAAATTTTTTTGTAAGACCTTGCATACAATAGGAGGTCAAACTAACAGGCTTGTAGTTTTCCAGATCACTCCCCCCCGCCCCTTAAAATAGGTACTAGATTAGCAATTCTCCAGTCGCAGGGTACAACCCCCAAGTTTATGGAATCGAGTCATTTAAAATCCTTGCTATTGGGCTTGCAATTGCATGTGCCAGTTCCTTTAATATTCTTGGATAGAGATTATCCATGCCCTCCAATTTAGTCCCATTAAACTGTTTGAGTTTGACTTCCATCTCAGCTGTGGTAATTTCTACTTCCATGTCCTCATTTCCATTAGTCACGTTGCCACTACCCCTAAAGTCCTCATCACCCTTATTAAAAACTGACGCAAAGTATTCATTTAGGTTTTGGGTGGTGCTTAGATTATCTTTAATTTCCACCCCCATCCTCAGCGTTTAGTGGGCCCACTTCTTTCCTTGTTTTTCTTTTATTTATACAGCTATAGAACCTTTTACTATAGGTTTTAAATTTCCTTTGCAAGGTCCAACTCTGCTTGGCTTTTGGCAGTTCTCACTTTTCCCTACACTTTCGGACCTCCATATTTGAAATGAGTGGAGTTGCACTTGCTTATGCCTGGTCTGAATTGACCCATGGAGTCTAATCTTGCCTGCCTGATTGGAAATTCTGATAGTATTTTACAGAACTATAACCCTGCAGTGGTGCTGAGCAAATCAGAGAAGCCTGTTCTGAAGGGGCCAATGCTAAAAAGACAAACAAATGGAATAGTTTTGATATTAATTTGCTGAATAAATAATGTCCCATGTCTCAAATGGAGAAATTGGTTTGAAGAAACAAAGTGTCAACTAATGAAATGCCACAACGTCTCCCATAGAGCTAAACAGAAAAACTTGCAAAAAGAAAAGATTACTTAATGGTTGCTGATGAAAGGAGGTGTAGAACAGAGAACTATTGGGAATATGTTAAACACAGAGAAAGGAAAATATCAGAAGTGCAATGAACTGCTAGACAAAATGAGGCAGCCAACTTAGAAAGAGCTAAACAACTCCCAGAAAGTTTCCCCAAGTACTAAAATGAGGAAAAGCTCTGTACTGCAAGCTGTAACTAACTCTCCAGGGGGAAAAGGGTAAAGGAAAAAAAAAAGAAACAGAAGGTGGTAAGAGAAAATAGTGACTAAAACATTTTGTACAAATACGTCAAGAAAAACATCCTGGATAATGAACATGGGGGAGGAAGGAGGAAAGCATGATAGGAGTAAGGAAGCAATCATAGAAATGAATTCTAAAATGGTATGGGAGGAAGCAGAGTTCTGATTAGATTAATGAGATTTCAAGCCATGTAATTGTATTCCAGCAAACACAAAGATGGAGACTCTACAGGCTCTTCTAGAAAGCCAGATCAATCCATCACTCCAGAACATCCTTTCAAGCAGCCAGTTCATTTTGCCTGTTGAAATACAGTAAAAGGCAGGGGAGGTTTTTGGGTTTGTTTTTTTTTAAACCAGATAGTATCAGCTGCAGAGGGAGATGATTGGGGTAGACATTCTGGGGAGGGGAGGGTCAAGGTGGGGGTGGAGGACAGGCTTTACTAGATCAGATCCTGAGCCACAAAGTTGAATTGGTGGACAGGGATGGTGCTTTTCGACACAGTTTCGCCACTCCATGCTAGCGCCCCCTGGTGGCTGGGCTGGACCTTTCCCTCTGGCAGGGACTGAGCCCGCCTGGCCCCTGGGCCTCAGCCATTCCTAGGAGACAGTACTGCAGTTCAGGTTCCTGTGCAGGCTGCACAGTTAAAAAAAGGCCTGGCAGCAGCAATGCCAGTCGCCAGACCACCACAGCTCCCTCCCAGGAACCAGCACCCCCAGGGTCAGCTCCTCAGCATCCCCTCCACCCCCTGAGCCAGCTCAGAGTCCTTGGCATCCCCCATGGAGCACAGTGCTGCCTCCACCAGCTGACAGTGGTAGCAGCCTGAGCTTCTCTGCCCCTGCTATTCTCTATGGGCAGGGCGAGAAGACCTGCCCGCTCAGCACCATATTGCCTCTGAGGCCACAACAGCAGCAGCACCATCAACAACAACCATGAACGCAAATAGGGATTACAAAGAAACTTGTCCTAAAATGACCTGTTCAGCAAAGCCAAGCAATTCCTTTGTACCACGGCACTAAAGTATTAAAACAAAAAGTCCAAGCCAATTTTTATGACAGGTTTTTGAGCAAGCACATCCTATTTTAGTCTTATCAATATCAAAGTGTTGGCTGCAACACTCACTGGGATCCCTGGTCAGAGATAGCTTCTCCTTCACAGGGGGTACAACCATCTGTCAAAGGCTGTTCACGCCGGTCAGAGGCTCAGTTGACTTTGTTCTCACATCTTCTGCTCAGCACAGGAGATAGGTCAGATATTTGTTGTAAATCCCTAGTAACATAGTCCCTTTCTCCCATGGACTGGTTCACTGCTGTCACAATCTTCATTCTAGAGATGGAACTTTTCTCTTTGAAAAGCCAATTTTGTGCTGCTGTTCCTTTTTTTATAAGGATCTTCAAGGAACTGAGTCATCATAATGGCAGCATTCCTCAAATATGCCGGGTCTTTTGAGCCTCTGCTTTGTATTGCTCCCACAGCATGAACAGTTGTGAGCAAAGATAGAGCTGCATCTTATCTCGTCAAAGCTATAGTAATGGGACCATAGAGGTAATGGTGGGGTTTCTGCTTTTATTAATGGAGGCACTATTGCTTTAAATACCTGGAGTAAGTAACGCAAGGATGGGGAAGTCTTAAAAGATGGTCTAGAGAGCTGCACTACATAAGTCTAAGAGCACAGGGTAGGTTTAAGACAAAACAGGTAGAGACAGATTTTTGAAAAAAGCTTGGATCCATGCATAGCTACGCATTTGTGTATCCATAATTGCGCACACAAATGGTGTTTAGCTAGATTTGTATGCCCAGCTGCAGTAACTTTGTGTGCATTTTTTCAGTTACAATTGTATATGTATTTTTTTGTGCACAGATTGCAAATTTTCAGAAAATAGTTTCTTAAAACAATCTGCCCCAAGTATCTATCAAATTTGTAACTTTAACAAGGGAAGTTGTTTGCATTTTAACTGGGATTGCTGGAGAAGAAGGGTGAAATGAAAGATGGGCCTAAGCACAATATTCTGATCCGGACTGCAAACAACTCAAAATTTGGGTGCATTCGGATCCAGGGATTTGATTTGGGACCCTCTCCAGCTGACACAAAAGTGGGGAAAAGATTTAGATGAAGGAACTTTTCACAAACAGGTAAGCTCTGAAAAGATCCTTTAGAGCAGAGTTTCCCAAACTTGGGACGCCACTTGTATAGAGAAAGCCCCTGTCGGGCCAGGCTGGTTTGTTTACCTGCCGTGTATGCAGGTCCGGCTGATCGCAGCTCCCACTGGCTGCAGGCCAGTGGGAGCTGCTGGAAGTGGCAGCCAGTACGTCCCTCGCCCCGCGCCACTTCCAGCAGCTCCCATTGGCCTGGAGCAGCGAACCGCGGCCAGTGTGAGCACTGCTTATCATGCTTAACGGCATGGTCATTGCTTCCTTGTAATCCCTCAGTTTGTTCTGTCCTTCGTTGTTGTCTCATCTCCTACTCAGAGCTTGTCTAGAAGAACAGTTAGTGCACAGATGCTGGGCCGTAAAGTTACAGCACACTAGGGTGCTGTGCAATAACTGACTATGTGGACCCTACCACCATGCACTAAATGTTCCCTGACCTACTCCAGTTTCAAAAGCAGAGTAGATCCAAGTGCACCAAGGATCTTTTAGTGTGGGGAAGCAGGGTCCACATGGACAGTTCATGCACAGCACACTACTGCCCGGTAGATTTACACCCCCACACCAACTGTTCATCTAGAGGGATCCTCTGAGCACCTTGGGACAAGGGCCCAGTTTTAGATCTGTTTGCAGAGTGCCTATCCCAATGAGGTACTGCTCCATGATTGTGGTCCCTAGGTGCTACAGCAATACAAATAAATAAATATACTAATACCATCACCAAAAGCCCGTACAGCCATTGAAATAACAGCAGTAGATTGCTGGTGAAATCAGATCATTCCGTCATGCACAACTGAACGTAGTCCAGCCTAGGATTCTATTTGAAGGGGTGACTTCAGACTAGTCTTACAAAGTGCTGAGCACCCTCAACTTCTATTGAAGTCCAGGCTAGTCGAGAGTACTCAGCAACTTCCAAAAGATGCTCAGCCCCTAGCAGGATTAGGTCCTAGTGGAGTGTAATTGTACAAATTGTATCACTTCTGGGTAGAGGGATACATTTATTCTCAAGGTTCTGCGTGTATTGGATTAACCCAGAACATGATGGTAACCAAAAGAGAAGTCACATGTGATACTTGACACCATGCAAGGCACTGCATTTAGCCATATGGAGTGGAAATCCATCAACCTCATATCATGAGGTGGCTTATATTTTACAGGAACAATTTTTGAATAGCTTGCACTGTTCCTGACTGCCCTGTTCTGAGGGCAAAGAGAAGCTTTGTCAGTCTGGCATATCTGAAAGTTAGTTTGCCAAAAACTGGGGTTGAGCAGGTGGAGGAAGGGCAGGGAGGAGAATACCCAACCATCTGTTTTCTTGTCCTCTTAAAAGGACACGCTGCCCCACCTCTGTGCAGCTTTCCCCTTCCTTGCTCAGAGGCCCACAGAAGCTTGAAAAATATTTGGCTCATGCTATAGGCTTCCTGCTCACACAAATACTGACACACATGCAGCTGACTTAGACTGGGCCAAGAAAGCACCTGGTATGACAGGGATAGCAAGATCCTGAAACTTTTGATTAAAAATGAAACAGGAGTTGGCAAGCTCCACAAAGCATCAGAGCTGTCTGAACTGATTACTTTGCACCCTGTCAGAAAGCACTGACTAAGCCATTCTCAACACCATTTCTAGTGGCTTCCAGGAAAACAAATGCCAAAGCCAAGAGAAAGATTGATTGTTAGGTCTGATCAAGCTGAACTGCTATGAAAGGGGCTTCTGTGGGAGAACACCAGCCTGAAATGAAATATCCACAATATGGCTGGCAAAAAAAGTACGTTGATAATTAACACTTTATTTCATCTGTCTGTGAGGGCATTTTCCAACCTAGCGGTGAAATCATGGCCCCACTGATGTCAACAATGAAACTCCCATTGAGGTCAATAGGATTTCACCCTAGAATTTAAACAGATGTTAAATAAATACGCCTGGCTCAGCTTAAACTCACGGAGCCATCCTCTGCCCTCACTCATGCACATGCAGTGCCACTGATCTCCAGCCAGTCAGCTTGCATAGGTATAACCTACGGCAGAATTTGTCCCATTGACTGTCAATGGGTCAATCACAATTAGATTCAGAGATGTTGCACTTGCAGAGGGACAGTGTCAGATAGTATCTCTGCAATGCCACCAGGTGGCAGTGCTTCAGAACGTTACTGTTATTACTGAAGGCAGCATGAGAGGTAAAGCGGCACAGTCAACTTAAAAAGCAAATGTTGAAAATAAACATACTTCTTAACCTATTCTTAACACCACTTTAGATGATTAAAAGTGCAATAATTTTAAAAGTCCCAGTTCACCTGTCACTATTTAGACACTCACATATTACGCTAATGGCAGGCATATAAATATATAGGTAGACTTCGCACTGATCTTCTCTTAGGCGATGAAAATTGGTTGTCAGTTTCACTTATGTTTATAGTCTATTTCATTTACAGAGTCTCAGTGTTGCAAAGGTTAGGTTTCAAACACTGAAGTAGAGAGTTCATTTAAGAAAAACAGTTTTCGTTGTATTTTTAATTGTGGAAACATTTCTAGTCTCACTGTCTCTTTAAATCTAAGATGACATTGCCCCTTTAAAAGATCAGCAGAAATGATGTACGGTAAAAGAAGTGTTCCCATCAGAGACATAAAGGAGTAAAGAATTTGCAATGGCCACAGTCAAAGCACACTGCCCCTTTAAGAGAAAACTCTGTACTAAGATGGCTGGAGCAAGAGGTGCAGCAAATCAGTAGAAGGTCTAGAGCTGGCAGACAGACCACGCTGATGCTAACCCCGGAGAGGTCTGATGCTGTATAACATCTGAGGCATCCCTGAACTCCTGAACTCTGAGGGGCAAAATCCCTATAAAAACAGGGTTGGGCGTAGTTTTCTTGCAGCTTTGTATAGGTGGTGCTTGAACCTCAGGAAAATGTATGACCGTGGTGTCCAAAGCATGGTGAGCTCATGGTTAACGAGGAAGGTTGATCCGAAGGTTGAGGCACTAGCTAGGATTTGGGCTCAGTTCCGTGCTCTGCCACAGACTCTTTACATGACCATGAACAGGTCATGTAGTGTCTCTGTGCCTCAATCCCCCAACTGTGAAATGGGCATATATCACTTTCCCATGTCACGGTGGAAGGATAGTTAATTACATTAAAGATTGTGAGGTGCTCGGATCCTACAGTGATGGGGGCCACATGGGTACCTAAAACGGATGGGCTGTGGACCGGCTATCACAAAGGGATTCAACCCATTTGTCACAAGTAAAGGCTTATTCATCCCTGTGCCAAGGATGAGCACAAGGCCCACAGGCATGAGCTAAGTCCCCTTTGAGGGTTTAGATGGGGGAACTGAGGCACAGAGACACTCAATGACCAGTTCACGGTCACATGAAGAGTCTGTGGCCAGGGCCGGTGCAAGGAAGTTTCGTGCCCTAGGTGAAACTTCCACCTTGCACCCCCAACCCAGGTAACCCCGCCCCCACACGGCAGCTAACTCAGCCCCCCACCCGGGGGGCTCCCCCCCAGCAACGACCCCACCACCACCACGACAGCTAATCCCTCTCCACCTCGTCCCCCCATGGCAACTAACCCCACATGGGGAGACTCCCCCTGTCCCCACACGGCAGCTAACCCCACCCAGGGAGACTCTCCCCCATCCCCACAGCAGCTACCCTGCCTGGGGAGACCTCCCCCGCCCCCGCCACGGCAGCTAACCCTGCCTGGGGAGACTTCCCCCCTCTCCACCGCCACGGCAGCTAACCCTGCCTGGGGAGACTTCCCCCCTCTCCCCCGCCACGGCAGCTAACCCTGCCTGGGGAGACTTCCCCCCTCTCCCCCGCCACGGCAGCTAACTCTGCCGGGGAGACTTCCCTCCTCTCCACCGCCACGGCAGCTAACTCTGCCTGGGGAGACTTCCCCCCTCTCCCCCGCCACGGCAGCTAACCCTGCCTGGGGAGACTTCCCCCCTCTCCACCGCCACAGCAGCTAACCCTGCCTGGGGAGACTTCCCCCCTCTCCCCCGCCACGGCAGCTAACCCTGCCTGGGGAGACTTCCCCCCTCTCCCCCGCCACGGCAGCTAACCCTGCCTGGGGAGACTTCCCCCCTCTCCCCCGCCACGGCAGCTAACCCTGCCTGGGGAGACTTCCCCCCTCTCCCCCGCCACGGCAGCTAACCCTGCCTGGGGAGACTTCCCCCCTCTCCCCCGCCACGGCAGCTAACTCTGCCGGGGAGACTTCCCCCCCTCCCCCGCCACGGCAGCTAACCCTGCCTGGGGAGACTTCCCCCCTCTCCCCCGCCACGGCAGCTAACTCTGCCGGGGAGACTTCCCCCCTCTCCCCCGCCACGGCAGCTAACCCTGCCGGGGAGACTTCCCCCCTCTCCACCGCCACGGCAACTAACCCTGCCTGGGGAGACTTCCCCCCTCTCCCCCGCCACGGCAGCTAACCCTGCCTGGGGAGACTTCCCCCCTCTCCCCCGCCACGGCAGCTAACCCTGCCTGGGGAGACTTCCCCCCTCTCCCCCGCCACGGCAGCTAACCCTGCCTGGGGAGACTTCCCGCCACGGCAGCTAACTCTGCGGGGAGACTTCCCCCCTCTCCCCCGCCACGGCAGCTAACCCTGCCTGGGGAGACTTCCCCCCTCTCCCCCGCCACGGCAGCTAACCCTGCCTGGGGAGACTTCCCCCCTCTCCCCCGCCACAGCAGCTAACCCTGCCTGGGGAGACTTCCCCCCTCTCCCCCGCCACGGCAGCTAACCCTGCCTGGGGAGACTTCCCGCCACGGCAGCTAACTCTGCGGGGAGACTTCCCCCCTCTCCCCCGCCACGGCAGCTAACCCTGCCTGGGGAGACTTCCCCCCTCTCCCCCGCCACAGCAGCTAACCCTGCCTGGGGAGACTTCCCCCCTCTCCCCCGCCACGGCAGCTAACCCTGCCTGGGGAGACTTCCCGCCACGGCAGCTAACTCTGCGGGGAGACTTCCCCCCTCTCCCCCGCCACGGCAGCTAACCCTGCCTGGGGAGACTTCCCCCCTCTCCCCCGCCACGGCAGCTAACCCTGCCGGGGAGACTTCCCCCCTCTCCCCCGCCACGGCAGCTAACCCTGCCTGGGGAGACTTCCCCCCTCTCCACCGCCACGGCAGCTAACCCTGCCTGGGGAGACTTCCCCCCTCTCCACCGCCACGGCAGCTAACCCTGCCTGGGGAGACTTCCCCCCTCTCCACCGCCACGGCAGCTAACCCTGCCTGGGGAGACTTCCCCCCTCTCCCCCGCCACGGCAGCTAACCCTGCCTGGGGAGACTTCCCCCCTCTCCCCCGCCACGGCAGCTAACTCTGCGGGGAGACTTCCCCCCTCTCCCCCGCCACGGCAGCTAACCCTGCCTGGGGAGACTTCCCCCCTCTCCCCCGCCACGGCAGCTAACCCTGCCTGGGGAGACTTCCCCCCTCTCCCCCGCCACGGCAGCTAACCCTGCCTGGGGAGACTTCCCCCCTCTCCACCGCCACGGCAGCTAACTCTGCCGGGGAGACTTCCCCCCTCTCCCCCGCCACGGCAGCTAACCCTGCCTGGGGAGACTTCCCCCCTCTCCCCCGCCACGGCAGCTAACCCTGCCTGGGGAGACTTCCCCCCTCTCCCCCGCCCCGGCAGCTAACCCGGCCGGGGGAGACTTCCCCCCTCTCCCCCGCCACGGCAGCTAACCCTGCCTGGGGAGACTTCCCCCCTCTCCCCCGCCACGGCAGCTAACCCTGCCTGGGGAGACTTCCCCCCTCTCCCCCGCCACGGCAGCTAACTCTGCCGGGGAGACTTCCCCCCTCTCCCCCGCCACGGCAGCTAACTCTGCCGGGGAGACTTCCCCCCTCTCCACCGCCACGGCAGCTAACCCTGCCTGGGGAGACTTCCCCCCTCTCCCCCGCCACGGCAGCTAACCCTGCCTGGGGAGACTTCCCCCCTCTCCACCGCCACGGCAGCTAACCCTGCCGGGGAGACTTCCCTCCTCTCCACCGCCACGGCAGCTAACCCTGCCTGGGGAGACTTCCCCCCTCTCCACCGCCACGGCAGCTAACCCTGCCTGGGGAGACTTCCCCCCTCTCCCCCGCCACGGCAGCTAACCCTGCCTGGGGAGACTTCCCCCCTCTCCCCCGCCACGGCAGCTAACTCTGCGGGGAGACTTCCCCCCTCTCCCCCGCCACGGCAGCTAACCCTGCCTGGGGAGACTTCCCCCCTCTCCCCCGCCACGGCAGCTAACCCTGCCTGGGGAGACTTCCCCCCTCTCCCCCGCCACGGCAGCTAACCCTGCCTGGGGAGACTTCCCCCCTCTCCACCGCCACGGCAGCTAACTCTGCCGGGGAGACTTCCCCCCTCTCCCCCGCCACGGCAGCTAACCCTGCCTGGGGAGACTTCCCCCCTCTCCCCCGCCACGGCAGCTAACCCTGCCTGGGGAGACTTCCCCCCTCTCCCCCGCCACGGCAGCTAACCCTGCCTGGGGAGACTTCCCCCCTCTCCCCCGCCACGGCAGCTAACCCTGCCTGGGGAGACTTCCCCCCTCTCCCCCGCCACGGCAGCTAACCCTGCCTGGGGAGACTTCCCCCCTCTCCCCCGCCACGGCAGCTAACCCTGCCTGGGGAGACTTCCCCCCTCTCCCCCGCCACGGCAGCTAACTCTGCCGGGGAGACGTCCCCCCGCTCCCCCGCCACGGCAGCGAACACTGCCGGGGAGACTTCCCCCCTCTCCACCGCCACGGCAGCTAACCCTGCCTGGGGAGACTTCCCCCCTCTCCCCCGCCACGGCAGCTAACCCTGCCTGGGGAGACTTCCCCCCTCTCCACCGCCACGGCAGCTAACTCTGCCGGGGAGACTTCCCCCCTCTCCACCGCCACGGCAGCTAACCCTGCCTGGGGAGACTTCCCCCCTCTCCCCCGCCACGGCAGCTAACCCTGCCTGGGGAGACTTCCCCCCTCTCCCCCGCCACGGCAGCTAACTCTGCCGGGGAGACTTCCCCCCTCTCCACCGCCACGGCAGCTAACCCTGCCTGGGGAGACTCTCCCCATGGAAGCTAACCCTGCCTGGGTTTTCCCCCATCCAGCTCACCTCGGCTCTGCCTCCTCCACTGAGCACGCTGGCGCTGCTCTAATTCTCCTCCCCACCCAGGCTTGCGGCGCGATTGGAGGAGACTTAGAGCTGGGCTGTGTGCTCAGTGGAGGAGGCAGAGTGGAGGTAAGCTGGGGCGGGTACTTGTTCCCCTGTGCGCCTGCCCCTCTCCCCCCGTTACTGCGGTCAGCCCTCTCCGCGCCCCCCCTCCCCAGCTCACCTCCACTCCACCTCCTCGCCTGAGGGCACTTTTAGGCACCCCCAATCACTAGGCGCCCTAGGCGGCCGCCTCCTTTGCCTAAATGGTTGCACCGGCCCTGTCTGTGGCAGAGCATGGAGTGTGGTGTAACAAAAGACAATTGTGAGGATGAATGATGGCAGTGTGGTTGGCCCCATCACTGTCATCCAACCACCAGCAAGGCCTGAGGATCCTGAGCTCTCAATGTTTACCTGGCAGCTCCCAGTCTCAAGTTGGTTGCAGATTCACTGGAGAAAACCTTTTCTGTCACCTCGTTATTGTCTCTGCAGAAAGTCCAGAGAATGTTCTATGCAGAGATGTAATGGGAAGTGACATCTAACCTGACCATTGCATTCTTGTTCTGGTTACACCGATAACAACCATGACCCAATTGCCTGGTAATCTGTGTAACAGCCGTCACTAGAGTCCACGGATACCAACCTTTGCCACGTAAGAGGGACATATGTTTTTGGAATGGGAATGGGAAAGGGAATGGGGTCAGGAAATAAAGACCCATCTCCTATATTCTGGTGCATCCCACCCTCATTGAAGGCTGTACCTCACGGTGCGTCAGTCAGTTCAGAGAGAACAAGCTCTTACTCAGATCTTCTGCTGGAAGAAAATGGTTTCTTGCTGCTGTCATAAACAGATAGCTAAGGGTTAATGTCTCTTTCACCTGAAACACCTGACCAGAAAACCAATCAGGAAACCGGATTTTTTCAACTTTGGGTGGAGGGAAGTGTGTGTCTGAGTCTTTTGTCTGTCTGCCTGTTTCCTCTGAGCTTTGGAGAAGTACTTTCTACTTTCTAGTCTTCTGTTTCTAAGTGTAAGGACAAAGAGATCAGATAGTAAGTTCTATGGTTTCTTTTCTTTGGTATTTGCATGAATATAAGTGCTGGAGTGCGTTGATTTGTATTCTTTTTGAATAAGGCTGTTTATTCAATATTCTTTTAAGCAATTGACCCTGTGTTGTATCATCTTATACAGAGAGAACATTTGTATTTTTTCTTTCTTTTTTATATAAAGCTTTCTTTTAAGACCTGTTGGAGTTTTTCTTTACTTCAGGGAAATTGAGTCTGTACTCACCAGGGAATTGGTGGGAGGAAGAAATCAGGGGAGGTCTGTGTGTGTTGAATTGGCTAGCCTGATCTTCCATCCTGTCGTGTTTCTCAGCAAGAAACTGTCTGAGAGGGAAAGTCACTGGTCAGTCAGTGAAAAGGAATGCTATGCCATTGTGTACGCCCTGGAAAAGCTACGCCCATATGTTTGGGGACGGCGGTTCCAACTACAAACTGACCATGCTGCACTAAAGTGGCTTCATACTGCCAAGGGGAACAACAAGAAACTTCTTCGTTGGAGTTTAGCTCTCCAAGATTTTGATTTTGAAATTCAACACATCACAGGAGCTTCTAACAAAGTTGCTGATGCACTCTCCCGTGAGAGTTTCCCAGAATCCAGTAGTTAAAAAGTGTTCTTAAAATGTAAAAGTCTGTTAGTTATATACTTAGTAGTATATGTAAAGGTGCATGTGTTGTATTAATCTGTTTATTTTCAAGTTCTAGAAGGAAATTGCCGCCAGTGAGCTTCCCCACTGTCTGCAATTTGGGGGGCGTGTCATAAACAGATAGCTAAGGGTTAATGTCTCTTTCACCTAAAACACCTGACCAGAAAACCAATCAGGAAACCGGATTTTTTCAACTTTGGGTGGAGGGAAGTGTGTGTCTGAGTCTTTTGTCTGTCTGCCTGTTTCCTCTGAGCTTTGGAGAAGTACTTTCTACTTTCTAGTCTTCTGTTTCTAAGTGTAAGGACAAAGAGATCAGATAGTAAGTTCTATGGTTTCTTTTCTTTGGTATTTGCATGAATATAAGTGCTGGAGTGCGTTGATTTGTATTCTTTTTGAATAAGGCTGTTTATTCAATATTCTTTTAAGCAATTGACCCTGTGTTGTATCATCTTATACAGAGAGAACATTTGTATTTTTTCTTTCTTTTTTATATAAAGCTTTCTTTTAAGACCTGTTGGAGTTTTTCTTTACTTCAGGGAAATTGAGTCTGTACTCACCAGGGAATTGGTGGGAGGAAGAAATCAGGGGAGGTCTGTGTGTGTTGAATTGGCTAGCCTGATTTTGCATTCCCTCTGGGGAATAGGAAAGTCCTTTTTGTTCCCAGGATTGGGAACGGAGAGGGGGAATCACTCTGCGTAGTTTCACAGAGCTTGTGTCTGTGTATCTCTCCAGGAGCATCTGGAGGGGGGAAGGGAAAAAGGATTATTTCCCTTTGTTGTGAGACTCAAGGGATTTGGGTCTTGGGGTCCCCAGGGAAGGTTTTTCAGTGGGACCAGAGTGCCCCAAAACACTCTAATTTTTTGGGTGGTGGCAGCAGTACCAGGAACTAAGCTTGGAGGTTTTCATGCTAACCCCCATATTTTGGACGCTAAGGTCCAAAATCTGGGAATAAGGTTATGTCAGCTGCGATAAGGAAAGGCTCTTCACATAGCGCCAGCCAAGGGGAAACAACATTAGAGTGCATCTCTCAGTTAGCCCAAGTAGACAACTGTGCCCATAATGATGGAGATGCCTGAAATCCATCCCTGGCCACATCTGGCTTGGGGGAATCGGAAGCCTCAATTACCTGGATGAGTGACTATAAAAAGGGAGTTACTGTGAAGAATTGGCAGCACACCAAAGTGTTATGCAATTAAGGGGCAGGGGGGATGTTAAAACCAGCCATTGCTTTATTGGCGCAGAGCCCATTCTGTAGCTACTCATTGCTTGTTTAAACTTTTAAATTAAAACTAACATCCACATGTTCCTGGCAATGCATCTATCTAGTTTTGTATGACATGCAGCATAAATATCTCAACTTCTACTACAGGGACACCTGGCTAGGATTCTAATATTTTTTGCCAATAAATTGTCCTCTGCCTTTGCCGAAAGAACTTGGCCCACCAGTGCAGCCACCCAACACTAGCCCTAGGGTCTCTTCTCCCCCCTCACCCCTGCTGCCCCAGCCCTGGGCTCTCCCCCCCACACCCTCTGCTACCCCAGCCCTGGGACCACCCCAGCAGGGGGCTGAGGAGCCAGGGCCAGGTAGCCCCACAGGGAGCAGAGCCCTGGAGAACGGGACAACGGCCCCTCACGGCAACACCCTGCCCTCTATGGCCCCACTGCTGCTGCTGCTTCTGGCCACCCTGCGGCAGTTCCTGGGCAGCTCGGGCCACTTCGCCCAGCCCTGGCTGCGGCACTGGGAGGTGGCTACCCTACAGCACGTGTCGGCGGCTCCGTATGCCCTGCAGGGTGGCCCTCAGCCCAAGTGTCCCCTGCTCGGAGGCTGCCTGGCCCAGCCACAAGGTGTGGGCGCTGCGGAGCAAACCACAGCAGCTCCAGGGTGCCCCCCTTGCACGATGCACTGCTGCTGCCAGGGCCGGCTCTAGGCTTTTGCCGCCTGAAGAAAAAAAAATGTCCGGAATGTGCCCTGAAAATGTGCCGCCCCAAGCAAGTGCTTGGTTTGCTGGTGCCTAGAGCTGGCCCTGAGCCTGACGACATTCTTCCTGAGCATCATCCGAGATTCCAGAGCTTGAGTTGCTGAACAGTGGGCAAGTTCCAGTCCCGTCCCACCCCATCCATTTTCCAAGCACTGGATTTCCTGAGCAAAGAGGTTTAAGATGAAAATTAGCAAATGGTAGAAGTCCTTGCATTTGCACTGCTACTGCCCAAGACTGTTTGCGGGTGTAGAGGTCTCTTTAGAAAAGCAGCAAATCGCCTGAAAATTTTTGGCATTTGTGCAGTTTTGCTTTTGCTAACCCTGTCTAAAGAGATCAGTGTGTGCGTTTAAAGCATCTGCTTGGGGTGCCTGTCTCTTTAAGAGACTGCCCCCTCTGTAACCTCCTGTGCCTGCCTCTGCAAACAATCCAGGCAGTTCCATCTGGGCAACACAAACTAGATGGGGAGCTTCTCCTGTGGGTGTGTTTAACTTGGATAAGCACGTCCTTGTTGTCATGCCAGCAGAATCTGCTTGGTGTGTTCCCCAGGTGATGCAAAGAGATCCTTGCACTTGCGGAGAGGTTCCTAAGCTGAATGACCCCCTTCTCACCCACAAAACCCCTGTGTCTGTCTGCCCAAAATCCATGCAGCCCCTGGATCACTAGAGAAGTGAGCCTGGAACCTTACGAAGCAGCACAGGATTTACAGCAGATCCACAGGTGAAATCTGCAGAGACAGTCCTCTGTGCAGTCAGAGTGCATTGCAGAGAGGGGACGCTACTGATTGTGCTGTACTGCTGTGGCTGGAGGAGTAGGTGGCTACGCGGCCCTGCAGACAGGGAATCTCTCACTGCAGCTGGGACAAGGGCTGGGAACCAGTATCAGCAGGGTCCCCTAGCCCCACTCCCTTTTCCAAATTTCTGCTTCATACCCATCAATCCTTCTGGCCAGGAGGATGGAGGAGAATGTGTGGAGCTGTTGGATTTTTCCATTACTTTGTTCCTTCAGCACAGCAGAAGTGGAGCATTCATGCCTCTAATTGTAAGAGGGTGGGAAGGCAGAAAGAACTACTGTTTTCTTAGGTCTGCAGTAGCATCTGCAGTTCCTGGGCCAGCCCAAACAAGTAATACAATACAAATGCTATTCCCTGCACTGCATGGAGATTCTCACACGTATACATGGTGATCCCAGCTCCATTGGAAGTAGCAGGGTTTGCCAGATAAACTGGTTGACAAATGAACTTGGACTGGATTCTGCCTCCTTTGGAATCAGTGGGAGTTTTGCCACCCACATCAGTGTAAGAAGGTTGGAGCATGGCAGATAGAGAGGAGTAAAACAAACCCAAACTAAGCACTTACTAGGGCGGGGTGGGCAACCTATGGCACGTGTGCCGAAGGCGGCACGTGAGCTGATTTTCAGTGGCACTCACACTGGCCAGGTCCTGGCCACCGGTCCGGGGGGCTCTGCATTTTAATTTAATTTTAAATGAAGCTTCTTGAACATTTTAAAAACATTTACTTTACATACAACAATAGTTGAGTTATATATTAAAGACTTATAGAAAAAGACCTTCTAAAAAATGTTAAAATATATTACCAGCACGCAAAACCTTAAATTAGCATGAATAAATGAAGACTCGGCACACCACTTCTGAAAGGTTGCTGACTCCTGTGCTAGGGTCTCTTTTTCCAAGAGTATTGTGATTAAAGATGAACTCCCATGTTGCTTAGTCTGAGGTTGGTCCTGTTGCTACGTTATATCAGACACGCTATTTAAAATTTATATTTGGAGGGACAGAAAAAAAGCCAAGAGGATCTCATTCAGATTCTAAAATACAAGATCTATGTAACTATAATATTTGCACTTCTGTAGCATCTTCCAGCTGAGGATCTCAAGCTATGTGAAATGAGAAGTCACAACTCCCCGGACAGAAAACCTTGGATTTTATAAATGTGCAAAACTATGGCACAGAGAGGTCCTGTGACTTTAGGCCACGCAGGTAGTGTTGAGAATTGAATGTGAATCTTGACCCAACCCTGTGCTTTGAAGTCCCAAGAGCATCTGTGACAGTTCCTAGTTTTGTTGTCTACAAAGATTTCGGAGTCTTGCTAAAAGTCTGATCTTGGCTTGAGGGAGGTTTGTACTGTACGGACGGGATTGATCCTCTAGGGGCCCAGAAAGACTATTGCTGACTCTCTCATGGGACCCAAGTGGGAGACCCAGCCTGGGACTAGAAGTGAGCTATGGGAATTGGCTTAAAAAAGTCAAATAGGAAAACTCTGGCTAGAGAGAGCTTTCAGGGATGCTCAGTATTCAGCCAGGGAGAGAGTTATCTGAGAAACCAAGACCGATCAGCTGTAGAGTGCTCAGTGGTAGTCCAAGATTTTGAGATATCTATTGTCTTCTTATCAGAGGGTAGCCATGTTAATCTGGATCTGTAAAAAGCAACAAAGAGTCCTGTGGCACCTTACAGACTAACAGACGTATTGGAGCATGAGCTTTCGTGGGTGAATACCCACTTCATCAGATGAATGTGGTGGAAATTTCCAGAGGCAGGTATAAATATGCAGGAAAGAATCAGTCTAGAGATAACGAGGTTAGTTTAATCAGGGAGGATGAGGCCCTCTTTTAGCAGTGGAGGTGTGAAAACCAAGGGAGGAGAAACTGGTTTTGTAGTTGGCAAGCCATTCACAGTCTTTATTTAACCCTGAGCTGATGGTGTCAAATTTGAAAATAAACTGAAGTTCAGCAATTTCTCTTGGGAGTCTGTGTGTCCAGGCTACCTTTACATCTGGACACACAATAGCACATCTTAAGGTGGCCATCCTGCAGCAAAAAAACTTCAGGACCAGACTCCAAAGAGAAACTGCTGAGCTTCAGTTCATTTGCAAATTTGACACCATCATCTCAGGATTAAACAAAGACTGTGAATGGCTCGCCAACTACAAAACCAGTTTCTCCTCCCTTGGTTTTCACACCTCAACTGCTAGAAGAGGGCCTCATCCTTCCTGACTGAACTAACCTCGTTATCTCTAGACTGATTCTTTCCTGCATATTTATACCTGTCTCTGGAAATTTCCACCACATGCATCCGACGAAGTGGACATTCACGCATGAAAGCTCATGCTCCAATACTTCTGTTAGTCTATAAGGTGCCACAGGATTTTTTTTGCCTTTTATTATCTGCTTGTATCTCTTGCCAATAATCCATATTTATATACATTCTTGCTAAGCCTTCACAGGTTACATCATGTTTTTGTAAGTTTCTCTGCTGCCGGCTTGTATTAAAGTTCTGTTTCTGTTAAGCTCTGCTCTGAACAAGAATCAGTAGGGGAGCCTGAACCGAAGCCCAGCCTCTTTCTACTTCAATGCATTATTGTGTTGTATGAGCACATTTCATGCCTGTGAGCATCTGTCTCGCTCAAGCTGGCACCTAGGCACCCAGTCCCTCCTCACTTGCAGAGTTTCAGAGCCCGAACTCCAGCCTGAGCAGAACCGTCTACACTGCTGTTTTTAGTTCCATAGCGCAAGCTCAATTCAGTTGATCTGGGCTATGAGATTTAGACATACTCTTAGTCCCCATGGCTCAAGCAGAAAACTTGTTAATTTGTTATCACCAGTAAAGATATCTGTGCATTATACATTTTCATTCTCGAAAGGCTGAACAAACAAACAACAACAAAACATGAAAGGGTGAAATTCTCATGTCAAGTTACATATAATTTGCTATTGCTCGTAAAACCACCACCTTCCCTCTCCATTCTGATTATTTCTAGCATTCCAGTAGCTCATAAAGGCCCAAGCTAACACAGGGGATCCGTTGTGCTAGGTTTTGGAGGTTCACATAGGAAGATGGACCTTGCCCCAAAGAGCTTACAATCTCCTTAGACAGGACCAAGGCATTGTCACTATCCTCATTTGATTGATGGTGACCTAAGGTATAAGAAATCAAGTGACTCGCCTAAGGTCACATGGGAAATCTGTGGCAAAGCCAGGTATTGAATCCAGATCTTCTGACCCTCATTCAGTGACCAGCCTTCCTTTCAACAGTAATCTGTGATCTAGAGTAAATGTGCTCTGGGTGTGCAGCACAGCACTTGTTCATTACTTTTACCTCCCTCATTTATACTAAAAAAAAAAAAAAAAAATCATTGAGCATGGGGGCTTTTCATTATGTTTGTAGAACTTGTTTCACAGAACTGTTTTCTTATTGCCTGTGAGTGTTCCAGACTTGAATCAACGTGTTGTCTGTATTAATCTTTAACTAGCCTACACACCAAATGAGCTGATCAGACAGCTTTGAGAGGAAAGAGGACAGAAAATACAGCCATAAGGCAAGAAAAGCATGTAGGAGTTTAGTTTACAAAGCAATCAAGCAGAGCAATGGGCTATAAATCAAGATTAAGTTAACATGCCTTGGTTTAGAAGGACCCAAGCATTAAATAAAATAAAATTAAATCCTTTATGATTTGAACATAAGAAAATCTGCTGGCTGGTAAGACAGCAGAACATTTTGCTGGGTGGGTCATTTGTTAGATCTGTTTGGTTAAGGACCCAATGGTTTGATTAACATCTCTGAGTAAGCAATGTTCACACCAGGAAGCTGTTTGATCTCAAATCCTCTTGGCTTTTAGGAAACATCTGAAGTTGAGTCCTTTGCCATCAGGTTTCTGAAGCAATTCAGCTGGGTTTTGATTTGGATTGTAGGGAAGATACGTGACCCCTGGGAGTTCTGGTTTTATACTGCACTGACAAGACTCCATGAGTAGCTGGGGGTGCACTGGTTTGGCATTAATGGTGACCTTCAGAAATCAAGAGAAAGTGCCATGTGGTATTTCTTAAGCAGAAGGATGAGAACGTATCATCTGGGGCTGATTCTGCTCAGATAGAATGATGGCCTTGCTACACTGTCAACCCACAAATAGATTTCTGCAGCCTATAAAATGGAGTAAGAATTAAAATCATAGAGGGGGCCCTCAGGAGGTTATCTAGTCCAACCCCCTGCTCAAAGCAGGACCAATCCTTAAACAGATTTTTACCCCAGTTTCCTAAATGGCCCTCTCAAGCATTGAACTCACAATCTTGGGTTTAGCAGCCCAAAGCTCAAACTACTGAACTATCCCTGCCCCATGTAAGTGTTAGATATGTTGATCAGTTGTAACTGGACTGAGAATTCCCTCTAATTTTTTTCCTCCTTAATGCCATAGTAATGTTTTATAGCAGCTTCTTTGTTCATATGCAGTAGCTGCCAACAGTGGCACTATGTTACTGCTTAACAGCATGGACTGTACAGGCCAAATTCTGCCTGAGTGGCAAAGCCATGGAGATGGGAATGGAGAAGAACTCCAATGCAATGGTTCCCTGAGTCATTCTTCCTGGGCAGAGCAGAGGTGGGTTAAATATGCTGGTATCGTCTGAGCAAGAGGCTTTTTTCCTTCATCTCCTGCCCTCTTCTGGGACTGGAGCTGTGAGCAACATGATCTGCATAGCTCCTCACCACACCATTACAAAGCAATAATGTGCACTGCCAACCAGTGCAGCTGTGACCTTGAGAGGTGTGGGGGTCCAGGCTATGACCGCCAGGGCCGGCTTTATTAACTGTGGGGCCTGATTTGAATACCTGGCGGCAGTCCGGGGCTTCAGCAGCGCTTTTGTGGCACTGAAGAACCCCCGGCCGCCAAAATGCTGTCAAAGCCCCAGACCACCGCCGGGGAAGTAAATTAAAAAGGTACCTAAGGCGTGGGGCCCAGGGCCTGCTCCAGGCACCAGCTGAGCCAGCTCGTGCTCAGGGCGGCAGATTCTAAGGAGCAGCATTCCCTCGCAGGTTTTTTTCTTTTTGATTTGCCACTCCGGCTGCCCTGTAGGGGACAGCGGCGTGGAGGAGGAAAGCGCCCTGCTTAATTCTTAATGAATCTTCATTTCCTCTCCTTAATTTCTATTCTCTCATCCTCATCACTACTGGCCTTTTTATACGGTAGCCAGAATTTTCACTTATTACTCCTATGCCCTGCAACTATAAGGCTTGCAGGACGTGGATCTTACTAGGAAAATGAATGGAATAAAGTATGTTTATATACCTCCGTTGGTACTGGTATCTTGAACTTTCTCACAATATATTCTCTAGCTGTATTTGTGCCATTTTATAGCCTTTTGTGCAACTTCCTTCCTTATGTTTAATACTGCATAAGTCCTCACTATTTAAGGATTTTTTTTTGTTTGCTGTCTTGTATGCCTTATTCCTCTCCTTAATTACCATTTAACATTCCTTGCTTCACCATGGGCCACTTTTCCTATACAAGTAGAGTCGGTATCCTCAGAATAGCTATACTGGCTCTCTGTATGATTCCCTTACTAACATTACTATAGAATTCCTCAATATCTCAACTTATACATTGCTCATTCTTCACTTTTGTTTCTAAAAAAGTGTTTCCAATTTGAGTTTTTTGTTTAAGATTTCAAGTGGGGATATTGTTCTTGCCTTTGGTATTTCCTTCTCCTTGAAATGTACTTAACATCGGGAAGTGGTCACTATCCATTTCCTCCTCGCTGTAAATTTCCCAGCTACATTTACTTGCTATGGTGCTAGAAGCAAAATTTCCAGATCTAGGCATGAGACGCTTCCATCAGCTGTACCGAGCCTGGTAAGTGCTCCATCATTTAATATTGATCAATTCTTCTTTTTAAATAACAGTTCTAAACATTTTCCATTTTTCTTAGTTCCCCACTATCACCACAGACAATGAATGGGCACATGACATCTGCAATTCTTTCAGGTCCACAGCCTCTTGTTTCCCACCTGGATTATAAAACACTACAAGCTCTTAGACATAGGATTGTTTTATATTGGTATCAATAGCATTATCCTTGATATTTAGCTTTTTAACATCTACTTCAAGGTAGTTCAGTTTCTCTTTAATGAAGGTGCAGACAGAGAAATAGGAAAGGGTGGGGCTACCATGTCTATCTATGCCATATCCCAGGATTTTATAGCTTAGTTTTTCTATTAGCCAAGTCTCTTGCGTGCATATTATATCAGGCTTTGTTTTCACATCAATAATCTTTCTTCAGTTCCTGCCCATGTGCTATTAGGCTCTGGGCATTCCAGCCAAAAATAGTCACCATCATTCTTTCAAACCTTCAATATTTCCCTCACTCAGGAAAGTTTGAAGGTATTCCACGAATAGATTGCTAGCCTGTAGGTACTTTACAGCAACTGTAATTGTACATTTCTCATTTTCTGTTTTCATCTCAAACATCTCAATCAGTCTGTGTAAGTAGTATGTCATCTCCTTTTACCACAGTGTCACTTGTTACTTTCTTCCCATTCATTTGTTGCTGTTTGTTCCCTTTCCCCATATCAAGTTTACCTTAAAAAAAAAAAAACAACCCACTCACTAGAGAAAAAGTACCTCCTGGCAGCTTCTGCATAGGAGAAGTTACTAATTTTGTACAGATAGATATCACCATCATCTGGCTTGCTTTGCCTCAGTGCCTCCTCTTGAGCTGTGTTTTTCTCCACAGTTGTAACATTTTTGTTCTGTCCTTTCCTCAGCAAGAATTGTATGAACATTCACCTCCACAAGTTACTGCACTGTATTTTTCCTTCAACGTTATTTGCTATGTGACCACATCTTCAGCACCAATAGTCTGTGTTCCTTCTCCTGTGAGATGCTGTCAGATACCTGATAAGAGTGATTTCAGGCTAACATTCTTCCCTGAAATGTGTCCAGCACAGCTGTAGAGGGCTTGCTTACACCTCTTCTGCTAATTAGCCTCTTAGCAGTTTTATCTTCATCTGTTGCTTGCTTTATTTCCTCCTCTGCCATTTCAGTTAGCACACCATGTACTGTCCTTGTTTCTGTGAGGAATCTAGGTAGCTGACATTATTTTTATCTTATCTAGCACCCTTGTCTGAAGGAGCTTCCCTACTTGCTAGTGGAGTGTAAAAAGGAACAAGTCTCCACCAGGTAGTTTCTTAGCTCTTAATGTATCTCCAGCCTTTTTTTCCCCCCCTCTCATCCACTCTGCAATCCTCAGCAGTTTATATCCCTTATCTTCATGTCCTTAGCTAAGATTTTACTATCATGTAAGTTTTCGCCATTTCCCTTTCCTGCTCTCCTATTTGCTGCTCCTTCTTCTGGTTACAGAGAATCTACCCTTTTCTTTTCCCCTGTTCGCATCCAGTCTTCCTTAGTGTTTTCCCTAGCCTTGTTGTCTAGTCTGGTTTCAGTATTATTTGTTGTTTCTTCCATCTCACTCCACTTAGCCAACTCCTTAACCTGCTAGCTAGGCCTTCTCTCACCACATCCATCTTCTGCTTCAGACGTCCTGTCTTTATAGCCATCACCCAGCTCCTTCCTCAGCTGAGCTTCATCCTTAACTAAGTCTGGCCAAACCTTCAGGTGCAGCCAGTTGGGTTAATTGACATCTCAGACCCACATTAACCTTTTCAGAGCCAGGATGGGTTATAAACCCCATCACAATTGTATATTCAATGTTGTTTCAATTTTCAAAGGATAAATAAACTCCTTCCATGCTTTTGGTTGAAACTTTGACCTTGCTGTATATCTGATGTTCCAAAAATGCAAGGAGCTAAAAGGACTTTGAAGGAATGAGACTTAGTTTGCTGACGTCATCAGCATAACTACCACATTTCACGCAGCTCAATGCACTACATTTTATGCAAGTTATTTTGAGTTTATTTGCATATTTACATATAATTTGCATTTGACCACAAACGTCAGCTTCTTGACACTATACCCTTCCTCAAGCAATGGCAGGGACATGGACCTGCACAAAACTTGTCACCTCTGAGGATTGAGGGGTGCTGTGATAGGTGGGAAGAGCTCTTGAAGGTGTCTGGGATTGCCTAGGTCAGGTGGGTGGGTGCTAGGATCAATGGGTACTGGATGTGCTGGTTGCTGCATTGTCTGGGGTAACTGAGGGGTTGGGTGCTGTCGGGATGACAAGGGTAGGTGCATAGTTGCTACGGTATCTGTACTGGAGGGTTAGGTCTGGGATCAGGGTGCTGTTGGGCCTGGGTGAGTGCTGGAGTAGGTGTTGTCTGGGAGGGAAAGGGGTCTGGCCGGGGTTGTCGGCTATGGCTGAGTTGCTGGGAGCAGGGATTGGGGTTTTTCTGGAGGAACAAGGAGTCCAGTTGGGGCAGAGATTGTGAGCTCCTGAGGAACACCTTCCCCCCCCACACACATACCTTTCTGTAGCCACCTCTTGCGCTGCTACCTGTGCCCCGCTTGGATCTAGCAGAGGGAGCAGCCACAGTGGGGAAGACAGGCACGTAACTTGGTTATCTGTAGACAAGCTCCACAATGACTGTTAGTGGCATCAGAGGAAGTGACAGGTGAGACTCAGGCCGTGTGGCAAACAGGTGTGACAGTGCTGCCAAATGTGTGAGGTGCAGGACACTTGTCACAGTGTGGCATCACTATGCCAGGATCCCTGCTGAGCCTGCTCTTGCTGCCTTTAGTTTGCCTGGTCCCCAGGGGAGGGGAAGAGACGACCCTGGGCTGGGTCCTCTCTGCCCCTTGCTGCATTGCTTGCTGAAGCTGCTTCTGCTCCTGCCGACTTGAGTTTCTTTGCACCTGAGGAGAAATTTCCAAACAGGAAATCTCATCTTCCCCAAGCTACTGGATCTTGGGGCAGGGCACCTGCAGTGCCCCTGGAGGAGGGATGAAGGCAAGCCTTAGAGTCCAGGAGGGATGGAGGGGGAAATAAGGGACCATGCTGTCACGGAGTCCCCAGGCGATGCTCTGGAACTGCTCCCCACAAAGCCAGTCTGGACTTTGGGGAGCCTCCTCTCCCTCGGAGCAGACTGTCTTCAGGGCAAGAAGCTCACACGGCTTCACCTCCTGGGTGTCTCCTAAGAGCATTCAGCATATGCCCCTCCATGCACCTCCCACAGCAAGTCCGCCCAGGCTGGGTCCTGGGGAAGCCACTGGGTCCTGCACCCCCACTTCGCAGTCAGACGTGACTCTTAGCCAGCCAGTAAAACAGAGGTTTATTTAGATGACAGGAACACAGTCCCAAACAGGTCTTGCCAGTACAGACAACAGGACCGCCTTTAGTTAGGTCCATCTGGGGCCCCAGAGAGGCCCCAGCCTCGCTGAGAAGCCCGAGCCCCATCGGGCACCCCTCTCCATTTTCCAGCCAGCTTCCAAACTGAAAAACTCCCCCCCAGCATCTCACTCTCCAGTCTTTGTTCAGTTTCCCGGGCAAAGGTGTCACCTGGCCTCTAACCCCTTCCTGGGCTCTCACGTTACATGCTCAGGTATCCTCCCTCAAGGCCAGTCTCCCATCCTCCAATGCAGGCCAACACTCCCCATTCAGCATTCAAAGACCACATTAAGAACAATCTCAGTTTGTCACACATGCATTCTGATGATGGTACACAGGACAGAAAAGAACCTTCCTCCCAGGGCTCTGCAGGTTCTCTAGGGCTGGGAGGAGCACATAGGAGTTGTCATACTGGGTCAGAGCCATGTTCCAGCTAGCCCCATACCCTCCCTGTGTCAGAGGCTGGCACCAGCTGCCTTAGAGGAAGGTGCAAGAAACCCTTCTGAGGGCAGCAACGGGTGGCTTAAGCCCTCAGGGAAGTAGTAAAATCTTACTTTTTCCCACTAAGGTCAGCAGATAAGAGCCTGACCACTCACAGGGAGTAAGGAAGTGCCTTTGTGACAGTTGCTTTTCAGAGCAGAATTGCCCTTTTCCTCAGCCAAAACAAACAGCAAGCCTAACATTCTGCATAGTCCTGGGCCAAGCGGAGCGATTATTGGCAGCAAACGTGATCTCGTTGCAGAATGGGCCTATGATTATGTGGTTTAATGATTTCTGTCAAGGGCTGCTGCAGTTAAACCGTTCATGGAAAATTAAATTGAATAATTGTTTCAAAACACAATGTGTTTCACTGTTATCCCAGAAGAAGGAACTCTAAGGTCTTTATGGGGGCATAGGTCTTACAGCTCTTATAAACAGAGACGCTGTTGTTTATTTCAAGTGTTTCCTTTTAACTAATGTTTCTCCCGTTTTATAATTTATACTCAGTCACTATGGAGCAGAGATTCAGAAGGGCTCAGGGCCACCTTTCCAAGTGTGCAGCACCCACCGTCAGGGCCAGATTTTCCAAAGATCTCAACCCCCATTTAGGCACTTAAATAAGAGCCAGATTCCGGAAATGCTCAGCAGCTCCCATTGCAACATGTATGGCCTCCAAGGCCAGGTCTACACTAGAAACTTGACAGTGTAGTAATGTCGGTTAGGGTGGGATTTTTTTAACATCATTTCTACACCAGCAAAAGCCCCAGTGAAGATGCAGTTATACCATCAAAAAAGCCCTTTTGCCAGTATAGCTAATTTCAATCAGGGAACCGATCTAAGTAATACTGATGAAAGCACGCTTACCATCATAAGCTACATCTCCACTAGGAGGTGTGTAGCTATACCGGAAAACCCTTTCCAACGTAGACGAGGCCTTCTTTTGATGCCCAAATAGGAGCTGAGCAATTCCGAAAGTCTGGTGCTGACAGTAGGGGCTGGGCACTTTTGAAAATCTAGCCCTAAAACAGCTCTGGAGACAGTGGATCAAGTAAACTGTTCCTGGCCTTGTTTGGCCCTAAAAGTTCAAAGGTAAGAATGAGTCACTAAGGGCTGGTCTACACGATTGGGGAAATCAATCTTAGATACGCAACTTCAGCTACGTGAATAACGTAGCTGAAGTTGAAGTATCTAAGATCGAATTACTCACTGTCCTCACGGCGCGGGATCGATGTCCGCAGCTCCCCATGTTGATTCCGCAACTCCGTTCGGGTTGGTGGAGTTACGGAATCGATATAAGCGCGTTCGGGGATCGATATATCGTGTCTAGATGAGACGCAATATATCGATTCCCGAGCAATCGATTGCTACCCACCGATACGGCGGGTAGTGAAGACGTACCCCAAGAGGACAAACGAGTTGGAGGACTGAGCTGGGAGAGCCGGCGGGGAACAATGCCGCACGTGTATTGCCTCTGCATGCTTGAGAGCTCTGGAAGGGATTGTGCTTCTGTGAGGTACAGTGCTTCTGCACTTTAGCCTCCCGAATCCATGTCTGTGGTCACAATCGACAAGCAGGCATTAAGGTCCTGATCTAAAACTCTTTGGAATTAAGGGAGTTGTTCCATTTGTCACACAGAGGCCCACTGGTTCACTGGTCTGCGTCAGCAACTCTTGCCAGGCCTGACATACTAATTAGACATCACACACAGGTGTTGTGACAGTTATTTAAAAGGTGACGTGTGCTATACAGTTTGAAATCTGATAATGCACTGGTCTTTTATGTCACTATGGCATGTTGGTAACAACTCTGTTGGTGACATGATAGATACCCTCTGATAGTATGGCCTGGAGACAGTAAACAGGGAACGGTGACAAAACAAGTTTCTTCTGTATGAACGGGAAGGAAAATATCGTGGCAGATGCGCAGTCCTGGAAAGAGGGCTTGGACCTGCTGCCTCCAGGTCAGCCAGTGGCTAACCCTCCAGGCGCTTTGTAAGGGGGGAGGTGTGCCCCTAAGAGAATCTGAGTGCCATAGGGCAAGGAGCTAACTAGTGTCAGGTAATGAGCTGCAGCTGGCCTGAGCAATCCAGTGGACCCCAACTCACTGTGGTTATAATCTGTATCTAAAAGGTGTCATGTAATACAGCTCTGGAAAACAAATAATTACTGATCATTAATATTCTTGCATGATATATATATGGGGTGTGTATTAAGAGTTATAGATCTATGTCGGAATATGACTAAAATGTGTTTAAACCAGGGATGGTAGGGGGAGTTGGTAAACAGGTCTGCCCTAGACAAAGGAATGTGTATTTGTTTCTCTGACCAGCCTGGTCATCAGGCAGAGACAGTGAAGGTACAGTTACATATCAGGCAAACAAAGGTTACTAGCCTGCGACTAGATTAGGTAACAGTGATGTCAGCCATAGTACTTTAGAAGGTTGCACCCCTTTCTTTCAAATGCAGGCTTTGCAAATGTCACCCCTAATCTAGTCTATATAGGTTCTTACATCATGCTCATCACCATAGTATCTGAGCAGCTATCTAATACCTGGCTCTTATAGAGTGCTTTTTATCATCAGATCTCAAATTGCTTTATGAAGGAGCACATTTATCCCCATTTTACAGATGGGAAACTGAGGCACAGAAAGGTGAAGTGACTTGGCCAAGGTTGCCCAGCAGGCCAGTGGCCAAGCCAGGAATAAAACCCCAGGTCTCCCGAGTTCCAGTCTAGTTCTATATCCACAAGACCACACTGCCTCACAGCGCACCCTCACACTTCTGTCTTTGCAACCTCAAATTTAGATGACTGCAGTGCACTCACATGGGGCTACACTTATATCCATCTGGAAACTACAGCTGGTTCAGAATCCAGCAGCCTGTTCGTTCTTTTCATGAGCAGATTAGATCTGTGCTCTTCCACTTGCATGGGCTGCATCTTGGTTTCTGGACTGAGCAGCTATTTCGATCCATAAAGCCCTAAGTGGCCTGGGACCTACCTGTCTAAGAGACTGCCTTTCTCCTTGTGACACGCTGCCTCAGTTGCAATCAGCAGAGACGCTTCAGCCCCAGTTTCTTTGGAATGAGAGATGGAAATAGGGAGAGGGCCAGCTTCCGTTAGGGCCCTGGACCTCTGGAACCCTCTTAACCCCATGGTTCATAACAGCCTGTGTTTGTTAGCCTGGAGGGTGCACCACAAGGATTACAATGTTCATCTTTTCTCCTTTGCCCATATAGAAATTGGTATGGCTGGGTCATACTGGAGTGGGACTCTGGAAGAGATTTGTTCTACATATGTTATTGCAGGGTTCCCAGATTTGACAGCTGGATAATTTCCAGGTTGGTTTCTTTACATGTGTTCATAAAAAATTGTCAAGAGACTCCAGATCATGGGATGGGCACTCTTATTGCAGAGCAGTAAAAATCCAGGTACATAACTGAGGTGACCTTCTAGTAAATCTGGAGCAGTATTGTACCCTGCACATTTGGGGCTACGTTGGGAAAGTCTGAAGACAGACAGTTGCCTAATAACAGTGATCTCTTGCACTGTAGTCAAAGGCACCCTCCAGTGTAGATACATGTAGACAAAAATTTAGATACAATTAATGTCTAGAGGGGGAGATACCTAGAGCAGAAAACAGGAGAGTTGTCAAAGGGCCAGATTCTCCTCTCACACTCATTTTACGCCAGTGTAACTCCATTGGTTTCTAAGAGGTTACCCCTGATTATTGCCCACCTAAATGAGAGTAGAATCAGGCCCAAGAACAACTAAAAGTTATCGCTAACTGCTGACCTAAGTGAATGGTTCCTTTTTGCTTTCAAATAGATCCAGGGCAGGGAGGCACAAAGGATAAAAGTAGAACATTTGAGGATTAGCAATGAGGACAGCACAGCAGAGGACTGAAAATGGCTGAACACCTGAATAAATCCTGCTTCTTGGTTTCGAGTCTGGAGGAAGCCAAAGTGGAGCAGGAGGAGAGAGTGAAATGGGATCCAATCATGAGAGGAAGGGACTATACAGAACTAGACTGCCATGAGGTGATAGTGTAGGTATACGATAGTATAGATATAAGATTATTTAATGAATACAAATCTCTTCCAAGACTTGGCTGGATTCCAAAGGAGCTGGATGAGCAGAGGTAGAATCACTCAGGATGGTTGCAATATAAGCTGTTTCTGGCAGCACATGTAATGCTGTGTCCATGCTCTAATCTAGTATTTGCTTTATAGTAGACTTCAAATGATTTGCATATTACAATAGCATCTAGAGTCCCCAAAGAAGCTCAGTGCCCCACCGTGCTAGGTGCTGTACAAACAGTACGTAGCAAGACAGTCCTTGCCCCAAATTGCTTACAATCCAAATAGACAAAGTTTTGGAGAAAGGACATGTAATCTTCATTTTACAGAAGGGAAACCGAGGCACATAGAGATAAGGTGACTTGCCCAATGTCACAAAGGGAGCCTGTGGCAGAGCCAGGAACTGGCCCCAGCTCTCCTGATTCCCTGTTCAGCCTCTTAACTACAAGCCTAGCCTCCCTTCATAACTCAAGCCTCAGAACTGGCTAGATCAGTTTGCTCATGCTGTTGGAACTTTAATTTCTGCATTATCTGACTTTGAGTGAGTTTTAAGGCCACAATTTGAGCCTCATCTTAGCCTGGCCTTCAAATATGTGCCCACAACATGTAACAAAGTTCACTTTGAGGTTCAGGCAAAGATGTGTGCTGCTGCTTACTGTAGCCTGGCCAGTGCTTCCATCGCTAATAAAAACTCTCCTTTTCCACCCTGTCTAAGGCTAAAAACGTAATCTGAAAAGCACCTGCCACTCCTGCTTGGCGAGAGCCTGTACAGATGTGAACATCAGTGCTGCTATCGTAGGGCCCAATGCAATGCCCAGAGGAGTCTTCCCATCAGCTTTGGTGGGTACTGAACTGGACAAAACTAGGTGCCGTAATGAGTTGTGCCATTGATTTCAATGAAGCAAGCTTTCCCCCATGTGTATTTTGGGACACAGCCACAGATAAATGGATGAACAAGTTTAGCATGTAAGATATTGTTCTGAGGAAAGGATTTAGACTGGTGATGAGAAGCTGGCAGAAATAGAGCTGTGAATTATTGATCTTCCATCCTAGGGCTGCCCGCTGGAGATTTCATTGCCTGTTACATGAATAGCTGCTCTTGGTTTTGAACAATTGAAATGTTGAAAGAGGTTGTGTTCCTCTGAAGATTCACTGTTTATAATTAAAGAGGAGGCACTGTATGTTTTCAGGACTAGTTTGCTGTTTGATCATCTCACTCCAGGTGGTTTCATTGTATAATCAGATCCAGCCTGAGCCTTTAGGGGCAGACTTGCAGAATTATTTTTGCTCCCCACTCCTGTTCTAAAACGTAACCAGTCCCTGCCCACAGTGATCCCACCATGCTCCAGGAGAGCCCTAAGGGTCAGGAGACTCATTAATAAGGTGCTGCTAGGTTGGGATACATCCCAGTCTTAACCATCTCATTGTACATAAAAACTGTGTGGAGATGGAGAAGATCTTTATGTACCCAGCAACCTCCTGCTGGAGAAATGGAGCCCAGCTGCTTATTCCTTTCAGCCCTACCCACCACCTCACAATTTCTCTTTTCAAAGATACCTTTACAAGGGCTTGAAGCTCACTATTTAAAAAGTGACAGCTGTGATATCCACAAATTAGGGAAGATGATGGCGCAGATTTCAGTAGGGAGCAAAGGCCACCTCTGGTAAAATGAAGGAGAGTGAGTATAGTAATTATTAATTGTGTTTATTATAGTACTACCATAACATCCCAGTCAGGATTGTTGATGTAGAAACATCTAGTTGATGTAGAAACAGCTAGCTGATGTAGAAACATAAGAGGCCATGACAATTTACAGTCCATAACCCTTCTTTGACTAAGAACAGATTTAAGTATTGTGATGTATGGAATAAAAAACATTAGAGCCAAATTTTGCTGTTATCTACACTAGTGTAAATTCAGATTAATTCTATTGAGATTAATGGAGTCACTCTGGATTTGCAGCATATAACAGAGACTAGAATTTAATTGCTATCTTTGCTATCAAATTCTGTATGAGAGAGTAGGGGAAAGAGAAGTGGTTTCCTAGCAACGCCAGCTAGATGGGGTGTGCCCACAAGGCTCCCTACTATGGTCAAACAATCTGAATTATTCATACGCAATGTTACTTCAACTTCCGTTTTTCTTGAGTAGACTTTGTGATGCAATAGGCAGGGCTGCCCGGGAGGGGGCAAGTGGGGCAATTTGCCCCAGGCCCCCACAAGAATTTTTCGGGGCCCCTGGAGCGGGTCCTGCACTTGCTCCGGGGGCCCTGGAAAACTCTCATGGGACCCGGGCCCCCGGAGCATTTTCCGTGGCAATTCAGCGGTGGGGGGTCCATCCGCTCCAGGACCTGCCTCTGAAGTGCCGGGCCTTTGGCGGCAATTCAGCAGCGGCGGTGGGGGTCCCCTGCCGCTGAAGACCCCAGGCCCCCTGAATCCTCTGGGTGGCCCTGGCAATAGGTTGACCAAAAACACCAATGCTGGTGCTCTAATGGGGCCTTTGTCATCAGTACACTGGGCTGAAATAATCCATTATCATGACTTGCCGACTCTCATTTGTCATGGCAAACTGAGGCTGATGAGGAGCACAATTACTACAAGCTTGAGCTTGAAACATCTTCCCCCTTGCTCTAAGCCCAGGGCCAGTGCAACCATTTAGGCGACCTAGGCAGTCACCTAGGGCGCCAGGATTTGGGGGGCGCCATTTTCTTCGGTAGTGACTACGGCGGCTGGATCTTCGGCCGCCCTGGTCACCGCCAGCATTTAGGTGGAGAGAGCTGGGGCAGGGGAGCGTGGGGAGGGCCGCCTGCAGCAAGTAAGGTGGGGGGGCGGCACACAGGGGAACTCCCCGCCCTAGCTCACCCCTGTTCCACCTCCTCCCCGAGCACACCGTGGCTGCTTCACTTCTCCTGCCTCCCAGGCTAGCGGTGCCAATCAGCTTAGGCGCCACAAGCCTGGGAGGAGGGAGAAGTGAAGCAGCGACAGCGTGCTCAAGGTGCTCATGCTCATGTGCGGAGCTGGGGCGGGGGAGTGTCTCAGGCTGGAGGGTGGGGAGCTGCCGCAAGGGGGGCGCCTCAGGGCGGAGGGGGGCAGCTGCCACGGGGGGGGTTTCAGGGCGGGGGCCCAGGAGCGTTGCAAGAAACATCCTTGCACCGGCCCTGTCCAAGCCAGGCCCAGCTCGATGAGAGCCTGCTGAAGCAGCATGCCCAGGACCAAGAATAGAGGGTGCTCAGCACCTCGCAGGATTAAACCCTGACAGAGCAAGCCTTTGAGAGTGGCAATATCCATGAGCGGCTCCCCATTCGCTAATCCCCATTCTCCAGTTAGCAGAGAGGCCTCTCACTGTTACAAGTCACTAGTACCAGGAGTTCAATGCCCGAGAAGAAATCAGACAAGGGCAAATTAAATGAAAATACATTCAGCAAACTTCCTGCAAGGGCCAAGGCCTTTGTATTTCACAGCATGTGTGCTATGAGGCCCTGATTCAGCAAGGCACTGTATGACCTTCAGGATGTGTATAGTCCTCATTAACTTAAGTGGATTATTGCTGTGCTGAAAGTTACGATTCATAGAGTTTAAGACAATTAGGGACTGTTAGATCATCTAGTTCAACCTTCTGTATATCACAAGCCATTAAATGTCACCCAGTTACCCTCACTAACGCTTGGGCTTTAGGACCTCTCTGAATCAGGGCATGAAAGTGGAGCTTTATGTAATGGCTTTGCAAAATGCATCAGCCTTCACAGGGATGGAATGTATGGAGCGTGTCTGGTCCTGCATGGCATGTATACCCTCTCACAGCTGCAAAGAGGAGCACAGGTCTACAGTTCCTAAGCCAGTACTGCTCTGCTACATCATCTTCTCTGGGATACAGGGCCTGGGGTGGAGCACGGGAACTGAGAGGGGGAGATAAACTGACAAGCTGAGCTGCAGAGACCAAGCTCCCCAGGGGATAAGCCAGAGAAGGGGCAAAATGAAAGATGCACAGGGGAGGCCTGTCCTTTGGACTTCGCATTGCATCCTTAGGGTACGTCTTCACTGCAGTTAGACACCTGCAGCTGGCCCATGCTCACAGGACTCGGGCTAAGGGGCTGTGTAATTGTGGTGTACATGTTCCAGTTCAGACTGCAGCCCAAGTTCCGGGACCCTCCCACCTTGCTGGGTCCTAGAGCCCGAACTTCTACACTGTAATTACACATCGCCTTAGCTTAGCCCAAGCCTGAGTCAACTAGCACAGGCCAGCCACACATGTCTAATTGCAGTGTAGGCAAACCCTTAATGTTTGTTCACTGTGGTTGTTTGGTATCAGTGGGTGATGACCTCAGTATAGTGATGGAGCTCACATACTTTATAGATATGACTGATTCATCCTTGCAGACATACCTTATCCTTCGAGCTCAGAAGAATAATTCCAGGGAGGAAATATTTGCTTTTAGATGACTCAGCTTGCATTAAGTGTCTGTCAGGTATTTAAAAGAAACCTGAGGAAAGTTATCCCTCAAATTCCCCCAAAAGTACTTCACCCGCCTCTCATGTTCTGCAGCAGACACTGACTGAGGTGCCTTTATGGTCCACATTCTCAGGGGCCAATTCTCCGGTGCTCTGCACCTTGTGCAGTCATGCACACCAGCATAAAGCAGGAATAAAATGTTAAATATGCTGAAGTGCAAGTATTTTACTCCCACTTTGAACTGGTGTAAATGACTGCACAAGATACAGGGCACCAGAGAATCTTATTCTCAGAATACTTTTCAAGAACAAAGCAAAAGCATCACTAGCAAGGATAGTCCATGTCCATGTTTCTTTTGCTTTATACTACCAAAACACAACTGCCCTCTGCCTAGGCTGTTCTTCCCATTGCACAGTTTTCTATCCAACCTCGCTGCAGTCTCCTGGAAGCGCAGCCAAAACATGAGAGACAAGATTTGGTTCAAAGCAGAAGTGCCAGTCTGTGCTGTAAATAATGCATGGCAATCTTTCTGTAGTGGCTAATTTTGTTTCTGAGTTCTAAACAGCGTTATCTTTTTCAGTCCGGGCTTTTGTTGTGCTTCCCCCTCCAGCCTCAACTCCCATTGAATTAAAATAAGGTAAATTGCAGTGTGCTTTTCTTCAGATTCAGCTACTTGCTGAATGTAATCCACATATAGTAATTATTGACTTCACCTAATTTAACATCACTAACAATGTAAAACTCTACCTGGAGCCTTAGGTATGTGGTATGGTACAGTTGTATTATGCTGGGAGTTGGGTGAAACCTTATTGGTGGGACAGCAGCCCTTCATTCATGAAAAGAGTAATTAAGCTCTTTTCTGGAATAGAGAGCTGAAACAATAGGAACCATTGCCCAAAACACAGGTCAGCCCCCTAGACTAGAGCACGAGTTGAGTTATGAGGCCTGAGGGGGCTGAGTATTGTTTGATGGAGCTGTGTGTGTGTGAGAGAGGGAAGAAGCAGAATGCAAAAACATCACAGAAGCACACAAGAGAAAGCCGCAAGGAACCCCCAGAAAGTCAGTCAGAGAAGGACTTTTGGTACATCCCTGGGGAAAAAGCGAAGAGAAAGCTTTTGGGCAGATTACTAGCTGGAAAGAGGCATGGAACTGTGAGAAAAGAGATTGCCTCTTGTTGTTTAATTTCTACTGTGTTCATAAAAATAGGACTTTGTTAATAAACATGATTGCATCAGAGAAATACCTGACTCTATCACCAATTTTTCCTCCTAAAACAAACAACCTGCAAACCCCTGAATATTGGCTAAACACTTGGGTAAAAAAGGTAACAGTGTGAATTCCATCAGAAATCAGAGCAGATCGTTCTTTTTAAATACTGCAGATCTAGCAACCTATGACTGAAAACATACAAATGACACTAAGAAATAGTGCAGTTGTGCATGAATAATTAGCTAATATACATGTTTATACAGGTCTGCTCTTTAAAACAAACAGCAAAAGTGGAAGATTGTAAAGTTAAGAGCTACCATCAGCCCATTAATCTATTTGCATTGCTCACGGAGGCAGAGAGCCTGCTGAAATGAGATTCCAGACAGACAAAAAGTGATTACTTCAGGAGTTCAGACGTGCAGCTGAATATCGCAGTTTCATGTATAAAAGATCCCCAGAGTGAAAGGAGTAAACAGGTCATCATAAAATCTAACTTGTGGCTCAGTGCATTAATAATTGTATCAACCGTGCTAATGGTTCAGAAGCAGAGACTAACTGCTTGAGAAGGCAGCACAGCCTTTTGCAGAAAAACACAGATGCTAAAAGCCTGGCAGATAATAGGTCTAAAAATAAAATCTAACAAAGACTATACCAAGTGAATTGTATTTATTTGTACAGAGATTGTTTGCAGATCCCCTGGCATGCAATGGATCTCCTGTCTCCCATCTCATCCCATTCTCTTACCTTGCCTTAAACACTTGCTTCAGCTCCAAGACTCAGCACTGTCAGCTGGGGAAGCCAACAACCCTTTTTCTGCTGATTGTCCACAGGGGTCACTGTTGAGCAACAGGAACTCCTTTTTGCACTTCCTCCCTGTGCTGAGTCACTACCACCCCTTGCCATAGCAAACACTGAGGCCATGTCTACATCTAAAATTTTGCAGCGCTGGTTGTTACAGCTGTATTAGTACAGCTGTATAGGGCCAGCGCTGCAGAGTGGCCACACTTACAGCAACCAGCGCTGCAAGTGGTGTTAGATGTGGCCACACTGCAGCGCTGTTGGGCGGCTTCAAGGGGGGTTCGGGGAACGCGAGAGCAAACCGGGAAAGGAGACCAGCTTCGCCGCGGTTTGCTCTCGCGTTCCCCGAACCACCCTGCAAACCGCAGGGAAGGAGACCTGCTTGCTCGGGGGTTCGGGGAACGAGAGAGCAAACCGGGAAAGGAGACCAGCTTCGCCGCGGTTTGCTCTCGTGTTCCCCGAACCACCCTGCAAACCGCAGGGAAGGAGACCTGCTTGCTCGGGGGTTCGGGGAACGAGAGAGCAAACCGGGAAAGGAGACCAGCTTTGCCGCGGTTTGCTCTCGCGTTCCCCGAACCACCCTGCAAACCGCAGGGAAGGAGACCTGCTTGTTCGGGGGTTCGGGGAACGAGAGAGCAAACCGGGAAAGGAGACCAGCTTCGCCGCGGTTTGCTCTCGCGTTCCCCGAACCACCCTGCAAACCGCAGGGAAGGAGACCTGCTTGCTCGGGGGTTCGGGGAACGAGAGAGCAAACCGGGAAAGGAGACCAGCTTCGCCGCGGTTTGCTCTCGCGTTCCCCGAACCACCCTGCAAACCGCAGGGAAGGAGACCTGCTTGCTCGGGGGTTCGGGGAACGAGAGAGCAAACCGGGAAAGGAGACCAGCTTCGCCGCGGTTTGCTCTCGCGTTCCCCGAACCACCCTGCAAACCGCAGGGAAGGAGACCTGCTTGTTCGGGGGTTCGGGGAACGAGAGAGCAAACCGGGAAAGGAGACCAGCTTCGCCGCGGTTTGCTCTCGCGTTCCCCGAACCACCCAGCAAACCGCAGGGAAGGAGACCTGCTTGCTCGGGGGTTCGGGGAACGAGAGAGCAAACCGGGAAAGGAGACCAGCTTGATTACCAGAGGCTTCCTCAGGTATGCTGGGATACCTGCTTATTCCACGGAGGTCAAGAAAAGCGCTGGTAAGTGTCTATACTTGATTACCAGCGCTGGATCACCAGCGCTGGATCCTCTACACCCGAGACAAAACGGGAGTACGGCCAGCGCTGCAAACAGGGAGTTGCAGCGCTGGTGGTGCCCTGCAGATGTGTACACCTCCTAAGTTGCAGCGCTGTAACTCCCTCACCAGCGCTGCAACTTTCTGATGTAGACAAGCCCTGAACTACCAGGATATCAACTGAACTCCACCCTTTCACCTGCAAGAATGTGGCTGGGTGAACAGTGGTACGTGGATCCACCAAAGTGTCAAGCTTGCTGTGCTGGATTACCGTGGAAAGCAATCACAAAAGGGGTGTGAACATGGCCTAAATGAGTCTGTACAAAGCCTAGTGATCTTTGGTGAAGAAATTTTTGGTGTATACACACAGCTCTGCTCAGAAAGCCATATGTGCAATGCTTGGTGTAAACTGTGTGTGTGCCTGCTCCTTGCTAACATTTTCCCACTCCATTCCCTGAACTACATTGCAGCTTCTCCGTTACCATTTTCCATTTAGCACATTCAGGAGTTTAGCTTCCTCCTAACTGAAGAAGCTATATGTGAAATTAGACAGTTTTAAAGGGCCCTTGACTCCACCCACAACCTCTTCCACCAATCACAGCCCACATCCTCTTATAACTGCTCCCTAAAATGAAATGCTGGATGATTCTAAGCATTTTAGAGGGTGTTAGTAATCAGGACTTGAAATGGCAGCTGCCTATTGGATAACAAAGGAAATAGTGCACTCTTAAATGCCATTCTCCTTTGATGCATTACTATTTTCAGATGCATTCAAAGGTGCAAATAGAAATTGTTGCACTGATATTAAACCGGGAGTGAAATCTTCCCAAATTTGCAGCAAAGTTGATGCTGTTGGGCTCCAAGGGCAGGAACATACATGATTTTCTAATGCAACTTCTGGTGCACGCAGGAGTCTGCGAGATGCTCTTTTTTTCCAATGGCTGGTAGTATTGGGGAAATAGTGGGAGCACCATGGTAACCCAAGACAGAGTGGGTGAAAGCTCCTTCCTGGAGCTATATTTTTTATGTCAGATGCTGGAAGGGAGGGAAAATATCTATGCTTATTGTGCCTGCGCCACATAATTTGTAATGTTCAGCAAACTGATCCTATAGAGCTGTTTTGCTGCCCTCTCCAGAGATTTGGATAGAAAGCTGGCTGGATCATTGGGCTCAACGGCTGGTGATCAACACCTCCACATCTAGTTGGCAGCCGCTATCAAGTGGAGTGCCTCAAGGGTCGGTTCTGAGGCCAGTTTTGTTCAATATCTTCATTAATGATCTGGAGAATGGCGTGGAATGCACCCTCAGCAAATTAGCAGATGACACTAAACTGAGAGGAATGGTAGATACGCTGGAGGGTAGGGATAGGATACAGAGGGACCTAGACAAATTAGAGGATTGGGCCAAAAGAAACCTGATGAGGTTCAACAAGGACAAGTGCAGAGTTGTGCACTTAGGATGGAAGAATCCCATTCACTGTTACAGACTAGGGACTGAATGGCTAGGCAGCAGTTCTGCAGAAAAGGACCTAGGGGTTACAGTGGGCGAGAAGCTGGATATGAGTCAACAGTGTGCCCTTGTTGCCAAGAAGGCTAACGGCATTTTGGGCTGTATCAGTAGGGGCATTGCCAGCAGATTGAGGGACGTGATCATTCCCCTCAATTTGACATTGGTGAGGCCTCATCTGGAGTACTGTGTCCAGTTTTGGGCCCCACACTACAAGAAGGATGTGGAAAAATTGGAAAGAGTCCAGCGGAGGGCAACAAAAATGATTAGGGGGCTGGAGCAGATGACTTATGAGGAGAGGCTGAAAGAACTGGGATTGTTTAGTCTGCAGAAGAGAAGAACGAGGGGGGATTTGATAGCTGCTTTCAACTACCTGAAAGGGGGTTCCAAAGAGGATGGATCTAGCCTGTTCTCAGTGGTACCTGATGACAGAACAAAGAGTAATGGTCTCAAGTTGCAGTGGGGGAGGTTTAGGTTGGATATTAGGAAAAACTTTTTCACTCGGAGAGTGGTGAAGCACTGGAATGGGTTACCTAGGGAGGTGGTAGAATCTCCTTCCTTAGAGGTTTTTAAGGTCAGGCTTGACAAAGCCCTGGCTGGGATGATTTAGTTGGGGATTTGTCCTGCTTTGAGCAGGGGGTTGGACTAGATGACCGTCTGAGGTCCCTTCCGACCCTGATATTCTATGATTCTATGATTCTCCTCTGAGTTTACAGAGAAAGGAAAGATGGCCTAGTGGTTAGGGTGCTAGCTGGAGACTTGGGTTCATAGTCCCTGCTCCACCAAAGGCTTCCTCTGTGAACTTGGACAAGACACTTAGGGCCTGATTTCCAAGGGTATTTAGATGCCTAAAGATACAGATGGGCAGGTGTCTACTGGAATGTACAAAGGTGCATAAGCAGCTTAGACATCTAACTTACTCTTTTATTGCAGTGTAGATGTACCCATTGCCTCCGTCCCCCATCTGGAAGATGTGGGTAACAGCACTGCCCTACCTGCTAGATACAGTACAGATTGCGAGATGCTCAGATACAGTGGTAATGGAGACCATCTAAGTACCATAGTTATAGCCTATCTATTCCCTCCGCTCTCTCTAAAATTCTTTAAAGCTCTCTCCTCCCAAGCTACATTTTTCCTACCACTTGTAGTACCTTTCTAAATGTGACTGCCAGCAAACTGTTCCCCCTTTTTCATCTGAAGACCAATCCTGGCTCATTTGTTGCCATGCTTCCATATTTCTTCCACTAATTAACTTTCAATAGATTTTTTTCAAATGTGATTCATTAGTGCTAAGCTTGCGCTTCCCATTGGAAAATAGTTGGATTCACATAGATAAGATTATCCCTGAAGAGCAGGAGCATATGTCTTCTTAAGTTCTTTTCCTCATCACTTACTGCAGAAAGGGGCCTGTCTCTCAAGATAACCAGTGCCTTTAACTTTCAGAGTGATCAGTGCTGGTGTTCCCATTGAAATTTATGGCAAAGTTGCCACATATTTCAGTGGAGAGTATGGACAAGCACAGAAAACTCCAATAGTATTGACTGAGTGGATAGGGCACCGACCTAGCAGTTTTGACGTAGGTTCTGTTCCTGACTGGGCCATTGACATGCTGCATAACTTAGGAGATGTCACTTTACCCTTCTGTTTCCCCTCCCACCCTTCAGTCTACTTAGATCTTATGCTCCTCAGGACAGGGGCTGTCTCTTACTATGTATTTGTACATTACCAAGCACAAAGGGGTTCCTATATCAGTTGGAGCCTCTAGGTGCTACCACTTGCACACATACAGAACTGGAAACGCCTGCCTAGGAAGGAGTACTGCAGAAAGGGATCTGGTGGTCATAGTAGATCATAATCTAAATATAAGTCAAAAGTGAAACACTGTTGGAAAAAAGCAAACATCATTTTTGGGATGTATTAGCGGGAGTGTTGTAAGCAAGACATAAGAAGTAATTCTTCCGCGCTACTCCATGCTGATTAGGCCTCAACTGGAATATTGTGTCCAGTTCTGAGCGCCATATTTCACAAAAGAAAGTCTGGAGAACAGCCACAAAAATTATTAAAGTTCTAGAAAATATGACCTATGAGGGAAAATTGAAAAAATGGGGTTTATTTAATCTGGACAAGAGAAGACTGAGCGGGGACATGATAACAGTTTTCAACCTCATAAAAACTTTTTACAAGGAGGAGGGAGAAAAATTGTTCTCCTTAACCTCTGAGGATAGGATAAGAAGCAAGGGGCTTAAATTGCAGCAAGGGCAGTTTAGGTTGGACATTAGAAAAAACTTCCTAACTGTCAGGGTGGTTAAGCACTGGAATAAATTGCCTAGGGAGGTTGTGGAATCTCCATCACTGGAGATTTTTAAGAGCAGGTTAAACAAACACCTGTCAGGGATGGTCTAGATAACACTTAATCCTGCCATGAGTGCAGGGGACTAGACTAGATGACCTCTCGAGGTCCCTTCCAGTCCTACAATTCTATGATTCTATAACAGAAACAATAATAACAAATTAAGGGTCCTTAGCGCCTCACTGGATTGGGCCCCAGATATCCCACTGTTACTCTCTTACTGTTCCTTAACAATATCAGATAGACAGAATCCCTAGCCCTTTCAACATATCTACAGCCTATAGCAGACAACTACAATTGATATTTTCTGTCTCTCCAAACTGCCTCCTTGCTGAGGGGTTCTCCTTACCACTCATCCCAGACACAGGCTGCTTTCCAGAGTGCATTTTACAGCACGTTTTTCCAATGAAGTATCAGAGGGTAGCCGTGTTAGTCTGGATCTGTAAAAGCAGCGAAGAATCCTGTGGCACCTTACAGACTAACAGACGTTTTGGAGCATGAGCTTTCGTGGGTGAATACCCACTTCCTCAGATGCATGTTTTCCAATGAAGTTTCTATTTCTGTTACTGGAGTCATCAATCATCATTTACACAGATTCCCAAAGGGACATTATCAACTTGAAAAAACCCGTTTCTGTCTGAAAACCTTACACCTGCCAGCCTTACAAACAATACTTAGGATTTCTCTATTTTTTTTTTGGTTTAATTTTGTGCATTTGTCAGCAATTTGTGCAGAATCAGTGTCACTGCTTTGTTGATGTGCCTTTCTAATATGACACCCCCCGTAATCATGACAGCAATTTGATTAGGAAAAAATATCAGAAATTTTATTTCTTTGAACTTAAGACAAAATTCAAAACAACTCAAGATGCCACCATCTTTTTAATGCCATCAACCATCATCATAATATATAGCCATCCATTTTCCAAGGTGATTTACAGATGTGACTAGTTTAATAACAAATGCAAAGATAAACAAACATGATTGGAAATGTGCTGATGTTTATTGATAGGAAAACACAAAGGAGGAGGACCTGGAGAAGATGGAGGACTAAGAAACAGAAACCTAAGGGGGAAAGACTACATAGACAGTGAGAGACATAGATCCACACATCCATAGATGCTGAGTGCTGGATCCTCAGAACCATATAGGTGCCTAACTCCTTTAAATGGGACTTAGGTACCTAAGTATCTTTGATGAGCTGGGCCTGACACACTAATGCAAACCATCACAGTAACAAAGCCACAGAGAACTGGGAACCAGCAGCCTTTTCCTACTGTGCCTACATAACAGAACAATTCATATGCAACCAAAAAGTGACCCCATGATGCTGCTCCCATTAAAGTCAATAAGGAACTCCCACTGAATTCAGTGGGAAGAGTAGTCTCCGTAGAAGCAATACACAAGATCATACAGCAGAAGGAGTAGGAAAACCCCCATAGCACTGTCTCAGGACAAAATATGCCTAAATGAAGATATAGTACAGCAAAAGGGCCAAACGCATTTTAGTAGGGCTATACGCTTCATGCTTCAAACCATAAGACAGCCGCTGACTAAAGGGCTTTGGAAGAAACTTCTCTTATAAGCATGTTATTCTACAATCGATCATTACTGGCATCCTTACCCCTTACTTGGAGACAGGCTACAGGACTAGCTGGCCCTCTGGTTTGGTCTGTTATGGCAATTCCTATAGTCCACTGGGCTGAACACCATGTTGTTACAGGCATTGCAATGGTGATTCTATAGGGTTCTGCCTCCTGCTATAATAATACTTAGAATATCTATACTGTCTTCCAGCTGAGTGTGTCAAAATATGACACAAACTTCATTTTATAGTGAGGGAAACTGAGGCACAGAGCGGGCCAGTGAGTTGCCAAAAGTCACACAGCAAGTCTGTGGCAGAGCCAGGAAGAGAAGCTAAATCCTCTGACTTCCAGTCTCCTACCTCACGTGAATCACTAGTACATGTTGTCTCCAAGTCTACTTAGGCTGTTCCCTTCCATGGCCATGATTTTTCATGGATCATTGTAGGGACATGCAATGAGTACTGTCTTGTGACAGCCAGACTGTGACTCAAGCAGCATGCCTATGCAAGGGGAGACCCACATTACACCACCCAGCCTACCATCCAGACACTAGGTCACTCTTCACCTGATTATCTGGGAGTAAGTGGGCAGGGAGGGGAATGGGTGGAATCTTGACTCCACTACTTGCTGACCAGCACAGCTGAGCCACTGTGGAGGGTGTAATTTATGTCTAGTCTAGGCCATCACCCCTTACTCAGGGCTGTGTCCAAAGGCACAGTCTAGCCCTAATCATTGAAGTTGGTTGATGGGGTCCCAAACTGTGGTGCTATAAAAAATAAAACCAATGAAATTCAAAACTGGGACCAACCGGACATACCCCAGGGACAAAAGGAGAAACACAGGCTGCTGGACACTGTTCGTTTAAATGACCCCTTTACCACTATTACAAACACAAGATGTGTAAGATATTACTAAATAAAGGCATAAACACATTTGCTTTTCAGTCATTGACTCCATGGGGGGAAATGCTATACTGGGGAAAGGAATACACTACATTTACCATATGCACCCTGGCCCCTATGGCCTTCTCTGGTTTGGCTTTCAGGTTCCTTTTGTATTTTGGCTCTTTCCGAACTGCTACAGAGCAGTCACTGTGCGGCATACGTATGAGCTGCGTTCAGTTCTGGTACTATAAATCCATTCGAACAGCATTCTTGTTTTCTCTCAGTGGTGGTTTTCTCCCCCACAAAGTCACCTTTGAAAACCCAGAGCGATAGACATATGGTTCAAGAAGTAGCTTCAAGGAACAAAGTAAGAAAACTAGAATGATTTAAAAATCAGTTCTTTTTCCTGACCTTGGGCATCATCCTGCACCCACTGAGGTCCAGAGTAAAGCTCCCCTCCATTTCAACGTCCCTTGGCCTCTCAATGTAACAGTATCTTCACTTATTTCTTCAAATTCCATCATGGAATTTGTCATGTTCCTAGCCTTATGTTTGCCTTTTTTTTATTATTTTTTTTATGACCAGATTAACTGTTTGGTTGCCAACATTGTCCACTTAGGTAGCTGTTGCCCTGTGGGGACTGCCCAAACTGAAGAAAGATGATCCAGTGGTTAGGGTGCTCACCCCCGACTTGTAAGACACAGATTCAATTCCCTATTTATCCACAGGCTTCTGTGTGACCTGGGGCAAGTCATTTTCTCTAGGTCTCAGTTCCCCATCTCTAAATAGTAATAGTACTTCCCTAACTTGAGGGAGTTGTGAGGTGTTCATTACTACAGCAATGGAGGACACCTAAGTACCCAAGGTAGATAGATACATCAGCAACTTGATGGAGTAGCCCTTGCTGGTAAAACGTTGCCGGAAAATCAACTCCCTACTCTTTTTAATCCTTTTTTAAAATGCCCCGAAATTATTGTGCTCAAAATGTTGTTTACAAAAATAAAATGTGGATTCTTTGCCTGGCACGTTTCCTGCCAGCAGATCTTTTTCAGTAATTATGAACACATGGGTTTATAATGGAAACACCGCCAACGCCTGAAGAACAGCAATGCTATAATTAAAAGCAGAACTCAGTTAGTGATCAATACTGCAGGCTGCTAAGCACTCTGTGCCTGAGTCAGCAAAGCACCGAAGGACGGGCTTATTTTTAAGCAGAGGGGAGATCCCAACTATCTTGCAAGATTTATTGCTAAAACCTCAAATGTGCATATTAATTCTTGGACCGTGAACATCATTTAAATGCTTGGTTGTAGATAATCTCTCTGTAATGTTGTGTCTGGGTTATTGTGGTTCCATGTTCTAGCTAATCTATCTTCTTACAATGATAACCATCGGCATATTATCTGGGTGCCTGCCCTTGATCTGAAATTAGCTGTGCGTCAGTTAAACTGATTCTGAGATCACAACCAGAATCGGTAAATATCCGGAACAGCTTAATCACAAATAAGTGACAAACTCAAACTAGCTGCATAGGCGGCACAGTCACTGTTTTGGCTTTCTCAGCCACAGCAGGTTGCAGGTCTGTGTCAGAATTAAGTGAATCTAATTCTGGGGAAGTCTCCTGGCTTGACCTATTGGGCCAAATTCATTCCTGATGTACCTCCACTGATGTCAGTGGCATTACACTGTGCCCAGGTACTGCAGAGGTCGTAGGTCAGCATATGATTTTTCATGTGCAGTAATAACTCTTGCTATGCTCCAACCACTTGGCAGCACTTCTCTTACTAGTTAGGGGAGGCCTAGGGTACGCAGTAGTGTCTCCAGTGGATAGGGCACTAGAACTGGATTCAGAAGACTTTGTTTCTATGCCTGGCTCTGTTACTGACTTCCTCTGTGACCTTGGGCAAGTCACTTCATCTCTGTTCCCTCTCCTACCCTTTGTCTTTCTTGTCTATATAACGGTAACCGCTTTGGGGCAGGGACTGTCTCTCACTGTGTTTGTATAATGCCTAGCATAATGGGGCCCCATTTCAGTTGGGGCTTATAGTGGATACTGTAATACAAATTAATAAATATAATAATAGTAAATAAATACCTTTTCACGTCATGCTGTAAATATTCCGCTGCGATGAATGTAGTAAGATGGAATCTTTCATTGCTTTTAATCAGCAGCTTCCATTTCTTCTGGCGTGGGGTGAGAAGAAATGCTGACTAGCAACCATTATCCAGGATCCCTTTATTCGAGGGGGGGGAAGGAGGTATCTTTCTCTACCAACATACTGATGAGGACACTCTGTTACCTTGGTAAATATGCTGATTAATATGAGCAACAAGATTAAAGAAATAATAACAAAAAATCCACCTCATAAATACTGAATGGTGTAAACTGTCCCCCGTTTACAGAAACAGAACCAAGGGCAGGTTGGCTGCCCATCCCCTCAGCTTCTCAAGTTCCAGTGAAATGGATAATGTTCAGGGGCACAAATACCGTGAAACCTCATGTCATAAACGGATAGTTAAGAGTTAATAGAACAGAAGTACTTCATATCTCTTTGGCCTGTAAAGGGTTAACAAGACAAGTGAGCCAGGCTGTCACCTGACCAGAGGACCAATCAGGGGACAGGATACTTTCAAATCTTGAGGGAGGGAAGTTTTTGTGCTGTGCTGTTAGTTTTGGTTGTTGTTCACTCTGGGGGCTCAGAGGGACCAGACGTGCAACCAGGTTTCTCTCCAATCTCTCCGATACAGGCTCTTATAAGTTCAGAATAGTAAGTACTAGGTAGATAAGGTGAGTTAGGCTTATGTTTGTTTTCTTTATTTGCAAATGTGTATTTGGCTGGAAGGAGTTCAAATATGTATTTGGCTGGAAGGATTTTAATTTGTACTTGTATACTTAGGCTGGGAGGGTATTCCCAGTGTCTATAGCTGAAAGACCCTGTAACATATTCCATCTTAAATTTACAAAGATAATTTTTACTGTTTTTTCTTTCTTTAATTAATAGCTTTTCTTGTTTAAGAACCTGATTGTTTTTTTATTCTGGTGAGACCCCAGGGGACTGGGTCTGGCTCCACCAGGGAATTGGTGGGGAGAAAGGAGGGAAGGGAGAGAGAAAGGTTAATTTTCTCTCTGTGTTAGGATTACTTTCTCTCTCAGGGAGAGTCTGGGAGGGGGAGAGAGAAGGAGGGGGAGGGTGGATTTTCCTCTCTGTTTGAAGATTCAAGGAGTTTGAATCACAGTGATCTTCCAGGGTAACCCAGGGAGGGGAAGCCTGGGAGAGGCAATGGTGAGGGAAAGGGTTTACTTTCCTTGTGTTAAGATCCAGAGGGACTGGGTCTTGGGGGTCCCCGGGCAAGGTTTTGGGGGGACCAGAGTGTACCAGGCACTGGAATTCCTGGTTGGTGGCAGCACTACAAGTACTAGGCTGGTAATTGAGCTTAGAGGAATTCATGCTGGTACCCCATCTTTTGGACGCTAAGGTTCAGAGTGGGGAATTATACCATGACACCTCAGTCCTTAAGAGCAGCCATTTTCCAGACTGCCAGTCAAAGGCATGCTTCAATGAGACAGCTGAATGTGCATAGCTGCTGTTTTCAACGGGTTAAGTATTGCATACTACAAGAGTGTATTCAGGGCTGGTGCAACTACTAGGCTAACTAGGCGGCCACCTAGGGTGCCTAGTGGTTCAGGGCGCCTAAAAGCCCACTCAGGCGAGGAGGTGGAATGGCGGTGAGCTGGGGGGGTGCTGGGAGGGCTGCCCGCAGTAACGGAGGGGCAGAGGGGTGCACAGGGGAACCACTCCCCAGATCACCTCCACTCTGCCCCCTCCGCTGAGCACACAGCCCCCGCTCCAATTCTCCAATTGGCACCGCAAGCCTCGGAAGGGAGGAAAATTAGAGCAGGGCCAGCGTGCTCAGCAGAGGAGGCGGAGCAGAGGAGAGCTGGGGAGGGCTCCCCGGGTGGAGTTAGCTGCCACAGATTTGAGGGCTCCCCGGGCTGAGTTAGCTGTGGGGGGGGAGCTGCTGCGGGAGGGGGGCTCCCCGGGTTAGGGGGTTGGAGGACTGGGCTAGCTGCTGTGGTGGGCAAGGTAAGGTTAGCTGCCACGGAGGGGCAGGGCTCCTCTGATGGGAGGGGCAGGTGGGCATGGTTAGCTGCCGCGGGGGCAGGGGGCCTGGCAAGGGGTGGGGGTAGCTAGGTGGAAGTTTCACCTAGGGCACGAAACTTCCCTTCACCGGCCCTGAGTGTATTATCAATTTTTAATAACCTAGAATGGGTTCTGACCTGAATGAACTCGAGTTTTGCAAGGGCAAACAGCTATAATCAGGGAAAGAATTAGTCTGACTTCTTATGTAAACTTTGCTTGATCATTGTGCTGCTCTGAACATTTCAATCCTGAAAGTACACATATTGCATGTTAGAAGCGTAGAGCTAGGTTTGTTCCCCTCATTTTGTCTCTTGCTTCTGTAGAATCCAATTTTGCTGGACCAAAGGATTTTTTTTTAAATCAAAGGTGTGGTATTCAATCAACAACAAATATATTAATATAGTTTTAGTTTCCAGATAGTGTAGCCTGACATATCCTCTGAATTAGAGCATCAGTAACACCTATTTTACCTTACAATACTTGGTTCTTTATTCAGTACATAACCAAATGCACAGCTTGTATTTTTCTGGGGACAGATACAAACTTCCACCCATGCAGGGCTAGATATAATCTCTCTCTCTCTCTACTCTGCGTGGGAGACAATTCAGGAAGCTCTCTTGTGCCCAAGGAAATTTCTGAAGATTGCAGATGGACATAATGTAATTGAGGTCCCTTGCTACTTGGGATTTTTCCCCATACATTCTTCTATGAGTCCACATTATTTACACACATTCCCAGCCATTAACGACCTGTCTCTTTTTTTCTAACTTACATTTATCCTTCTCTTCAATGCTCCCTTTTCATGCCGGCTGATACAGAGTTCTGCATGCAGGGTGTGACCCAAAATCTGTTAAAGTCTTTCCACTGACTTCTTCAATGGACTTTGAATCAGGCCCTCTGTAAGCTTTTTCTAGTATAAATTAATCCCAAATCCCATCACAATGCTTCTCTGGAGGGTGTGCTTTTGTAATGGCTGGAGTGGAGCTAATTATCTGCAAGAAAGAATGTATTTATATTAATTTATTTGATAGCTTTTCCCTCTGTTTTGGTTGCACAATGTCCCTAAACAGGCTGCAATTTTCTGCAATTTATTCTTCATACTTATTCAACACATTCAAAATTATTCACTAATTTTTTGTGTGTGTCTTATTTGCTCTAGGACTTGCAATTCTGGGTGTGCCATTTAGTTGTGATTGGTCACATAAATCACATGGTATGGTGTCTGGTCCCTGATTCAGTTATTAGAACCTTAGCCTCAGGCTTCCGCTGTGAATCACCCCCAGAAAGCAAAAAGCAATCTGAAAATTTGCTGTTGCGTCCATTCGTGGTAGTGACATTTAACCATGTGAATGTTCAAACATGAAAGGAGTATGGAGACAGCTGAGGCAAATTCATTTAAATATTCAAACCAATATTTTAAGAAAAGATTTTTCATTATTCACCCACTATAAAAATCAAAGTAATTTCATAAAACTACTGAAATGCATTATAATACTTGCCACTTTACATCTTCAATGCACTGCACAAACATTAGTTAAGCAGTCCCTACAACATTCTCCTTCAAAAAGAAGCATTATAGCATTCTAGAGTCAAAAGACTCCACCTTACAATAGCGACACATCCCGGCTTTGGGCAATTACTCTGGTATTTCTTTCTACAGAGATACTTATTCCCACTTAACAGACGGGGCAAGTGAGACACAGAGAGCCATATTCATCCTACTAAGCGATGTTCCATCAGAGATGAATTTGGCCCAGAGATGTTAAAGCCAATATTTTCAAGGTTGGATGTCTAAAGTTAGGCACCTAGAGCCCACTGAAGTCAGTGGAAATAATCCTATTGACTTGACTAAGCTTTGCATCAGCCCCCTAATTACTCCTTTAGACACACAAATAAATGTCCTAATTTAGGAGGTGCTCAGCACTTGCAGCTCCTATTGAATGTTTTTTAGGCGTAGGAGAAGCATTAGAACTCAAGAGTTCCTGGAGCCCAGACTGTTGGTCAGTCCACTAACCGCTCTGCCCCACTACAACCGAGTTTTTATTTGTGCTACACTGTACCCCATTAAAGCCTGGCCTGTACAATTCTCTCCTGTGTCTGACCAATGAGGTACAGGAGCACTATTTAAAAGTAATTAAAAAAAAAAAGGAAGGAAACATCGCAGAAGACAGATTTGTTATAACACTGATGCTGCTTTGCATATAATGTAGATCTGTAGTGACACCTCACTTCCTTTACTTTTTTATACAGCCTGAATTCCTTACTAACATTCTAGAGCAATTCTACTCTTTCGAGAAAAGTTAGAATTATCAACATCCTGTTCCCATCTATAATACATGGCATAGTAAAAGCATGTTGCAGTATCAGTAGTCAGAAGACTGGTCATATTCAGCAACATGTGCTGTAGACAGCATCTATCTTTAGTGCCAGAGTGCTTTTAAGATGATGAAAGACCTTCCTTCTGCTCAGAAAAGACAAGACTTCTATTTATTATTTCACATATATAGCACACACTTACACAACAGATTGGATTGACGTCCTGGAGCCAACTCCATCATAGTGAGAAATACAAAGTAAATTGTAACATGTGTTATGGGGATTTGGAATCAAAATACTTCAGCTCTGCACTTCACATTTTAGAATTCTAGGAACAGAGTGCAACAGCTTGACTTTCAAAATGGTGTCCCCTGCCAATCCTTTAAAAAAAAAATGAGGCCACCTCACGAAATCCAAGCTGTAGTTTTACACACACACACACACACACACACACACACACACACACACACACACACACACACACACACACACACACACACAGAGGCAAGTGAGGGTAGAATTTGGGCCACTGGGTTCAAAACTTAAGCAGATACTGATACTTATTTCAGCCTGAACAGAAACACATATTAATGGCATGCAAGCTATTTGAACATGCCAGACTTAGAATTCAGAAGTACCTAACTCCCAGCTCCACACTCAAATCACTGGCCCAAACACCCTTGCCAATGATAAGAAACTTGCATTTAATCCATTAAGGATGCGGAAGTTCCCTCAAATACATAAAATGACTCACCGTAATTTAAATTTTAAACTAGAGTGAACGAATTATGTTTTATATATAAGCAACAATACCGTGTATTTAAATACAGTGCACAATATAAGACTCTTAACTCCACTGCAGATTTTTTTCTTAATTAACAGACAGTATATAGTTTTCCATATGCGTGCAATTTTCCACAGCAATAAAAAGGCACATTAAGCGCTGTAATACAGCTCATCTTTTATTGTTCTAGACAATGAGTACATATAACATAATGGCTACCGTCACAGCTGCGAACTTGCAATGAATTCTATATGGGAAAACATCCACCTATTGTTCACTCTGCTTCTAAATCATGATACGTGGCATATGTGAAAATTCAAATGCTATTGACCACTTTCTAAATGCAATGCATGACATACCAAACAATATTATTTGCTTAAAGGACTTTCCAGACTCTTTAAGTTGTTACGACAATAATAAGCATGCAAGATATTGATACAAAGCCATAGATACTATATTTACCCCCACTCCCCAAAGGGTGAGGCTGTGCTAGAAAATCCACAGGTTCAATGATGCATACAGGGTGAAATTTACCTCTTGTGCAGGGCTCAGCACAAGGCCATTTAAATCCAAGTCCAAGTGGGAGTTAAGTGGTGCATTGACCTTGTGCTGTCTCTCTGCACAGGGGTGGGTTTCACCCAATTTGTTCTGCCTGTTGAAAAATATGTGATCTGTAACAGAGACATCTACAGCTACCCACTAGCCATGGTGAACTACTTTAGAGCACAGTGCAATGAGATTAGAAATAGTTTCTATTTTATAACCTGGTCCTGCAGCCCTTATTATATACAAAATTCTTCCTGACTTCGCTGGGGGGATCTGCACATGAGGGGTTCAGTAAATATTGGTCCCTGATAATCTGCACAAGTGGCTTCTCTAGAATACCGCAAGGTTCAAGGCATGATTCACACCTGTAATGGACACTGAGAGGAGGTTTAAGCTTTCCTTTCCCTGGAGAACGTAGGGCCCAACCCTAAAGTCTTTACTCAGGCAAAACTCCCACTGAAGTCACAGGGTGAAATTCACCCCATGCAGAAAGCCAGCTCAAGGCTGATGCATTTAAATCCCAACTGAGTCCCACATCTTAAGGAGGGTTTAAAGGATCCACAGCTGGCTTTCCCCACGGGGCTGAACTTCATCCAAACTGAAGAAGGTCTGCAGGATCAGGCCCAAGACAGCCTCAGCACATAAGGTCCTCCACCACTGATAATGAATTCAGACACTGTGAGTCATTTCTGTTTACTGGCTGTTGTAAATGACAGCTTCTGGAGATGTTCAACAGGATGTTGGTGTTTGGCGGCAGGGTCTCAGATGAGTCAGGTTTATCACCCTGGAAATTGTTTACAGGATGCCTCCTGCAAGCTGTCAGGACTTCAGCCCCAGCATGGTTTTATAATTACAGCACTGCACATGTTGTCCTTAGAATGCCTCACCCTCCAGGTTTGCCAAAATGGTTAGCAATTCGGACACTGCTTGTAACCCAAGGGACACTGGTAACCCCAAACTGAATCTTGGCATTCTTCCCCCCATCTCAGTTTGTATGTAATTTATAGGTATGCAGGAATGATGATAAATGTTTCAAAGCTAATTGTTTCATTAAGGAAAAAAAAGTAGAAACCCCACCATTCCCAAGTAGCCCGACAGTAACCTATCAGTCACTTCTGTAAAGGTGCTATTGAATTCAATAGAAATTAAACAATAAGAATGAATAGATACTAGTCTGAAAACCTGGGTCATTTCACACAGAACTATAGAACTTGTAAACCAGCCTATAACATTCTATAGCCAGGATATAATTCTCTGTTAATTCTACAAGATGGTTTTAAGAACCCTAGAGAAAGTTTATTATTTTCTACGAGAGATTTGTCTGGCAAACAAAATGGAGGTGACAGAATTGAAAAGGAATCGTATTTTGCTAGCAAGGTTTAAAGGAGTAACATGGCCAGCTACTGCAAACTGCTGCATGTCTCCTGAGAGGTCCTGAGCACCCTCGTTTTCCACTGACTGCAGTGGGGAGCTGAAGGCACTTAGCAGGATCACCAGGCAGGAAACAATCAACACCTTGCAACCCTAGGGTGAAATTCATGCCCATTCAGAAGGCCCACTCAAAGGCTATGCACAATTTAAGTGCCACTTAATTCCTCAAAATAGGACTTACAGGGGACTTAAGTGAGGCATAGGCATCGTGTAGAGTCTCTGAAGAAGGTAGGCTAGAATGGGTCAATCCAATACATGGTTTGCTTAATAAAGGACACTTCTTCAGAGAGTTTTGGCAGGCACATCCTGTTAAGCTGCCAGGCAGCATTCATGTGATTGCTAATGTTGCTGATTACTTCCCTCTCCCCCCGCCACTCTCCTCCCCGGCCAAAAAAAAACAAACCCCCAAGATCAGATCTACCATATGGCTCCGAAAAAGTTAGTAGTGTAAGATACAAATAACTGTGTATAACATACTAGATACTGATACAACTGGTATATTAATATGATAGATAACTGCTTTATTCACATGGCAAAGCAGTAAATGTTAGCCATTATTTTCTACATAAAACGATGACTTTTTGTGGATAACTCTTTAGCTGAGCATCATTGTAGAATAAGCTGCTTTTGGATGTGTACGGTCATATTTTGACATTGGTTACACCCATAATGAGTTATCAGTAAAGCCAATGGAAACCTCTTGGGGCCTCATCCCCAGTTGGTATGAACTGGAGTAGTTCTTTAGTGGACCTGTGTCAATTTACATCTGCAGAAGACCTGAACATCCAAGGGCAAAACTTGACTTAAAATTTCAGAATAATGCAAATCTATTGTTACATAAATCCTAGAAGTGCAACTTTGGCATAGTTTCTTCTTTGACATTTCAGCATGTGTGACAAGAGATACGGTAATGATCAACTATGTCAAAGCAAAAAAGGTCTAACTCAGCTGAATCTGTACGGATGAAAACAATGTTTTCCTTACATTGTGACATATGCTCACAACCTGTACTTAATAAATCTGTCCGTAGTTTATTCAATAGCGTTTTTAAAATGAATAATGTCCATTGGCCATGTCCCAGTGCTCATTTCAGTGCATTGCAGGGTAGCAATCACATAGGCCTCTCTTTTCTGCTCTCAGGAGGAGGGTTTCTGTCTGCAAAAGAACATTAAATCATGGAATTTAATATATCACTTTAAAGGAATACATACTTGATTAGAGCTAATTCCTCAGCACTGTGATTGTCAGGGTGCCTTGTGGAATGAGAAATCCTGGTTATTATAGCTGGTTTATCTGGTGACTTACCTGGCAAACTGGTACATAATAAGCATGCTCAGAACGGAGGAATACAGACTGAACTGCATGGAAATATTTGGTGGTTTTAATGTTTTCACTTTCACAGTTAACCTCAAGGGATTAGATTGTCAGAATTTACTGAAGTGTCTTTTATAAATGCTGGGCAAAACTCCACTCAGTTACACTCTTAATTCCCTCCACCCAACAGTAAGACATCAGATACTGAAGTGCCCAGAACTGTATAATCGAATAGTACCAGTTACTGTGCTAAGGATCTGATTCTGCTCTCAGCTACATGCCTGTAAATCCAGAACAACTCCACTGAATTCTTTGGGGCTGTCAATTTAACTTCCCTGCCCCAACTTTTCTGAATCTGGACCCTTTCAAGGTAGGTCAGGGCTAGAGCTTGTGGTCCTGTTTTAACTTGAGTTAATTTATTGCCAGTTCCAATACTGCCAAACCCAAATGCTCAGAAATCATGAGTGAGACTCTCAAAACCCAGGAGACTAGCTAAAAAATTCAAGATTAAAACAAAACAAACAAATAAATGTCTTTATTTGACTTTTTGGTTTGGTGCTTTTAGGGGTTATGTTTACAAGATTTGATTCTCACTACAAAAGTTTTTTTTCCTCCTGCTGATAATAGCCCACCTTAATTGATTAGTCTCGTTACCAGTTGGTATGGCAACACCTTTTGTTTCATGTTGTCTGTATATATATGTCTTCCTAATGTATTTTCCACTGCATGCATCCGATGAAGTGGGCGGTAGCCCACAAAAGCTTATGCCCGAATAAATTTGTTAGTCTCTAAGGTGCCACAAGTACTCCTTGTTCTTTTTGCTGATACAGACTAACACAGCTGCCACTCTGAAAGATTTTCTCTGTAACCATGAGCGTTAGAAACTTACTTTTAAAAAAAATGAAAGCTGAAATTCCCACTACTCACATCACTACAGAAGCTGGGGCTTTCAGAGCAAATATCACCGGAATCGCGATAAAATCATGACTGTTGGCACTAACTCAAGATAGTGAAGACAATAGTGTCTGGACACTTCACAAACATTTGTTGCTGAACGTAACTAACATTTCATGGTTTACCTTAGGCTAAATCCAATCCCAGATCAGGAAGGGTTAAATTCACCCTGATGTAGAGAGCCAACACAAGGCCTTTCCAGATTGGTTAAGGAAAACCACAAACATTTGTGTTCTGGATTTTTCAATAAGGTGTTCATTAATTTGAGTTAATAACCTGAATGAACTAACAGGATCTCTAACCAGCCAACTCTCTTTTGCCATGATGCCTATTAAAAAAAAAAACAAAAAACTTTGACATTAGGGAGACAGCTGATGTGCTAAAAATCACTGCCTATCAGGTTGACCAGAACTGCCTCATTGTTCTCTTGTGCTCCCGCTGTCTGTCTGTTTCTACCTGTTGTCTCTTTTGTCTTATACTTAGATTGTGAGGTCTGTGGGGCAGGGATTGTCTTTTTATTCTGTATTTGTACAGTGCCTAGCACAACAGGGTCTCATAGGCACTGTGGTAACATAAATAATAATAACGGACCACAAACTCCAGTTCGGACAGATTTTAGGGTGAAATTCACCCTTGTGCAGAGAGCCAGCTCATGTTCTAACTCTAACTGAAGCGCTGGTTTTTGTAGGCTTAAATAGCACATTGGCTTTGTGCTAGCTCTCTGCACAGGGTAGATACCACTCTTCCTGATTTGGGATTCGACTGCTTTCCCCTCCTATGTTCCCCCAACCCTTTTTCTTTTAAACGCAAAAGCTTTGCCTTTCACCTTGACATTAGAACAGAAGGCTTGCTCATTTTTTCTGTTTGCTTTCAATTATTGGCTTGATGCTGCAGCGTGTGTCATTAAACAACGCTCTTTGTGTGATTCAGAGCCGTGTGAGGCGAACGTTCTTGTTGTCATAAGCCTAGCAGACAACATACGATTATCTTAGCACCACAGCAGCTCTCTGAATTTGAATATTTGTGTAGGAGCAATGCCCTGGCATTCCCACCACATGTTTCCTACGTGAGTCTCTCGGTCCTTATACAAGCTTGAAGAGCTGATCCGGGAGTGTTCAAAAATAATCTCAAAGGCTACTAAATGCAAAAAGATCCCCATCAATGCCACCATTGGTCCCAGGAGTCCCCTAAAAGAACATTACTCTGCAGGCTGTGCTCTTGTAAAAGGTATTCTGAATATTTAGAGTTATTACATTAAATTACTTTGGCGTAAAACTTCACAAAAAGATGAGATAGGCCAAACTCTGACTTGGAATAAGGATAATTGAGGGTGAAATTTTCATAAGGCCGGAAGTGACAGTTGGGTCATCTAGTCTGATCTCCTGTATAAAGCAGGCCATGGAATTTCACCCAGTTACCTCCTGTATTGCGCCCACTAAGCTGTAAATGACTAAGCCACATCTTTGAGAAAGGCAGCCAGTCTTCATCTGAAGACTTCAAGAGATGGAGAACCCACCACTTCCCTGGGTAGTTTGTTCCCATTATTAGTCACCACTTGACTCCTATAATGCAAGATAGAATCACAGGAACGTGGAAGGCACTTTGAAAGGTCATCTAGTCTGTCCCCCTGCACTGAAACAGGACTAGATACACTTAAACCATCCCTGACAGCATAAGCGCCGACTCCAGGGCTGCGGAGCACCCACGGGGAAAAATTGGTGGGTGCAGAGTACCCACTGGTAGCTCCCTGACCTGCCCCTCCCCCTCCCCCCACCTCAGCTCTTCTCCACCTCCATCTCTTCCCCTGAGCGGCTGCCACGTCCTGCATCTCCTCCCTCCCTCCCTCCCAGGCTTGCCCTGCAAAACAGCTGTTTTGCAGCGCAAGCGCTGGGAGGGAGGGGGGAGGAGGAGTAACAGTGCGCTTGGGGAAGAGGTGGGGCCAGGGCAGGGATTTGGGGAGGGATCCAATAGGGGCAGGGAGGGGCGGGGCAGAGGGGTGCAAGCACCCACCAACCATAGGCATGCATAGCACATTTCATTAGGGTGTGCACCCAGGGCATTTTTTTTTAAAGGCAAACATCATAAAGGTTGGGGTGCGAGTGGGAGTACAGCTTGTGGGAGCAGGTGCGGTGTGCAGGAAGAGGCTCAGGGCAAGGGATTGGGGCAGAGGAGGGATGTGGGTTGTGTGAGGGGGCTCAGGGAAGGGGGTTGGCGTGCAGAAGGGGTGTGGGATGCAGCAAAGCGCTCAGGGCAGGGAGCTGGGGTGCAGGAGGGATGCAGGTGCCGGCAGGGGGCTCAGGGCAGGGAGCTGGGGTGCAGGAGGGATGCAGGTGCTGGCAGGGGACTCAGGGCAGGGAGCTGGGGTGCAGGAGGGGTGCAGGTGCCGGCAGGGGGCTCAGGGCAGGGAGCTGGGATGCAGGAGGGGTGTGGGGAACAGCAGAGGTCTCAGGGCAAAGAGTTGGGGTGCAAGGTGCAGGAAGGGGGCTCAGGGCAGAGAGTTGGGGAGCGGGGTGCAGGCAAGGGGTTCAGAGCAGGGGGTTGGGGTGTGAAGTGCTGGCAGGGGGCTCAGGGCAGGGAGTTGGGGGGCGGGGTGCAGAAGGGGTTCAGGCTCCAGCCCAGCGCCGCTTACCTGCAGCGGCACGCTCCCTGCTTGCCTCACCTGGCCCCACGCCATGCCACTCACCACGTCTCTACGCAGCCCCTGGGGGAGGACGGGGACAGGGCTCCAGGTACCTCCCCCGAAGCTCCCATTGCCTGTGGTTCTCCGTTCCCAGCCAATGGGAGCTGCGGGGGGTGGTGCCTGGAGCAAGGCACAGAGCCCTCTGCCCCTCCTCCCCTGGGGCCCCAGGGACATGATGCCATGTCGGCCGCTTCTGAGAGCAGCGTGGGGCCTGCGGCACCCTGGGGGGCAAATCCTGCGGGCCGGATTCAAAGCCCTGAGGAGCCGGATCCAGTCCGCGGGCATTAGGGTGTGCCTGGGCACACCCCGTTCACACGCCTATGGCGCCAACAAAAGTTGATGCCTGTCAGGGGCGGCTCTAGGTATTTTGCCGCCCCAAGCACGGCAGGCAGGCTGCCTTTGGCGGCTTGCCTGCAGGAGATCCCTGGTCCCGCGGATTCGGTGGCAGCCATCCCACTGCTACCACCATGTCATAACCTAGTCCCAGATTTGGACCTTAGCGTCCAAAATATGGGGGTTAGCATGAAAACCTCCAAGCTTAGTTACCAGCTTGGACCTGGTACTTGCTGCCACCACCCAAAAAATTAGAGTGTTTTGGGGCACTCTGGTCCCCCTGAAAAACCTTCCCTGGGGACCCCAAGACCCAAATCCCTTGAGTCTCACAACAAAGGGAAATAATCCTTTTCCCTTCCCCCCCCTCCAGGTGCTCCTGGAGAGATACACAGAAGCAACCTCCATGAATCTAAGCAGAGGGAGTCCACCCTCTCTAATTCCAGTCCTGGAAACCAAAAGCACTTGAAACAAAAGCACTTCCCTCCTCTCCCAGAGGGTATGCAAAGTCAGGCGAATAAATATAACACACACAGATCTCCCTCTGACTTCTTCCTCCCACCAATTCCCTGGTGAGTACAGACTCAATTTCCCTGAAGTTTCCCAGTAAAGAAAACTCCAACAGGTCTCAAAAAGAAAGCTTTATATAAAAAGAAAGAAAAATACATAAAAATGGTCTCTCTGTATTAAGGTGACAAATACAGGGTCAATTGCTTAAAAGAATATTGAATAAACAGCCTTATTCAAAAAGAATACAAATCAAAGCACTCCAGCAACTATAGACATGTAAATACCAAAGAAAAGAAACCATATAACTCACTATTTGATCCCTTTGTCCTTACACTTGGAAACAGAAGATTAGAAAACAGAAACTACTTCTCAAAGCTGAGAGAAAAGCAGGCAGACAGACAAAGACTCAGACACAAACTTCCCTCCACCCAGAGTTGAAAAAAAATCCTGTTTTCTGATTGGTCCTCTGGTCAGGTGCTTCAGGTGAAAGAGACATTAACCCTTAGCTATCTGTTTATGACAGCCGCCCCAAGCACGGCAGGCAGGCTGCCTTTGGCGGCTTGCCTGCTGGAGATCCCTGGTCCCGCGGATTCGGTGGCAGCCTGCGGGAGGTCCGCCGAAGCCGCGGGACCAGCAGACCTTCCACAGGCATGCTGCAGAAGGCAACCTGCCTGCCGCCCTCGTGGCGACCGGCAGAGCGCGCCCAGTGGCTTCCTGCCCCAGGCATGCGCTTGGCGTACTGGTGCCTAGAGCCGCTCCTGATGCCTGTGCCTGACAGGTGTTTGTCCAACCTATTCTTAGAAACCTCCAGTGATGGGGATTCCACAGCCTCCATTGGTTCCTGTACTTAACTATCCTTATAGTTAGAAAGATTTTTTCCTAATATCTAATCTAACTCTCAGATCTAGCCTATTACTTCTTGTGTCCTACTGTCAGCGGACATGGAGAACACTGGTTATTTATGCTTTCAAGGGCACAGTCCAATCCAGACCCACTAGTAGGGACATCCTGTGGAGGATTTCAGCTAGTATTTTTAGATCTGCCTCGCTTAGAGAGACCGATCCTGATCCAGGGTAAATCAAAGGCAAAAGTTCTCGTTAACTTCAATGGCGAAAGATCAGACACAAGAAGAGGGTCAGTAAGACTCATTCATCTTTGGCAACCTTTCTTCTTTCCTGGTAATGGTGATATCCTCCTCTCTCGCCGTGCCAAGAGTGGTAAAACTGCACTGCTGAAAGTCTCATTGTACAAGGTAAGCAAGAGCTCTATCAACATCCTGTTGAGATGTATCTTGTCAAAACTCAAAGGGAATCTGTCAGTTGTAACTTAGATAGCGCTTGGTTATCTCTTCCGATTCCTCCCCATAAGGCCCTGTCTGCAGTAAGGCAATTTGTGCTGGTGTCACTACATCATTGCAGTGGAAACCCCTAATGCAGGCACACTGCATCAGCGCAAAGCAGGAGCTACAGCAGTGCAGCCTCACCCCAAGTAAAAGACGTATCGGTCACACCTCCCAAAGTAAGCCCCTCTGGCATAAGCTCCACCACAGCACACCTGCCCTAGGGGTTTGCACTGGAATAACCATTGTCATTGTTACCTTGCCATTTACTAGTGGTGTACTACTATTTTAGTGCCTATATCGGAGCTGAAATGTAGCTCTTAATGTACAGAGAATCCAGACATGATCAGTTTGCTGATCAATGGGCGCTGAGGGCACTCAGGACTTTCCAGGCTGCAACCAGTACCTCACAGATTTGAGCCTTCTGTGACTGCCCAAGGTCACGGAAAGCAGTGGTAGAGCCAGGCAATAGTCTTTTGTTTGATATGTTTACAGTTCTTCAGATTGACCGGCTGTGAATGATGATTTCAGCAGACCTTAAAGAGACAGGTGGCTATAATCTCTAATTGGCCAAAGGCACCGCAATGATCAAAAGTACTGAACAGCTTTGGACAGTGGAAGCTGTATAAAACTTGCTTGGCCGTGGCTATTGAGCTCATAGGTAAACAGAAGACATTTCAGATAATGCACACAGAGATGTGCTTTACTACATCATAATGATTTTTCCCTTCTGACAGCATGGACAGAGTGTCATGCATTTTAAATTCATACATTCCATCTTGTTCATATGTGCCCATTCATGCTTCTGGATGAATATCCATATTCATTGCTAACAAAGGTAAATCGATCATGCATTGATTTTCTATATTCTAGGGCTTTGCATTCTGGTTCTGCAGGAAACCCAATCAAGTCCAATTCTCTGCCATTGGGCTTCATGTTTATATTTTGAATAGCACTGTTTTGTTTTTGTTGTTTGCCTCATGGGGAGCCATTTATAATGACAAAATAATACGAGTTTGGGTCTCCAAGACATGAAACACTACATGAAGGATTTATCTCATGTTACTATTTTATCGTCATAAATGGCTCCCAGAGATGTTAAAAAGACTGAAATAAAACAAACACAAATTCTGGTCCACATTAGAAAACCTGCACCATTCACCTAGATCAGTTTTAAATTGATCTAGTTAAACTGGTGCAAACTCCTGAGGTAGACAGACATACTTAAAATGGTTTAACCCTTGTTTAGATCAATTTAGCTTAATTTGACACAGGCTAAACCAGTTTAACAGTTAATACAATCTAAGGCCTTGTCTACACAGGAAAGTGGCACCAATTTAATTTAAAATCAGTTTTTAAACCAATATAGTTATACCCAGTGCAACTCCTGTATAGATGCTCTTAGTTCAGATTAATTTAAGCCTATTCCCAAACAACTTGAGCTAAACCAACAAGACCAGTCTGATGCTGAAATAAGAGCACCCGCACGGGGCGTTGCTATGGTTTTATGATATCTGTTTCAATTCATGCCTTATATATATCAGTGCACAGTTCCCTAAGTGCATCTATTTTGGGGTTTTGCACCAAGTTTAACTAAACTGATTGTGTTAAATCAGTTCAAAGTTCAAATGTGAACCAGCCCAAACATGAAAACCCACATGTGTCGTAAATTGTACCTGATCATGCCATCAGCAAAGCGACCAGAATGCTTTTGCACCCATGTGAGCTGTGTAAGCTGGTTTATTATGAGCTGGCACCAATGATGGGTGCAAATGTGATACCACATAAGCTTTTCCTCCTCCTTTGTGCTCCCATTCCCTTTTGTCAGTGCTGCTATACTGTCTCCCTCCACTTTCTACCATCTGCTGCTGCCCTGTTAACAGCCATTGCTGAGTGGTGACTGACAATCAAAAAGGAATCCCACAAAAATTGCTAAGGAGGAGGACAAAAGAATGACACAAGCATGTAGGGACAAAAATCAGAAAGGCTAAGGCACAAAATGAATTATACCTAGCAAGGGACATAAAAGGCACCAAGAAAAGGTTCTATAAATACATTAGGAAGAAGAGACAGATGAAGGGAAGTGTAGGTCTTCTGCTTAGAAGGGAAGGAGAGCTAATACTGGGTAACATCGAGAAGGCTAAGATGTTTAGTGCCTGTTTTGTTTCAGTCTTCACTAAAAAGGTTAATTATAACAAGGGAAGGAATGCAAAGCAAAATAGGGAAAGAACAGGTTAAATAATAGTTAGATGTTTTCAAGTCAGCAGGGCATATTGAAATTCATTCTACTTAAGGAACTAGCTGAAGCAATCTCAGAACTGTTAGAAATGATCTTTGAAAACTCACGGAGGAATGGTGAGGTCCCAGAGGACTGGAAAATGGCAAACAAAGAACCTAGTTTTAAAAAGGGGAACGGAGGGGATGCAGGGAATTATACATCAGGCAGTCTAACTTCAATATCTGGACCAAATGATTAAGCAATCAGTTTGTAAATACCTATAGGATAATAGGGTGATAAGTAATAGCCAACATGAATTTGACAACAAATCATATCAAATCAACCTAATTTCCTCTGGTTCTTGCTCTAGTAGATAAAGAACCTGGGAAATGTGGTCTAGATGAAATTATTATAAGGGGATGTAAAACTAGTTGAAAGATCATACTCAGAGTAGTTATCAATGGTTCACTGTCAAACTGGGAGGACATATCTATTGGGTCCCGGAAGAGTTTGTCCTAGCTCCAGTACTACTCAATATTTTCACTAATGACTTGGATAATGGAGTGGAGACTATGCTTATAAAATCTGCAAATGACACCAAGCTGGTAGGTGTTGCTAGCACTTCGAAGGACGGGATCAGGATTCAAACCACCTTTACCAATTAGTCCAAAATTAACAAGATGAAATTCAATAAAGACAAGTGCAAAATACATCATCTAGGAAGGAAACATCAAATGCACAATTTCAAAATGGGGAATAACTGGCTAGGTGGTAGTACTGCTGAGAAGGATTTGGGGATTATAGTTGATCATAAATTGAATATGAGCCAACAATGTGAGGCAGATACATGTTGACTCCTGTTAATACACCCCAGAATGTGTAAGATATGGGAGGTAATTGTCCCCCTCTATTCAGCACTGGTGAGGCCTCAACTGGAGCACTGTGTCCAGTTCCGGGCACCACACTTTAAGAAAAATTTGGACAAATTGTGGTGAGTCAAGCAGAGAGCAACAGAAAAGGTTAGAAAACCAGCCCTATGAGGACAAACACCGCTCAGCAATGGTCTAGGTCAGAGGTGGCCAAACCATGGCTCGTGGCTCTTTTATAGTTGAAAGTGCGGCTCACGGAGCCCCCCACATCTCCCCATTCTCCACCTACCAGACATCAGGGGTGGGGGGCAAGCTCAGGGCTTCTGCCCTGCAGCCAGGTGATGGGGCTAGGGGCTTCTGCCAGAGATGACTGGAGCCTGCTGAGAGTTGGGGGGCACAATTTAAAGGTTTGGCCTCCCAATAGCTTGTCATGCCCCCCAGGCATGCCCCCAGCCTTACCCTCAGCGGCCTATCCTTGCAGCTCCCAGGTGTTAGCTCCAGCTGGAGAGGCAGCAACAGAGAGCTGAGGGCTGCAGGGAGGGGCTGCTGCTATTGTTCCAGGGAAGAGGCATCAGTAAAAGCAGCGGCTCTTCCTGCAGCTCCCAGCTGTTTCTCGCTGCCTCTCCCCATGGCCGCAGCAGCCCCCAGCTTGCTGGCTCCAGCAACTGCCCTGCATGGAGGGAGCCGAGCGGCACCATGTGACTGAGCGGGGCCAGCAACCCAGGCAAAAAGATGCAGGGGCCACCTGACCCAACCTGCCTCCCCCATGTGTTGCCAGTGGGGAGGGAAGTCTTGGGGCTTTAGCCGCATGGGGCACACCTGCCGGGGCTCGAGGCTTCAGCAGAAGCAGGGCTGAAGCCCCGAGCTCGGCAGGTACACCCCGGCTCTTGAATGTCTGAGGAGTGTCATATGCAGCTCAGAGTATATTCGTCCACATTTCTAGGATTGTGATGGGAAAGGAAAGTCACCCTTCTTACGCTTCTCCTCTTCTCCTTCTCCCTAAGTGGGCTAGATGCAGGAATCAGTTGCTGTCGTTTTCTAGCCTGCGTAATGCAGAAAATCAGACTAGATGGTCATAATTGTCCCTTCGAGCCTTAAAATCTACTAATCTCTGCTTGTCCCCAGTACAGTCCTATTTGTTTGAAATGAAAATGAGTCAGCAAAAGATGTTATATCAGCTTTACTCAGTCAGGGTGAGTTGGTACATTAAACCTAAGCATCATTTCTAAGGTAACACCTACCCGTGTGTCTAGATTGTACGCAGTCTTCTTTAAATCCTGCAGGGCCCTCTGCATGAATTCAAATGCATGGCAGTCAACGCAGGGACGACCTGGGAAAGGGTGCAGTAGAAAGATGTCACTGAAATGGCACGGAATTGATATCATGGCAATTCCAAGAGAAAATACGATCTTGTATTTCTGAGAAAAGTACATTTAACAAAGTGAATGTGCCTGAGCTGCACACACAAAATGCCTGTGTGCATGTACAGGATGGGGCTGCGCCTATACAAAAGTATATACCTGTATGTGCAAATCCCCTGTTCGCATGTCACTGCAAAAGTACATGCATGTTTTTGCACACCTGCTTTTTAAAACCTGGACCATGCTGTTAAGAACCTGACCCTGGTGTTGCATGCCGTCAACTCCCATTCACTTCCCTGGAGTGAAACCATTCAGACCCTCACATGAATGGGTCAGCTCCCTGCAGGACAAGACACTATGGAGACATTTTCAGTGGTTCCAGAAATGATACGGACAAGTTATTTGTTCAGAAGCCCTCGAGCATGTCTTGGTGAGGGAGAATGTCAAATCTGGGTTTTCCTCCTTTCTCCTGCTGTCAAGTTGTGGGGGTGGGGGGCAAAAATATTCCTGCTTAGGGCCCCTGATGGGCAAGCACCAACACTGCCCGCCCAACACTGATCTAGGTCTCAGTCTCCTACATTTGATCAATGAATTAAGAAAGCCTGCCCTCTGAAGGGAAATATATCATATAAAACTGCAACCCCTGGATAAACAGGAAATAAGGAGATTGTGATGTACAATGATAACAGAGCATCCACTCCCAGAGAAAGGGGACCAGATCCTGGCCCATACAGCCCCTTTGTGCTGCTCTGACAATGCGAAATGGTCAGAAAGCTGCCTTAGCCATACAGCTGACGAGAACCTCAAGTGTGGGAGTCCCTTGGTGGTGCAGGGCAGGTGTAGCTGTTACCCAGTTGTGGCCTTCTGGTGTAGGGAGTGTATCAAAAGAGGGATGAAGAGACAGATGTAGCCAAAGCACTTCTGTGCTCCATCAATCCACAGCAGGTATAACAGCCCTTTGGGGGCCATTATCTGCCAGGAGAAGTCCTGGTAGCCCTGAGACTCCTCTAATTTGCAGCAGAACGAGTGCCTTGGTTGTGTGGATGAGGTGAGCAAGCATACCTCACGTTGTTACACACTGATCCTCGTGTCTGCCTGAGCTCTGAACTGGGGAGACTGGAAACTGCCTTTACCCCCATCCCTATCCTAGACCCAGCAAGACACTTCTATGACAATTTTGCAAGAGTGATTTAATCCTTTTTTTTTCTTCCCTCTTTCACATAATCAGGAACTATATCATTGTGTCTCAAGCATTTCTGATAGTTGAATATCTTCTGTAGTGTTGAAAAGCTTTAGCGGTAGCCTTTCTTTAACACCTTGGCAATTTATAACCCTGACTATCTACTGCAATAGGAATATTTTTCTAAATTAACACACTTTATTGTCTCTAGTTTATAGTTGTATTCTCATTGATTAAGGTGGACAATTGTGATGAGAATGAACTGTTCTCTTTACAGCACATCTGTACATATGTGGACATCAGTCTAGAGTGAGACTAAGGCAAGACATCAACAGTGCACATTCTTTTAACCTTTCCTCGGAGATCCTATTTTTCTAAACCTTCGTTGTTGCTGTCCTATGAGATGAACTCAAATTTCTAACTCTTCTCCATTTTTCTCGATCCTTTTTGCAGAGGATGACTACTTGCATTTGAAACATGCCAGGCATGGACATTACTGCATTAAGAGGCATTCCCCTATAAATGACAAGCGTGGTTTCAGCAGCAAAGGCATTGTTCTCCAGGGTGGGGTTGAGTGGTGGAAAAGGGCTGGCTATGAGGCAGCCTTTAAAGCAACTCAGATTTGGAATGGTTTAAACAAATGGGGTTTTTTAAAGGATTTCTGATCTAATCATTTTAACTGCTGAGCACCGAATGAGAACCAGCAGAAAGAAGAGTGGCTCTCCTCATCTTTTATCAGTGAACATATCAATAGCTTGGCATCACAGCCTACTTTCCTAAATTACTGCATGTCTTTTGTAAAAGAGTCTTGTGACGACTCGGTATGGTAAGGAGCTGCCCAAGCTGAAGTTATGGTCATTAAAACATTTGCATCATCAGAACTTGGTGGTGCAAAAATGAAAGTAGGAAATGCTCATCTCAAGATGAGACACCTGTCTGTCTGCATAAGGAAGTGACACTGCAATCTGCAGTCAAATGCTGACTACGCCCCTCACAAAAACCATCAGCGAGCAGGGCAGAAATTGATGGATATTAGTTTGCTGAACCTCACACTGAAGACTGGGAGACAGTGAAGATTCCCCAGGGATGTGTGCTAGAGTGAGGCTGAAATTCACCTCTGAAGAGGGTCAGCTCAAGGTCTATGTGCCACTTAACCCTAGTTACACCCTGAACGTGGAGCATCAGCCTTGTGCTGTCCCTCAGCACAGAGGCAAATTTCACCCTAAGCAAACAAACAAGGGCAGGGCTGTTTTAATTGTGTGTAATGATTTGTAGGGTGCACTTAGGGGTACTGTAGTGTATTTTGCCAGAGTGATGACCTGTAGGTCACTCAAGAGCTCAGTACAACATTCTGAATCTGCTATTCAATCTTTTCTGAGAAGTGGGACCAGCTGGCATTTTGGGGGGAAGATTTAATGGGTTTGTGGATTAGCAGAATGAGAACACTCAAAATTCTAGTATAATTAAATTTAAATGGATCCTGTCTGCATGGAAATTGTACAATGCCTTGCTTGTGTTACTGCCATCCTCCTAGTAAACTACTGAAACTGAAATAATTTCAGAAGTCTAATTTACTTTCTGTCACATGTGCAATTTATTTACTCTTTGCATTTTATGCAGCTTGGACTGTGAAACTAGATTTGCTGGTTCCCATTTTCAAGCTCTCCTGCACAAGCCCAGGGTTGTTGTGTTCGGGTTATAAACACAACGGGAGAGGTTTACATTTTTAAAAAATGTGGTTTTCATTGACATTTAAAGAAAACTATTCTAAAAATATTGATATTGTTTAATGTTTGCATAGTCCTTTGCAGATGTTAAGTACTGATTATTCATTGCTAATTACTATTCATAACCAGCTCGCTTGTGAGCAAAGTGGGAAACAGGATCAAGCATCTAGAGCCTCCTTCTACCCCAAACAGCAGGGCAAGGTACAGCAAGAGAAGGTCAAGAGGACTCTAGTAGGCAGGACCAGTAAATTCACCAGCCTATACACCACTTGCCCAAGAGGGTGTAATCTGCCAGCTAGGGAGTGCCTGGTATTCGCCAAAGCACTCTTATGTATTGCAGTCAGCAGCACAGTAGCTGGAAGCTACATGGTGCTCCTGCTCATAGCAATAGCAAACTGCACTCCATCATGCATCTCCCAGGCCTGCCCTGCAGCATGCGGTCTTGGCTGGCAGGATTCCCACACTACAGGAACTATCTGCCACTGTCCTTGTTCTCACTTGCAGTAGCAAGGAATGCAGATGTTCTCCTGCACCAAGTTTATTAGGTTTGGTAAGCCTCCCCCGCCTCCCTTTTCTTTGACAAAACTTAAAGGTAGGGCCCATACTAATTAAACACCTCCACCATCGCACTCCTCACTTGTGGGATTCCTCAAGGGTCAACACTCTCTTCAGGCCTGTTCAACATCTACATGCAGCCATCAGGTGAACTGGTCAGCTGACATGCACTTAGGTGCTAACAATACGCAGGTGGCACGTGGCTCTACCTAACCTTCATCCCATACAGCCATGCCACTACTGTCAAGACTGGGCAAGCTCAGCTCATGGATGTAGAACAGCTGGTTGAAGATGAACCCAAGCAAGACAGAACTTAAGGAAGTGGGCAAAAGAAAGCACTTTGAGTAGTTTGCAGCCACAGTGCAGTCTCCTTTGGTTAAAGATATTCACCAACAATTCACTCAGTGGTTCCCCTGGATTCCTTGCTGGCATTAAGTTCTGACATTGCAGCATCATAAGCAAAGCATTCTACCATTTATAGCTGTCCTGACAATGATCTGCCCTCAGTTATACACACCCTTCTCACTCCCCAGCTGTGCTGGGGCAAGCAATGGCGTTTTCCTGGGGAAAATGTCACAAGCTCTCAGGAAACGTCAGCAAGAACCTGTATAGCAGTTCATCTCCTCAGCAGCTCCAGCTACAGGAGCCAGAGGCAGCTCCAGGCACCAGCACAGCAAGTGTGTGCCTGGGGCGGCAAGCCAAGGGGGTGACTTGCCGGTCGCTGTGAGGGTGGCAGTGAGGCAGCCTTCGGCGGCATGCCTGCAGGAGATCCACCAGTCCCGTGGCTTTGGTGGCAATTCATCGGCAGACACGCTGAAGGCGCGGGACCGGCAGATCACCCGAAAAAACACCGCCGAATCCGCAGGACTAGGTGCCGAAAAGGCCACCTGACTGCCGTGCTTGGGGCAGCAAAAAACACAGAGTGGCCCCTGATAGGAGCACATCATACTGGTCTTCCACTCACTGCACTGGCTTCTTCCCATGCCATAGTATGTCAAAGGCAAGGCCTTCTTCTGAATCTTCAAGGTGCTCAACAGCCTGGGCCAAGGGCATCTAAAAGCTCAGGGTTGAGGAGCGTGGTTGATGGTGCTGTTGAGTAGAACTCACTGCCACGCAGGGGGAGAGCGCCTGTGAAGGAGTCAGGAGCCCACAACTAGGGAATGAGCTGCCACAAACAAAGAACCACCATAACACTTCACCACCTGCCATTCAATGAGCAAAGCGCACTTGTTTGCTCCACCTTTGCTAATATAAACATATAGCACAGGGCACATATAATTTAATTTAAACCCCCCACAATTTTCCCTCTGGTCAGAGGGTGATAGAAAGAATGAACCATGCTTGACAGATATTAGTCAAGTCGATTAATGCACTACTGGAAGGCGCTCAGATACTATGGTGATGAGGGCAGTAGAAGAGTCTAAATAGAACAAGACAAATAGAATTTAACATTCTCTCTAATAAAGATGAGACTAGAACAGAAAAGAACAGAACTGGGACATTACCCTCAAGTCCTGTGTAGGTACCAAGGGTTCATCTGAAAAGCAGCTATGTTATCCCAGGAAAGCAAAATGCAACGACCAAAGCGACTTCTGAATTAAAAGCTTTGGTGTCAGGAGAATGGACGGAGGTGGCTGTGATAAAATCTAACATTGATTTATGGTTAGGGACCAGTTTTATTTATGCAGTCACCTTCCACTCTTTTTAAAATTCTGAGTGAGCACTGCCTGATATTTTTATCGCTCTAGGGAGTGGCCATTCTGCACTTCTAGAGCACTTTTCATTGTCAGACCACTTTACAACACTATCTTCTCAAAATATCCTCACATCATCTCTGTTACAATTATCCTCCTCTTCTCACTGGGGGAAACGGAACCAGTGACTGGCCCAAGGCCACAAAGGCAGTCAGCGCTAAAGCTGGGATTAGAACTTGGGAGTTCCTGGCTCCAAGACCTGTGCTCAGACCACTACCTCACATTTTAATATTTTGCTCTGATGTACAGCAGTGCAATTCCATAATTCCACGTGCATTTCAGGGTTAAACTCTGTGGGTCAAATTCCTTTGTGTAAATCCACTGGGATTACACCAAAGATGAATCCAGCTGAACATACCTTGTTCCAACCAAATAACAAAAGACATAAAAAACCATGCCTGTAACACCCTAGCACAACTAAGCAACAATTTGCCTGTAACAGTAACCAATAAGGATTTCATGTGTACAATTGCACACCTAGAGTATCTTCCTGCAGACCTGGAAGAAACCAAAAATGACCTAAGCCTATACAGGTTTAAGATAACGTCACATAAATATTTAGTAGTTAATTTGTTTTCAAATAAGTGCTAATGAAATAATACTAATGCAAAAATTTCATTTACTTTCCTGGTGGGTTACAAACCAGTCTGCACTTCCTAGCAGAAGGGCAGCCTACACATGGACTCATGACATTTATGAGTTCCCTGGATGAAGTGATGTACGTAAAATGCAGATTCAGCTTCTGAATCTGAGCCACTAGCGTGGCAGGGGTACATACTTTCTGCTGGAATGACACTCCCAGATTCTTGACTGGCCCCAACCAGCTTCACACTCAACAGGCCAACCACTGAAATTAACGGGATTGCCATCCACATCGCTCTCCAGACAGAAGGAGCCGCCATTATTATCATCAAGAATTAAAGCTTCCTTCCCAGCCTGAAACAAGAAGAAATAGGAAAGCTCAATTGTTTGCTCCCAGCACATTCAGCCTAATGAAGCAGATGTGAAATGACAGCCTTAGGTACACATGCACACATACCCCATTGCACGGGCCATGCACTTGGAAATGAAACTCACCCAAACTACTAATTTGCTAAGTGCCTGATCTTCCTCTGTCTTTTGTGACAGACCCTTGGAAATGGCAGCAGCAAGCAGCTGAGGGAACCACTGCAGCCATACTGAGCATGCGTCCCCTGCATTCCCCCCTCTCACTGATTAGGGTCATTGCCATGGAGATTCACTATAGCAACATATAAGAACTGAGCTGCCAAGGAGAGAAGATTTAAAGGAGCAGTGACAGGACATATGGAAGTTGCTTTGTTTACTAATTGTCTCTGCTCTTGGATGGTCACTTACTCCCATGGGCATTCATTGGCACACTTCAGCGACTGCTGCAACCACGTCATATAACAAAGATATTTATGAATTTTGGGATTGTTGCCTTTATTCCAAAATGTGGCTATGCTGAAATGGGCAGCTCCTAACCCTTGCCTAGCTGTGAGACATTTACAGCAGGATTTCAGCTGGAGCAGAATCAGGCACCTGGTATCCAACTCTTGCTCTTCGTGGCAAAGACTGTTCCGTGTCTAGTACAACGCTACCTCGATATAACGCCACCTGATATAACACGAATTTGAATATAACGCAGTAAAGCAGTGCTCAGGGTGGGGGCAGGGAGAGGGGCTCTGCACTCCGGTGGATCAAAGCAAATTCAATATAACACGGTTTCACCTTTAACACAGTAAGATTTTTTGGCTCCCAAGGACAGCGTTATATTGAGGTAGAGGTGTAATAGGCAGGGAATGTCATCAGTGCTTAACAAGCAACGCTAGTTATAAACCCACCCCTTATGGCCAATAGAAGTGAATGTGAGCCAACCAGGTGAATCATGCCTTCCAACCAGTTTCCATGGATCAGACATAGAATCACAGAAGGTTACATGGATGGCCCCAAGCCAATATCCCAGAGATAAACACCCTGAATTTTGGGGGAGTTCATAATCCAAAGCCAACTCTGGATCTGAATTTCTGTTAATGGACCTGTGTAGAAGGTGCACAACCATCAACAGTGCTGCCTTACGGTCAGGCAGTGTTAGCAGGACGTCTCCCCCTTGAAGTATAGTCCAGCCCTGTCCTGTCTGTCAGCACCTCCACACCAGGGGTTTCCAGTCCTCCCCTTTAGCACAGGGGCTTTGAGGGCTGGGCCCGTGAACAATCAGTCTTTTCCAGCTGGTCTCTCACCAGAGGTGAAGGCTACTGTTGTAGTATTGTCCTCTTGGAGTGGGTAGGGGAGGCCAGGCCCACCCTCTCCTCTGGGCTCAAGGCCAGGGCCCAAAGGTGGACAGCTACATCCAACATCTTGTGGTGCTAAGCCGCTGCACTGGACCACTTCCTATCCTTATGTCCTTCAGCTTCCCAGAGTAAATCACTCCAATCAAGTCTCTGACCCACACACTCCGAACCCTGCTTCTCCTTTGTGTGTTTGCACTTGTCTTGCTGTCGGTACTCCTGGACTGTCATTTCCCCTCAAAGCAGTGGTCTGCTCCCTTCCACTGCCCCTCTCTGAACTGCTCTATCTCATTTTTTACAGCCCTGCCTCCAGCTGCCTTTGCCCAAAACTGTTCCTTAACCCTTTGCTCTCCACTGTGGGGTCTGTACACCCCATCAGAGGGCCTATCCTAAGAATGACCCAAACAAAGACCCAGATCTGAACTCCCCTGAATTCAGGAGTGCTTGAGATCCTGACCCAGAGCTGGCTGACGCTAAACACTAGCAAGATGGAGGTAATGCTTGTCGGCAGCTGGAAACACTTTGAAAAGCAGGTAGCCAGAGTGCAGGTGCCACTGATTAAAGACGCAAACCCACAACTCATCACTTCAGTCTGAATTTTAAGACTTCTTCTAGACTGACACCCAGCATGCACTGTGACTGAGGAAAGTATTCTGCCACCTCCAGCTGGCTAGGACACTGCATCCACCTGGACTACAGCAATGTAATGTACTTGGGTTTGAAAGCACCAGCCCTGAGAAAATGGCAGCTGGGAAAGCAACACAAACTGCCACCTGCATCTGTACTCTGCTCACTCCACTGGCTTCCTCCAGAATTCCAAGATCAGTATCTGACCTCACAGTCTGGGACTAGGACACCTTAAAGACCACCTCATGCTCCGCCTGGGACCTTGGCGGCCAGTCGTAGCCCTAACAAAATGGAAATGTCTATTGGAAGGATGAAGCTCACCTGTGCAGAAAGACAGGGCTTTGGGGGGCTGACCAAAGGCTGTGGAACTCATTCCTGTAAGAGCCACAAACCACACCACTTTTTGGTCAAAATGCAAAGTGCATTCCTTAGCCCTTGCCTTAAAAATACCCACCACATGTGAGCACATCAACTGAAATACCATCCTCACCCCAACCCCAACCACAGAGCAACTCACATCCAATTTTCTCCCTGAGGAGGGGATCAGAAAAGGATCCACATTTGACAGATTCTACTCACTTTGTGTCATATATCTTTTGAAAGGTACGCAGATACCTGATACAGTTACGGGTGTGGTGTAGCAACCCAGAAAAAACAGTAACATTTTGCAGTTTGTGCCCATCTTCACTCTGGTTATCTAGCCCATCTCTCGGTGCAAGAATATTCCCTGTGGGGGGCATTTGTTAGTGCTTTGTCCAGTCTAGTTTTAAATAACTCCAAATGGAAATTCTGGCTCAAAATCAGAACTTCACACACCCAGTCTCCCTGGCATTCAGCTATGTTCTTGACACACAGAACACTGGTACTCTTATACCATCCTTGGGGCCATACTGTTTCTTTCATTAATATATTAGGCTATAGCAGAGTTCACCAGAAAGTTATGTAGCAATAGAGTCTGATAGTTTTCGGAAGGATGGAAGCCGATGTCCATTTAAAAACTTTTTCCAGAGATCAGTGCAAACAGTTCTGAGCCAGTAAGACATTTGCTAGTTTCCCCTTTATAATTGCTTGATCTTAGCACTTTGCAGTAGGCAGGTAAGGACAGGAGCACAACAATAATAATTGCTGGGTCTCTAAGGCTAGAAAAAGAAATGTCATTCCTGTGGTACTCACTTAGGTGCTCCAACTTTTTTAAGGGAAAAGAAAGAAGAATCTGTCTCCTGTCAGTATCTTGAGATGGCCTCAGAGTTGTCTGCAGTCCAGAGGGAAGTGATTTAGCCGCTGTCAGAGATGAAGAATAAGGCAAACAGCTGGAGAGGCAAAAAAGAAATAGAAGATATGAAGCAAACCATTATATCTTGTGACAGAGCTGTACAGGGGCAAACCCATCCCAGGCGTGTCACTGGAGAGGAAAGGAGGGAATAACACCTCCCCACGACTGCAGACTGGCAGAGGCTGCTTAATGGCTAGAATAGCCACCTTGCCATCTCTGTCCATAGGAGAGAAGGGCATGGGGATCCATTCAGTGGTGGATCCTCTGGGCCCACCCCCAAGCACCTTGTGTGCACTGCTACAGAAGGTACACCTGCAGAGTTGGAGCCTTGCCATGGAGGGAGTGCACCTGTATTGTGTAACTTCCACCACATCCTGCCGCCAAATTGTGTAGCAGAATGGCTGCCAGGGCCCCTTCACACTTGCCGAGGTGGGACCAGGGCTTGCCCCTTATTAATGAAAATCTAAACCAGTTTACAACAAAGCTGAATTCAGCCCAGTTTCCTGAGCATTCACATGGCTGGAATCACTGCTTCTGGGCACATACCAATGACAAAGTTTTATCTGGAGACAAATTTTTTAAGCTTTTTAAATTTAAAAAAAAATCAGCATTTTGCAGCCGTTCTGTCACTGTGTGGTGTTACTCACTGTACTGCTGAGATGTGACACTGGCAGGATGTGAGCTCCCTGGACAAGACTGTAGAGTAATTTCTGTCCAGTTTTAATCATGCTGACAATCAGAAGCTGTCACGGAGTGTGGGGAGTCCGGCCCTGCACCCCTCTTCCTGGGACCCACAGTGACTCTCAGCCAGCCAGTAAAACAGAAGGTTTATTGGACAACAGGAACACAGGTTACAGCAGAGCTTGCAGGCACAGTCAGGACCCCTCCACCGAGTCCTTCTGGGCTTTCAGGGTGCTTGGATCCTAGCTAGGATCCCCTGAATTCCGCCCACACAGCCCCAAGCCCAAACTCAAACTGCTAACCCTCCTGCCACTCCCTTCCTTTGTCCCCTTCCCGGGCAAAGGTGTTGACCTTTCCCCTCCCTTACCTAGCTCAGGTTACAGGCCCTGGCATCGTCCATCCCCTAAAGTCCTCCCCTGCTCTCCCACTCCCCACACAGACAGTCCCTACTGCATCACATCTCTCCCCCCTTCGAGACTGAACTGAGCATGGTCACTCTGCCCAGTGACCTGGGGAAGTTCAGGGTCCCCTCTCCGGGACAACGCATCCGCTGTCAGGTTGGCACTTCCCTTCACATGGACCACGTCCATGTCATAGTCCTGCAGGAGCAGGCTCCACCTCAGGAGCTTGGCGTTGGCTCCTTTCATCTGGTGCAGCCAGGTCAGGGGAGAGTGGTCGGTGTACACGGTGAAGTGTCGCCCAAAGAGATATGGCTCTAGTTTCTTAAGGGCCCACACCATGGCCAGGCATTCCTTCTCGATGGCCGCGTAGCTTTGTTCCCGGGATAGCAGCTTCTTACTCAGGTACACGATGGGGTGTCTCTCCCCCTTTTCATCCTCCTGCATTAACACTGCCCCCAGTCCCGTGTCTGAGGCATCAGTGAACACCATAAAGGGTTTGTCAAAATCTGGGTTTGCCAGAACGGGGCCACTAACTAGAGCCTCCTTCAGCGCCCGGAAAGCCTCCTGGCACTGCTCAGTCCAGATCACCTTGTCTGGCTTCCCCTTTTTGCACAGTTCAGTGATGGGGCCGGCTATGGCACTAAAGTGGGGCACGAACCTTCGATAGTACCCCGCCATCCCAATAAAGGCCTGGACCTGCTTTTTGGTTTGGGGAGCAGGCCAGTCTCTGATCACCTCCACCTTGGCTGGTTCCGGCTTCAGGCAGCCGCTCCCCACCCGATGGCCCAGGTAAGATACTTCAGCTATCCCCACCTTGCACTTCTCAGCCTTTACTGTTAACCCAGCCTTTCGGAGTCGGTCTAGGACTTGTTTAACCTAGGATATGTGGTCCTCCCAGGTCTGGCTGAAGACGCAGATGTCGTCAATATACGCCACGGCAAAACTCTCCATCCCCCTCAGTAGCTGATCCACCAGGCGCTGGAAGGTGGCCGGCGCTCCCTTGAGGCCGAAGGGCAGGGTCAGAAACTCATAGAGCCCCAGAGGGGTGATAAAGGCCGATTTCAGCATGGCATCTGCGTCCAGCGGCACTTGCCAGTAGCCTTTGGTAAGATCCATAGTGGTGAGGTACCGAGCACCTCCCAGCTTGTCTAGGAGCTCGTCAGGCCTGGGCATAGGGTAGGCATCAGATACGGTGATGGCATTGAGCTTTCGATAGTCCACACAGAACCGGATTGACCCATCCTTCTTGGGGACTAGCACCACTGGCGAGGCCCAAGGGCTGGAAGACGGCTGGATCACCCCCAAAGCCAGCATGTCCCTGACCTCTCTTTCAAGATCCTGGGCAGTTTTACCAGTGACCCGAAAAGGGGAACATCTTATAGGGGGATGTGACCCGGTCTCCACCCGGTGGACAGTCAAATTAGTGCGTCCAGGCTGGTTGGAAAACAGCTGTCGGTACAGATGCAGCACCCCTCTGATCTCAGCGTGCTGGCCCGGGGTCAGTTGCTCAGAGAGGGGAATCGCCTCCAGAGGGGAACCAGCTTTTGTCCCAGGGAATAGATTTACTAAGGGGTCATCTCCCTGCCCCTCCCAATGTCCACACACGGCCAACACCACATTCTCCCTGTCATAGTATGGTTTCATCATGAGTCTATGAGTCTATGTTCACATGGTACACCCGACGATGATGTGCCCGGTTTGACAGCTCCACCACATAGTTTACCTCATTCAGTTGCTTGATAACCTTGAGGGGCCCTTCCCAGGCAGCCTGGAGTTTGTTTCTCCTCACGGGGATAAGAACCATCACCTGATCCCCGGTGGCGAAGGCACGGGCTCGTGCTGTGCGGTCATACCAGACCTTCTGCCTCCTCTGGGCTCGGGCCAGATTCTCCCTGGCCAGGCCCATGAGCTCGGCCAGTCTTTCCCGGAAGGTCAGGACATACTCCACCACTGACTCTCCCTCGGGAGCGGCCTTCCCCTCCCATTCGTCCCTCATCAGGTCTAGGGGCCCCCTCACCCGCCTTCCATCCAACAGTTCGAAAGGTGAAAACCCGGTAGATTCCTGGGGCACCTCCCTGTACGCAAACAGCAGGTGAGGTAAGTACTTGTCCCAATCTTGCGGATGCTGGTTCATAAATGTTTTTAGCATCCTCTTCAGCGTCCCGTTGAACCTTTCTACCAGCCCGTTGGACTGGGGGTGATACGCTGAGGCCCAGTTGTGCTGGACCCCACATTTCTGCCATAAGGACCGGAGCAGGGCTGACATGAAGTTGGACCCCTGGTCTGTTAAGACCTCCTTGGGGAACCCCACCCAGCTGAAAATTGTCAGCAGCGCATCTGCCACTGTGTCTGCTTCGATAGAGGACAAGGCCACCGCCTCGGGGTAGCGAGTGGCAAAATCCACCACCACCAGGATGTATTTCTTCCCTGACCGGGTCGTCTTGCTGAGGGGTCCCACTATGTCCATGGCCACCTTCTGGAAAGGTTCTTCTATGATGGGTAAAGGCCTCAAAGCCGCTTTCCCCTTGTCCCGGGCCTTCCCCACCCTCTGGCAGGGGTCACAGGATTGGCAGTACTGTCGGACATGGGTAAAGACCCCAGGCCAGTAAAAGTTCTGTAGCAGCCTCTGCCTGATGCGCCGGATTCCCTGGTGCCCTGCGAGAGGGAAGTCATGGGCCAGGTACAGCAGCTTGCGACGGAACTTCTGGGGAACCACCAGCTGCCTCCTGATCCCCCATGACTCTACTTCCCCTGGGGGAGCCCATTCTCGGTACAGGAACCCCTTCTCCCACAGGAACCTCTCCTTGCAACCTCTCCTCATGGTCTGTACCGCACTAAGGTCAGCCCGGTCCCTGTGCTTCCGCAAGGAGGGATCTTTCTGTAACTCGGCCTGGAACTCAGCAGCTGGGACAGGAATGGGGACCGGCTCTCTCTTGCTGGCTGGGTCTGAGGCCGCAGCCTCTCTGCACCGTACCCTTGGGCGTTCCCCGTTCCCTGAGTTAGGGTCCTGCACCTCAGGTCGAGTACCTTCCCCGTTGTCGGGGAGCAGTGCCATTTGCCGACTCTGACTACGAGTCACGACCAGGGCACTCTGGGTGTTACTAGGCCAGTCCTCAAGGTCCCCTCCCATTAACACGTCAGTGGGCAAATATTGGTGTACCCCCACATCCTTGGGGCCCTCCTTGGCCCCCCATTTCAGGTGTACCCTTGCCACGGGTACCTTGAATGGGGTCCCGCCCATGCCCATCAGGGTCAGGTAGGTGTCGGGCACCATCCGATCTGAGGCCACCACCTCGGGCCGGGCCAGCGTCACCTCTGCGCCCGTGTCCCAGTACCCAGTGACCTTCCTCCCATCTACCTCCAGGGAAACAATGCACTCTTTCCGGAGGGGCAGCCCCGCGCCCACCCGGTAAACCAAAAACCCGGAACCTGGAGCATCCACAGGTGGTATGTTGCCAACCCCCCTTTCCTGGGAATGTAGCCCCTCCTCCGATTGGGTTTTTACCTAGTCCACCCTCTGTGGGTTGGGTCTGCTTGGTCTGTCCCTGAGCTTGGGGCACTGGGCCCGTATGTGACCTCGTTGGCCACAGCGATAGCAGCCCATATCTCGTGGGTCCCCTTGAGTGGGTCGGAGGGACCTGCCGCTGGATGTTCCCCTTTTGGGGGGGTTCTCCATAGGCCCCCTTTGGGAGGTCCCAGGATGACTCTCTCTCTGCGTTGAGGCAGGCCTGCTCCTTCGAGACTCCTCCCTGCCATCCCCTGCCCGACTGTCCACAAATTGGTCGGCCAGCTGGCCTGCATGCTGCGGGTTCTCCGGCTTCTGGTCCATCAACCACAGCCTCAGGTCGGACGGGCACTGCTCGTACAGGTGCTCCAGTATGAATAGGTCAAGCAGGTCCTCTTTAGTTTGGGCCCCAGCTGTCCACTTGCAGGCATACCCCTGCGCCCGGTTGACCAGTTGTAGGTATGTGACCTCACGGGTTTTACGCTGGCTCCGGAACTTTTTCCGGTACATCTCAGGAGTCAGCCCAAACTCGCGGAGCAGGGCCTGTTTGAACAGTTCGTAGTCCCCTGCCTCCGCCCCTTTCAGTCGGCTGTACACCTCCATGGCTGTGGAGTCCAGTAAGGGGGTGAGAACTGCGATCCTGTCTGCAAGGTCAACCCTGTGCAGCTGGCAGGCATTCTCAAAGGCCGTCAGGAAGGTATCTATGTCCTCCCCCTCCTTACGCCGGGGCAGCAAGTGCTTATCAAAGCTCTTTGTAGGCTTGGGTCCCCCCTCACTCACCGCAGCCGGAGCCTCACTGCTCCTCAGCTGGGCCAGGTCCAGCTCATGTTTACGCTGTTTCTCCTTCTCCTCCCGCTCATGTTTACGTTGGTTCTCCTCATGTTCACGCTGTTTCGCCTTCTCCTCCAGCTCTTTCCTCTTTAACTCGAGCTCCTCCCGTCTCAGCTCCCTTTCATATTCCAGCCGCCTCCGCTCCATGGATGCCGAGCGTTGCCGGGAGGATCCCCTGCTGGGGGGTGAGCTTCGCCGGGTGGATCCTCTGCTGGCCGGGTGTGTCACGGTGCCCTCGGTATACACTGGGCTCCTCCCCGCCCTTCCCCTACGCCTAGGAAGGGGGGGTCTCGGGAAGCCCTCGTCTGCCGGCTGACCACTCCCAGCGGGGACAGACACTGGTGCCTGCGCTGCATCTGCCCGGCTGCTTCCCTCAGAGACAGGGCTCCGTTCATTCCTGCGGTCTCCCTGCTCCAGCTGGGCAATCAGCTGGTCCTTGGTGCGTCTCCCCGGGCGCAGCCCCCTCTGCTTGCATAGCTCCAGCAGGTCACACTTGCGCCGCTTGGCATACATCTTCCTGCTGGCCACTCACAGGCCGGGGTGCTCGCCGCTCCCCACGGTTTCCAGGGGGGCCCCTAGTGCACCAGCCCTTCGTGAGGTCACCACCTCTCTGCCAGGGTCGAGCTGCCGACTCCTTCGCCCCTGGGACCGCTCGCTGCAATCCCCCGGGGGACCCTGTTACTGCAAAATCCTTCTCACTGGGCACACACTCCCAGGGGTTAGTCACCCCTTCGTTTTACTGCTCCCCAGTCACTTACTGCAGGAAGCGCCGTCCACAGGGTGCAGTATATCCCACCTCTGCCACCAGTTGTCACGGAGTGTGGGGAGTCCGGCCCTGCACCCCTCTTCCTGGGACCCACAGTGACTCTCAGCCAGCCAGTAAAACAGAAGGTTTATTGGACAACAGGAACACAGGTTACAGCAGAGCTTGCAGGCACAGTCAGGACCCCTCCACCGAGTCCTTCTGGGCTTTCAGGGTGCTTGGATCCTAGCTAGGATCCCCTGAATTCCGCCCACACAGCCCCAAGCCCAAACTCAAACTGCTTCCCTCCTGCCACTCCCTTCCTTTGTCCCCTTCCCGGGCAAAGGTGTTGACCTTTCCCCTCCCTTACCTAGCTCAGGTTACAGGCCCTGGCATCGTCCATCCCCTAAAGTCCTCCCCTGCTCTCCCACTCCCCACACAGACAGTCCCTACTGCATCACATCAGCCTCATCCTGTATTATTTGCCCTCCTAGAGCTCCCACTGAGGCAGCTTAGGCAGTACAAGTCGTGCAGGATCAGGTCCAAGAAGCAGAACTATAGAGACAAATTCAGAGCTGCCGTAAGCAGCAGTTCTGCTATGCTCCACTGAAGTCCACAGAGTGGCTCTTGCTTACATTAGGTCAGAATTTGGCCAATAATGTTTAAACATTATACATCTGCAACTTCAGTTGGATTCAATATTTTCCTCTTCTTGCTTAAATGATTTTGTAATGTCACTGTGCAATATTACACTGCTACCCCTTTTATACCATCAGTACAGGGTCAAGTCATTCTTGGGAGTAGCGGGGAACGCACTTTGAACTACAATCTGGAGCCCTTACTCAGACTGTGTGCCCTTTAGTCCTCATGTAGTCCTAGTGACACTCGTGGAGTAAAGTATTATTCAGCACGGGTACAGGTATCAGCTTTTGGCGCTTTAGGATCCTTGGGATGAAAGCCATTATATGTGTATATTAGATATTATGAATGAGTCTGTTTAAATTAGACGAGGATATGCCTTTTATAACTGCTGGTTGCTAAAATTAAGTAAGACTAATACTTTGTGCTTTTCATTTGAGGAAGCCCAAAGCACTTTGCAAAGGTGGCTAAGTATCATTATTCCCATTTTACAGATCGATAAAGTGAAACACTGAGATTAAGCATCTTGCCCAATGTAGCAGAGTAAACCAAATCTTTCTAATTCCCAGGGCCAAATTCTGTGCTGGTGTAAATTGGTGCAACGCCATTTAAATCAATGAAGATGTGCTGGGTTAATTTACAGCACCAATAGCTTGCTCCGACCTGCAGGTTACACTGCTTACCCTCTTACAATATTGGGATTTTTTTATTATTGTTTTATTTTCAAAACTAGTTAACAGTTTGTAGACAGCAAGAATCACTTTCCACTAGGAGAACTTTCAGAACACAGCGTTGTACAATCACTTCAAATTAAGCTGAACAACAGGGAAGCATGAAAGGGCGCAAATACCTTGCTTTGGTATGATGTTCTTGCCGTGCCCATGGATAAAGGTGTCATCTGTCTACTTACCATCAAGGATGATCCAATTCCAAGCCATACACTAGAGTCCATATGGTGTCTAAAGAAAAAGTAGTGAAATCCCAAAAGGCTGTCCAGTCAGGTTTGCAACTATTTTAATCTTCCCTTTCTATAGAGATAGAAGAAGTTTCTATACTTAGTAGAAACCTGATCATGAAAGACCCAAGAACAGTCAGGCAGCCAAAAGAATTAAAGGCAGCTAACGACTTTCTGGGAAGACATTTAGTGAGGACGTTTAGTGTGGAGAGACCTCTGGGAGCACTGCAAAAAATATACTATTGATCTCGTAGTGCCCCTAATATCACAGGTGCTGACAGAATTATGGGAACTAGCGCAGATTTGTCTGTGCAGTAAATTAATTTTAAAAATTATACAGCTACTTTAAAAATCACTAACATTAAGGGCATAAGTTAAATACACAGACAGAATATTCAGAGGGAAGGCTGGGTGCTCCAGTTATAATATATATCGCTGAATATAAACACTGATACCAAGATCATGGGTATACATGGTTTTAGAGAGAACGGGTATTGGTTAAATAGATACATTAGCCAGTTATCTTGTCCCTCAATAACCTGATAAATCAATGGCCCTGGATATGTTACACCCTGCCTCCCTGTCAGCCATGCTGTGCCTCTCCTGCTATAGCTGTGGGTTAAGTATAGCCACCTCAGGAAGAAATCTGTCTAGTGCTGACTGGAGCCTGGCCTCTGGGGTTAAATCAACACCAACTCTTTATTCTTCTTCCGTACAAAATGTAAAGTCAATGCCCTGCTTGGTTTAATCAAGTGGAGGCTGCTGGCAGGGCATTCTCAGCAAGCGGTCCTTGACTAGGGAACTCAGAGTCCTCTCAGTATATACCCCACCCAGATTCGCTTGCTGCCAGGGCAGCTTCAAGGCTTCTCTGCTTCCCCAGTTTCTTTCTGAGTGGCAGAGGGGTTTGGAGGTTGTAGCTGGGAAGTGATTTGTTTCCATTGTTCATGCCAGCTTATTAACTCTCATTTATAGTATTGTTTTTTTAATTTTGCAGCTGGGCTGAGAGATGACTGGTTAGTGCATGATATACATAGAATCATAGAAATGTAGTGCTGGAAGGGATTTGGGCAGGACCGGCGCTAGGGGTTTGAGCGCCCTAGGTGGACGGCAATTTTGGCACCCCGCATGCTGGTCCCGCGGCTCTGGTAGAGCTGCTGCAGTGGTGCCTGCGGAGGGTCCGGTGCTCCGTGGCTCGGGTGGAGCTGCCTCAGTGGGAGCCGTGGACCAGCGAACCCTCTGCAGGCACCACTGTGGCAGCTCCACCGGAGCCGCCTGCCGCCCCCTCCAGCAAAACGGCGCCCACCAATTATTCTGGCACCCTAGGCAATTGCCTGGGCTGGCTAAATGGTAGCGCTGGCCCTGGATTTGGGATGTCATTTAGTCCAGCCCCCTGGGCTGAGACAGAGCCAAATATACCTAGACCATCCCTGACAGGTATTTGTCTAACCTATTCTTAAAAATTCTGACCACATAGATTCCATAACCTCCCTTGGAATCCTATTCCTGAGCTTAACTACCCTTATGGGTCAAAAGATTTCCCTTACTAATTAACCTAAAGCTCTCTTGTTGCACATTGAGCACATTACTTCTTGTCCTGCCTTCAGCGGACATGGAGAACAAGTGATTGCCACCCTCTTTATAACAGCCCTTAACATATATGAAGACTATTACCAGGTTCCGCCTCAGTTTTCTTTTCTCAAGACTAAACACGTCCATTTTTTTTAACCTTTCGTCATAGGTCAGGTTTTCTAAACCTTTTATCATTTGTGTTGCTTTCCACTGGACTCCCTCCAATTTGTCCAAATCTTTGTTAAAGTGCGGTGCCTAGACCTGGGCACAGCACTCCGAGTCCTCACAGTGCCCATAGAGTGGGACAATTACCACCCAGTCCATAGGTGCTGGGGATGCTGCTGGCTTAAAGTGGTTTCCATGATATACAGTTTGGTTCAATGGCTCTCAGCACCCCCACTATACAAATTGTTCCAGCGCCCCTCCCGTGTCTGACCTACAGCTATTCCTGTTAACATGCCCCAGAATGACATTCATCTTTTTCACAACTGCATCACGTTGTTGGCTCATATTCAATTTGTGATCCACTCTAACTCTCCAGATCCTTTTCAGCAGGACTATCACCTACCCAGTTATTCCCTATTTTGTAGTTGTGCATTTGATTCTTCCTTCCTAAGTGAAGTACTTTGCACTTGTCTTTATTGAATTTCATCTTGTTGATTTCAGGGCAATTCTCTAGATTGTCATGGCTGTTTTGAATTCTAATCCTGTCCTCGAAAGTGCTTGCAGTCCCTCCCAGCCTGTTGTCATCTGCAAATTTAATAAGCATACTCTCCAATTCACTATCCAAGTCATTAATGAAAATATTGAGTAGTACAGGACCAGGACAGATGCCTGAAGGACCCCATGAGATATGTTTATTTACATCTCAGAAAATAAATACTGAAGGCCACTTTGCTTCCTCTGACAGTCAGGGGACCAGTGAATTCAGGAGAGGGGCCAAAAGTCAAGAAGTCCAGGGGTTGTCTGTTTCCTCTGTCCCACCAGATACTGGTTCAACCTTGCTCCGTGCCTAGGAAATGGTTCAGTGTCTTTTTCAAACATGAAGTCACAGGCTTGGTGACGAAAAGAATCACCTGTCATGTCTGCACACGGCATGAACTCCTTATTGGCAGTCTGACACTCAGAACCTTCCCCCCTTAGAGTTTCATGACAGACACCACAAGAATCGAAACCACAGGGATACTTCAAAACCTTTCTGACCCTCGGGGACTTAGGATGTTGATCCTGTCCTCAGTGCAACACAGGAAAAATGAGATGATACAGAAGTGAGTACAATAGTAACAAAATGAAGAGAAAGTTTCCCCTTGTAGAGGAACTGATTAACTACAAATTATACCTTGCATCACCATTTATGATGGAAGAAAGGATCAAGTCAGAAAAACACTTTTGCAGTTCATGCAATAAGCAGTTCTCAACCTATTTACCATTGTGGGCCGCATATGCAGCTCTCTATGTGTTATGTGGGCCACATCCACACAATATATATACTATCTGTATGGCTCTGAGGATGTCACATGGGCTGCAGCTGTGTGCTGATTAGGCTGCAAGTGGCGAGTAGTCTACAGATTGGGAACCACTGATCTAGATACAGCAGTGACAGGCATATTAGAAATGCATATGTTCTTAATAGTTTTTAGTTTTCTCTTTTCTGTTGCACAAGAAAGGTCACTGTAAAATTACTGTGAAATGAAGCTCTGTTTTAGGTTCCATTTTTCAAGCAAGGATAAGATCCATCAGAATAAATCATGGCTTTCCTAGTCTACGCTTTGGGCTTGCACTGGACTTGTGTAGCTCCAGCAGAGGTTAACCACTGCTTGCTGGAAACTGGACATGTTCCCACTGGAGACAAGGCTTTTGTGTTGTCTGTGTGAATGCTGATTCTTCTGAAAAGCCAGGGCTAATAGCAGCCGGAAGCAATATCAAAGCTTGGACCTGCTGTTTTCGGGTTTAAATTACATTCACTGCTGATAATTTTTCGAAGTGAATTTGTAGTCATTGGTACCATTGGGGCCTGAAGATATATGGCTTGTGGAGTGGAGCAGTTTGCAGGATGGCTGGCGGAGTGGAGCGGAATGACTGGCGGAGCGGAGCAGGTCGTGGGATGGCTGGAGTGGCTCCTGGGACGACTGGCAGAGTGGCTGGCAGAGCAGAGCAGTTCGCGGAGTGGCTGGAGAGGCTCACAGGACAGCTGGTGGAGTGGAGCAGCTGGCGGAGCAGAGCAGTTTGTGGAGTGGCTCACAGGATGGCTGGTGGAGCAGCTGGCGGAGCAGAGCAGTTCGTGGAGTGGCTGGAGCGGCTCACGGGACGTCTGGTGGAGCGGCTGACAGAGCAGAGCAGTTCACAGAGCAGCTGGAGCAGCTCACAGGACGGGTGGTAGAGCGGAGTGGCTGGCGGTAAAGGCTGCAGCAAAGCCACAGAGAGGCAGGGCAGTCGGCCTCAAACCACATAAGGTGCCCCTTAACACTCATGCAAGGGGGTCCCCCCCATTTCCACCCTGGCTGGGAGGTAAAACTCTGCAGATAAACTTTTGAACTCTAGGGCTGCACTGTCCAGGGACAAAGACTTTTGGGTTGTGGGACTTTGGGTGATTTTTTTGGGTTGCTGGACTTAAGACTCTGAGGGGAAAAGGACACTGCCAAACTTACTTGGGGGTGGGTCTTTTACTGATGGTTTGTGTTATGATTCCTGTTTGTAGTGTTTCCTCAACATAATGCTGCATTGTCTCCCTCCTTTATTAAAAGGATTTTGCTACACTCAGACTCCGTGCTTGCAAGAGGGGAAGTACTGCTTCTTACAGGTGCCCGGGGGGGGGGGGGGGGATGGTATGTAATTGTCCCAGGTCACTGGGTGGGGGCTCAAGCCAGTTTTGCCTTGCGTTATTGAAACGGAACCCCTGGATACTGAACCCAGCCCTTGTTGCTGCCAACTCAAAGGGGCAGAAGGGTTGCATAGTCTTGATACATAAATGCACTCCAACACTTTCTGCTAAATTTTTGTCTCAGCTCCTTATATGTATAACTTTCAGTGCCTCAGATTAACACATACTAAAGCAAGGGTTCTCAAACTGGGGGTCAGGACTCCTCAGGGGGTCACAAGGCTATTTCATGGGGGGGCGCGAGCTGTCAGCCTCCTCCCCAAACCCCGCTTTGTCTCCAGCATTTAGAATGGTGTTAAATATGTTAAAAAGTGTTTTTAATTGATACAATGGGGGGCGCCCACAGAAGCTGGCTATGTGAAAGGGGTCACCAGTACAAACGCTTGAGAAGCCCTGTCCTAGAGATGCTTTATCTTGCAGCTAAAATGGAAGCTGTGTTTTCTGTGATCCTTCTAGCTAACAATCAAAATAAGATTCCTGTGATGCAACAACTGGCACTTTATGAATATGGGAGAGAAAAAACAGCAAGTTACCGCTTCACAGTCACTGTATGATTTCAGTGACCCAGAAGGCATAACACATGGTCAAACACTTCGTGGAGGTGAGGAATAAAACACAGGATGAAGTATAAAAATAATGTTCCAGTCTCAAAACCAGCTACTGTATTCAATTTTACAGATTTAAGTTATTACATTAAAAGCAACATGAACTATAATGCTTAGACATTAAATGATCATTAATAGACTACAGCCCTAGCTGCAATGGTCTTTGCCAGTGCAGTGCAGAGACAATCAGTGTAATGTACAGGCAAGAACATACACATACACAACAGTCAGGTCCTTCAAAGAAAAGAACTTTAGTGCAGGCCTCTCTTGAAATGCATGTCCTGCTAACCCAATGCAACAGCAAAAGGCAGCACTCCTGCAAGCTGATTTTGTAACTCAAAAAAGAGCAGCTATATAAACTGAGTTTTCAGCACAGTTCCATTTTCAGACTTTACTGACAAAGCAATAAGAATGTAACATGGTTACAACCACCGACTGGCTATTTAAGTGAGACTCAGAGGGTGGTATCATGTGCCTTGATTCAAAGAGCAGCTTCCACTCAAGGCTCATGAAGACATACTGACATGGTGGAAGATCTTCAGCAAGCTCATTGTTCACAGCAGAAATCAGAGAATGACATCAGGAAATACTGGGAAATATTGGACCAGTTGTAGGAAACAATCCTTTGCCTGGGTTGGGGGTCCTGTTTATCACATTTACTGTAGTCCCTGCTCCACAGTTCAGAATGAATAATAGTTTTAAAATAACATTTTTATGGTGGGATGTTTCCTTACCCCCCACTATGGCTGCATGTCATTGACCACTAGTAAATACTTGCAAAGAGGGACTGATTGCATAAAGAAGTGAAGTGTTTGCAGCTCTTTGTGTCTTTTCTGACATTTGGGATTCCTCTGACCTGGTCTGATATGCCTCCACCCTCACCTCCTTCAAGTCACTTCTTAAAACTCAATTCTTTCATAAGACTTCTGAGCCCCTATCTCCGCTGTTCCCCACTCCCATGGAGTGACTGTGAGAAAGACAGAGTCATTAAGATACTGAGCATCTCCATGGATGAAGGGGAAAGATTCTGAGTTTAGGTGGGTTATGTTATATTGAATTGCAGACATGGGCCCATTTATTTGTGTATGTATGTTATCAAATAAATGTTGTACATGAAACTAGAGCAACAGATAAACACATTTTAAATGGTGATGCTTAGTTTATATGTTTACAGCACTGCAAAGTGTACTGGGCACTTTCAGTACAAATAAGACAAAAGCTCTGCCTCAAAGAGCTTCTAATTTAATTTTATAGTGACACTGCGAGAGGTTAACACACAATGCAGGGAAGGGGTGAGGAAGGACAAAGCTTATAGTAATAAGATTATATGCATGCCCTGATGGTGCTGTTAAATGTACTAAAAAGGGGGTTAGTTGTTTGAGGAGTTTTAGATTAATTAACTTACTTCTTGTAGGAGGCCTGGCAGCAGGAGTGAGTTTTAAGGAGGGATTGAGAGAAAAGAAACTAAATAAATACAGCTTGCTTCTAGTGATGGGTTTGGAGAGGATGGGGGGTTATTTGGGGGGCAGAAAAGGGGATTCCAGTAAGATTTCTTTCAGGAAGGGTTTAAACAGGCCACTTCACCTTGGATGGTCCCTTAGACCATGTGCTAACTACTTATGCTCAACTAGCTGCTGGATCTTGTATTTAGCTGTGACACTCTGACTACCTTTCCCAGATCTGAAGAAGAGTTCTGTGTAGCTCAAAAGCAGGTCTCTCTCACCAACAAAAGTTGGTCCTATAAAAGATACCTCCCCCTCCGTGTCTTTCTACATCTTGTCTCTCTTAATCTGCATAAACCAGTAATTCCTAATGCTTTCACTTCTTCCCCTTTTCATACTTACAATATACTCACAGGTTTGCAGAGGGCAAAGAAAACAGGGCTCCCGTAGTGCATGAGCCCTGACCCTGGGGAGAACATAGATGACATTTTTGATGTGTACAAAAGTTGACTTGTTCAATTGTGTGTTGCTTCGTGACACCACTAACTAGCTCAGTGTGTAACATCTGAGTGCCGTGTACATTCCTATAGTGAAAAGAAGAGGAGTACTTGTGGCACCTTAGAGACTAACAAATTTATTTCAGCATGAGCTTACTCCTCACACCTTCTATGGGTCATCACAATTATCACTTCAAAGGTTTTTTTTCTCCTGCTGATGATAGCTCATCTCCATTGATTGGACTCTTCCAGTTGGTATGCATACTTCCACCTTTTCATGTTCTCTGTATGTATAAATATCTCCTGTCTGTGTGTTCCATTCTATGCATCTGAAGAAGTGAGCTGTAGCCCACCAAAGCTCATGCTGAAATAAATTTGTTAGTCTCTAAGATGCCACAAGTACTCCTGTTCTTTTTGCGGATACAGACTAACACGGGCGCTACTCTGATTCCTATGGCAAACGTACTTTCTCAGAGAAAAGCTACATTGCACAGAGATAATGAATGAAAATTTGATTCCTCCTTCCCCCATTCACACTGAACTTTTAGCTTAGCCTATTGTCAAGATCTCATTCAAAAGGAAACAAGGTACATTTGGGTGTGGGCTTACCTGTTTTTCTAGTAATTTTAGTCTCCTTCTGCCTTTGTACACAACATGCATTTAGATTGGTAAAACAATAGCTATTTCAATACATGCTGGATACAGTGGGACACTAAGTGGGTAGTGACAGTGTATGATTTAATTCAGGGGTACCTATATTTTCTCCAACCAAGTCGACAGCTTCCCAGGAGACGCAGGAGTCCTGTTCAGGGCCAAATTCAGTCCAGATATAAGCAGGTGTAGCACCATTGAAATCCACAGAGTTACAAATTGGCTGAATCTGGTCCAAATTTACATTATAAATAAACAGAATGGATTGCAGCTACCATTACCTTTAATATGGAGATAGAGCCTGCAGAGACTATAGATTCCAGCATGCAATGCTCTGTCTTGATATGATCAATCATTCAAGCCACAATAGTAGCACCTTCATAACGGAGAAAACAAGCTTAGGACAAACTATCCCACCCCACCATCTCATACAGAAACTCCCCGCCTGCTTTCCTCACTACACTGGGGCTTACATGCCTGCAGTATGTACTCCAAAGTCCACACAGCTGTCCGTATTACATACAGCAGCATTTTGAAAAACAGCTGAACCGGTGACACTCTTTGGCTGTTCTCCAGCATTCAGTTCAGTGTGTTTGCAGTTAAACAGTCACACAGAGTTCTCTTTTCCACTTGAAGAAGCAGTGTTTCTGTCTGCAAGGAAGGGGAAAGAAAAAACATCAAAAAATGAGCGTCAGAATTCTAAAACTAATTAGCTCCTAAAGAAAAGTCTGTTTTATTTTTGTCACAAGAGATATCAGTTTGGTTCTACATGATGAGGCTTGAGAATAATAACCAGACATATTGTTTAGTTCTTCTTCGAGTGATTGCTCATATCCATTCCAGTTAGGTGTACGCGCCGCGCGTGCACATTCGTCGGAAAACTTTTACCCTAGCAACTCAGTGGGCCGGCAGGTCGCCCCCTAGAGTGGCGCCACCATGGCGCTCCATATATACTCCTGCCGGCCCACCCGCTCCTCAGTTCCTTCTTACCGCCCGTGTCGGTCGTTGGAACAGTGGAGCGCGGCTTAGCTGACCTCCACTTCCCTAGCTACTCGTTTTCTCGTATATAATTATGCAGTTATAACACTTTTATATATATATTTGTATGGTTATACGTGTTTCTTTGCTAACATGGTTAGTTTAGTTAGCGGGGTTCAGGAAGTAGCCCCTTCCATGAGCCCAGTGCCGGAGCCATGAATGGCTCACCGGGTTTTCAAAAGGGGCCCGGCTTGCCAGAAGCCGCGGCCGAAGAGAGACCTACATGACTCCTGTTTGAAGTGCCTCAGGGAATCACACTTGACAGATAAGTGCCCCATTTGCAAGGCTTTTAAGCCGAGAACAAAAAGGTGCGGGACTTTCACTTGCCCCTCCACCTTGGGCGCGGAGCGATGTTCAAGCGGCGGGCAGAAGCGCCTCCTCGGCACCGGACCCCGCCGGTACCACCAAGGCCTTTCGGCACCGACCGTCGCCGGCACCGATGTCGACTCGGCACCGTTCCCTTCTTCCGAGGTCGAGAGAGTCTACGATTCCTGCTGGTGCCTGGCGGCTCCCCGGCACGCGCCGTGGTTGAGCCCCCTGCTCCCGCTACTTCCGTGCCACCTGCATCGCAGCCAGAGAGCTCGCCTCAGTTGCGTTGTCCGGCCTGCTGAGGCACCGATGACTTCGGCTCCGTCGATTCCAGTCCCCCAGGACCAGGGAATCCGGTGACTGGCAGCTCCCCGGCTCGCGCCGTGGTAGAGCTTACTGCTCCTGCTGCTTCTGTGCCAGCTGCACCACAGCTAGACAGCTCGTCTAAGATGGCTCGCCCGGCACCGACGACGTCGGCACCGTCGATCCCGGTCCCACGAGGGCCGTAGAATCCGGTGCCTGACGGCTCCCCGGCACGCGCCGTGGTTGAGCGTATTGCTCCTGCTGCTTCCGTGCCAGCGGCACCGCAGCCAGAGAGCTCGTCTAGTCGGATCGCCCGGCGCCGACACCTACTACGGCACCGCTGACGTCGTCACCGTCGATCCCGGTCCCATGAGGGCCGTAGAATCCGGTGCCTGCCGGCTCCCCGGCACACGCCGTGGTTGAGCGTATTGCTCCTGCTGCTTCCGTGCCAGCGCACCGCAGCCAGAGAGCTCGTCTAGTCGGATCGCCCGGCGCTGACGCCTGCTACGGCACCGATGACGTCGTCACCGTCGATCCCGGTCCCACAAGGGCCGTGGAATCCGGTGCCTGACGGCTCCCCGGCACGCGCCGTGGTTGAGCGTATTGCTCCTGCTGCTTCCGTGCCAGCGGCACCGCAGCCAGAGGGCTCGTCTACGTCGGATCGCCCGGCACCGACACCTGCGGCGGCACCGATGGCGTCGGCGCCGTCGATCCCGGTCCCACACGGGCCGTAGAATCCGGTGCCTGACGGCTCCCCGGCGCGCGCCGTGGTTGAGCGTATTGCTCCGGCTGCTTCCGTGCCAACGGCACCGCAGCCAGAGGGCTCGTCTACGTCGGATCGCCCGGCACCGACACCTGCTGCGGCACCGATGGCGTCGGCACCGTCGATCCCGGTCCCACAAGGGCCGTAGGATCCGGTGCCTGACGGCTCCCCGGCACGCGCCGTGGTTGAGCGTATTGCTCCGGCTGCTTCCGTGCCAACGGCACCGCAGCCAGAGAGCTCGTCTACGTCGGATCGCCCGGCACCGACACCTGCTGCGGCACCGATGACGTCGGCACCGTCGATCCCGGTCCCAAAAGGGCCGTAGGATCCGGTGCCTGACGGCTCCCCGGCACGCGCCGTGGTCGAGCTAATTTTCCGGCTGCTTCCGTGCCAATGGCACCGTGGCCAGAGGGCTAGTTTAAGTCAGATCGCCCGGCACCGACACCTGCTGCGGCACCGATGACGTCGGCACCGTCGATCCCGGTCCCGCAAGGGCCGTAGAATCCGGTGCCTGACGGCTCCCAGGCACGCGCCGTGGTTGAGCTCCTGTTCCGGCTGCTTCCATCGGCGCCGTCGATTCCAGTCCCACAAGGGCTATCGAATCCGGTGCCCGACGGCTCCCCGGCACGCGCCGTGGTTGAGCGTATTACTCCCGCTGCTTCAGTGCTGACGGCACCCCAGCCAGACGGCTTATATAACTCGGTTCTCCCGGCACCGGCACCTACCGAAGCTCTGATGACCTCGGTACCGTGGATCCCGGCCCCACGAGGGCCGTCGAATCCGGTGCCTGACAGCTCCCCAGTACGCACTGTGGTTGAGCCTGCTGTTCCCTGCGCGCCGGAGATGTTACCAACGGCGAGGGCTCTCAGTGCCATGACGGAGTCAGTGCTGCCTGACCCGGGCACCGCCGGTACGGGTAATACAGTCTCGTCAAGGGACTGTCCCCTGTCAGTACAGCAGAGCGGCACCGTCCATGATCACGGTCCCGCCGGCACGCCGGACACCACTGGCAGTCCCGGTACTGTTTTCCTCGGTACTGGTCACACTCGCTGCACCGGTCGGTATCCCGTTCGCCGACCCGCTATCGGCACCGTTCCGACATCTGGCACCGGGGCAGGTACCTTGACTCCTGTAGCTCTTCTCCGAGCCTCGAGATCTCGGTCGACCTCCCGACACCGTTCTGGTTGCGGGTCTGGATCTCGTTCCAGGTACCGATACGCCTCCCGATGCCGGTCCCCGGTGCCGAGTTGGGCAAGGTCCGAGTGAGTCAGAGACTCGGCCCGTGCCTTCTTTTAGTACCTCCATGGCCATCCGGACACGCATCCGTGTCATCCCATATGCGCAGATTTTATGCTCAGGACCACGATCCTGATATCATGGCCAGCGGGCGCCAGCCCCGAAGCAGAAACAGCCTTGGCGAATGCAAGGTGTACTCTGCAGGGGCCCTGCGCCTCTGGGTAACAAAGCAACAAGCCTTGCTTAGCTGCGATAATTATAGCACCTGGGTGGAGGAGTTTCTCCCTCGAACCTCCCACCTAGAGTTCGCTGCCGTCTTGGAGGACGGGGGACAGAATTTACCCTTTGTTGGTACAGGCATCTTCGCGGCAGAGACAGCCCAGACTGCGAAGCCTGCTGGACAATAGGGTCCTAATGCGTCTCAGCGTGTATACGCTTGCGACCAAACGCAGGCCTTTATGGCCCCAGCCGCCATATTCTGTGCCTAGCCAGAGGCAGAACTCTGGAAAACGGCAAGGCCAAGGTGGCCGCAGACAAACGTCAGGCCCCCTAAAAAGCCAGAGTCGAGGTCCCTCGCAATTACCACTGGGACCAAAGACGGACCTTCCAAGGTTCGTCGGAGGGCGGTGTACCAGTCGCAAGACGGGATCCTGATCCCGCTTTCTCCTGGCATGGCCCCAGTTACTTTTAGATCGCTGGGTCCTGCGCACGATGGAGCATAGGTACCACCTTTAAATTGCTCCAGCCCTGTCCCCCTTCAGCGGACGAAAGGGGCTAGGGGTTTTACTCCCGTTATGCCCTAGTTCCCCACTCGAACACAGGTCTCAGACCTCCCTGGTCCTGCATGGACTCAACCGGTTGGGGATAAGGTTGAAGTTCTGCATGGTATCCCTGGGGACCATTATTCCATCCTTGCCTCCTGGGGGCTACTATGCCGCCCTGGATAGGAAGGACGCGTACTTTAGCAATGCCATCTTCCCTCCGCACGGGAGATGCCTCCGCTTTATAGCCAGCGGTGAATACTCCCGGTTTACGGCCATAGTCGCCGCCTACCGTAGCTATGTCGGATATGCGTTTTTCCGTATTGGGACGATTCGCTTATCCGAGGAGACTCTGACACACAACCCACTCAGCCGTGGGCATCGTCACGGTCTTATTCACAGATCAAGGCCTGATGATTACTATAGAGCAATCCACTCTGGTTCCCACGCAGAGGTTGGGCTTCCTAGGGGCTATCTTGGTCTCCTACCTAGCCGGAGCCTGCTTATCGCAACTGCGGTTTTAGGCGATGGCATCAATCATCTGAGGTCTGAAGGCTTTCCCAACGACCTCAGCTCGTTCTTGTCTCAGTCTCCTGGGTCCATGGTTGCCCGCAAGTTTGTAACCAAACACGCCAAGCTCCGCCTCCGTCCTCTCCAAGTCTGGCCCACCTCGGCGTACCGCTTGGACAGGGAGCCAATGGTCATGGTAGTCACCGTTCCCTCGAACGCCTTAGGCTCCCTAGAGTGGTGGCTAACCCCCTCCTTGGTGTGGACAGGATGCGGTTTCATCCGCCCCAGCCCTCACTGCCCCTGACGGCGGACGCATCATCTCTCTGCTCGAGTGCTCATGGTCACCTCCGAGCTTAAGGCCTTCGGTCTTCTAGAGAGCTGGCATTCCTCATTAATGCCCCAAAAATCAGAGTAGTCCGCCTGGCATGCCAGGGGTTCCAGCGGCAGCTGCGAGGCCGTTGTATCTCGGTGTTTACAGCCAACACAATGGCCAGGTGCTTCATAAGCATTCAGGGGGGACATAGTCCTCCCCCCTTTTTTGTCAGGAGGCCATCCATTTCCGGGTCTTTTGCATGGCCCGCTCGATGGAGCTGGCGACGTCCTTTCTCCCAGGCGTTCGGAACGTCTTATCTCTTTGACTCAGCAGGTCTTTCCTGTCTTACGAGTCATCACTCTGCCCCGTGTGAGGCGTCCCGCTTTCCGGAAGTGGAAATGGTTCCTCACACAGACCTGTTCGCTCACCGCGAGTGCAGGAAATGCCAGGTGTCCTGCTCCTTCCAAGGTCTCTCCTCGGAATCGATCTTGGACGCATTCCTGATACCGTGGAACGGCCAACTGCATTATGCCTTCCCGCTGTTCCCACTGGTTCGTTACGTCCTGCTCAAATTCCGCAGGGGCGGAGCGTGCGTCATCATGATCACTCCAGAGTGGTCCAGGCAGCACTGACATACCACGTTGCTCGGCCTGTCAGCCCAGACCTCATCACTCAGGGCAATGACAGGCTTCGTCACTCGGACCTGCAGCCTCTTCGCCTCACGGTGGCTCCTGCGTACCTGAGTTGGGGTGACAGGCAGCCTTCCACCTGGTCAACGTACCGGGCCAGGTGGAAGCGTTTCCTTTACAGCTGCAGTACGCTCGATCTTGCTCCTGCTGAGGTCTCGATCCCCTCTATTTGGCCTGCCTCTGGCCTTCAGCGGCAGGATCTGGCGGTATCATCGCTGAGGATACTCTCAGCAGCCGTCCCTACCTTCCAGCAGGCTAAGATGGACGTTCAGTGTCCCACGCTCTATGGGTTCGAGGTCCCTCAAGGGCTTGGAGCGCTTGCACCCTCGGGTGCGCCGCCCAGCCCCGCCCTTGGGCCTCAACCTAGTCTTGGCCAGACGGGTCTCTGAGATCAGAGCTCTTACGAAGGTTCCACAAAGACAAGGTGCAGTTGTGACCGCACCCGGCTTTCCTCCCTAAGGTGTTTTGGCCTTTCATGTTACCCACAGCTCAACGCAATGGGCATAACCTTTGCACTCCTTGGACATCTGTGGAGTGCTCGCATTATCTTGTGCTGACAGAATCATTTCCTAAGGTGCCCCAGCTCTGCCCCGGTAGCGGGCCAAAGGGAGGGCTTGCTTGTTTTCCTCTCAGAGGATCTCATCTTGGGTGATGGCGGACATCCCCACTTGTTCTGATTTGGCTCATATTTCACCAAGCCACATCACCGTGCATTCTACCAGGGCTCAGGCTTGATCTGCCGCCTTGCTGGCTCGTGTTTCTACCCACGAGACCTGTCGCGAAGCTCCATTGGTCCTCGGTCCTTACCTTTGCTTCGCAGTATGCCCTGGTTCAGCAGTCAAGGGAGGCTGTAGCCTCTGGCTCGGCAGTTTTATTCTGCCATATTTCACTCCGACCCCACCGCCTTTGTAAGGCTTGGGATTCACCTAACTGGAATGGATATGAGCAATCACTCGAAGAAGAAAAGACGGTTACTCACCTTTGTAACTGTTGTTCTTCGAGATGTGTTGCTCATATCCATTCCGCACCCGCCCTCCTTCCCCACTGTCGGAGTAGCCGGCAAGAAGGAACTGAGGAGCGGGTGGGCCGGCAGGAGTATATATGGAGCGCCATGGTGGCGCCACTCTAGGGGGCGACCTGCCGGCCCACTGAGTTGCTAGGGTAAAAGTTTTCCGACGAATGTGCACGCGCGGCGCGTACACCTAACTGGAATGGATATGAGCAACACATCTCGAAGAACAACAGTTACAAAGGTGAGTAACCGTCTTTTATAGATGGTAATTAAGCCTTTGGCTATTAAATTAGCATAATAGTATGGCAACACTTCCTGTGATGATCTGCAAAATATAGGAATCTGGTACACGCAAGGTTTTATTTATTTAGTTTCACATTAAAAACACTAATGTACACGAGAGATTTTAAATAATTATTGTGCATTTTAAAAAGAATTTGTATTTATAATGACCCCATTTAATGTAGTGCCCTGAGTGTCATAGCAGGTTGAGGGGAAGTGTGTGGGGACAAGACAGTGTTTTTGTATAAATATTATTTAACAGAAGTGATGGATTTGGGGATGGTGAAATATTTTATGTATCCAAGATACAGCATATGAGAGGACTTTAAAAATCAGAATTTTGCATTTATTTCAGAGGGGAAACAGACAATGAAAAGAATCAGGAGCAGAGCTGGGCAAATAACTGAATTTTCAGTGATCATTTCTGGTGACCATTCCAGGCTCTGGAGCGGAGTATGCTCTGCGGAGTTTCTCAAACTGGGGTCCACCCCCCCAGGGAGTCTGTGAGGGTACTCCAGGGGGTCCGCAGGCCCAGCTGATCAACTCCTCCGTCTCCCACCCTCAACTCCTGCATAAGCTGGTTAGTTTATAAACTGACCTCCCCAAGATGGATAAGTAAAAATGGAAATTTTTTTATGACCCATTCATAAGCCGACCCTATAATTCAGGGGTCGGCAAACTCTGGCTCCCAGGCCATCAGGATAAGCTGCTGGTGGGCCGAGACGGTTTGTATACCTTGAGCATCCACAGGCACGGAAGTAAACCTAAGTAAACAAAGTGTCCTAACGCGCCAGCTGCTTACCCTGATGAGGCGGGACAGCAACTGGTGGGGAAATTTTTTTTTGGGGGGGGAAAGCTGGGAGTCAGGAAGTAACTCCTCTGACCACCCCCCACATTACCCCACACCTAGCCTGGGACCCCCACACTCTCCCCATCCCATCTCTTCCCACCTTAGCTGGGGCAGGCCAGGGGAGGATGTCTCTGGTCTGGCTGGAGCTGCTCCAGCAGGCTGGGGTGCACTGCTGCAGCCTGCTCCCGTGGGCCAGACCGGGCGGCACAGCTGCAGCATGTTCCAGCAGGCTGGGTGGTGTGGCCGCAGCCTGCTCCGGTGGATGGGGCCAGGCAGCAGCTGCTTCTGAGGCTAAGGGGAGAGCACGGTTGCCAGAAGGGGAGAGACTCAGGCCCCGCCTCTTTCCTTCTGGCTCTGCTGGCTGTGCTGCCTCTCCTTGCTCCTTCTGTTGAGGGGAGGGGCTGTGTCCCACCTCTCCCTCTCTATACCCATTCTTAAGCCGACCCCCTTCTCTGATGCTTCCCTTTTTTACTAAAAAAATTCAGCTTATGAACAAGTATATATGGTACATGTCCAGTCCTTGTCATTCATCTCAGGTGATCCCCTTCCCCTCCCTCCTCATTTTCTCTCTGCCATTCAGGTAAATATAGCTTCAGGTAACTTTCATTTAAATAAAATAGGGGAAGAAATAAGAATACATCCCCTCAATGTTAAGTGAATTTAGAGACCTGAGAGGCTCAAGAATTTAGTCTTCTCTGCAGTCTCTCTCTCTCTCTCTTGTATTCAGCCCCACTTTTTTTTTTTGCTGTAGTATCTGTTGCCATGACAGTGTAGAACCCATCAGGGAAACTGCTGAGAATCTTTATTCACTATGGAGGTTTTTGAAGCTGTCCAGTTGAGCAGGGCAGATCTACTTTTTTATTCCTCTGTCAGAAATCTGAGTATCAGGGAATAATCAACTGATGCTGAGTGCTCTGCTTGCTGAAGTGGCTCAATTATACTTGTAACAGAAGGAAAGATGTACTAGTACATTTCAGCATGGCATGAATATGTAGTTTTGGCTTTAGTGATGCTCAGCAGATGTATTCATTAAGCAAATTTATTCCTGGAGGAGTCTGACGTACATTTGACTTGTATTCTTATAAACAACGCTGATTAATAAATACATCTACTGTGCACCAATTTGGCCCCGCTGAAACACATTTTTCCACAGTAAAATCTTCAGGGTATCTTCAACCCTGCAGCTGCCTTTTTCTGTTAACATTATGGGTCAACTTTCAAAGGGTTCTCAGATCAATCTCTAAAAATGCCAATGTGCTTCTATGCTTCCAAGCCTGTAAAATACATTTGCTTATATAAATCAGATGTCAGACAATATAATGCTCAAATTTTTAGAAGCTTCTTTTGAAAAAATTGCATGAATGAAAAACACAGAAAATGAAGATCTTACTATGGTCTATGCACATTTTGATGTTGCATATGCAACAATGGGATATTTTATGTCTGCTAGATGATAAACTATGCATATTCACTGGGTTTACGTAACTTAAATATATTTACATAGTGTCTTTCATCCCACAGTATTTAAATTGCACAACACAGGGATCATTTCACCTACCACTGAAAACCAGCCACCTCTAGGGTTGAACATGGTAGGTGTTTACCAGCAGATAGCAACACTGCACTATAGTTTAAGTTAGGACTTGAAGAAGCTTCCAGGTTGTTTAAGGTGGAGCCCTAAGTGGAATGAATTTCAATAGTGCAATATTGAGGTGACAAAAGTATAGCTCACAGTAGCAAGGTTTGCATCTGAAAGAAACACTTTCAATATCCTAGCTAGGCAAAGACTAAAAACACCCTTCCTAGACACTGCTACTGTTTAACAGTAGTTGGAGACAACAGTATCCACAGACTGCAAGCTCTAGTGACAACAGGTGGACACACACTCTTAATAAGAGGGTAAGGTATGATCCTTGAAATATTTTTGATACTTTTTCCCCAGCCTACCAGCATCACTTCAATCTTAACCAGAATGAGCTTCAGCCAACTAGCTCTCATCCCTGCCCCAGCTCCAACCAGCTACTGGACCAAGGGCTGGTAGCGCTGACTGAGCTGGGTGAGATAGAGATAGGGGAAAGGGATGGAGCGGGATGTCATCAAAATACTGAAAGCTGTGCAGACCACAGCTCCTCACCAATCCTCTCAATGGTCTTTTATGTTGAATAAGAGGAAGCTAGGTAGCTCATGCTATTATCCTGAGCAATGAACAGGTATTGCCCAACACCATCCCTCAAGAACAGATATGTACAGTATATCGATATCGCCCAAACAAAAAAAATCTATCAACATTACCAACTTCTAAGCAAAACAACTTTGTCATATAACAAAAAAGCCCAATGCCTCCTTACCCGTGTGTCTAGATTATACGCAGTCTTCTTTAAATCCTGCAAGGCCCTCTGCATGAATTCAAATGCATGGCAGTCAACGCAGGGGCGACCTAGGGAAGAGTTTTAGTAAACAGACACTCCTAAATGGCATGAAATAGTAATCAAAGGGAGTGATTAGGACTTTTTATTGAATCAAGCCGTTCCAAGAGACAACTTGCAAGGCAGCAACAGGAACATCCACTACCCCTGTTGGGTAGCTAGCTTAGAAAAGCAGAGAACGAATGCTGTGATTTAAGAGTAGTGAAAAGCTGACAGTGAAAGTCCAGGAAGCAAATTAATCTATCCATTCATGTTTTTATACCATGCCTATGAGCCTACTATCTGAATTCCTCAAAAAGAATTCATAATAAAAAATAGAGTTAGGAGGTCTAATTTTCTTCTCACTTCTGCCTGAGGCAGTTTGGACTATGTTTTAGTAAGTCATTTATTTTACTTTTTTTAAGATTATTTTTCCTCTATTCCCCTTTTCTTTCTTTTTCTTCGTCTTATTAATTAGTTACTATTTGTATGGAGGTAATTCCTGGCAGAGCTAGTCATAGATCAGGACCCCGTTGTGCTAGGTGCTGTACAAACTATTGCCATGTCTCCCTTTCTTCCCTTTCGTTCCTCTCCTCTTTGTTACTGTTTTAGTTGCTGTGGGATTGCTAAATTGAAGTAGTGAGTTTCCTGCTTCCCCTTTGCTCTGAAAGGTTTCAGAATGGTAGCCATGTTAGTCTGTATTTATCTCCTATCTTTTAACCAGTTATTGATCCATGAGAGGACCTTCCCTCTTATCCCATGACTGCTTACTTTGCTTAAGAGCCTTTGGTGGGGGACCTTGCTAAAGGCTTTTGGAAAATCTAAGTACACTATATCCACTGGATCCCCCTTGTCCACATATTTGTTGACCTCTTCAAATAATTCTAGTAGATGGTTAGGCCTGATTTCCCTTTACAAAAACCACATTGACTTTCCCCAACAAATTATGTTCATCTATGTGCTTGACGATTCTGTTCTTCACTATAGTTTCAAGCAGTTTGACCAGTACTGAAGTCAGGGTTACTGGCCTGTAATTGCCAGGATCACCTCTGGAGCCCTTTTTAAAAATTGGCATCACATTAGCTATCCTTCAGTCATTTGGTACAGAAGCTGATTTAAATGATAGGTTACAAACCACAGACCTCCAAAACCTTGGACCTGTTCCCAAGAAAGTCCTGTTTCTTTATAAGCTTGAAATGGACAGTTTAATGCAGGGGTCGGCAACCTGCGGCACGCGTGCCATGAGCCGATTTTGAGCAGCACGCAGCTGCCTGCCGCGGTCCCTGCCCCCAGCCTGACTCAGCCCCACCGCCCACCGCTCTCCCCTGCAGGGACAGGCGGCAGAAGCTTGGTTCTGCAGCAACCAAGCTTCCCTCTTCCCCCGCTTCTTCCCCCAGCACGGTGCTTTCCTGCCCCGCCCCCTCTCCATCCCTGAGCCAATCAGTTGATGGCCCTTGTGAGCAGGAGGTGGGAAGAGCGGCAGTGTGCAAGCAGCTCCGTACAGGACGCGGAGGAGGCAGCTCTGTACAGGATGCAGTGGGGGAAGGAGGTGGAACAGGGCACCTCCCTTCCAGCCCCCTACCATAAGCCACTCAGGGCAGGGGGCTGGGAGCACCCCCACAAGCAGAGAACCCCAGCCCTCTGCCCTGCACCCCCACACACTCAGCATTCTGCCCTGCACCCCCACACACTCAGCATTCTGCTCTGCACCCCCCCATACCCCCCAGCCCTCTGCCCTGATCCCACCACACACACTCAGCATTTTGCTCTGCACCCCCATACCCTCAGCCCTCTGCCCTGACCCTTGAACCCCCACACGCTCAGCATTCTGCTCTGCACCCTCCTATACCCTCAGCCCTCTGCCCTGACCCCGCCCCCACACTCAGCATTTTGCCCTGCACTCCCCCACACCCCCAGTCCTCTGCCTTGACCCCCACACACACACTCAGCATTCTGCTCTGCACCTCCCCATACCCTCAAGCCCTCTGCCCTGACCCCCCCACACACTCAGCATTCTGCTCTGCACCTCCCATAACCCCAAGCCCTCTGCCCTGACCCTTGAACCCCCCCACACCCAGCCTTCTGTCCTGCACCCCCCAGCCCTCTGCCCTGAACCCCCACACCCCAACACACACCCAGTCTTCTGCCCTGCATCCCCACAGTCCCATCCCTCTGCCCTGAACCCCCCAACACCCCCAGCCCTCTGCCCTGACCCCTGAAACTCCCCCAGGTCTGGGGTCCCGGCTGCAGGCTCTGCTCAGCCCGCAGCCAGCCTAGGTGAACAGAACCCCAGGCTGGCAGTGAGCTGAGCAGTCTGGCGGCATAAGATCAGCATTTTAATTTAATTTTAAATGACGCTTCTTAAACATTTTGAAAACCTTGTTTACCTTACATACAATAGTTTAGTTATATAGTATAGACTTATAGAAATGTTAAAATGTATTACCGGCACGTGAAACCTTAAATTAGCATGGATAAATGAAGACTCGGCACACCACTTCTGAAAGGTTGCCGACCCCTGGTTAGTGGAATGCATCTGAGACCATCATCACACAGAGTTTGGGTCAATGTGAAGACCTGAGACTTTGAATCTGATGCATTATTTCACAGGGAGCAATTGTAGTGAGCTGTGTACGAAGGTGCTCCTACTGGCTGGGGTCGCTGAGAATGTGGGCTGCTGCCTACTGAACTAATTGCAGCATTTTTAAGGTTTGTGTTCTCTGGTCTAACTATTCCAAGCTGCAGGTCACAAGGATGTGGATGACCATGGCCAGATCTTCATCCAACTAGAAACTAAATACTATAAACATCAGCAATTCAGAGGCAGGACAGATAAAGCAATGATACTAATATGCTCTAAAATCAACTATTATTGGCATTCCACACGCTCTCACTTGCCTCTTAATTTCAGTGCACCTTTGATTACTTCACTGGGAGATTTGCTCAAATGAGAAGTTCAGGACTTGGGGCCAGTCAACGCTCTGAAGTTGAGTGGAGACAAGGAAAGAACTAGAGTGAGGCTGCAGTGACTTTCAGCCTGTTGTGCAACCACCGTGACTGATTTCCACACACTTTTGATAAACTGGAGCAGGATCCTACAACATGAAGTCTGCCTGCTAATAAAGAAAGATGAATTTTCAAAATCCTTAAAAAGTCTGCCTGCCTGAGAAAAGAAACACTCCAAACTATACAGCTGTAGCTGAATAAAAGAAGAAACATATAAAAATATATTTAAAGAGCTAATCTCTGAATGTTCTAGTATATTTCTTAGTTTAATTTTGCTATTATTATTTCTTAGATACTTAGAACCATAGGTGAGGATGGCACTTTCCAGACAAATAAAATGATAGGTCCTTGTTCCAAGTAATTTATAATGTAAATTGGACTCATCACAGTTCAACGGCTGTCTATACACAAAGGGAGGGAAATGGGAGGATGGAGATTGTGATCATAAAAGATTATGAGATGTGCTTATTATTATTTTGGTATCCTGTTCATTCATTTTTTTAATTTAAGAGAATTTGTACTATATTAGGTTTAGGGGATAGTGCCCAGCATGAAGGCACCTGTGAGGGCATTGTTGGTGGAAAGAAGTGATCCTTGAGGATCCATACAAAGGTGGATACTATATTGCATGGAATACAGGACCGGAGAGGATGCTCCAAATGTAGGGGATGGGGAATGGCGCATCAAGGTGTGCCACACTGGCAGAGTACAGTGAGTAAGCAGGATAGGGGTAGGACTGAAGAAGTGCAGGAAGGTGCAGAGCAGTGAGGTGCCCTGGATGAGTGAATGGGGAGGATGAATGTGATCCAGAAGCCACTGTGGGACTGAGGGAGGGAGTACACAATATGTTATGAAGATTTTCCTCTACTGCAATGAAAACCTGAAGTTTCCAGGACTGGTTGAACTAAGATGATCTTTAAACACCTGTACATGCTGCAGCATTAAATCTATGTTACACTCATGTATAGTTATGAGATAACCAGTATACAGGGAAGTACATACTTTCAGCTGGGATCGTTGTTCCTGCTTCTTCGTCGGCTTTAATGGACTCCATGGTGAGCGGCACAACTACAAAAATTAAAGGAACCAAGAAGACCACTCTTCTTAGGAGGCAAGGTGTCAGCATCCTGCTAATTGGCGCTTCCTCCTTTATTGGGGCAATAAACAAATTAGTGAGAAACATAACGTTCTGTAAAATAACACCCTTTTTGTCTGTAATGTTCATGATAGCTACAAGACTGACCATCCTGGAGATTAAATTCCTCTCTTCAGCTACAGAACAGGTACAGCACGGACAGTGGCAGAGCAAAGTTCTTCACCCCACTCCACCCATGTGTCTCAAACTTGGCCTAGAGGGACTTCTTGTAGGAATGAGATGGAAATCCAGTTGCCATGCTTCAGTCAGTCTCTGGCATCTCTGCTGAGATTGCTAATGATGGTGCCAGCTTTGTGATGCTGATACTTGTCCTATTTTAACACCAACCCAAACCAGCAATGACTGGGTCATTGCTAACCCCTGGGAATTTGTGCAGCTCTGCTACCAAGCTGACTTGCATTTGAACCGAGAGATGAAAAGTGCTCTCTTCCTCGCATTTTTAATGTACCATCTTTTCACATATACCTGCAAAACTAAAACTAATTTTATAATTACTTTGCAACTAAACAAATCACAGAAGCTGGTTTCACGCAGCTTCCTTCATGCAGAAGAAGAGGCTTTTCTTAAACCCCAGCCCATAGAATCATAGGCATAGTCACTGGTCACAATTAAAACAAACCCAGCCGTTTGTTTCTTCACATGAATTATTCCCTCTTGTCTCTCCTCTGACCCCAGCTTGGTTTTCAGAGCTTCACTTATTGTCATCCATTTGTTCCTGTACACCAGAGATGGCCAAAGCATGGCCGGAAGCGCTGGACAGCCTGACCCAAGGCTACCTCATCTGAATACAAAGATGAAGCCTGTGAACACTATCAGCTCTCGTATGCAGTGTTTCATCTTCATCCAAGTAGATAAGTCGCTTAGCTCAAGATGGAGCATTGTATACTAGGACCAGTTGCTGTACATTCAAACGCAGGCAAAGAAAAAAAAAACTTACTCCGTTCTAAGCAGTAACAAGATTAAAATAAATTCCATATACAGAGAGTGCTGATTCTCATTAGCAGAGCACAGGAAGGCAAGAGGATGAGTTGTCTGTTCTTTTTCTAATTTTTAAATATTAATAATGAGTAAAAATGTTGCATAAGAATGTTGAATCCTTGTGCTCTGGATGTGATGCTGGAATACAGCATTATACAGTACAGTCTACATTTCCCTGTCAGAAGAGGTGGTTTTCCTCATCTTGCAACAGAAACATAAGGGAATAAACCTGCTGTTTAGACAACTGCAGGGCCACATTTGCAAACCCTGGCAACTGAGATGAATCTGCAAATTTTGCATGAACACCTGCTGCATATGCAAATTGGCAGCTGGACCTGCAAAGGAGTACTGTTATGTGCAATCATCTGTGCTCCATGCACAAATCCCCAGTCGTAGTGTAAATTGACAGTGGGCAGACATGCACAGTTTGCAGCCACAAAATCAGGAGGCCAGTTTTAGAAAAAAAAAAAGTGGGTGCCTTATGTAATTCTTTCAACAAAAGAACTGAGACACTGTGTGCATTTATTGATTCCCTTTGCCTGTCTTCCTTATCTTTACTAACAAAGTAAACTTCAGTAAGAGCATTAACAGCACAAAAAAAGAGGTGGTTTTCTTTTTATCAGTAGCGATCCAAGTGAAAACAAGTCCAGTCAAATCCTAGTTCTTGCAATGAGATACAGCAAAAGCAGAGTGTCCTCCTGAAACAGCAAATTAGGATAGTGCCATTTACATCTAACGTGCCTTTAGCTGCACAGGAACATCATGAACAAGAAGCTAATTCCTATAATATCATGCTGAAGCTTCAGCACCAGTGAGGCAAATGAAGCAGACGCCCAGGTAAACTTTTTCAGGGCACCTGAGACAAGTTCATTTCCAGCCCAGTTCGGCTTTTTAATGATCCCCTCTGTAAAAGAAAAAAGAACAGGAGTACTTGTGTCACCTTAGAGACTAACAGATTATTTGAGCATAAGCTTTAGTGGGCGACAGGCAACTTCATCAGATGCATGCAGTGGAAAATACAGTAGGAAGATAAATATACAGAAAGAGAACATGAAACAATGGGTGTTACCATACACACTCTAACGAGAGTGATCAGTTAAGGTGAGCTATTACCAGCCCCCAACTAAAACCTCTCCAGCATATCATCAAGGACCTACAACCTATCCTGAAGGACGATCCATCACTCTCAGAGATCTTGGGAGACAGGCCAATCCTCGCTTACAGACAGCCCCCGAACCTGAGAAAATACTCACCTTAACTGATAACTTTTGTTAGAGTGTGTATGGTAACACCCATTGTTTCATGTTCTCTGTGTATGTATATATCTTCCAACTGTATTTTCCACTGCATGCATCCGATGCTCAAATAAATTTGTTGGTCTCTAATGTGCCACAAATACTCCTGTTCTTTTTGCAGATACAGACTAACACAGCTGCTACTCTGAAATCTGTAAAAGAAACATTCCCTTGGGGCACTAGTTGTCTCACACCACATCTAAGTGACTGTTAGGTTTTTTAACAGAAATAGCATAATCACAACATGCTTTGAAGTGTTGTCTGCCTCTGCCCTTGCAACCGACAGTTGATAAAAATCTAAGCATGGCCTGTCACCCCATCTCACAAATGAAATATATATATTAGTACCTGATTTCTCTTGTCTTTGTGATGGTCTCTTTGACGTAGCCGCTGCAAACTGCCAACAGAACAAGAAAAAGCATCTCTGAGCATGTGCACTGCTTCTTTTTAACCTTCCCTGAAAGAGGTTATTACTATGGTGAAGGATCTTCCATAGCAACAGTGCAGAGCACAGAGTCACGATTTAAAGAGGAACAGGCTATGGCTCAGTCTTGTGTGGGAAGTTTCTGTTTAAAGCTGTTAAGATTAGCTACACCTCCCCACTCAAGAGGGTTTGTCTGGCACAGCCAGTTAAAGGGTCTGTAATCACCCAAGCCTGGTTCCCAGGAAGTTTCTCCAGCTTTGCAATCCCAACCACTGGACATGAAGAGGCAGAAGAATTAGCAAGGCTGGAGGCACTGAACGTATCAGAGTAAGAACTTTATCCCTGCCTCCCTGCCCCACAGCCAGCACCTCTGCTCCCCTCTCATAGCCCTGCAGCCGTACATGGTGATGCATTGCTCAATTTAGAACATATACTTGCAGAATGTATCATGGTGATAGAAAGTTGTGGATTAAACACTTTTTTCAGAAGATTAAGTTTCCTGGATTTAATCTTTGCCTTTGGGTGCACATTTGCCCCATCATGAGACATCCACACAATGCAGCATGTTTGGCAGTCCCTGTTTCAAAAGGATGGGCATAGCAGAGGTGAGGGTCAGGACTGAGATGCACTGGCAGAGCTATGAAGGGAACCCTTGCTCTGTTCTTGGTTTTAGCCAATTCAGTAGACCCAAGCCTGTGAGGTGCTGAGTGCTCCGAACTCCCACTGAGGGCACTCAGCAGCATGCTGGAGCAGGTCTACAATCCCTTTCTTTCATGAGCAGAAATTCACACGCTCACAAGCAAAGTGCTGACTGACACATTTTTCCTTTTAAATGCTCTTGGGATTGTAAATTCTTTGGGGCAAGGATTGTGCTTTAAAAAATGAGAAGAGAATATTAATAAATAATAATAATATCACCCCTATACATGACTATGCAAGGGGAAGAAGAAGAAGAGTATTTGCTAGAGAACACACTTTACAACTAACAGGACTGAGCATAGTTTTGCCTGAGTGCAGATTACAGGATCTGGCTAGTTAAGATATTTAATATATCAATGACTCACAGATCTGCCTCTTTATTCAGGACTATTCTCCTTCCATCCAACCTCATATGACCTGTCTTTCACGCCTTGTGCATGTCCAGCCATCATCTTATAGACTCACAGACTAAGGTCAGAAGGGACCATTATGATCATCTAGTCTGACCTCCTGCACAATGCAGGCCACAGAATCTCACCCACCCACTCCTGAAACAAACCCCTAACCTATGTCTGAGTTACTGAAGTCCTCAAATCGTGGTTTAAAGACCTCAGGGTGCAGAGAATTCTCCAGCAAGTGACCTGTGCCCCATGCTGCAGAGGAAGGCAAAAAACCTCCAGGGCCTCTGCCAATCTGCCATATTTGCGGTTGGGGAGGAAACATCTGAAACTCAACATGGCCAAAATTCAGCTTTCGATCTTTCCTCCCAAGTGCTCCCATCTCCCCACTTCCCTTATCACTGTGAACCACATCAGCCTCCTCCCAGTTACTCGGGCCCATTAATCTGGGTGTCATCTTTAACTTGACCCTTTCGATCCCCACATCTAGGTTGCGTGCAAGTCTTGTCACGCCTTCCTGCTCAACATTTCAAAGCTCTGGCCTTGCCTGTCTGCACTGCCACCCCTCTTGTGCAGACCCTTAGCATTTCATGCCTCAACTACTAGAATCCCTTTCTCTTTGGCCTTTACTGCTCCAGCCTTGCCTGGCTCAAATCCATTCATAATCCTGCTGCTAGGTTCATCTGCCTGGCTCATTGCTCTTACCACACCCCTCTGCTCCTTGAGTCCCTCCACTGGCTCCTCATTCTTCACTGCAAACACAAATGTCTTCTCTTCACCTCTAACGCCTTTCACCATTTGACACCAGCCCACCCATCATATCTAGTATTCTGTCACAAGGGAAACCTCTGGTTCCACCTTCACGTCACCAGTTTTGAGAGCCTCTGTCATGTCTCCCTCAGGCACTTTCATGCTCTCTCTCACGATGCCCTTTAATCAAGCAAAATTCTCCTTGTAAAACTACCGCTATGTCCAGGGCCAGCTCTGGCTTTTTTGCCACCTCAAGCAAAAAATAAAAATGTGCGGAGCGGCCAGAGCCAGGGTGCAGGGGAACTCCCTGTGCTGCAGACGTGCCCCAGGCAGTGGAGTGTGCGCCCCAGCTAGTAGGGGGAGGAGGAGGGAGTGTGGAGACAGAGAGAGAAGAGGGGGCGGCCAGGGCTTCCTTCAACTGGTGCGCTCGCCTCGCGGCCCCTCCTACCGTGTTGCCTGCAGACAGAGTGCGAAACTCGCTCCCTGCAGGGCGCTCCCCTCCTCCGCGCTGCCGCCCACTACAGGCCAGCCGAAGCGGCGAAGCAAAAAAAAAAAAAAAAAAGGGATTGGAGGGAAGCCATCCCTTCAAATCTGCCACCCCAAGCACTATCTTGCTTGGCTGGTGCCTGGAGCCAGCCCTGACTGTGTCTTCCCATCAAATCCCTCTAACATTTTCCTCTGCCAGGACAAATCCAAAATACTGCTCTCTGGCAGTGACTGGGGAAATGACTGGCTGGAACTACTGATTTTTATGCAAATCGGCTCATCACCCGGGTATCTCACCCTTCCACACCCTTCTCTGTATTCCAACCCCATGCAGTAATCTCAGAGTGTGAACACTCTAGGGCAAAGAGTACATTTTCACTTGTACTGGACCGCATACAGCACAATGAGGTCCTGAGCACTGACTAGGGACTTCAGGGGCTACCATAACATAAATATTGAATAATAATATCAAACAGCTTAATGGTCATTACATTGTCCTATGAATTCCTCATGAAGCAAACATCTAACCTCCCCCTCCCCACTTTAATGCTCAGGAGAAGCGTCAGAGTAACCAGACGGAGAAACAAAGCCCTCTGTTTATTCCCAGAACAGGCCCAACTTGGCTGGACAGCACATAAATAACCAAAATCTTTCCTCAAGGAGGTGTTTCCCATTAATAATTTTAGAAATGATTCTCCTGTTAGTGATGCAGGTGTTCTGGTTTCTGCATTCAGTGTCATGGAGAGTACAGCTCATCTGGAACCATTTGAGGCCTGAAATGTCCTGGGTTCAAGTACCATATTAAGAACAGGCTCACATCCAATGCGGACTGATAAAGGCCAATTTTTTTTCCTAACAAGTCTGTCTAAAGTTAGACACCTAAAGGCAGAGATGCTGAATGTCTGCAGATCTCATTGACTTCAAAGGGAACTGCAGGTACTCTACACTTCCGGCAGCAAGTCACTTTCCTTGTGGGACCTAAATATGGATTTAAGTACCTAGATTTATACACTCAAGCTGGAATACATTGTCCTTAACCTTTGTGCCAGGGGTCAGCAACCTCTGGTATGCGGCTTGCCAGGGTAAGCACCCTGGCGGGCTGGGCCAGTTTGTTTACCTGCTGCATTGGCAGGTTTGGCCGAAGGGCAGGGAGTTGGGGGTCGGGGTGCAGGAAGGGTTTGGGTTCCAGCCCGGTGCCACCTTAAGCGGCTCTGGGTTGGCAGCGGTGTGCACCGGGGCCAGGGCAGGCTCCCTGCACGCCTGCCCTGTCCCCGGCCCGCACCACTCCCAGAAGTGCTGGAGCCCCTGGGGGAGGAGAGGCAGAGGGCTCTGTGTGCGCTGCCCTTGCCGTGCCTCCGGGTACCTCCCCCAAAGCTCCCATTAGCTGCGGTTCCCAGTTCCTGGCCAATGGGAGCTGCAGGGCGTGGTGCCTGGAGGCAAGCGCAATGCACAGCGCAGGCACAACTGCAGGGCGGAGATGACAGGAGACTAGACTAGATAAGCAAGAAGGGGTAGAGAAGTGAAGGGCATGTTGAGTTTGGGGTACAGGCCAAAGAGTCATCCCATTAACCTTTATCCCAAAGCCTTCAGGCCAGCCCTGTTCATAGTAATACATTTGTAGTGGATGGGGTCTTTAGACGTTAGACAGCAAAATATTGTTTTCCAGGCCCACTCTAAAACTATGGAGGCTGGTATGCAATTCTCAGAGAAACAATAAGCATTCCGACTTTGATTATTAAAACCTGCCAAATAAGCTACAAAGTGTTGCTCAAATGATACAGGCTACATCTTCATCATTCTAGAAAACATTTTATCAAAAGCAGACTGCAGAAGATGCACTTCACCCCATTGTTGTGCTGTGCATTGCCCTATTGCTGTGATTTCTGCAGAATACTGTTTTTAGACACTCAAACTTCGGTGAACCAAGGAAAATTCTCAGGCTTTGCACTGTTATCACTGGAACCCAGAACTGTCCAAAAGCCTTAAGCCTGGCAGTCTGATGGGTGAGTCTGCACACCAAAACATCAGAACGATGCCTCAGAAACTCAGAGTTGCCCGAGCCAGAGTTGCACAGATACAACATTTAATAGCTTGAGACAGGATTTATGTTTCAAAATAAAAGCAGGTCATTTAGAGGACAGACACATTTTCAAAGTGAAAAGCCAAGACACTTGTCCCAGTGAAAGAATTTACAGACATTCTTTAGAGGGGGCTGAGATGTGCAGAGGAGGGTTTGTCAGTTGTGTCATGACCACGACATGGGCGGTCAGACTTAGTGGTTGGAGCAGGAGTCAGGCCCCGGGAGGCCAGAGTCCAAGACAGGCCAGAGGGTGAATTGAGGGTCAGGTGCCAGGAGGCAGGCAGGAGATCAGGATTGGGCACCGGGTTACAGACAACAATCTAAGAGTGAAGTCAAGGACAAACCAGGGTCGACTGCAAGCAGAGGTCTGGGGCAAAAATGGGCAGGTAGTCTGAGTTGTTGCTCAGACGGCTTCCCATCATGGCTTCCTGGTTTATGTACAGGTATTGACCAATCAGGGAGCTGTGAGAGGCTGCCACTCAGGTCCTGCTGGATGGTACTTCCTGCCAAGCCCAGCCTCGCAGGGTCCTCCCATAAGAACCCAGCCTAAGCAGAGGCATCAGCAGCCTAGAACCCCCCAGGTTCCAGCCCTGCAGGTTCTAGGAAGCTAAGAAAGACAGGAAAAGGAAAGGGTGCCTCTTCTGTACCTCTGTCTTTTTTTGCTTTACCTCTGCTCCTTTCCTCTTGTCTTCCTAGTTTTCTCTCTCCCTCTGTCACACTTTTTAATTCTCTCTCACACATTCACTCTCAATCCTTTGTCTCTCACCTTTCATTCCCCACTCTGGTCTTGACACCCTACCAAAAGCTGGAGTTCACCTGCAGTGCATGCGTGCATGTGGTGGCAGTGAGTGCAGCTGAGCTGCCAGTAGGCTGTCATTCAGGGGTGTCAAGATTCTCAGCCTCCTCAGAGACCTGACTTCTTGTGGGGCAGCAGGAGAATCATGGGAGGTGCATAAGGGGGCAGGTGGGAACATTACTATATGGCAGATCTAGAAGTGGTCCTTAAGGTTAGTATGTACTCACTCAGCCAGCTCTTAATTTCACCAGCTCAGCTACCTGGCAGCTCCTTCATGCAGCCATTCTGCTGGGGTTTGTAATACACTGCTTCTGTAAAACAAACAGGGGCATGGAGAGGGACTCAGAAAAAAGGGGACATCCCTGATTTTCAAAGCCACATGATTACCCTGAGAACTTCACTGTTGCTATCAGTTTTACGTGGAAGGCACTCAGACAGTGGTGGGAGGCAGTAAAAACAAACACTGAAATAAGTAGATAGACATTTATACAAATTGGGATTGTAGCATTTTATTTTAAATAAATTTAGTAATGTTATATTACAACACCATGAACTCGGCGCTGGTGGCTACGGTTTCAAGCTCAACAGAGTGAAAGTCACCTCTGTTACTTGCTTCAGATTTAGGGTATTCAGGGGATGCCCTAAGAAAGGCACCTGTGCCATAGAGAAAAATTTTCTCCAACTTTTCCATACTAAAAACCTGCCTTTTCCACCCCAGGAACACCCATCCAGGATAGGCAAGGTGATCACAACCAGTGCTGGGCAAAAATTTTCCCCTAAAAGTTTTTTCAGCAAAAAAAAATGAAGATTTGGTTACACTGAAACATTTTACAAATTTGTGCTGATATTGCCAAATTGTTTTTTGATACAAAAACAATTCAGAAAAGGTAACACTAGTTTCAGTTTTTCAGTTCAAAACAATTTTGTTCAGAAATTTCCTTCAATTTAATTTAAAACATCCAACTTCCTTTAAAAATGGTCAAAACTGAAACAAAACATTTTGTTCACCCTGAAACTACTTTTTTTGTCTCTGACTTTTTGATTCACTAAAAATTCTGGAAGGTGTCAATGTTATGTTGATCCCAACAAATTTTTTTCAGTATTTTGAAATTACTAGTGAAAAATCTGTTGCTCACACAGCTTTGTTATTATTAATATAATTATTTATTTGTGTTACCATATTGCTTAGGAACCCTAGACATGGGCCAGACAGACACTGAGTCCAGTTCACAACCGGGAAGTTGAAAAGCCATGCACTGGAATAGAGTTCCCAACAAACACGTATGCTGGGATTCCACAGTACATTTCATTATTATTTTTAGGGCACACTTAAATCCCCTAGACTGTGCAAAGCTGTAGTCCTAATGGCCACTCCCTGTGTCAAAGAAAAGAAGACAAAAATACAAAGCTTTCTGTTTCTCAGATGTTTTTCTAATGCCAAGGAACCTGTTCTGTGCAGACATCTCTGGGTTTTCATCCCCACAGAACAATCTCATCACAGAAGGGAGATTTCTTTTAATTAGCTTTCCGACTGCGCCTTGGAAATTGCATCAGGGAAAAGAGGAAAGAGGTTGTGTGGGGGTTAAAAGCTCTTATTTTTCAAAGCACATATTCTTGCCATGTCTGTGCTAATGGAACAGTTGTGATATGCTAATTTTGCTGTCACAATACTGCCACCTTTGAAGAGTTACAGTACAATCCAATACTGCTCTGAATCATGGAGGGGAAAATGTGTTCACACGTAGGGCATGTGGTTTTCATATTGTCCGTTCTTTTTAACTGTGCAAGTTGAAGTGAGAATTTTTCAAGATTCAAAATAGAAAAAGAAAAAAACCACAAGTCCCAATGGATTTATGGCAGTTTTACAACATGGTTCATGCAAACATAGTAAAAATAATAAGAAAAATCTCTTTTTAACACAAACAAGACCACGGCTGCATTCAGTATCTGAAAAATACACATTGCACGTGACAGATAAATTAGCATGTGCTACTGCTCACTCTGCAGTTAAAGCTGAATTCCAACTTCCATTATAACCTCCCACTTAACCTCTTCAGTTGCTCGTGGCTCTTGCAAACAAATGCATCTGAGTCTGTAATTTTCTATAGTCTCATCACAGAAGTGAATCAGGCATGGGTGGTGGAGAGACACTTTGAAGAGAATTGATTCAGTTTGTGAAAAAACTAAGCAAATGAACTATTCCTCACTTATTCCAGGAAAAGATATTGACCCTGCATCATTCACAGTTGGCTCAAACTTTTTTTATTTAAAGTTGGATTGTTTTGTAGCTATAGTGCAAGCCACATTTGAAGAAAATCTGTTTAGTACTTTTAAAAAAGGAGTTGAGCGTATAAATGTTTTTTTCACATGCACAGTAGAATTTTTGGCTTGGGGTTGTTGCTGATCATTTTGTTTGTTTTTAAGAGTGGCTTAGACAATGCAAGCCACTCACTGACTAATTGGGACTTAGGCCCTTTTGAAAACTTTTCTACCTGCCTTCTTCTAAATATTCAAAACTTAGGCTTTGTCTACACTGGAATGTGAAGGACAAAATTTTTGTTGTTCAGGGGTGTAGGAAAAAAAAACAAGTTTTGCCAACAAAAAGCACCAGTGTGAACAGCACTTTGTTGGCAGGACTCTCGTTGGGGTGGAAATTTTTTGTCGGCAGGAGAGTTCTCTCCTGCTAACAGCGACAACATTGTGCACCTTTTAGCGGCGTTGCTGTGTTGCTAAAAGATGCATAGTGTAGACATAGCCCTAACTTAAGAAGGGAAATACTAAATTGTCACTTTTTCCTAGGAGTGAAGTCAGGGAACCAGGTGGCTCAAAAGCTTGGTAACAACATGAAAAACCTTTTAACTCAAGGTTACTGATTTAAATCTTACCCAGAGTAGCAATGACTAGCAGCCAGTATCTTAATGAACAGGTGCACCTCTGGGTGTTTTACTGATAGAATGACACTCTTGAAGGAGTATAAATTCTGGCCTGCCTTCCCAACCCAAAAAGAGAGAGAGAGAATATTGCACACGTCAGTGGAGAGAACGAGAAAAGTATAAAGAGACTGGGGAGCAGAAATAACTCTTCAGAGTAAAGAAAAGGCAACCTTCAGATCCCAATTAAACCATCTTCATTTAGATAAGACACAAGCACAGCAACTTCAAAAAGCACCTTCATCCCAACAAATGTAATGGAGCAGTATTGGGATACTGCCCATGCTACCCCAAACTGCATTGGCATTCTCATTCTCACATGCAGACTTGTAAGTTTTGTGTCTTTTGTGCATAACTTTGTGCTGCAGATACTTTTGAAGTAAAGGATAAAGGAAAATAGAATTTCTGTTCACAGTGGCCAGCTAATTAAAGGTCTAAGGACAGACTGAGCTGAACACATGACTCTGGGTCCATGAAGGCATGAAATTAGCCAGTGATACAAAGACAATTCCCAAACTGGAGTGTTTTAATAGTGCAGGGAGGGAAAGTGAGGGGAGAGAACATATTGACGTACCCTCTGTCCCTTTTCTTTCAAGCTGGCTTTGAAAACTCCCAATGGAAACATTTCCTCTGTTTCTAGAGACCAGCTGTTCAGCAAGAGATGGGAAATAGAGAAAGCAACAGTCAAGCAGCTTTGAAATCTGCTCATGCTGGCACAGTGAAAATTGTATTAACTCATACCTGTCACAGCAGCAATTAAAGAAATAAGACACTTCATGAAGTAATTCTCATCTCGCCTCCTCCCCCAATATATTTGCATGAACAAAAAAAACAGGGGAAGATTTATTTGTCAGTATAACATTTTGAGGGATTCTTTTTAGACATGCACCCATCGCTCTGTGGTTAAGTTGGAGAAGGCAGGTCGAAGGAGTGCATCTGGCACTTAGTACAGAAAGTGGTAATGTTTATGATGGTTCTTGGTTTCTGTGGGAGTTTGTTCCGCAGTCTGTGAACCTCACCTGAGAAAACTGACTCTGGCACAGACAAGCTTTACCCCTGTGTTAGAAAGCTCCATCGTGTCTGGGGAGTAGAGTTGTCAACAGTGGTCCTCATCCCAGGGCATTGGGTGATACTTTAAATATCCTAGGCCCAGGCCACTGAGAGCCTTGAAGGCAAAGGCTGAGACCTGGAACTGGACTCGACAGTCTGTGGGAAGCCAGCTGAGGACATGGAAGACAAGGCTCCTGTGCTCTCGCTGGCCTGCGTTGCTGAGGAGTCATGCTGCAGTGTTCTGCACTAGTTCTACTGGGTTTCCGGGATGTGGGCGGGCAAAGCCCGCCCACTGCTAAAGGATCCTCCCCCAGCCTAAGGGGACAACCCACAGGACCACAAAACCCACTGATTACGGGGGACAACTAATAAAAGAACAGGGACAGGAGTGCGGTCAAAGGGTCATAAGAAGGGAACCTGACGGGGACACCGAGCAGAGAATCCCGGACAGCGCCCACTGCTCCTCGAAGGCGTCAAGGGAGCCAGCGGACGCCGCCCAAAGGAACTCCGCCCGGATTCGTGAATGGACCATGGAGCAGAAACAAGCCCCACAGTCACCGGAGTCTCCATCGGCCAACCTCCTCTCCCTGGTCGTGTAGATGGCCTTTTTAGCCAGGACGAGGAGGAGGTTGACTAGGAGGTCCCGGGGCTTCGTGGGGCCACAGATAGGGAGTGCGTAGAGAAGGAGGTGAGGGGAAAAGTGCAGCCAGAAATGTAATAGGATGTTAATGAGGAGCCGGTGTAGGGGCTGCAACCTGGCGCACTCTAAGTAACCGTGCGCAAGGGTCTCTCTCATGCCACAGAAAGGGCAGGTGTCTGGGACAGGGGTAAACCACGCCAAGTACACGCCCGTGCTTACGGCCCCATGAAGGAGCCGCCAACTGATATCCCCAGCAGGCCTCGGGACCAGGGTAGAGTAGCCCACCGGGGCTCCTCACCCTCCAGAGGTGGCAGGAGGTCCCGCCACTTTGTATCGGGGTGGGACACGAGAGTGAGGAAGTGAAGGGTGTGGAGCACGAGTGTGTAGAGTTGTTTCCTTGGCGCGGTTTGAAAACGGATCGGCTGCAGATTGTGCAGCCGGCTTGCGGAGAAGGGGCGAGGGGGCCGGTTGGGTCTACGGGGCAGGGGCCCGATGAAAAGGTCCGGAGGGCTTGGGGTGGGGGTTGGGCGGGGTATGCCCTCCCACAGGACCTGGTCGAGGTACGCCCGAGCAGCGGGCGGCAAAGCGGCCTCCGCCTCCTGGAGTACGCACCGGGGAGTACAAGGTCTGGAGAGCCCTATGCGTTGAGCGAGCATCAGGGGATCCAGCCAGCCTCCCCGGTCGTAGTCCAGGAGGTCTCCGACCCTGGTAGCTTCTGCCAGGACCAACCTCTGGCGCACCGCGGGGGACTCCGCCACCTGCACACGGAGCTGGGGATTGTGTAGCAGGGGCTCTGCGAGGAGATCTGCCCCCTCGGTGGCCGCCACGGCCTGGTGGCAGAGAACAGCCTCCAGGTCCGGAGGAGGTCCTGGTAGAAGACCGGCAGCCCGGAGAGGTCTCGCGGAAGACCCCTCGGATCGAGTTAAAGGAGCTGCCGGTCGTATCGGAGCCCTCGGAACCGGCGCAAGAAGGCGTGCATCAGTGTTCTGCACTAGTTGGAGTTTCCTAAGGGCTGCTGGCTTCATGCCCAGATTCATTGCATTGCTGTAGTCCAGAGAGCAAGTGATGTCCAGAACACATACACACACCTGCCCCTTACCACTGAAGCTGGGAACTGGACATCTGCATATCTTTCAGGAGCATAGGAAGGCTTTAAACAGATGCAGCCATTCAGCAAAACCTTGACTGGTATATTCATACCATTTCACTCTTGTATATTTCTGCATGAAGGACTCCTCTCCCCTCCCTGGTCCTGGGGAGGTCACCAGACCCAGTCCAGTTATCCAAGGTGGGCACTAGGGACAAAATTCGGCTCAAGTCTTACAGATCAGTAACACACCTGAGGCTTTTCATAGTCTGTTTACGATGCCTAGATTAATTAACAAGCAGTAAAGGATATGTTCTTCCTGAAGCTGCCTCAGCAGACTAACAGTGAGCTAAAATGTAACCTTTCTTCAGAGGTGTTTTCAATCTTGTGCCAAAAGCCTAACAAATGAGGTGCAAACCATTGAACCAACTGAGATAACAGGCCTGTATTCCATGGGAATGCATTCCATTCCCACCTTTCTTTTAAACAAACAGCTGAATTTACATTAGTCATCCCCTACGTGCCTTAGTCAGCACAATTATGCCAGTCCTCCTGGCATCTCTGCAGACTGATGGAGTTGAGTCGCTCATTGCTAGTGTTTCCATGAAGTGAGAGAAAAGGAATAGCAAACAATATGCTGCCACCTTTTGGTTACAGTTATGGGACCAGGTATTGCCTGGAAAGGTTTCTTTAGTGGAAGTTAAAATAAAGCTGCACCCATTTACCACAGTGAAACATTCTGAAATTTCACAGGATGGAGAAAAGCGTCCCCTCATGTTCTAACCACTCTACTCAAAATTATCACACACACTTCATAGCTGTTTGGTCATTGGACAATACTTGAAAAATATTTTCCTGTATGTTAACAATCTATTTATTACAAAATTTAACCCTACATCAAGTTTGGTATTGAGAGGGACCTGAGGACCTAAATATGTGTAGCTTTAAAAAAACAAAACAAAACAAAACTGTATTTCACTGATGTTGGGCAAAAAATAACTGCCAGCATGGAAGGGCATAGGTTCTCCTGGAACAAGAGCTTGGAAAAATAAATTACTCAATGTGATAACTTTTAAAATACTATTTATAGCAAACACAGACTTCAAAATGTTTTCCAAAATTCAACTAGATTGTCTCATCAAACAACAGAAGAGGCTGAGTCCTACAGTTTCTTTTGTTGTATATGTGGATGAACAATGGTTTTTTTGGTTCACTAGCAATTCTGAAAATACTAGGGCGGGAGGGATAGGGTAGGAGTTTCAGGTTGAACCAAAACCAAAAAATTTTGGCATATCAAAAAATTGTTTTGGGTTGAGCAAGACATTTTGTTTAACCCAAAACAAAATGTTTCATTTTAATTTTGAGGAGTTTTGTAAATTATTAAATAAAATTAAAGGAAATTTCTAAACAAAGTCATTTTAAACTGAAAAATCAAAATGTCCTGTTCCAAAAATGTTGAAACATTTAGATTTTTAAAAAAAAATTCTTTTAAGATTTTTTTACTTAAACAATTTGGTGAAATTGATACAAATTAAGTTTGCCAAATCTGCATTTTTCACTAAAAAATGTTTTGGTTGAAAAAGTGCACCCAGTTTTACTTTTCCTGGCCTTTGTAGGTGGGGAGTTTAAGTTAAGACTTGGTTCTCCCTGCTCCCCTTTTCTGCTTCCTTCAGTTCTTGCAATAATTCTAATACATATGAACAGCTGTATGGATCAATGGAAAAACTAATTTAAAACAACATTTTTGAAGATTAATTTTACCAAGGTTCAATTTTATTGTTCATTATCGGTGGCACAGACAACGACGCTTATACTTAAGGTATCCGCACACTTTCCAGCATAAGATCTGTTATTAGGCTCTTATAACTTTGCTAGTCTTTAACCATTTGGGCTGACATTCTCTATGTCAGCTGTCTGCCTCTGGCTGAATTTAGTTAGACTATTTTTGCTGAAAGCATGTGCTTCTGAGGACCAACCTAGGGGAAAATGTGTTGTTTTGTCCACGTTAGAAAAAATTCATACAACCATTTTGTTGAAATGCTCTTGCACCTCCATTCTTTGGAAAAGGGGTTGAAATGTGGCCTTTGTATCAAGGATGTCTCAGTGAGAAACCCTGGCCAAGTTATAAGCCTTAGAAAAAAAATCTCGTTTCACACATTCTCAGTCCAGACTTGTTAAAAGGTTGGCAGCTAAATTCTCTGAAGAATCGGTCTGTACTAGACCTGATCCAACCCCTCACAGCTTCTATGTACCAACAGAACTTTGCACATACCATCCCCACAGAGCAACTGAGCATACTCCATCTTGGGTACTGGGGCTGAGAAGGACTTCCTTTGCAATTGCTTCTTCCAGCTTGGGCAGGCCTCTGTGGTCCTGAGGACAGGGAGACTGTCTCTCTTTTGGTACCCAGGGAACAAAAAGAAGAAATCACTCTAATGAACCCAGAAGGGAAAAGAACCATATGATGGGGTAGATTGGGACAAGGAGCTCAGGGTCCAGGCTAAGATTGGGAGTTAGGGGAAGAGAGAGGGGTCTGAGACAGGGGTAAAGGGGTCAGGCTTTTGTGGGGAGAGAAAAAGGGGCAGAAGGGTCTGTGACCACTAGAGGACACACCTTTCCAGAACCTGGAATGGAACCCAAGGTCCACTATATAGTTACAAAAAGAACAGGAGCACTTGTGGCACCTTAGAGACTAACAAATGTCTTTGAGCATAAGCTTTCGTGGGCTACAGCCCTCTTCATCGGATGCATGCAGTGGAAAATACAGAAGGAAGATATATATATGCACTGCATGCATCCGATGAAGTGGGCTGTAGCGCACGAAAGCTTATGCTCAAATAAATTTGTTAGTCTCTAAGGTGCCACAAGTACTCGTGTTCTTTTTGCGGATACAGACTAACACGGCTGCTACTCTGAAACCTTATATAGTTACAGTGGATCACAAACTAAATATGAGTCAACAATGTAATACTGTTGCCAAAAAAATTGCCAAACATAATTCTGGAATGTATAAGGGTATGTCTACACTACGGGATTATTCCAGTTTTACATAAACTGGTTGTATAAAGTCTAGTGCACGCCGCCACACTAAGCACATTAATTCGGGTGTGTGCGTCCATGTACCGAGGCTAGCGTTGATTTCCAGAGCGTTGCACTGTGGGTAGCTGTCCCGTAGCTATCCCATAGTTCCCGCAGTCTCCCCCGCCCATTGGAATTCTGGGTTGAGATCCCAATGCAAAAACAGTGTCGCAGGTGATTCTGGGTAAATGTCATCACTCAATCCTTCCTCCGTGAAAGCAACGGCAGACAATCATTTCGCGCCCTTTTTCCCGGGATTGCCCTGGCAGACGCCATAGCATGGCAACCATGGAGCCCATTTTGCCTTTTGTCACTGTCACCGTATGTGTACTGGATGCTGCTGACAGACAGGGTACTACACAGCAGCATTAATTTGCCTTTGCAAGGTAGCAGAGACGGTTACCATCCCTACTGCACCGTCTGCCGTGCCATTGTAAATTGGCGATGAGATGATGGTTATCAGCCGTTCTGTACCGTCTGCTGCTGTCATGGGTGCCTCTGGCTGGCCTCGCTGAGGTCGGCCGGGGGCGCATGGACAAAAATGGGAATGACTCCCCGGGTCATTCCTTTCTTTATGTTTTGTCTAAAAATAGAGTCAGTCCTGCCTAGAATATGGGGCAAGTGTACTAGAGAACCAGAGAGCACAGCTGCTCCGTGTGAGAGCCCCAGAGATCCTGCAGAAATGGTGAGCTGCATGCCATTCTAGAGGGTGCCCTTGCAATAACCTCACCCATTGCTTCCCTCCTCCCCCAACCCTCCTGGGCTACCATGGCAGTGTCCCTCCATTTGTGTGATGAAGTAATAAAGAATGCAGGAATAAGAAACACTGACTTTTTAGTGAGATAAAATGAGGGGGAGGAAGCCTCCAGCTGCTATGATAGTCCAGGCAGGACATTAAAGGGTGGCAGGGGAGAGGAGCCCAGCCTCCCGCTGCTACGATAGTCCAGGCAGTACAGAATCTTTTCTTTAGACATGAAAGGGGGGGTGGAGGGGGTGATGGAGTTCAGCCTCCAGTTGCTATGATGAAGACGGTTACCAGCCATTCTGTACCAACTGCAGGGAATGACCGGGAGTCATTCCCATTTTTATCCAGGCGTCTCCGGCCGACCTCACCGAGGCCAGCCAGGAGCACTCACGGGCTGATGATGACGATGGATAGCAGTCATATTGTACCGTCTGCCATCGGGAAGGGGATGCTGGTGTTCAGCGCTGCAGCACCCCGTCTACCAGCAGCATGCAGTAGACATAGGGTGACATTGAAAAAAGGCGAGAAACGCTTTTTTTCCCTTTTCTTTTGGGGGGGGGAAGAGCGTAAATTGACGACATATACCCTGAAACACCCGGGAAAATGTTTTTGACCCTTCAGGCATTGGGAGCTCAGCCAAGAATGCAAATGCTTTTCAGAGACTGTGAAGACTGTGGGATAGCTGGAGTCCTCAGTACCCCCTCCCTCCCTCCATGAGTGTCCATTTGATTCTTTGGCTTTCCGTTATGCTTGTCACACAGCACTGTGCTGCGGCCTCTGTCTATCATAGCCTGGAGATTTTTTCAAATGCTTTGTCATTTTGTCTTCTGTAACTGAGCTCTGATAGAACAGATTTGTCTCCCCATACAGTGATCAGATCCAGTATCTCCCGTACAGTCCATGCTGGAGGTCTTTTTGGATTTGGGACTGCATCGCCACCTGTGCTCATCAGAGCTCCACACTGGGCAAACAAGAAAAGAAATTCAAAAGTTAGCTGGGCTTTTCCTGTCTACCTGGCCAGTGCATCCGAGTTCAGATTGCTTTCCAGAGCGGTCACAATGGTGCACTCTGGGATACCACCAGGAGGCCAATACTGTCGATTTGCGGCCACACTAACCCTAATCCAACATGGCAATACCGATTTCAGCGCTACTCCTCTCGTTGGGGAGGAGTACAGAAATCGGTTTAAAGAGCCCTTTATATCGATATAAAGGGCCTTGTTGTGTGGATGGGTGCAGGGTTAAATCAGTTTAACGCTGCTAAATTCAGTTTAAACGCGTAGTGCAGACCAGGCCTTAAGTGGGAGTGTTGGAAACAAGACATGAGAAGTAATTCTTCCACATTACTATGCACTGATGAGGCCTCAGCTGGAGTACTGTGTCCAGTTCTGGGCACCACACTTCAGGAAAGATGTGGACAAATCGGAGAAAGTCCAGAGGAGAGCAACAAAATGACTAAAGATCTAGAAAATATGGCCTATGAGGAAAGACTGAAAAAAATGGGTTTGTTTAGTCTGCAGAAGAGAAGACTGGAGAGGTACCTAATGGTAGTCTTCAAGTACCTAAGAGATAGTTATAAAGAGGACGGTGATAAATTGTTCTCCTTAGCCACTGTGGAAAGGACAAGAAGTAATGGGCTTAAATTGCAGCAAGAGATATAGATTAGACATAAGGAAAAACTTACTAACTGTGTGGATAGTTAAGCACTAGAACAAATTACCTTAGGGAGATTGTGGAACCTCTGTGATTGGAGGTTTTTAAGAACAGGTCAGAAAAACATCTGTCAGGGATCGTTCAGATAATACTTAGTCCTTTCTCGGTTCAAGGGACTGGATCAGTTGACCTATTGTGGTCCCTTCCAGTCCTACATTTCTATAATTCTATACCTGCAGCTTGCTATTCCTCTGCTATAACAAACATCTGTGAAACCCACTGGCAAAGTATGTGTCTCATCCTTGTCTAGTGGCCAGTCAGCCTGCAGGATGATAACCTACTACTGCTATCATTAGCTGAAATGTCAGAGATCTGTGCTATGGAGGTGAAGGTTCCAACCCTGCTGATGGCCCATCTTAACGTCTCTGTTTCCATATGATGGATTTTTTTCACTTTGCTGTTTTATAAACCTAAGAAATTACAAACAAAACATGTTTATGCAGTGTTGTTGTAGCAAAGTTCCTCTCAGGATATTAGAGAGAAAAGGTGGGTGACGTAATATCTTTTATTAGACCAACTTCTGTTGGTGAGAGAGAGAAGGTTTTGAGATACACAGTGACCTGAGGAAGAGCTCTGTGTAAGCTTGAAAGCAAGTCTCTCTCAACAACAGAAATTGGTCCAATTAAAGACATTACCTCACCCACCTTGTCTCCCTTATCAAAAACATGTTAAAAGAGCATTGAGGGGGCAAGTCAAGCACTCAAAAGATAGGAAATGCCAAAATTAAGACTGCCTATCCAATATAATTTTGGACCCTGTGCATGCATGTATTATAATAGTCTTTATTTATATGATCACATACTAATTTTTCCACAGATTCCTTTTCTCGTTCAACGAAATAAAACATTTGTGGCACAGACACTCTTGGGGCAGGATAAAGTGTCAGTGAGCACAAAATAGTTTCCATTCTGCTTATAATAACACAATATTCCCAGTTTGTAAGTGGGAACAGTGATTTCTGAATAATTCATAAATAATTACATACTAAATCCTGTAAGTTCATCTGAGAAACCACAACATTATAGGTTATTACTCTTCCCCTGGAGTAAATCCAACCTCACTGTCTAAATCCGTGTTGAAAAATAGAAGTATTTACAAGAAACACTTGGCTATGAATGCTAAAGATAAGAAATGGTATATTAGGTGGGATGTACTAAAGTGCATCCCTCTGTAGTCTAGCAAAATATTGGATCCTTCATAAGTAGAATTTAAGATTAGTCATAACTAGAAGTGATTAGAGAATATATAGCCATTTTCACAATTCTCCACACACACACTCCACCATCTAACAGGGTCAATCATTTTTCTCTATTTGTGGGAATCTGTCTCACAGCAACGGGGGAGGAAAACATTAATATAATAGGAAAATGTGATTGTAGGACCACACAAAAGTGGTAGAGAGAATCAATGGCATGGAAAATAATCTGGGGAGGGGAGCACGAAAAAAACATTTAACTCATTTTCTTTTTAAATGACTAGATTTCAAGTTGACAATGCCCCCTTAAAATAACAACAGCTGCTTTCATTCCTTGCAGCTCCCTTGTCCTTGTTTTCTCTATATCTGTATCTTAAGAGAAAGGGTCAGTTCTCAAAGCAATGTCTGAATCCTAACTGGAAACTCCAGCCTATGCATCTTTATAGTTGGGAATTTACCAGCAGTGATGGAGACAGAGTGCCATTTGTTATCAGTGTCAAGACCTAAGAGGTGACCTTAACAAGTGAGTTTAATGCTTGACTTTGAGGAACAGTTAAAAGTGACATCTCCTGCCACCAAATATTCTCTTTGTGTTTGGCTCTGTTCTCAGGCAAAAGTTTGCCTACATGGTTTCTGTAATGTTATAGCAGAAAGTTTCATGATGGGTCTAGTAGTCTTCCTTCTTAAATGACTGAGCCTTCATTATAAAAAACAGACAAGAAAGGGAGGAGGGTTAATTCTGCTTGGGTGAAAGGAGAAGGCCACCGAGAAAGCAGCAGAGGGGTGGAAAACACTCCATTATACTTAATTAGTAAAATCTGCCAAAGGATGTGTTACTTACCAGATTGGATTTGTAGGGGAAGATCGGAGCTTGGAGGGCTGTATTATAATCTGAGTTTCTCTCAATCTCCATTAAGAAGGTCCAAGGGGCAGGTAGGTTCTGCAGGGCTGTCCTACATGGTTCTGTCCAAGTAGTCTTTGTTCTCTAGTCGTAATTTATGTCTGTAGTAAAGATTACATAGAGACACAAGGATTACTGTTGGGGTCTGTCAAGGTCTTTTTCCCCCACTTTGAACTTTAGTGTCCAAAAAGTGGGGACCTGCATGGACCCTTCTAAGCTTAATTCCTAGTTTAGATCTGATAACGCTGCCACCAGCCAAAATATAGTGTTTGGCACACTTTCTGTTCCCCCAAAACCTTTCCTGGGGAACCAAAGATCCAAATCCCTTGATATAAACTGGGACCATACAGAACATGGTTTGCAACCAAGGTCCTGTAGTGGCACCAAATCCTATGTAAAGGGGGTCATATAAGGTGTCTAAGATCAGGTTATGGGTTGCTGGTTATGATTATGCTATCTGTATATCTGTATCATTATGTAGTTGAAGTTATAAGTATTGGCTGTATACTGTCTATATTTCAAATTGGTGCTGCAGTTCTGGGAAACACCCCAGATAAGTTCGTGTTAGCTCTGCTTAGCCTGCTTGATGGCCCATTAAGGACCATCAGCTACACAATTGACCCATTGAGAGGAGGCAGATACGCCTTGTAACTCACCAAAGTATGCAGGGACTTGCCCATGTGACTCCAAACTCCATTTTGCTGTAATTTTCCACAGTAAGAACAAAGAAGTGTTCTTACACCTGGAAAAGACTATATAAGACTGATGCCTCATCTCCATCTGGTCTTCAATCCTGCTTCCTACCTCTGGAGAGACTTTGCTACAAACTGAAGCTCTACACAAAGGACTGATGACCCATCCCAGTGGGGGATGTTCTCCAGAGACTTGATTTGAACCTGCAGTTTACTCCATCACTGCTACAAGCCTGAACTAAAAACTTTGCCATTACCGTATGTAATTGATTCAATTTAACCAATTCTAGCTCTCATCTCTATCTTTTTCCTTTTATGAATAAACCTTTAGATTTTAGATTCTAAAGGATTGCCAACAGCGTGATTTGTGGGTAAGATCTGATGTGTATATTGACCTGGGTCTGGAGCTTGGTCCTTTGGGATCGAGAGAACCTTTTTATTTTACTGGGGTGTTGGTTTTCATAACCATTCATCCCCAGGATGGGTGGCACTGGTGGAGACTGGAGTGTCTAAGGAAATTGCTTGTGTGACTTGTGGTTAGCCAGTGGGGTGAAACCAAAGTCATTTTTGTCTGGCTGGTTTGCTTTGCCTTAGAGGTGGAAAAACCCCAGCCTAGGGCTGTAACTGCCCTGTTTAAGCAATTGGTCCTGAATTGGCACTCTCAGTTGGGTCCCGCCAGAACTGAATCGTCATAACCCTTCTGAGCTTAATTCCTAGTTTAGATCTGATAACGCTGCCACCAGCCAAAATAGTGTTTGGCACACATTCTGTTCCCCCAAAACCTTTCCTAGGGAACCCAAGATCCAAACCCCTTGGGTCTTAAAACAAGGAGAAATAAACCATTCCCCCTCCTTTCCCCCTCTCAGACTTTCCCCTCCCTGGGTTACCCTGAGAAGCTACACTGATCCAAACTCCTTGGATCTTAAAACAAAGAGGAATTAATCTTCCCCCCCTCCTTTCCCCCTACCAATCCCTGGTGAGTTCAGACCCAATCCCCTTGGGTCTTAAACAAGGGGGGGGGGAAATCAATCAGGTTCTTAAAAAAGAAAGCTTTTAATAAAAGAAAGAAAACGTAAAAATTATCTCTGTAAAATCAGGGTGTAAAATGCTTACAGGGTATTCAGATTCATATAGACTAGAGGGACTTCCCCCGCCCTCAGCCTGAGATTCAAAGTTACAGCAAACAGAGGTAAAGATCCTTCCAGCAAAATACACATTTACAAGTTAAGAAAACAAACATAAGACTAATCCGTCTTTCCTAGCTAGTACTTACTATTTTGAAACATGAGAGACTGATTCAGAAAGACTGGAGAAAACCTGGGTGCACGTCTGGTCCCTCTTAGCCCCAAGAGCGAACAACGAACAACACAAACAGCACAAACAAAGACTTCCCTCCACCAAGATTTGAAAGTATCTTGTCCCCCGATTGGTCCTCTGGTCAGGTGTCAGCCAGGTTCACTGAGCTTTTTAACCCTTTACAGGTAAAAGAGACATTAACCCTTAACTATCTGTTTATGACAGGGTCTTTAATACTGGTTTTGGTTTAAAGGAATTACTATAGGATGAATACCACATTATGATCCATGCTGCCCTAGCCCTTGGGCCTATGGAACATCTATCTCAGGATCCCGAAATATATGCATTGCTGGAGCAGCAAGGTAACAAGTGGCAGATGTTCTGAAATCTAGGGAAAATAAAAAATGGATTACGATATTTTAAATTATAAAAATTGGAAAAAAAAAAACCATATTCTATTCGATCTCCCAGAACAGGATAATCTAGGATTCATTTATCAGCCCTCCTGTGAGAGGCAACTTTAGTCAGAATGGTGGTTTTTTTAGAATGTTTGAAAGTGCTCTACTGTGCCTGCTAGTTGTGATATAGATGAGGGACACATGCAGAAAAGAACCATTTATCTAGACAGTTATATCATTTAATTGACATGACTTTCATCATCATACAAAAACGTGAACCAGATTGTTTTCAAAAGCATCATGAAAGATGTACAAACTAGCCACTAGCAACAGAACTTTGAAATCACCTTTATAAGCTATTTGAAAATCTATTAAACTTTATTCTTCTAGTGCCCTGACACTTAAAGCTTTTGCAATTACTTATCTGAAAGTAAAAAGAACAGAAGTACTTGTGGCACCTTAGAGACTAACAAATTTATCTGAGCATAAGCTTTTGTGGGCTACAGTCCACTTCATCAGATGCATAGACTGGAACATACAGCAAGAAGATATTTATACAAAGAACATGAAAAGGTGGAAGTATGCATACCAACTGGAAGAGTCCAATCAATTGAGATGAGCTATCATCAGCAGGAGAAAAAAAACTTTTGAAGTGATAATCGAGATGACCCATAGAAGGTGTGAGGCTACTTAACATGGGGAAACAGATTCAATTAGTGTAATGGCCCAACCATTCCCAGTCTCTGTTCAAACCTAAGTTAATTGTATCTAATTTGCATATTAGTTCAAGTTCAGCAGTCTCTCTTCGGAGCAGGGCCAGCTCTGGCTTTTCTGCCGCCCCAAGCAAAAAAAAAAAAAAAAAAAAAAAAAAAAGGAGGGGGGGGGCCGGATCAGCAAAGCAGGAAAAAACAAACAAACCAACAACAAAAAACCACGGTGCAGTCGGAGCGGTAAAGCAGAGTGTGGGGGGGGGGGGAATAAAAATTAAAAAATGGTGCAGCTGGAGTGGCAAAGCAAGTGAAAAAAAAAAAACCCTGCAGCACGGCCGGAGCCGTAAATCAGGTGGAGGGGGAACAAAAAACCAAAAAACATGGCACGGCTGGAGCGGCAAAGCAGGTGAAAAAAAAATCTGCAGCGCGGCAAAGCCGGGGGAGGGGAACAAAACAAAAACACGGCGTGGCCGGAGTGGCAAAGCGGGGGGGGTGGGGGATGACAACGGCGTGGCTGGCAGAGCAGGGGAAAAAACAAAACAAAAAAACCCCTACAGGGCGGCCAGAGCCAGGGTGCAGGGGGACTCCCTGTGCTGCAGAGTGCGCACCTGGTCTAGTGGGGGGGAGGAGGAGGGAGCGGAGCGGGGAGAGAGAGAAGGAGGCGGCCAGCACTTCAGCAGGGCACCCACTCCGCGGCCCTGACCGCCGCGCCGCCTGCGGGAGGGCTCTGCGCTGCTCCAGTCGGCAGGTAGGGAAGGACACAGGCTGCCCTGCTGAGTTTGCCGCAGGGCTCTCCCCTCCTCCGCCCCCTACGGGGTGGCCAGAGCAGCAAACAAACAAACAAAAAAGGCGGCCGTACCGCCCTAGGTTTGGGCAGAATGCCGCCCCCTAGAATTTGCCGCCCCAAGCATGAGCTTGCTCAGCTGGTGCCTGGAGTCGGCTCTGCTTTGGAGTCTGTTTTTGAAGGTTTTTTTGTTGTAAAATTGCCACCTTCAAGTCTGTCACTGACTGGTTAGAGAGGTTGAAGTGTTCTCCCACTGGTTTTTGAATGTTATGATTCCTGATGTCAGATTTGTGTCCATTTATTCTTTTGTGTAAAGACTGTCCGGTTTGGCCCACGAAAGCTTATATTCAAATAAATATGTTAGTCTCTAAGGTGCCACAAGTACTCCTGTTCTTTTTGTGGATACACACTAACACGGCTGCTACTCTGAAACTTATCTGAAAGTATAATTCATGACAATCCAGGACAATCAGATACAATGCAAGACACTGAGGGACTGAGTAACAACAATAATAATAATAATAATACATAGGCCTCAACATTCATACCCAGGATGGTCCTCACACAATGCAGGACAGCTCCTGCAGCGCTGCCAATAGGTTCCCTGCTGCAAACAAAGCACGCGAGTGGGCCATAACACAGCTGTACTCTGATCAGTGCTCTGCCACACCAGCAGTGGTCTTTGATTGTCACAGTAGGTGGATTTCTATCTTCTTTTGAAAGACTGGCTCTTTGAGAGGTTAGAAATTAGAAGACTCCCCTGGAACATTTTTTAAAACAAGGCACATGTTCCTTTAAATGAAGAACCCTTCGATCCTTACCACAGCAAGCCTTAGGGCCATATTTTCAGAAGAGCTCAGCATGCTGGGTACATATTGGGTGGTCAGTTCTTTTTTAAAAAGTCCAGCCCCGCATGTGTCCATGTTTCCATTTCCATAAAAACCTACCTTCTTACCCCGTAAAATAAAACACATAGCAAACAACTTACATTTGCAAACTGGAGAGAAATTCCATTAATTTCTTCAAATAATTTTCAAGGTTTCAAACTTTTTCCCCTACATTTTTGCTAGGGACGTGTTTTTCAGCTCATACACATTAACAGGGGGGGAAAAAAAGGCATAACTTACTGTGTTCATCAAATACTGAATGTGACTATAGCCAGCATGGAGGGAGGGACCGAGTGATCAGGGTGTAGGGGAGTCCTCTTACACGAGGGACAAAGTGAGTAGAGGTCCAGAGAAAGGAAGAGAGGGAGCTTGTTGATTAAGGGAGATTTGAGAGGGAGAGAAATGGCAGCAGGAAAGAAAGCTAGAGGCACTTTAAAGAAAAGGAGCCTGGGAGCAGGCATGAGACAGCAACCATTTTAACGATTCACTACTTGTATTTACTTAACACCAAAATGGCCAAATTCACAGATGGAGCAAGTAAAAACTGAAGATTAATCGTAGGGCTAATGTGAAAAAATAAGTGTGCTACAGTACTTTTCATCTTAGCCCTACCAGCAACCTCTCCACATGGCTGCACCTCAACTATAATTGAGTTAGAATCCTTTATTATGATTTCATTGTTATGCAGTTTTGAGGCATTTCATTCCAGTGTAAAAAGGCGTTTCAGTGAGATATTTAAGAAGTCATAGCCACTCCATTTTGTGAATCTCACTCTCAAACTGCCACAGGTCAGGACAGAACCAACATAAATTAGGGTGTTAATTTGCATGTGCCCCAGTGTGATTTTGTACTTCTATTACTGCAAAGTGTAGTAAAGCAAAAGCCATGGGCACTGATACAACATAGCACAATTTCACAACATAGCAGCAGTGCTATTTAGATTACAGGCAGGTACTGGATTATAGGCAGGGTTGGTAGTATCACCACCTATTATTAAGACTGCCCAACACTTTTCATTGTAAGACCACGTATTCAGTTGCTGTTGTTTGCCAAACTTTAACTGCTAGGGCTGAAATTTTCTATGTAGGACGTCAGCCTCCGGCTGAATTTTCTGGATAATTTCAGCTAAAATAGTTCAGCCATTTCCAAGACTGAGGCTAAAGAAAAATAAGTTGTTTTGCCTATGTTAAATTCTGGTGACCTTTTCTTTGAAAGGCTCTGGCACCTCCATGCTTTGAAGCAGGGCCTTAAATTTTGGCAGGGGGGTTGGCCTTTAAGTTAGGATGTTCCTTTTGCCAATCCTTGAAAATCTGCCCAAATGTGGCGAAATTTTAAATATTCGGAAAAAAATAAATAAAATACAATTTGCATGTGCTCACCCGACACTTCTTAGGCCAGGTCTACGCTACAAAGTTAGGGTGATGCCAGGCAGCTTATGTCAATCTAGTTGTGCATTTGTCTACACTAAATTTGTCTCCTACCAATGCAAGCGCCCCATTACCCCGACATAGCAACACCACCTCCATGAGCGGCGTAGAACCATGGTCGATATACTTAGGTTGATGTAGCGCAAGTGTAGACACCCCATTCTCTGAGTGCCCTTAGCTTCAGTTTTCCAGAAGCAGGGAGTGGATAACCATGGATGGATCACTCAGTGATTGCCTGCTCTGTTCATTCCCTCTGAAACATCTGGCACTGGCCACTGTTGGAGGACATGATTCTGGGCTACATGAACCATTAGTCTGACCCAGTATGGCCATTCTTATGTTAGTTATATCAACCTTGACTATCCTCCAACAGCTGTCCCCCACAGTGTCCCACACTGACCAGTCTAGTCACCATTGTGAACTCCACTGCCCAGGTGTCATGGAGACCAGAAGTCCCTACATCCCCTTTAAAGCCCTGCAAATGTTTGAAATTCTTTTTGCTGAATGTCTGGCTTGGCAAACACACATAGCAGCTCTCCATTGTCGAGTGCAACTGCCCAGCTGGCCATGCTGGCTACATGCTCCAGATGTGCTCCTGCCTGGAGTGGACAGGAGGTATTGGATCTCCTGGGCCTGTTGGGGGAAGAGGGTAGGCAGGCACAGCTCCAAAGCAGCTGTAGAAATGTTGACCTCTAGGAGCAGATTGCTCAGGGGATGCAGCAGAAAGAGTGCAACAGAGTGTGTGTGTGTCTCTGAAAGCCGGTAGGTGGGAAGAGGATAACTAGGAGCCAGTAGATGGAGTAAACAAAATGAGATCTCATGAGGAACTGAAGAGGGAAACTGGGACTGCTTGGGCAACGGGACTGGCACTGACAGCCTGTGAGAAAGGGGGGAAGATGTTAACTGGGAAGAGAAGATTGATCTGAAGAGGGGCCAAGGTGTGGGAAAGGACTGGAATGGGCTGGACAAAGAGATTGAGACAAGAAACTGGGGGAAAGGACACTGAGATTGGGTGAGGAGCCCAGTGAAGGAGATTGGGATTGGGAGCCACTGGGAATGTGGGTACGGTGGGCGGCTGAAGGGAGACTGGAACCGGCTAGGTAAGGGGAATGGGACCTGGATTGGGACAAGGGGACAAGGACAGATTAGAGGGGCTGGGACAGAAGGGGTCACGCTTGGAAGGGATGGGAAGAAGACTATATTCACAGCATGCTCCCCTCCAGAGTCTGGCATGGTATCCAAGATCCCTGAGATTCACCATTCATTCCTCTGCTGCCGGCAAAGATTTGTGAAACCTCCTGGCAAAGTATCCATCCCCTACTGGGCTGATGATGACACCTACTACTGCTATTGGTTTCTCCCTTAGTTCAAATGGCAGAGGTCTGTGTTACAGATCCAAATATTCCAACAGTGCCTGTGATGCTGGCAAACCAGCTGCCAGCTCATGCCAAAGTCCCCATGTTTCAGTGGAACACTGACAAATACATAGCAGGAATCAGTCTGGCTTACTTATGCGTAGGGCTCTGTGTTTGTCATGGAGGTCATGGAAATCACAGATACTGTGACATCCTGTGACCTCCATGATTTCTGCAGCAGCAAGTGCGGCTGTCCCTGGAGCCAGTCACTCAGATGGCCCCACAGCCAGTCTCACCAGCCGCTGCTAGAACCGACCCGGCCCCAGGGCCAGCCGCTGCCCTGGGAAGCTGGCCCCGGGGACTGCCTGAACAGCAACTGATGCAGCTGGCCCTGGGGAATGCCTGAACAGTGGTCGGGGGGGGGTGAGGGGGAGCAGCAGCTGGCCCCTGGGAGCCCCCCTGGTGGTGGTTGGAGCAGCTACAGGCCCCCTGGGGCTCCCTCCCTGGCAGCTCCGGCCACAGGCCCCCCCTCAGGCAGTGCAAACACCTTCCCGCGCCCTCCCCAAGATTCAATCCAAGGTATTTATGGTATAAATCATGGACAGATCACAGGCCGTGATTTTTTGTTTCTTGCCCATGACCTGTCCATGACCTTTACTAAAAATGCTCATGATTAAATCATGGCCTTACTTAATGTATTAATATTAAAAAAGGAATTAGCATTATAAGAATGTGTGTGGACTTTACTGATTGCTAGTCAGTTGCACATGCATTAATCTCATTTACAACATCTGCATCTCTTACTGTAAGGTAGTATTTGAGCCTGTATTGTGAGCCTCTCTGACTGTGTAAATTACAAGACGGGAGAATGACATTTACAGTGAGGTGCTGATCTTCAGCAGAAGGCGTTATATCCTGCCCAACAGGAAAGGTCTGGACTATTGTGGAAAGTTACAGCGGATGAACGACTGTTGTTCTGCTCTCCATCCCCTATGAAGACAAGTCATACATGTGGATTACCTTCTTTATTCACGTAAATAACTCTTTAATTTCCTTTTCTTATTTAATCTTTATATAGTTTATTAGGATTGGCTACAAGCATTGTCTTTGCTGTGAGATCTGAGATTCAATTGAGCTAGGGTAAGTGACTGGTCCTTTGGGAGTAGGAGTAATCTGAAAATTACTGTGATTCTTGGTGTAAGGGACCATCTATCACAAAGGTATGCTGATGCAGCTGGCAATGTATTGACTGGGTACTTGTCACCTCAGGACACGATACAGAGACAAAGTTTCTTGACACCTTAAATGACCACTTCTTGGAGGAGCTAGTTCTGGAACCCTCAAGAGGAAAGGCAATTCTTGATTTAGTCCTAAGTGGAGCACAGAATCTGGTCCAAGAAGTGAATATAGCTGAATCGCTTGGTAATAGTGATCATAACATAATAAAACGTAACATCCCTGGGGGGGGGGGGACACCACCACAGCAGCCCATAGCATTTAATTTCAGAAAGGGGATTACACAAAAATGAGGAAGTTAGTTAAACAAAAATTAAAAGGAACAGTGCCAAAAGTGAAATCTCTGCAAACTATATGAAAACTTTTAAAAGACACTATCATAGAGGCTCAAATTAAATGCATATCCCAAATTAAAAAAAATGTAGTAAGAGGACCAAAAAAGTGCCACCATGGCTAAACAAAGTCAAAGAAGCAGTTAAAGCAAAAAGGCATCCTTTAAAAAGTGGAAGTTCTTTCTATTTTCCTCAATAGAATTTGAGCATAAACTCTGACAAGTGAAATATAAAAATATAATTAGGAAGGCCGAAAAAGAATTTGAAGAATAGCTAGCCAAAGACTCAAAAAGTAATAGCAAAAAAACCTAAGTATATCAGAAGCAGGAAGCCTTTCTAAACAACCAGTGGAACCACTGGACAATCAAGATGCATGTATCCCCCTTAAGGACACTGTGGAGAAACTAAATGATTTTTTTTGCATCAGTCTTCATGGCGTTGCTCTTCATGGAGGGAGATTCCCAAACCTGAGACATTCTTTTTAGGTGAAAAATCTGAGGAACTGTCCCAGATTGAGATGTCATTAGAGGAGGTTTTGGAACAAATTGATAAATTAAGCAGTAATAAGTCACCAGGACCAGATGGCAATCACCCTAGAGTTCTGAAGGAACTTAAATGTGAAATTGCACAACTACTAACTGTGGTTACATAACCTATCATTTTATTCTGCTTCTGTACCAGATGACTGGAGGATAGCTAATGTGGCATCAATATTTTTAAAAGGCTCCAGAGATGATCCCAGCAATTACAGGCTGGTGAGCCTAACTTCAGTACTGGGCAAACTTGGAAACTATAGCAAAAAACAGAATGATCAGACACACAGATGAACATGATTTGTTGGGGAAGAGTCAACATGGTTTTTGTAAAGGGGGAAATCATGCCTCACCAAGCTACTAGAATTCTTTGAGGGGGTCAACAAGCATGTGGACAAGGGGGAATCCAGTGGATATAGCATACTTAGATTTTCAGAAAATCTTTGACAAGTTCCCTCACCAAAGGCTCTTCATGGATCAGTAACTGGTTAAAAGACAGGAAACAAAAGGTAGGAATAAATGGTCAGTTTTCAGAATGGAGAGAGGTAAGTAGTGGTGCCCCCAGGAGCCTGTATTGGGACCAATATATTCATAAATGATCTGGAAAGAGAGGTAAACTGCGAGATGGCAAAATCTGCAGATACAAAAGTATCCAAGATAGTTAAGTCCATAGGAGACTGTGAAGAGATACAAAGGCACCTCACAAAACTGGATGATTGGGCAACAAAATGGCAGATAAAATTCAATGTTGATAAATGCAAAGTCATGCACGTTGGAAAACAGAATCCCAATTATAAATATAAAATGATGGGGTCTAAATTAGCTGTTATCAATCAAGAAAGATTTTGGAGTTGTTGTGAATAGTTCTCTGAAAACGGCCACTCAGTGTGCAGCAGCAATCAAAAAAAGCTAACAATGTTGGGAATCATTAGGAAAGGGACAGATAACACAACAGAAAATATCATATTGCCTCTATATTCATCTATGGTATGCCCATATCTTGAATACTTCACGCAGATCTGGTCATCTCATCTCAAAAAGGATATATTGGAATTGGAAGAGGTTCAGAAAAGGGCAACAAAAATGATTAGGGATATGGAACAGCTTCCATATGAGAAGAGATTAATAATACTGGTGTCAAGTACCAGAGGGGTAGCCGTGTTAGTCTGGATCTGTAAAAGCAGCAAAGAGTCCTGTGGCACCTTATAGACTAACGGACGTTTTGGAGCATGAGCTTTCGTGGGTGAATACCCACTTCGTCGTGCATCTGACGAAGTGGGTATTCACCCACGAAAGCTCATGCTCCAAAACGTCCGTTAGTCTATAAGGTGCCACAGGACTCTTTGCTGCTAATAATACTGGGACTTTTCAGCTTGGAAAAGAGACAACTAAGGGGGGGTCTATAAAAATCATAGAGGTAGAGGTCTATGAATAGATAGAGGTCTATAAAATCATGACTGGTGTGGAGAAAGTAAATAAGGAGGTGTTATTTACTCCTTCTCATAATACAAAAAGCTAGGGATCACCAAATGAAATTAATAGGCAGCAGGTTTAAAACAAACAAAAGGAAATATTTCTTCACACAACCTGTGGAACTCTTTGCCACTAGTTGTTGTGAAGACCAAGACTATAACAGCATTCAAAAAAGAACAGGTCCCTCAGTGGATATTAGCCAGGATCGACAGGGACAGTGTGCTTAGCTTTTGTTTGCCAGAATCTAGGAATGGGTGACAGGGGATCGATCACTTGGTGATTATCTGTTCTGTTCATTCCCTCTGAAACGCCCAGCATTGGCTGCTGTTGGAAGACAGGATACTGAGCTAGATGGACCTGTGGTCTGACCCAGAATGGCCGTTCCTATGTTAAATCTTACTATGCAGCATCAGTTGGCACAATAAATTATTACTTAAAAAAATAAGTCTATCAGATTAAACTATTGTACAGGACAGTTTCTCCCTATACTTTTATGGTATTAGCAAGCTACATCTGTTACTCGCACTCATTTCAGAAATGACTGATTAAGAACAAAGAAAAAAAAGCATGACTCTTTCCTTTGTGCTGATTTATAATAAAATCCATTCACATCACCACTTTTCGCTCCAAAGTACTTTACAAAGCACATACAAAATCAGACACACAGCATTTCAGATATTAACAAAGAGAAAATTCCACAATAGTAGAGATACCAGAAGAGTGTGTGCCTAGAGCTCCTCACACCAATCAGCTCAGCTCCCACAGAGAAGTCAGATTGTCTTGCTGTAAAGAGATTTCACAATTGCAATAAGCATGGTTTTCCCTAATCCCTAAAAATCCCTAAGCATGGCAGGTTCACCAAATTCATTCTGTCTCCATGCAGCCCCAGAAAGATTCCCCCCATTTTTATTTAGTTTATTGCTATACTAAAATAAGCAATTTAAGCCGTATTTATAAGGCCCTGAACCTGCAGAGACTTGAGCATGTGTTTATCATTACTCAGGTGTGGAAAGCAGAGACCCCCTTGTGGTACATGAAGTTAAGCATGTGCGTATGAAAGGGGCCTATGTTTCCTAATTTCTCCTGCTTTTGGGGTGTACATTATCTTCTTCCTGTCACCATCACCCCATACTAAAATCTTTGGGGAGATGATGAAAAAGGCAGTTAACTTTGCTTCTGTCAAAGCACAGCACTGCAAGTTGATTTCATCATCTATCAATTTGGTGGCAAGTTGGATTTGTTGTTTTAAAATGAAGGAAAGAGGGGGAACAAACAGAGGACCAAAGGAGAAGTGAGCTGCCCAGATACCACAATGGAGGATGTAGATTAGAGTATCGCGCTGACTGGTCAAAAGAAGGTGGGAAGCAGTTGGAGACGTTCTTTTTTTTTAATTTAAATTTCAAACTTTTCCTGCCAGCTCTAGCATCCAGAGGGGAGGGATAGCTCAGTGGTTTCAGCATTGGCCTGCCAAACCCAGGGTTGTGAGTTCAGCCCTTGAGGGGGGCCACTTAGGGAGCTGGGCCAAAACTTGATCTGGCTAGTGAAGGCAGGGGGCTGGAATCTATGACCTTCCAAGGTCCCGTCCAGCTGTAGGAGATTGGAATCTCTCCAATTATTATTACAAACATGCCGCTGCGACCCAGTCAGTAACAGCATGAGCCCAGTCCGGGCAGGGCCAAGAGCTGTGCTGGGTATTGGCCAGCGAGGTGCGGGGCTGAAGGAGGAGACGGGAAGAGTGAGAGAAGGGCAGAGGGAAAGGGCATAGGGCAGCGGCCTGGCTCAGAGCTGCTGCTCCGCCTGGCTGTGAGGCTCGCTCCAAGACGCTTGACCTTCAGTCCCGGGTATATCCTTAGCCCTTTAATACCAAAAGGAAGTATTGAGGCCACAACCAGCCGGCGAAGAAGGGTGGGAAGCCAGTCTGACTGTGACGCTTCCCCCAGCTGGGGGCCGCCATATTGCAATACGGAAGAGGCGCCATTTTGCATCAGGAAAGATTTGCTGGCTCTTCCACACATACAGGGCGCCGCCATTTTAGATTACGGAATTCCTAGCCCCCCTCAATGGTGAAGGTTCTTCACTAGGGCGCCGCCATTTTGGGTTACGAACGAAACGGCAACGCACAGGGGTCCTCACCCTCCCTTCGTTTAGGTGTCTTCATAAAATGCCCGCTGAGAATCCCCTCTTTTTTCGCCCCGCTCTCAAGATGGCGTCGATGCGGGAGAGCGACACTGGCCTGTGGCTGCACAACAAGCTGGGCTCCACGGACGAGCTGTGGGCGCCGCCGAGCATCGCCTCGCTGCTCACGGCCTCGGTGATCGACAACATCCGCCTCTGCTTCCACAGCCTCTCCTCGGCCGTCAAGCTCAAACTGCTGCTGGGGATGCTGCACCTGCCCCGCCGGGCGGTGGATGAGGTGAGAGCGGGACATGGGCTGCACGGGAACCGGGAGGGTCGGGGCGGGCCCCGCCGCGCGGCTCCTGACCCGCCGCGGGGGGTGAGGTGCCCGGGGCAGGCGGAGGCTGGGCGAGCCTGGCGAGGAGGGCGGCAAACGCCCCCGTGTGGAGACGGCGGCGGTTCCCGCCCCCTCCCCGTTAAATGGCTTCTGAGGAGCTGCGCGCCGAGTCTCGTCCCCGCCCGCCGGACACACCCCCGGGTCGGCGAGGGGGTATTACTGCTGCGCCCCCGCCCCGGGGCGTTACACTCAGTAACAGCCCTCCGGGTATCAGTACTGCATCCCCTCCCCCCACCCCTCCTGCCCCCGGGGCGTTACACTCAGTAACAGCCCTCCGGGTATCAGTACTGCATCCCCTCCCCCCTGCTCCTCCCCCTGGGGCGTTACACTCAGTAACAGCCCGCCGGGAATCAGTACTGCATCCCCTCCCCCCTGCTCCCTGGGGCGTTACACTCAGTAACAGCCCGCTGGGTATCAGTACTGCATTCCCTCCCCTCACCCCTCCTGCCCCCGGGGCGTTACACTCAGTAACAGCCCGCTGGGTATCAGTACTGCATTCCCTCCCCCCACCCCTCCTGCCCCCGGGGCGTTACACTCAGTAACAGCCCTCCGGGTATCAGTACTGCATCCCCTCCCCCCACCCCTCCTGCCCCCGGGGCGTTACACTCAGTAACAGCCCTCCGGGTATCAGTACTGCATCCCCTCCCCCCTGCTCCTCCCCCTGGGGCGTTACACTCAGTAACAGCCCGCCGGGAATCAGTACTGCATCCCCTCCCCCCTGCTCCCTGGGGCGTTACACTCAGTAACAGCCCGCTGGGTATCAGTACTGCATTCCCTCCCCTCACCCCTCCTGCCCCCGGGGCGTTACACTCAGTAACAGCCCGCTGGGTATCAGTACTGCATTCCCTCCCCCCACCCCTCCTGCCCCCGGGGCGTTACACTCAGTAACAGCCCTCCGGGTATCAGTACTGCATCCCCTCCCCCCACCCCTCCTGCCCCCGGGGCGTTACACTCAGTAACAGCCCTCCGGGTATCAGTACTGCATCCCCTCCCCCCTGCTCCTCCCCCTGGGGCGTTACACTCAGTAACAGCCCGCCGGGAATCAGTACTGCATCCCCTCCCCCCTGCTCCCTGGGGCGTTACACTCAGTAACAGCCCGCTGGGTATCAGTACTGCATTCCCTCCCCTCACCCCTCCTGCCCCCGGGGCGTTACACTCAGTAACAGCCCGCTGGGTATCAGTACTGCATTCCCTCCCCCCACCCCTCCTGCCCCCGGGGCGTTACACTCAGTAACAGCCCTCCGGGTATCAGTACTGCATTCCCTCCCCCCTGCTCCTGCTCCCTGGGGCGTTACACTCAGTAACAGCCCGCTGGGTATCAGTACTGCATCCCCTACCCCCCTACCCCCTGGGCGTTACACTCAGTAACAGCCCGCTGGGTATCAGTAATGCATCCCCTACCCCCTGGGCGTTACACTCAGTAACAGCCCGCTGGGTATCAGTACTGCATCCCCTCCCCCCCACCCCCTGGGCGTTACACTCAGTAACAGCCCGCAGGGTATCAGTTCTGCATCCCCTCCCCCCCTGCTCCTGCCCCCTGGGGCATTACACTCAGTAACAGCCCACTGGGTATGCCCCCTCTCCTGCGTGAGGGTATCAGTACTGCACCCCATCCCACTACCCCCCCTCCTGCTCCTGCCCCTTGGGGTGCTAGTCAGTACCTACCTGATCTGACTCCACACAGGCATCACCCATGATTCCCCAGCTGCCCCCTCCCTACATCCACTCCCAGGGGGTCTGTAGGATGCATACCTGCCAAGCCCTCCCCCAGTTCCCAACTCGACTAGTCTCCCCAGTTTACACTGAAATAGCTGTTCTGGATTGAGTGGTCAGCCCATTGAGCCCTCATGCCCTGTGTCTCTTAGTGGGGGTGCCTCTGCCTGATGGGTGACCTTGGCCAAGTCCCTTCCCACCTCTGTGCCTCAGTTTGCTCATCTGTAAAATGGCACTGTCCTCTTTTAATGAAAGTGCTCTGTAAGACCTAGGCATTTAGCATTATTTGTTTAGCCAGTACTTTGAGGTTTCAATCTGTGATGTCCCCAGAGACTTTCCTAATGGGAAGTGTAAAATGTAATCATAACTGTTACTTGTGGGTGGCACCCATCTGGGTGCCGTACAATCAGTCTTTAAAAGTCCCATCATTGCCCTCTTGTCTAAAGTGTGTGTGTGTGTGTGTGTGTGTGTGTGTGTGTGTGAGGGGGGTTGTTTTTCATCTTTAGGCTGATGAGTTATGAACTGCGAGACTTTCACCAGGTACAACTGCTAGTGCTATTGGCTTCCTTTTGGGGGATTGTGTCTCTGGGCCAGCACCTGTGCTTAGAAGTAGGCCAGAGGAACAAACTATGTACGGCAGTGGTTTTCATCCTGTGGTCTGCACAGTCTGAAATTTCCAGAGGTGTCTGCTGCTCCATTTGAAATTTTTTAGGAATCCATAAATGGAGGGGAAAGGTTGAAAACCACTGATGAAGGAAATTTGGCACAGCCTATTTCCTATATCTCTCTTCCCTCAACTGCCATCTGCACGGAAGCTGAGTCTAAGGCTTGGTTTACACCTAAAACTTAGGTTGTTCAGGGCTGTGAAAAATTCACACCCTTCAGACGCATAGTTAAACTGACCTAAGCCCCTTATAGATACCACTAGGTTGATGGAAGAACTTTTTTGAAAACCTCACAAGGGGGTGGATTTACCACAGCGATGGAAAACACCTTCTATTGCTGTCATCTACAGTAGTGGTGTGCAAACCTTTCCAGTCACCCCTCCCTTTACCATTTATGGAATTTGTTGCCCCCAGCCCATTGCCACCCTTACATCTGTGCTGCAGGCGAAGAGCAGCAACTGCTGGCCAGGCATTGCTGCCCTTAATTCTGCACTACTGCTGGCAGTGGCGCTGCCTTCAGAGCTGGGTGGTTGGACAGTGGTTCCTACTGGTTGGAGCATTTGTGGTGTTTGCAGCACGGGAGGACTATTTTTTTTTTAATCCTGCTCCTATCCCAACCTGCATTACGTATTCAATTTTTATCCCACAATACCCACTCTATTTTTATCCTGTTCCCATTATTATGGCAGTGCATCCTGCAGGACCTGTGGGATCCCAGTTTCTTCATGTCTAGTTTCTTCCTCCTCCCGTCCCCTTCTCCCCCCCCTCCTGAGAACCTCTTGCTCCCTGCATCCTCCCCCCACAAGTTTGCACACCACTGGTCTATAATGCAGCACTACAGCTATGCTGCCGTAGCACTTGTAGTATAAACATAGCTTAAAAGCCTTACCCTAAGGAGGACAGCAGCAAGTGCTGAAACTGAGAAAGGGGAAAAGCAGGGGTCTCTAGAGGGGATAGTGGAGGGATGTTGAAGCTCAAATGTCTAGGGGTTAGGAAATCAGAGTTGGCATGGCTGACTGGAGGTAGGAGGATGCTAACAGTCTGAGTGGTTTTTTTTGAAGTGGTATTGAGTTGGAAGTCAGGAATCTGCTGATTTGTGAGGGAATAGTTTGATAATGGGAGGGTATTCTGGAGCATACATTTCCACAACTTGAGTCTTGAGGGATTTGCACTCTACTTCATGGCCCACATTGTTCTATTTCCTGACAACACCAGTGCAGATAGTGTGCTGGTTCAGCTTGAGTCTCCCTTTTTCCCAGTATATGTGCCCTTTGCAAGAGACTCATGTTTATGGATGCCATTGTCAGATAGGATATGTTGTTGTGGTGTGATAGTGGTATTCTAAACATGGTGTGGGGAAAATTGTAAATAACATGGATTAGTGCACGCTTCACCCTCGAAGTTACAACCAAATGTCCTAAAAGAGAGAGATGCACAAACAATTGGTTTCAGAGTAGTGTGACTCAGAGTGGCTCTTGTAGGTTTTTTGTGCAGTCTTCACTCTGTGTCGCTGCAGTCTGCTTTAAAAATGGCGCCTTCTTAGCATATCTGCTTCCTGTGTATCTTTGAGACATACTGTAACTGCTTGCTAAGTGCCTGTCCCAGCTCTGTCTCTCACATTACAAATTCAATTATGCTAATGCAAACAAAATAAAGCGGCCCCTCAAAACCAGAAAATAAGAATCACTCACCCCAGTCACACATGATTCCTCTATATCAAGACACTAGCTCTCATTACACCCAGAACTAACATAAAAGCCCCAGAAAGCTTAGGTAAAGAAAGGGACCTGTTGTGTGCCCTGAAAGTTACCAGATTAGAGGTATTTTGGACCAAGAGGAGTGAATTGAAAAGTTTTGGGCTCTTCATGGAGAACACTTGACTGGCTCTTGTCTCAAACTGATGGAGCTGCAGCTCAAGTGACACTGTAAAATAATCCATTGAAATGCTGCAAAGCCATCCATCAGAACAATACTTCTGAGATTCTTTTTATTAAAATATCTCCTTAAAATTAATCCAAATTTAATTAAGCTTGGCAGGTCACTTCACTCATTTTGACTTTTGTTAGGCTTGCAGACTCGTTCAAACTATTGAAGAGTGAGCTAGTTTCTGTTCTACCTCATGTATTGTCAAAACAGCCAGCTCAGTTCTGAATATAAAAACTTGTACTGATGTTGTTGACAGAAGCAGAAGTGCTGACTTTTTCAGATTCTAGATGGAGTTTGTGGAGCTAGCAGCTACAAATATTATTGTTTGACTTGTAAACTGAGCAAACTTGGTCTTGAGAGAGACTTGCACAATGTAATTTTTTTGTCCCTTTGCAATGTACTTGTGATCTGTTAAAACTGCTAGGGTAAGTGACTTTTTCCTCCATTTTCACCCCCTTAAAACATAAACATAAAAAAAAATCATTATATAGGTAAATTCAGTTGAAGATGAAAAACTGTGTAGTCAGATCCAAAACCTTTTTTTGCATTAGTTTTGTATTGTTAATAAAATAACCCAATGGAACAAAGCTATTAACCAAAGGGAATTTAGTGATGAGCTCATTGAGTAGGAACAATTGTTACATCAAAAGTGCTTTGTTTTATAATAATCTTGCTCAGATTAAATGATGATGCTTAGGAAGTCATGTCAAACAGTGTTACAATCGCACTTGTTATAGGATTACTTTAAAACAAGTAACAGCTGCTATTGAGCATATAACTTTACAATTTCTTGGTCTTTTGCACCAGAACAGCATTCATTTTTATATATGGTACAGCACTTAGACAGTGTCATCCCTTAACAACAACTAATAGTAATTAATTAATACAGGAGAGCTGTGGCTATCTAAGAGTAAAAATTCTTAATGTATATTCAGACTGATTTTTTTTTTGAATTACGTTGTATTATGAGTTGAATTGACCTGTGAAAATCAGTTGGATTCAGTGTGATTGGACTTCATTAGTGTACTGCACGTTTTTCTTTATTCCTCATGTACATGTCTGCCCTGATCAGGTGTTAGTACTCAGAGCAGTGACGTGGTTTCTGAAAATATTACGAGATTAGAAACAATGTTGCATGAGCTTTATGGCTCTGAATGATGTGTACAGTGTGTGTAACTGGTGTATCATGTGTAGTATAAGTTTTAAACATCAAATTATATTGTGCTCTGTAGATGGTAGGTTGAATATAGGCTTTTTAAAGAGACAGTATTTTTCATCCTTCTAAAATAAGCACTGGGTGAAGTATACTGGTTAACAGTGGAACAGGATAATTTGGAAACCACTTCTGGACTACAATGAACGTTGGGATTAATAGGATACATGGTGTTGTTTGATTTAAAAAGGATTTTTGATAGTCACTTGTCCATTTTTAATCCCTAAACCTCTCTTGGAAGTGTCAAGTCTATCTAAGAATATATCCAGTGAAGGTGATTCACAAACCTCCCTTGGCAGCTTGATCCATTGCTTAAGTGTTCTGGGTTGTTTTTTTTTTCTTTTTTGGTCTCCTAATATTTTGCAACTTCCTTGGTCCCTTTCATTTAGGAACTCCAAGTGTTTTACAAGTATTAATGAATTAATTCTTCCAGCACTCCTGTGGGGTAGGTAATTAACCTACATTTTCCTAACCACACCATAAACCCATTACTACTTGTTTGTCCTCACTGACTAATTAGAATAATTGGTGCCTGTCTTTTTAACATCTCAGTGTATTTGTAGACAATTGTTAAATTCATTCGTCTTACTGCTTTTCTCTAAGCTGAACATGGCAATTCTCCTAACCATTCCCTAATGGATTCATTTCCCTAAACTTTTTGTTCTTTTTCTTCTAAACCCTTTGCAGTTAATCAGAGTTTTGAAATGATATCAAAAGGTCAATGCATTTCTGAGTTCTGAGGAATAATTACCCTTATTTATTTTGCATAATATACTCCTGTTAACATGACCCATAGTGGCATGTGCATTTTTCTGCCAGGGTTGCATTTACTCCTTTATGGCTAGGTTGTGTCATTATGATCTAGCCCTGCAGTTTGGGCAATGTGGTGGTGTGCTGCCCCTGGAATACCCTGGGAGAGAGATTGTCTAAACCTGGAGTAGTGTATGCACTAGCACAGAGGTTCTCAAACTGGGGGTCGGGACCCCTCAGGAAGTCATGAGGTGATTACATGGGGGGGGTCATGAGCTGTCAGCCTCCACCCCAAACCCCACTTTGCCTTTAGCATTTATAGTGGTGTTAAATATACTAAAGTGTTTTTAATTCATAAGGGGGGGGGGGTCGCACTCAAGAGGCTTGCTGTGTGAAAGGGGTCACCAGTACAAAAGTCTGAGGAAACTAGCATAACTACACTGAAGGGTGCGGAGTCAGGGCTCTGCCCCTTCCACCTTTGTGGGTGGGAAGCCAGCTGCCTCCTGCACACTAGAAGTGGTGGTATAAAGCACTAGAATAAGGGAGTAGGAAGCTCTTTGAGCTGCATGTAAGACAATCACTATCTGTCGTAATTTGACATCTTTTACAGTTCCCTGGCCCTCACTCATATTTCCTATCTTACAGTTTGTTGACTCTTATTTTATATTGATCTTGGCCATTTTTCCATTATATACTGTATTTTAATCCCTTGCCACTAGAGTATATGTTATCCTTTTGACCTTTATCATCTGCAGATATTAATATACTCTCCACTCCATTCTTCAGATTAATGAAAATGCTTATTAATAATAGACCTTTGTGGACTCCTATTCAACATCACCTTCTTAATGGACGCTGAACCACTAAAAACAGTTTAGGTTTCTTAGCCAGTAGTGAAACCACTGTATAATTCTATTTAATCCACACTGCATTAGTGGTAGAAATGGAAAGAAAATTAATAGGAGCTACTTGGATGAAGTCCTGGAGCTCTTGTCTGGTTTTCTTGTCTGCTGCCGATAACTTGTCCCTTCCCTCCCATCCCCAAATGCTATGATTATTTGAAATTCTGATGGCTGTTTGTTACTAGTGAAAATTAGTGGGTTTTTTTTTATGTTAATCTTTATAGCAATGTTTGTCCAAGTTAAAGCCTTGCCATATTTTTGGCTGTTTGTACAAAATGTAATTAGCGCTTCATTTCCACAAGTACTAATTTCACTCCCTTTTTTAAAAAGTATTTTTGCTAAGCATTGATGTTTCAGGCAAGACCCATAACGACAACTGATAAACTATGTTGGATCTGATCCTGAAGTCTATGCTTAACAAGAGACTTGTTGGAGTCAATGAGAGATTTGCCTAAGTAAGGATTTCAAGATTCGGTCCATAATGAAATTAACAATGTTGAAATGTAGTTCTGCTTTGAAAAGTAACTGTAAAAATGGCATGTGAGATTCTATGTGCCTCTGACTTGCATATCATATATGCTCAGTTTGCAAATAAATACATATTTTTCTAACTGCCAGACCTGTAAACTTAATCTGGGATCAGAGTCTCGAGTGCTGGTCTTCCTGATGCAAAACTAGAGAAAAAAGGAGTTTGAGGAGATATATATAAAGGGGAGGGCATTGAGGGTGCTTGGCCATATGTGGAAAGCAGCCTGAAGATAAAGCACTAACAGAATGGTGGGAAGAGGAGACAAAAGATCTTGACACGAGGAAACTTATGGAAAAAATTACCACCAGATCAGCTGAACCAGTGTTAAAACTGGTGGGAATCATAATACAGACAGCTTAGTCAGGTTCTAGCATCCTTACCATATTACTCAAACCTACTGAAAGCTTTACTGACTGTTCTGTGTTCACACTTACAATCCCTTAATATCTCTTTTCAAGTTTTGGAATTTGTATTGTGGACTGGAGATGTCAAAGCAGCCCTTTGTCCTGAGAAGTATCATACTCTTCCCTCCCATTCCCTACTTCATTCCTTTTTTAAAATGTAGCGGAAGCAGCTTCTGGTGGAGGCGGAAGCCCAATTTGGCCATCTTGCCCTCTGTTCTAGGATGACACTGGGTTTTTTTGCAGTGCTTAATTTGTAGCAGGGCTGAGTCCAGCACCTATAGGCTTGGCAGTTCATAGCCCTGGCATCTCTGGGCTTGCTGCATCAGTTTTGAAAGTAAAAAAAAATTGCTTGAGTCCCAGCATCTAGTTGCTTGAGCCCTGGCACTTCTTTCACTACAAATTAAGCACTGTTTCTTGTGAGGATTTGGGAGAGGAAGGCTTTGGGGGGAGCAGGGATTAGAAACTTGTGGAGACTTCTGTGCACAGCATAAATGAGACCATAACTTAGCTTTCTGTAATTTAGGGGGGGTGTGTTGGGGCAGAGGGATCACTATATAATCAACAAAATCAAAAGGACTATTGACTTTATTTCTGAGGTCTAAAGGTGCTTGGAAAAAGAAGGGAGAACTGGGTTATAATTTAATAATGTACTATTTCGGTATAATTTTTTTTTAACAAGCAAAATATGTTCAAATAATAAAAGGTCTGTTGTAAATTAATAAGAAAGGTAAATATAGAGTTAAGGATGAAGATCTCTCCTTGACTCATCTTGTGTTTGAATATCAAAACAGTATAAATTGTGCCATATGTACTGCAATGTGTGATCACAATGGGATATGGAAAGGGCCATGTCTCAGTATTAAGTCTTAGTTTCCTTGCACTTGATCTTAAAATCCTTGATGTTAGGGCTCTGTATTGCCAATATGTCTTAATAGTGGTCACATAGTTTATGTTGATTCTAATTTTTTCTTATTCTCTGGTAAGCACGTGTTGCCTAAACCCACATATTAGCTCTGCAAAAGTCTGTAGAGATTTTAAAAAGTTTTTTTAATGTTCAAATAAGACATTTTAAAATTTTTAAATCTGAATTTTCAACTCTCTCAGGGACTGTGAGCTACCTGTGAATAAAGTATAATGATTAAAATGAAATTTCAATATGTAATTTCAGTGAGATGATTGTATTTGATTTTTTTATTTATGCCACCAACTAATAGATATTTTGATTAGTAGCTGAAATAAACTTACTTTTCCCCGCTACAATCTTGTGACTTCTTCCCTTTTTCCCAAGTTGAACCCCCTGAAATAAGTTTTTAAAAATCCTCTTTTCTTTATGTTATAACTGTAACAAAAAAGATGACCTTGGACATATGGTTAAAGGCCTTGTTTAGCTGTGTTAGAGCATAATATATATGGGTTCCCCACAGGAAGTAAATATTGTGCATGTTTGTACTGGTTTCTAAAAATATTTCCAAGTACAAAGCAACCTTCTTAAAATTGTTTCCAATTTGTTGATTTTCTTTTCTCTTTTTTGTTAGATGAAAGGTGCACTGACTGAAATTATCCAGCTCGCTACCTTGGATTCAGACCCCTGGGTCTTAATGGTAGCTGATATTTTAAAATCCTTTCCAGATACTGGCTCCCTTAACCTTGATCTTGAAGAACAGAATCCCAATGTTCAAGATATTTTAGGAGAACTTAGGGAAAAAGGTAAGCAATCTTTTTTTGTCTAAAATTACACTGCATATTTGACACTTTTGCATTCAAATCACTGTGGGTGAAAGTCAAAGAGGCCAGGATTACACCTTATATGTTTAAGAATCTAATGGGAAGCAATAAATGTGGGTTGAATCCAGCAGCCCTTTGCCCCAGGAACTGTTCCATGTGAGGCAGTAGGACTATGTTAGGAGTGCCTGATGTATAATTTAATAAATATTACTTTGGGATTAAACTTGTATAAACTTTCAAAAGATGATAAATTAAACATTGTTTTATTCCTGTCTTGCATTTTTTTACTAATCTTCAAGGGACTTCCTGTTGTCTATTTGTTATTTAAAACTGTCACAGTAGGAGAGAGACTCTGTGCCCTTATTCATAGATACCATAGCATGATATTAAGCTTTCTCTCTAAGACCCTGATCCCAAAGCAGTGAGCTTTGTGTGGGCAGACCTCTGTATGGAGCCTCATTAAAAATGAGGGTGTATATCTGTACTTGGAGGAGCCAACTATTGTGCTATATAGATGGACTGCAACTATTCTAGCAGTTCTTAGGAAGTGTCCCACTGGTGCAGCTTCACTGCTGATGGCAGCAGTGAGAGCATTAGTGTAGACTAGACTGAGGCAGTTAAAATGCCTGGGCCATGTATATGCTAGTCTACCAGTGATGCAGTACCAGTGTTAGTGCAATACAGGAACTATCCCAAAAGTTGGAATTGTAGAAGAGCCACTGAATGGAGTGGACAGGAATGATTGTAGGAGCCAGGATGCAGCAAAGTAATAGGAAAAACTCCTTGGAAAGAGTACTTCATCGTGCTTGAAAACAGGAGTGATCATTTGCTGGTAGAAATCTTCACCTCTCGGTATTTTGTGGTCTGCCGGATTTGGTTTTTTTAAATGTAGCTTCTGAGGATTAATCTTCAGCTGTTTTTTCCAAAGTTCTGACATGTACAATACTTTTAAATTTTACACTTGACTAGACAAATCTAACATGGTTGTCTTAAAAATAATATATTTCCTGTTAAATCTTGGTGAAGGGTTATTGCTATAACATAGCTAGGGTTGGCGGGTTTCTGGAAGGCTGATTATGAGCAAAACAGAAGCTTCCCGCAGTGCCTGAATAAATATTTAAGTTAAAATTCACCTGCACAAACTATATAGAAGTTGTCTTGTAATTATCTGTGCAAGAGGTTCTTTTACGCACATGCATTATGTTAACTCTTTATACAGTAAGTGAATGTGAAACATCAGCTATGTTGCCGTTGGAGTGCCAGTACTTAAACAAAAATGCCTTGACAACACTAGCTGGGCCACTTACTCCCCCAGTGAAACACTTCCAGCTGAAAAGAAAACCCAAAAGTGCCACTCTTCGAGCAGAACTCTTGCAGAAATGTAAGTAGTAAACCAGCTAGTTGATCAGATAGGATTGTAAAAGGAAGGCATAGAATTCAGTCTGGTTCTTCAGTACAGGAACACGTATCATATCTTCCCTTCTTACAAGAATATGTGCTGGCTAGTTTTCCACAATACACAACAATGTGCAGAAGATCAGAACTAAGCCTATCAAAGCCATTCCGGCTGTCACCATATTAATATGCTAGTCTTGTTTTTGTAATCTTCAATGCTGTTCAGATTTGATGGAGCTAAAAAAATCCATTCTCTTCCCACCCACCCTCCGCCCCCCCAAAAAAAACCAACCGACAAACAAAAAACAAGCAAGTTTAGATTCTCTGGTGGCTATATTTAGTAATCTCTTTTAGAGACTCATCAGGGAGAGCCTTGGTTAAGATTCTTGGGGCTCTTACCACAAAAATGAAATTGGAACCTAGCTGAGCTCTGTCATGTTTTTGCAACAGGGAGCAGAGGCAGCCAGTGCATGCTTTCCCTTGCTCAGTGTGCCTACTGTGAGTGAAAGCCAAGAGGATTTTCCTTAACAGAATGCAGGAAGTCTAGCCACAGCCATTCTTTAACTGAATGAACTTAAAAATATTGTACTGTACACTGCACTTTGCTGTAGCAACTTGCTTTTACCTTTCTTTGAGTTGATTAGTCAATTGGATTGAATTAAAATATCAACTTGAGTAGCTAAGCTTTTTAAATGAAATTTTTGCATTTTTAACTTTCTACTTTCCCACTCAAGTACAGTATATACTCATTTATTAGCCTGTTCATTTGTGAGCTCACCCCCCCAAAATGAATAGGTAAAAATAGCAAAAACTGTATGACCCTTTCATAAACTGACCCTGTATTTCAGGAGTTGGAAAACTTTGGCTCCTAGCCTGTCAGGGTGAGCCGCCGGCAGGTTAGGACGTTTTGTTTACCTGGAGCGTCTGCAGGCATGGAGCCCCTCAGCTCCCTGTGGCCACAATTCACCGTTCCGGCTCCCCTAGCTCCCATTGGCTGGGAATGGAGAACTGTGGCCACAGGGAGCTGAGGGGCTCCATGCCTGCAGACGCTACAGGTAAACAAAATGACAGTATATTAGATCAGGGATTAGCAACCTTTGGCCCAGGGCTCACCAGGGTAAGCACCCTGGTGGGCCGGGCTGGTTTGTTTACCTTCCGCATCCACAGATTCAGCCGATCGTGGCTCCCACTGGCTGCAGTTTGCTGCTCCGGGCCAGTGGGGCGGCAGGAAGCGGCACAGGCCGAGGGATATGCTGGCTGTCGCTCTTGGTGTAGACCCATTTATAAGCCGACCCCTGCTCTTTGATGCATCACATTTTTACCAAAATATTCAGCTTATGAATGAGTATATACAGGATATTGTTTATTTTTGTTACTTTGCATACTTCTGTAACTTAGATTATCTGTTACACAATCCTTTTAATTTTTTTTTCCAAATAGTGCATTATGTGATTTGTCAAACATTGATGACCTGTGTCAATTAAAGATACAGTTTCCCATCTTGTACTAGATTAGGTCCTAAAAGAATTTTAGGTAGGATGTGCAGTAGTTTTCATTTCAAATACAAATTTTGAAATAACTAAAGCATTTCTCTTTATAGCAACAGAAACCGCACAACAGCTCAAGAAGACTGCAGGAGTGCCTTTCCATGCCAAAGGAAGGGGGCTGGTCAAAAAAATAGATACAACAAGTATGACTCGTTTTTATATTACTACTCGGTAGAGAATAATGTATATGTCTATACAGCTCATATGTAGGTAAAATGGTGTTTGCAAAGAATAAAATTGCAAGGTTTCTGTTTTTAAAAACTGGATTTCAGAGAGGAGGGAAATGAAGCTCTATAGAAACATGAAAATAGAAAAATAATGATGCACTTTAGTGAAGTAATCTTAAATTGACTTTCACATATGGAAAGGAGAACATGTGATAAGCATAATATGGGGTAATTATTCCAGGTGAAATAGTTTGAAATTCCTCCTTGGAATTTTTTTTCTTACATGTATAGATGAGGTTATATATAAAAATAGTATATTTCATTGTAATTCTTAAAATAAGGTTCAAAACTGTCAAACCTAATGCGCAGAACTGTTTACATTCTTGGTAATTATAAGGGAAAATGCAGATAAAGCTTATCAAATACTGACTCGGAGAGATGCAAAGAATGCCTAGCTCTTACTAAGGATATTATAGTAATTGAGAATAGTTGTTTTCTAAATGTAAATAACTATAAATGTACCATTTTCTTGGTATCTTCAATATTTTATGGGAGCAGTAGCACCACTACAGTTAAAATTGCACTCAAGATTTCCATTTTAATGGAATGAAAAGAGTGTATAAAATGTCACTGCTCTGAGAGGATCAGTTCCAAGTGTTTGTTGTAATTTCTGAACTGCTTCAATTTTCTGTATCAGTTTGTAGTGGAAAAAAAGTTAAGACCAGTTATGCCAGTTTTTGAAACTGCTTTGCAACTAAACAATGTTAGTGCTTGAAGCTTTTCCTTCGGGGCCTTCCTACAGCAATCTGAAGTGTGAAAATTGGTCTGATTCTTTGCTATGAGTAGATTGGAAGAATATTTGTTAAGTTGCATTTCATTAAAATAAATAGTTATTTAAGCTTTAAAATGTTACTGCTTGAATGTTGACATTGATACAGTGGTACTGATCAAGGTTAACACTGGTATAAGGTAAGGTATATTGGTAGCACAGGAGCTATGTGGACACAATTTGCTGAAGACACAAGTTGTAATGGTAGTGTTAGAGTTATCTCAGAACAATGGCAAGGGGTTTAGGATGATCTAATTTATCAGACATACTGCTTACTACCACACTACAGGAGTTCCGACCCTAATGAAGTGTGTCTTTGTCCCCAGCTAGAGGACAGACTACAGATAGTGGTTTGTCTACTCTAGACTTGGAGCTAATAAAGCTGTCTCTCTAGCTCAAGCACTAGAGGCTCATACTTTTAGATCCAGAAGTCTCAGGTTCAATCCCTTGGATACATGTGGGGATTGACACCTCAGAAGTTTAGGACCTCAGACGTTTACAGTGTTTCTCTTTGTATCCCACTCGTCAGGCTTTTCTAGTGCAAAATAAGCCCTGGACCTCTGGATTTAAAGCTATTGTTTTGAGCTAGAGGATTAGGCCATTTGGGCAAAGACAGGGGCAGACTCTAAAAGTTTAGTATGTGAGGTAGACACTGTAGGAAAGTCTTACAGGGTTAACATTGGTTACACTTTTTTTTTTTTTCGTAGAGGAGGTGGTTCAGGGCATTTTAAAATAGGTTCTATCTTACAAGTACTGGAGGACAAAATGTCAGTGTATTCTGAATCCTTGTGCCATCAGACATGGCCTAGGGTTCAAACAGTGTATTAAACAGTTTAATACTTTTTGGTCATACATAACAAATGTCATCACTGTCAGCCGCTATTGGTCTTGCCTTGTGTGCAGGAGCTAGTCTTACCTGCAAGAGCCTCCATGCATGTGCCCTCCTCTGTCTGACTTCCTGATTCTGGCCTCTTTTTCACCCAGCCCCCAGTTTCCTCTGGCAGATTGAGAAGCTTCAGTAGGCTCAGACATGCCTGTGATCCCGGGAAAGGATGCCAGCAGGAATGTGTTGTAGGTCACTTAAGATTTTCACAAAGATACATGTTACATTTAATCCACATGTGACTCTTCTTGGGGGTACCTATGGTGAGACACACCTGTGCCACCTGCCCTCATCTGTGCTTACTGTGGGTCAGTTCCCCAGCTTCACCAGCCTCTGGAAATACAATCACTGACTTCCAGGCTCCGCAGGGACTGCTGTCTTTACAGGTTAACAATAGGCACAGTCCAACCCCCAAGTTCTCCATGTGCCCAACCTCTGATCTTTGGATGCTCACATAATTCCCAGAGCCTCTACTCCCAAAAGAATAGTACATCTCAGTTTACCAGTTATACCTTAGATCACAGCTCTGCTTAACACCCAGGAGTTAGAGATGCTTACAGTAAAAAGAAGATATTTATTTAATGAAGAACAGATCCAAGTGATAGCAAGTAGAAATATTGGAAGCAAAGGGTTACATATAACCAAGTTCATAATATGCATTCTAGAACGTAGACTTACTTTATTGGCCAAGGGGTGTCTAAGTTTAGTTCACCCCAAAGTCTTCCCAGCATTTTTCATGAAGCCTGGCTGTGATCCTTTTTTCATAAAGCACACGCGCTCTCAGCTTACTTTCTACATGAAGGATGCAGAGTGAGTTCCTCTTTCTACAGTTATAGTACAAAAATCTATTGTCTTCACTTGTAAACTGGGATTCTCTTCTGCTGGGTTATTTCTTCATGTAAATTCCTCTCTTGAAGATTTTACAATCCCTTCATTACTGTTCAGCCCAGACTATAAATGGGTATCCATTGTGAACCACACAATACTCAATTTACATATAGCCAGACAAACATCTCTTGCCTGAAAGACATGTCTCTATCACCTTCTGGTTACCAGCTCCAATTCACAGACCTTAGGAACATAATTTTCAATATATATACATGACTCCTTGAATATTATCCATGTATACATTTCACAGTGATTATGCTCACTAGGGTTACATCGCACCCTTGGCAAACTAATATGAAGACATCAGACCCAGTGAATCCCTGTATCACTTATCGCCCCTTTGCCTTCTGCCAGTTGGCACCAAGATGTCCTGGGTCACACCACACAACTGCTGAGGTGGAAAGTTTAGTAAACATTTTGGGCATTTGTCACATGTTAAGTGCTGGTGTCACACACTTAATGTGACCATTCACAGATTCCCAGAATACTGGGCATTCCAGCACTTCTGGGAACTGCATGACCCCACCCCTGTCTGTATGACCCTGCATTCACAATGCATGCAAGATCACAGTGGCAGGGATGGAGTGGCGCACTCTTCAAAATGGCATCCCCATCCAGCACTAAACAAAACTGTCCAGTTTTGTCCCAGTACTGGATGGGGGACAAACTAGCCAAAAAGAGAACTGCCTCATATAAAACCAGACGAGTGAAATCTACCAGTATGTGTAGGAGACCAAGGTAGAGAGGTGCGCCGCACATTGGGTCAAATTGAGGATGCATCCAGAGTAGGAGCATGGTAGCCAGACCTGCTGTTGGAGTGCAGACATGCACCCTGCTCCTGCAGCCATTCCTGCCTGCATGCAACTTCCAGAAGTGCAGGTTAGGCTGTGGCGTTTTTTAGGAAGCAAGTGATGGTGTGGACTCCTTTGCAGAGGGTTACTCTGGCTGATGGATTATCATCACTGCTAAATATAGCTGGTTGTTTTTTACATAGTTACTTTCAATAACTTTTTTCAACAGTGATAGAATGTTAGAGACAAACACCTATTCTTTTCTATGTAGCTAATGAGGCACACTGCACCTTCTCACATCTTCAGGTACATCTATGCAGCCGGAAGTAGTTTCAGGCAATGCAATTTCTCTATTTCTATTTCCTCTTCTACCTACAGTAGATGTTTTCTGGAACTACAGTTATCTGTGCTCTTATCTGCCTTTTCTCAACCACGCAGTTGGAAAGCAGTGAGGCTGCATTATCAGTGTCTGGTGACAAGGAGATGTAGAGACATGTTGTTGTCTGCCCAAGTGCCCTCACAAGAAAAAGGAAGGTGGTAGAACAGATTTATGCATAACACATGAGAACCTTCAGAACATCTGAACAGCTTCTCAGAATCATGCTTGGATCTCTGAGAGGAAAGAAGAGAAGCATCAAAATGCAATCTTATCTACCCCCATCATCAGGATCTGCAGGAGAGTCTCAAAAGCTTATGGTCAATAGCATCAAAAGTTGCTGGACAATTAAAATAAAATCTCTACATGGAAACCTGAGTTCCCTCCATCCATAGGAGAAGATAATCAGCCAAAAAAATTAATGGATACACTCTGTTAAATCCAGGCCAAAAACCTGATTGAAAGCAGGAACGTCTAATAGAACACCAATTACTTTTGTCCTCTTCCTAAGAAAGGGGAAGGTTGGAGATATGAAGGTGGCTTCTAACTGCTTGTTTGAGGGAAGTTGATGACCAGTATGTTGCTCCTTCAGATAACTTTATAATAGCTCATGAAAATTAAGCTAAGCTAAGTGCTTTCCTGCTTTATTTATGTATGCATCCAAAACACATCTTGAAGCATATTAAGGTTGCAAAGTCAAGGACTCAGAAGTTAGGAAATGTCCAAATTAAAGCTGCTTGTGTTAAAGCTTCATTTGGCACCCTTGCATTATGATTTAGACTTTAATTACATGATTACATACTATTATTTTCCACAGGGTCTCTGTCTCATTCAGGGAATGGATAGTCACTCCATGTTTCTTTTATCCTCCACATTCCCTCCATACCTCTTCTCTTATGCAGTCCCACCATCACCCTCTGCTCCTATCCATCCTCGTCACCAGCTGCTGCATCCCTCTGACCCTCTCTATCCTCTGGCTCCTGCAATCTCCAATATATTTCAGCCAGAGATACACAAATAACATGGTCAATTTCATCTCAAAAGGTTAAAGCATGGTAAAGTTATAAGCAACTGAAAACTCATCATATCATGGAAAACGTCGGGCAGTCTTAACTATAGGAGGTGCTACCAGCTGCGCCTATAATTCACCTTGATTAAATTCAGCCTTTAGCAGTAAGCAGAGTTTGATGTAGTTTGGTAGCAATATGTCTCTTTTAATAGACTGCTTTATTTAAATTCTTGTGCATGAAAAGAGATCTGTATGCACCTAACTGTGTAATAATAGTGGCTCATCCTTAAACCTTTGGGTCACAAATTCTGACCCAGTGAACTCCTTTTATTAACATTTTTACAGGCTAAAATAAACCTCTGCGGTGCATCTGATGTATATCTAAAGTCCATTCCATCCAAAAAGCTTTTAAAGCTACAGTACAAGAAATGAGTCGTCTCTAGGAGTCCAGATCTCCTCATTCTTTTCAACTAAGTGGATATTCGTTACAACTGATGTTGTTGGTTTTGTTTTTATTTTCTTTTCCCCAAAGCCCCACTCAAAGGAATACCAAAACAAGCTCCTTTCAGGAGTCCCACAGCACCTAGTGTATTTAGCCCTGCTGGAAACAGAACCCCTATACCTCCTTCAAGAACACCTCTGCGCAAAGAAAGAGGAGTGAAGGTAGGTAGTAGCCTTTTTAAATACTCTTGCATTTTCCCATGAGTGCCCAACCTCTAATCCAAAAGTGAACAATAGTTTGACATTGGTTATAGAGCAGTTAATATTTTTTTGTTAGTTTCCAAAGTATTTCAACAAATACTACAAATCAAATACTACTCCTTTAAAAATGAAAAACCAAATGCACAATTACAAAATGTGGAATAACTGGGTAGGTTGCAGTACTGCTGAAAAGGATCTATCTGGTAGTTGTACATCGCTACCCCGATATAATGCGACCCAATATAACACGAATTCAGATATAACGTGGTAAAGCAGCACTCCGGGGGGCGGGGCTATGCACTCCGGCGGATCAAAGCAAGTTTGATATAATGCAGTTTCACCTATAATACAGTAAGATTTTTTTGGCTCCTGAGGACAGCATTATATTAGCGTAGAGGTTTAGTGGATCACAAATTGAATATAAGCTGACAAAGTGATTAGGTTGCAAAAAAGGCTAATATTCTGGGGTGTATTAACAGAAATGTTGTATATTAGACATAAGAGGTAATTGTCTTGCTGTGCTCAACACTGGTGAGATCTCGGCTGCAGTATCGTGTCACCTTCTGAGCGGCGCATTTTAGGGGAGATGTGGCTAAATTGGAGAGAGTTCACAGCAAAAATGATAAAAGGTTTAGAAAGCCCGATAGATGATGAAAGGTTAAAAAACTGGGCAAGTTTAGTCTTGAGAAAAGATGGGGAGGGAGAGAAGGTATCTGATAAGTTTCCAAATACGTTAAAGGCTGCTTTAAAGAAGACAGTGATTGATTGATCTCCATGTCTGCTGAAAGTAGGACAAGAAGTAATGGGCTTAATCTGCAGCAAAGGAGATTTAGATTAGATATTAGGAAGAACGTTCTAACTGTAAGGATAGTTTAGCTCTGGAATACTCTTCAAAAGGAGGCTGTGGAATTGAAGGTTTTTAAGAACAGGTTAGACAAACACCCTTTAGAAGTGGTTTAGGTATACTTGGTCCTTGACAAAGGGGACTAGACTTGATGACCTCTCAAGGTCCCTTCTAGCCCTGCATTTCTGTGATTCTATGAAATACCTTTGGTAAGGCATTTCAGTTCAATAATGAATTTTTTTTTTTTTTTTTTTTTTGGTAGCTACTAGATATCTCAGAGTTGGATATGGTTGGTGCTGGTCGTGAAGCAAAGAGAAGAAGAAAGACTTTAGGTTGGTACGACATGTCTGTATGGTGTATAAATGTTAATAACTGAAACTACATTGAGAACAAGATCCAGATATATCCTATCAATTTCATTTTCTTAAATCCAACTTTTAATTTAAAATTAACATCAACTCAGATGGGTTTAAACTTGAGGGGAGGTTCCTCCCTTTGGAAAAAATGGCTACTAACCTTCCATAACTGTTCTTTGAGATGTGTTGTTCATGTCTATTCCAAAGATGATGACTCCCAAGCCATGGCGCAGGTGGAGGATTTGGAGTTTATTGGCATGCTGATTGTTAATACCGCTTGGCTGAAACCTGCATCATCTCTAGCCTGTTGGGTGATGGCGTAATGGGATGCAAAATAGTGAACTGATGACCACATTGCCGCTCTACAGATGTCCTGGTTAGGAACTGGAGCTACAGTCACCACTGAAGATGCCTGAGCCCTCGTAGAATGTGCCGTCAGGGCAGGAGAAGCAGGGACCTTTTGCCAGGTCGTAGCATATGTGGATGCGTGATGATAAAATTCTCTGGGCCAAGACTAGAAGACCTTTTGTTCTGTCTCCAATGGCTACAAAAAGCCAAGTAGATTTTTTTTTTAGATGATATTTAGTCTTTCTGTATAGGCTAGTGCACGTCTGATGTCCAGTGAGTGGAGTCTCTATTCCTCCCTGTTGGCATGTGGCTTCGGACAGAAGAACAGTAGGAAGATATCCTGGTTACTATGGAATTGTGAGACCATCTTTAGAAGGAAGGCCGGATGTGGCTGCAATTGAACCGTGTCCTTGAAGAAGACTGTATAAGGTGGTTCCAAAGTAAGGATTCAGATCTCCAAAACCCTCTGGTAGAAATAATGGCCACCAGGAAGGCCACCTTCCAGGATAGGTAGAGCAGAGATCACATTGCCAGCAGTTCAAATGGAGGTCCTATTAGCCTTGCTAACACCAAGATGAGGTCCCAGGGAGGGAGTGGCTGCCGTATCTGAGGGTATAACCTCTCCAGGCCCTTAAGAAAATGACTACAATTAGAGTTTGAGAAAACAGAATGACCATTCACCCATGGGTGAAGAGCCGAGATCGCAGCTAGATGGACCCTAATAGATGACATGGTTAGGCCTTGTTGTTTCAAGTGGAGTAAGTAATCTAAAATGAAAAAAGTGGTGTTGATTGTGCAGGTGAAACACATTTCTGCATAGACCAGTTCAAGAATCTTTTCCACTTTGGCAGGTAAGTGGCTCTAATGGACAGTTTTCTGCTCCTTAAAGCACCTCACAAATGAGCTCAGAGCATGCTAGCTCTGTGGGGTTCAGCCACGGAACTTCCAGACTGTGAGATGTTCGTATGATGTAGATGGCTGTGGTCCTGGGAGATCAGGTCCAGAAATAGAGGCAGGCAGCTTGGCGTTTCCACCGAGAGGTGTAGTAGGGTGGTGAACCGTGCTGATATAGCCATGCCAGGACTATTAGATTCATCTTGTCCCTTCTGACCTTCAAGACCTTGTGAATGAGAGGGATGGGAGGGAATGCGTAGAAGTGATGATCCGTCCAAGGGAGGAGAAAAGTGTTTGAGTGACCCAGGAAGGAGCAGAAGTGAAGACATTTCTTATTGTTATGCTTTGTCATGAGCAGATCTAACTGGGGAGTCCCCCACGTCTCAAAGATGCCTTTCATGACATCTGGACAGAGGGACGACTCGTGGTGGTTGGAAAAGGATCTGCTGAGGTGATCCACTGGCTCATCCTGTGCCTTGGAAGATAGGAGGCTTTGAGGTAGATCAAGTGAGCTAGGCAGAATTCCCACAAGAGAGAAGCACACTCCACACTGCTTCTTTTATATAAAATATTGCTATTGTGTTTGTAAGAACCAACATGCACTTGCCCTTCAGATGGGGTTGGAAGGCCTGACAGCCTAGGCAAACTGCCATGAGCTCCTGATGATGATGATGTGTAGCAAGAGCTCTTCCAGAGACCAGAGTCCCTGAGTCCTGAGGGTCCCAAAGTGAGCTCCTCAGCCCATTGCTGACATGTCTGTGACAACAGACATTGATGGTTGGGGTCTCGAGAATAGGACTTGGTTTGGTCTAACCACCAAAGAAAGGAGGCGATCACTGATGAGGGAAGGGTGATGACCATGTTCAGGTATACCATGCCTGAAAGGGTCTGAACTGTAGTCTTGCTTGCTTCACCACATAGGTTCATGATGCCATATGGCACAGGAGCTTTTAGGCAGTCTCATACCATGGTAATCGGGTTGCTTCTGAAGCTTTTTATGAGCACCCCTATTGTTTGGAACTGGGTTTCCAGGAGGAAGGCTCTGGCTTGGATCAAACTGAGAGTTGCCCTGATGAATTCTGTCTTTTGAACTGGAGAGAAAATAGACTTCTGTATATTTATTAACAGACCTAAGTCCTAGAAAGTTGACTGTATTATACATGTCTCCATCTGGGCCTTGTTCCGATCTCTGATCAACCAGCTGTTGAGATAAGGGTAGACCTGAACCTAGTCTCCTCAGGAAGGCTGCCATGCACTTTGTGAACACGCAGAGGGCTGCTGACAGGCCAAATGGGAGAACGGCAAATTGGTAGTACACATGATTCACAATAAATCCGAGGAACCTTCTGTGTCCCTGAAAGATTGAAATATGAAAATAAGCATCCTTCAAATCGAGGGCAACATACCAGTTCCCTGAGTACAGGAAGAGAATGATGAAGCTCTTTTATGCTAGAAATTGCTTGTGAGAAGGGTCCCTAAAGAGAGATGGGGGAGGGGGGGTTGCGAAAGAGGGGAACAACTGAATTGAAGGGTGTATCCCACTGATCTGAGGTAATACAGGCCCAATCCTGATAGAAGTGGAATAATGGTCCACAAAAATTGGGGAAATCTGATCCATACATTGTCCTTGTATGTTGTCCCCGAGTGTCCCCTCAAAAGGTCTACCACCCTGCCGATTGTCTTGGGGGGCAGGCATGGAAGCAGATGAGGACTAGGGTAGAGGTCTTCTCTTGTACTGTCTGCTCCTCCTCTCAATATAGTCCTGTAGGGACTGGGGCAGGAAGAAGTGAGCAGCTGGTTGGGGCTTTTAGTGATCCTAGAAAGGGCTGATGTATGTAGCCCTAGGGACTTCAGGGTGGCTCTTGAGATCTTGAGGCTATGCATTTTGATGTCTCTTTGCTCTGAGAAGAATGACATACTCTCAAAAGGGAGGTTCTGTAAGGTCTGCTACGCCTCATAGGATAGACCCGAGGATTGAAGCCAAGAGCCTCTCCTCATAACTACCGTCGAAGCCATTGATTGAGCTGCAGAATCTACCATGTCCAAGGCTGCCTGTAGAGATGCCCTTGCCACAGATTTTCCCTCCTCAACTAGGGCTCTGAATTCACTTCTGGACTCCTGTGGCAATAGCTTCTTGAATTTTGCCATCAAGTTCCAAGAATTAAACTCTTAGCAACTCAGGAGCACTTGCTGGTTTGCGATCCTGAGCTGGAGGTGCCTGTTGAATAGACTTTTCTGCCAAAAATAAAGAAGTGAAGCTTTTTTACCCACGAAAGCATATGTCCAAATAAATCTGTTAGTCTTTAAGGTGCCACCAGACTCCGTGTTGCTTTTCTGCCAAAGGAGTCTAATTTTTTGGCATCTCTGGTCTTAAGGGTTGGACTTTGCTGACCCTATTGCTCCCGCTCATTGGCCACTGATACCAGTGAACCCAATGGTGGATGGATGTGAAGGAATTCAAACCCCTTTGCTGGAACAAAGTACTTTTCTCTATCCTTTTAACCATTGGTTATGGGGACACTGGGGTCTGGCATAAGGCCTTGATGGGGTCCATAATGGCTTTGTTTAAGGGCAAAGCCACTCATGAGGGCCTGATGCAGCAGGAAAATCCACCAGGGCATGGAAGGGCTCTGTAATCTCTACGTTCCCCCAGGTTTTGAGCTACTCTTTTGAGGATCTCCTGGTGTTCCCTATAATCATCATTATACGGGAGGGTGCTATGCTTGTTCCCACCGTTGCCTCGTCAAGAGAGAAGGAAGAGGAGGCCTGTACAGGCAAGTAACGCTGTTCCTCATTCTCAGCGTTGGCTGGGTCTCGCAGTGCTGGGTCTTGATATTTAGCACTGGGCTCAGTACTGGAACATGGGCCCTGTTCTGAGAGATGTGGTGGGGGCGCTGCAGACTCTGAAACAACGGAGTAGGATCCTCTGGACTATGACCCATGGACTGGTGGAAAGGCCCAGGCATTCCAGAAAAACTATTATAATGACATTTGCCACTGCACTGGTGGAATGTCCTGGCCCATGTCCACCATTGGGTAACACTGGCTGGAGCAGTGCTGGCTCCTGCAGGTGACATACAACTCTGCCTCTGCGTCAGATTCCGAAGATTCCCTTCCAGGTGACCAAGATGGAGCGGTGCTGGGAGGGAGGATACTGGTGCTGTGCCATCATGGCTGGTTTCCCTTTTGATGGCATCTGGGGCCATGGTGCTGTGGGAGCTCTTGTCTCTGGTGCTGCCACTGACAGCTGCTGTACAGCAGGGGATGGCGGTGCTGGGAGCAATGATACCTCCCTCGGCCTCAAACACCTCTGGTGTGGATGGCATCAACAAAGTAGTTGGGCTCGAATGGACCCTCCACCACGAGAGAGCCAAAGGTGTTGGACTCAATGGTGCCCTTTCCAGGGCTGGAGTCAACAGTACTGGACAAATTGCTGGCGTCTTAGAGCAGCCTGGCATGGGTCGCAGTCTGCCAGTGTCTCTGTCTCTCATGGATTTTGGGATTTGGAATCTCCCCCATCCATCATCTGCTACTTTCTCAGCACCGGCGATGGGAAGCGGTGCTGAGAGTCGCTTACAAGAGCGATCTTCTTTGGCATCAGAGATGCCCGGTGCCAGGAGTCTTGAAAAGCAGAAGAAACATCCTTTCTAGGCACCAGAGAAGCAGAATGGTGCTGCATCTCTCTGAGAAGCCGGGATGCTTCTTCTTGAGGCCAAAGTACTTGGTTCTGAGTCGAAGTGGCTCGGCTCCAAGGGAGGATGAAGTGCCACCACCATGAGGAATAACTTAAGTCTGATGTCCTTTTCTCTCTTAGTGTGGGACCTGAACCCTCTACAGATTCTGCAATGCTCCTGCATGTATGCTTCCCCCAGACATTTGAGGCAGCTGGAATGGCGGGTCACTAACAGACATAGGCTTGTGGCACGACGCACAAGGCTTAAACCCTGGAGACCAAGGCGTGCTCCGGTGCTAGGGGAATGGGTAACCCTGCTAAGCAGGGTACAGTAATCTAAACAGAAACTTAACCACTACAAATAATTATGTACAGTGGAAGAACAAAGCCCACTGAGAGGGGTACTTGTGGGAAAATGTAAGAACGAGCTGAAGTTCCAGCAACTGTCACAGATGGTAAGAAGGATGGGTAGAACCCTTTATAGTGGCGTTACGAGCACACCACTCCAGGGGGCACCAAAGCTGACCTGATAGATACCACTGAGGGAAAAACTTCCCAGTGGCGGTGCTCAGGGTGAGCACACACCTACTTTGGAATGGACTTGGGCAAGCACTTGAAGAATTTAAAGGTAGCCATGTTTGTTTCTGAATTCCACTACTTAAAATGCCATATGCCCTGGAAATATGTTGAGAGGGTTGAACTATCTGTGCTCTTGTGAACATATAAACATCCCAACAAAGATGAATGTGACATTAGCTTTTCCTTTTGTGTTGCAGTTTAAAAAAAAAAAAAAAAAAAAAAGGTTGAAATATTTTGTATTCTATAGTTATTACATAACTAGGTGGAATTTTTAAAGGCTTAATTTTGAATCATTATCTAAATGGTATAAAGGGTCTTCAAGATTTATGTTGAATGATCTTAAAAGAATGAAAAAACATGTTAAGCATTATTTAATAATCCTGAATGAAAAGATTGGGCTACTTAAACACATGCAGAAAACAAATTAGGTGGCATGGTTTTCCTGGAACACTTTCTTCATTTTGTAGTTTGCTAAATGAAAACAAATCTCAATTCATTTTTGTAAGATACAAAACAAGTTAAATTCATTTTTATGAATGAAATCACAGTTGCATTAAGTGTTGTGATGGATAGCTGTGCTTGGTTTCTCTGAAGCTGGCCTGTTCTGTCTGATTGCTCAGATTCAATATCTTAGTGAAATATAAATTTTGTGGTTAATTTAAGCATCAGCTTGATTATGAAACCACTTGGGTATTTTATATGAAAAACGTTGATTTTTTTACTAGCATTGTAACACGTGTTTTTTGTTTTGTTTTTTTTTAAAGTAATTTTTATCAAAATTTTCTTAATCTTTTTTACGTGGATCACTCTAAGAAAATCTGGTTCAGGAATTAGGAAGGTTAACTTGAACTAACTCCATCTTTTCTATCCAATAGATACAGAAGTGGTGGAAAAACAAGCCAAAGAGGAAACAGTAGTGGAAAATGCAACTCCAGATTATGCTGTTGGCCTTGTGTCTACCCAGGTAGGACTTTAAATTGCAGTGAAATTGTGCTGCATAATGCTGGGATATTTTATTCTAAAGGCTAGTTCTGTATCACCTTTAAAGCTTACCTCTAAATGAATAATTATTTTGTAATGATTGCACAAAATATTGTTCTATTCTTGATGTATTTTGCTAATAATATACAATGCAGAATGAACACTTAAATGTGTTCTAGGAAAACTAGTGAGAGCTTTTAGGGTCGATCTTCTCTTCTGAGGGTTAGAAGGGGATGCGAGGCATTTGTGGAAGCCGAAAGGTTATCATTGCAAGCTGCTAAGTCTGTATAGACTTGGGATGACTGACAACATCTCAGGGAGTTTCTGGTGTTCTACGACTTATCTGCACAGGGAAGTTATACCAGTAAAAGGTAGGCTGTGAATTCAAACTGCACTTGTTACACCAGTATAAGTCCCTGTGTGGACACACTTTTATACCAGAATAAGAGTGCCTTTTTCCAGTTTAGTTGATATTGCGTTGGAAGCCGTTTAAAGATAAGGCACTCTTATTCTGGAGGCGTTTCTGATATAATTATAGCAGTTAACTATCATTGTATAATTGGGAAAAATCTCCCATGTAGATAAATTCTTAAGCAAGTGCCAAAAAGAAAGCGCTAATGGAGAAATAGAGAAATGACAAAGTTGACATTACATGTAAAAGGTCAGAATTTCCATGCAGTCATGTTGTATATGGTTGCAAAACCATTTACTGTTTTACAGAAACTTGGCCCTCTGAACAATGAGTCTGCACTACCTTCTACAAGCTATTTGCCTGCAACACCCAGTGTGGTTCCATCTTCGTCCTATATCCCAAGCTCCGAAGTGCAGCCAGGTAAAATCATTTTTGCTAATGGCACTTTATTAATATATTGGTTCTCATATACATTTTCACTGCCATTCATTTGTAATTACAAATGCAGGTCACAATCCTTCAACCCTCCCTGGTGTAAATAATCTCACTGACTTCAATAGGACTATTTGTGTAAGGGTTGCAGGAGAAGGCTTGTAGTTTTTAGTAACAAAAGTCATATCATTTACATTATTTTTAAAAGAAAATTCTTACTTTAAAAGTAGCTATGAAATCACTTTTAATTATAGATCTGACTAAGGCAAAGATTCTTTATCCCCTTAAATGGTTCGTTTGCTTGGTCTTTTTATAGGCAATCTGATTGTAAGCCATTAGGAATGTACATTATTAGTCAAAAGATTGCCCTGTGGCCTGGGTGTGTGAAGGAGAGAGAGGTACTTTCTTAAGTGCTAAACAATAATTGTATAAATTATTGAAGGCTTACTGCTTAACACATGGTGTTCAACCACAACCTATCTTTCTGTCCACCCTCCCACGTTTTTCCTTTGCGTTTTTATGAAGGTCTATTAGGTACAGTTGAGCGCTTAAATTTTTCAAAAATCAAGTTACATTCAATAATAGAAAATAGGGAAGGGTTAAAATAAGTGCAGAATTAACCCTGGGATCAAAAGGTTTAACACTCCCCCTCTCTCCCAAACGCACAATGGAGCAGGGACTTGTCGTCATACAGGTCTGTAAGATATCTAATACACCTAAATAATAGTGATTCGTTAACAAAGCACTTTGGGATAAATTCACAGCCAACAAAGAACTGACATTTCAATTATATGCAACTTGCTTTACCCTGGTGCCTGTGTACAGGTTCCTACCGTAGCAATGTTTACTTTTCAGTTCAGGAACTTTTGGCACAGTAGTCACTGTGGAGGGTGTATGTAGAATTTATACAAGCTTGGCTCGGAAACAGAGTTCCAAATCTCTCAGAAGCCCTGTATAAATCTGTCTCTGGCTGCAATGCAGCTTGGCAGGTCTGGAAAGTACATGATCTGAAGCATCAGCAATGTCAGCTGCTAGTGTTTTCTCTGTTAGCATTGTATCTAACTGCAGAAAAAGCATTGTATCTAACTGCAGAAAAAGCATCATGTGAAGCTCTGAGTCTTGCTAGTTGCATTTTATTTTTCCTTTCTAACTATTTCTTTTGGATCGTATGTGATATCTGTATTTTGTAGCCAGGGAGTTTAACATTGTCTTGTTTAATTAAAGTACATATAATGAAGACCAAATATTTTGGTTTACTGTCATTTGAACTTGCATAGATCTCTCTCTTCCAAGAACCTTTAAGTGTCTTAGACAATCAGCGTCCTTGTCAGATAAAAGTATTTACTGTTTTTCAGATGGAGAAGATGAGATACAGAGGTTAAGTGACTTGCCTGGGGTCACATGAGTTAATGCCAGAGCCAGGGATAGAACTAAGAGATCCTAACTCCCAGTATTGAGCTTTCATTGGCAGAAAAGACTACCTCTCACACTCTGTAATTAACACAAACCTCCCTCCTACTTCTTTAGAATAAACATGAAAGCTTGCCAAAGGTTGTGTTTTCCAGTGTCCATGTCCATTAGCTTGAGTAAATAAATGAATAAAATATAATCCACGCTAGAATTACAGGGCCCCAAATTATGTGCCCCCTAACAATTCTTATCAACCACTTTGTTTATGCAGTTCATAGTTAATCCTGAAATTCATTGTGGGTGGAAAAATTGGCTCCTAAAACTGGATGCACAATTTACAAATTGGGCAACAGTAAACAGTGTCAAAAACACAAATTATACCAGATTAAATGTCTTAAAGTAAAAAGTAGAGAACCATATGAACCTTGAATTCTGGGGGCTTATTCAAATATACTGTCTCAATTATGCATACATTTTCTATTTCTTCATACCAACTGTCCATGAAATAAATAGGCAACCTATTTTTATAGTGGCCCTCGAAATTACAAGGGGTGTACCACATTCACCATTTGATTAACCTCTTCTACCTTTACTTATGCTTCAGTTGATCTAAAAGTTCTTGAAAACCTTACATTTATATATTGTTTGTCTGTCTTTTTTTGTCCTTTTCCCTCTTAATTTGTGGTGACTATATCTCTTTATTTCATATACCCCTTATGGCTTTGAATGCCCTCTCTGGTTTTCACGGTCAAGGTTAAGAACCTCTTTCTTTAAATATTTTGTTTCGTCGTTGTGGCAGGAAATACTTTTAATTGGTCAGTGCCATACTTCACATATTTGGGAGCTAATTGCTTTATAGTTTGACCTTGTGTTTTATGTAATACAACAAACTGTGCATCTTGGATCGCTCTGGCTACTAACAACCTCCAAGAGAAAAGCTGTTGTTATGGTGTCTTGCTGAAATCCCAACTCATGCACTTACATTCTGCCAATTTTTTTCTCCTCCTTTTGCGCTCTGTGCCCGCCCATCGAGTTTCAATTGAAACTCAGTCATATTCATCGCTTCCTGCCCTAAATTGTTTATAAAGATGCTAAGCTTTGTTAAATAGTATAAGCTTTTTCAATAGCCCCTAAGTAACTTAGGAGTCAGTGGGACTTAGGGGCTTTTGAAAATTTTACCCAGCTTCTTTGTTTAAGCCAAGAGTAAGCTGCATGTCATGGTAAGCTAAGTAATTCATTGATTGGTACAGTTTGTAAAGCTGTGTGGGAGTCTTCAAATGACAAGATTATAACTTGATAAATTGTAGAATCTGTGACTGATGTCATTGTCTGGGATTTTCCTCTAAAATGTTTTGAGTTCAAACTGGATTTGAAATAGTTACTGTGTAGTTTTGAGGTTTAATTGTACTAGTTGCTTATCCGTTTCGGGAGAGAAGGGAGCAGGCCTCTCCAGTAACCCTTTCCTTTTCAGTGGTCCTCTAAACAACAGGTGATCCAAGGACGATTTTAATTTTGTAATTCTTGTTGCTTAGCCTGTTTTTCAATCTATCTTCTCAATATTCACTGACTGGCTGAGACTAGGAATTAATTTTGACTTCCTTTGGGAGGTTGCTTCTAATTTTAGTTTGGATAATGAAACGTTTCTCTAATTTCAGCTCCTGCATAATAGGTATTCCTGTAATAATTGTGCTATGCTTATAATTATGGAGTAGAACTCAAATTTATAAAGCAGACTCCATTAAATACAAATTTCACTGCTAAGTATAGCACAACTCAGATTTGCCAGTTGGAAGTCCCCGAACTGTCTCCCATTATTGCTAAAGGGAATGCAGTGGAAAGGGAGAGAGAATGTAGTTTTTCAAATGTGATTAAATGAGCCATTTATTTTATTTATAGATTACATCACTAAAACATGGCTCTCTGGAACTCTTGTCTCTCTGAATCTAGATACTTTTAAAAGGCACCGTAGTATCCAAGACCCTTATCCAATTGCAGGTGTGGGTTTTTTTAATTATGTTTGTTCATGCAGCTGGATCTGTGCGAGAGGCCATACAGACGAACAGACAACCTGAAGAGCCTATAGCTCCAAACACGACTCCTCTTCCTGCTCAGTTCAAACAACGAACACCCATGTATAACAGTAACTCAAATCCAGCTGCAGCCACACCGACTTCACCTCTAACACCTACTACGCCTCCCGCCATTTCCCCTGCCTCACAACCTCCACAAGTAGCCCCCCAAACTCCGCAGCAGCCACCACCCAAGAAAAGCCTTTCTCTCACGGTAAGTAGGAGTGTAATCTGTAGATTAGCAGTGACTGTACAGTGGAAGAAGATAGCAATTGATCATCCTAAAGTGAAAGCTTTGAATGGTCAGATATTGTAAAATGCAGGAAATGTCAGACACTCAAATTGCTGGACTACATCTCTTTTCTGTTGCTGATTAAGGTCACGATCCTGTAAACTTTAATGCACATGCCTGAAGTTAAGTACATGAGTAGTCCCAGGTCATAGAGTTCTACAGCCAGAAGGCACCATCAGATCCCTAGTCTGACATCCTGTATGTCACAGACCACCAACACCATCCAGCAGCTGCACGCTAAACCCAACAACTAAACTTAGACCGAAGTATTACAGCCTACAAGGGGATTAGACTATTATGCGCCACCGGCAGAATAGGAGGGACTGAGGTGCATCACTACCCAAGGCCTCTGCAATGGAAGGGAAATGGTTTAAGTGAGAGAGACCCAGATAATCCGGGCAAGTGACATTTCATGCTCCAGAAGAAGTCCAGACAGGGAGAGAGACTCTCTAACCTGGGGGGAAATCCCTTCTTGACCCCACATATGGCAATCAGTTAGAGCAAGAATCAGCCAGCTAAACATGTGAGAGGGAAAATGTTCAGTACCACCTCAGAGCACAGGCCTGCCCCTATCCAATGTCCCAGCTCCAGCTGTGGCCATCTCTGATGCTTCAGAGGTAGGAGATCAAACAAAACAATATATTGGGAGTGGGGAGCTGGAATTCCTTCCTGAACCCTGCAGGTGACCATGAGCATGAGCTTTAGGTCTTCAGTGTTAAGTTAAGCATGTGCATGAGGGTTGGAAGAATCATGGCCTTAAGAAAGGGTTGTGTGACCCCCCGCCCTTCTTTTTAATGATTTTGCTATATTAAGTCAGTCTCTCTCTCTCAAAAAAGAAAAAAAAAATCTCTTTAATGAAAACTGTCCCAGCAGCAGCCCGATGGCCTGCAAGTCTGGGTAGGAAGAATCTGTAACGTCACAAAAGGGATGGAAGAAACAGATGCTCCTGAACGTCCTCAATGATTTTTTTTTTTTCATTTATGTAAAATTTTAACACTTTGTTCCCTTGCCACCTCTCCACACACACAAGTCAGTAAAGTGGACTCTTCCCCCTCCATAAAAAGAAATTCTTCACCACATGGGTTTTTTCCCCTTAAAAAAACTTCTACAGCAGAAGCAGTTGAAGTTTGAAATGTGCTGGTGTAGTCCTTAAGGAAAAGTGGAGCAGAGGTGTCCCTGAGAGGTCTGTGCTCTGTCACAGAAGTGACTGCCTTAAAATTGTGTGAAAATGGGGCTTATAATGTGAACTCTTTTGCAACCTCAACAATGTGTGCCACTATGTGCCTGTTATAAAAAGGCATGAGTGGACTTATTTTCTATAAGAATAAAGATCACCATGTAGCCTGTGTCTCATCTTGAATGTTGAATGTAACTTACTGTGTTCTTCAGTAGCACTTTCTCCACTGAAATACACACTTTCTTTAATATGTTGCAGAGGGAGCAAATGTATGCCGCGCAGGAAATGTTCAAGACTGCAAACAAAGTTACCAGGCCAGAAAAGGCTCTTATCCTTGGGTTCATGGCAGGATCCAGAGGTATATATTACAACCAGTGTTATTTGGAGGACCAGTAGATGCTGTGAAGCACCACTAAAATGTAAAGATATGCTGCTTTAGTGATAATCTGGGCACGATCTTATTTTATGGCTTAAATGTAATAATTGGGAGGATCAGGGAAAGAGTCTGTTCTAAAGGTATGGAGTGCCTCACTGCGCTTTCTTGCAACAGCTGAACTATTCAGTTGCCCCTACAAGAATGCATTGGAAAGCTTGTATGGCATGGCTGTGTCAACATACCAGCTGAAGTCTAAAGTCTTGTGAGTGTTAGTTGGAGGGGTGCTGACATCTGACTGCTCTGACAAACTGTATTTTTGTAGTTATAAAATGTGCCCTTAAGGACATGCACATACTTCAGTAAATAACAAATAACCGTAATACCATTGCTCGTACACAAGCATGTAGTGGACCTCAGGGGGCACCCACCCCTACAGACCAAACTAGTCCACACTCTCGTCAGGTGAAAATACTTGTGAATAGGCCTGGTGCTGTGCTCGGAAGGTCAGTAAGTGCGGGTGCTGTCAGACCAGGATGAGGAGGGAGCTCAAGAGTACAGAGTCTCTTCACTAATTCATTAATTTTTTAAATGTGGCAAATATTGACTCAAGCACATCAGGTGATCTCAAATCCTATGATAAATCTCAGAGAGAGCAAGCCTGGTCCTAAGGTATAAACCAAAAGTTAACACCTTGGCTAGTACCCAGAGGAGAATTCAGTGCCACTGCAGTTCTTGAGAACTGATGCAGTTGTCCGTGAGTTAACTTCACCTCCTGCACCAGCTGTAACTTCTGTCTTAATACACAAGGCTCTCATCACCATAGTGTGAGCACTCTGGTGCGTAGCCCATGCAGAATACATTACAGTAATCCTCTCTTAAGATGACAAAGGTATGAAATACTGTGGTAGGGCCTGGATTTGAAAGAGAGTCTTGTGCACCTTGCCAGGCACAGAGGAGGAAAGGTGCTCTTGACCCTAGACTGCTCCTGGGATTCCAGGAACAAGAGGCTCCTCATTTACCAAACTCAGGAAGTACAAACCTATCACTAAATATTTCTTAAGAGATTCAGTAACACCTGCGGACCAAATCAAGTTTAGACTCAGCCAACTCATGTAAAGTGCATCAGTTGTACAAAGTGGCATTCATGTGCAGAGCACCTCCAAACTGAGCTTCATGGACAATTTGTGCAATGCTGGAGTTACATAATAGGATGCAGACTATTTGGAGATATATATTCTGTAGTAATACCTGACCTTTACAATGGAGTTCGTTAAGTGGCTGCAAATGACATGACTATATTTCTTAGCTTCTATTTGTATTATCTACAGTTCATGACATAAATGTAACATGTAATAATCTTCCTAGTGGTGGTACTGCAGTGTTGGTTTGAGAGGTTTTCACTGAAACAATGTTCATCCCATCTTCCAAAACAAATGAAATCTGTTAGGACTTGCAGCAAACTGTGTGTTAGCATTATAATAATTTAATTAGTTTTCTAAAGCTTAAAGCTGAACTGACATTAAGCTCCCAAAGATCTCTTCATTAAGATCTCAAATCATTACCTGCAGAAATAAGAGTGACACACTGAAAGTTTTGCAAACATTGTCCCTCCCCACCAGTTACCTTACTAAGTCCTTAGTTTGGTCCCAGTTCCCTTTTTATGTACTTCATGAATTTAAACTGTGATCTGTGAAAGTATGTGGCTTCCTGCGTCATTCCAGGTGCTAGTGATACTGAAGCTCATCAGGTTTTTGGTTTCTTCCTCCCTCTGGCTCTGGCAGATCCAAAGCTTTTCCTTACTCTTTAATTTTGCTAACTGGCTGTGTTGAAATGTCTTAACTTTCAGTTTGACTATGTATTTTTTTTTTTTTATTTTTGTCTCCACAGAGAATCCTTGCCAAGAGCAAGGCGACATCATTCAGATTAAACTTAGTGAGCATACAGAAGTTTTACCAAAGGCCGATGGCACTGGGAGCACCACCATGTTAGTTGACACAGTCTTTGAAATGAACTATGCTACAGGCCAGTGGACCAGACTCAAGAAGTACAAACCTATAACTAATGTTTCCTAAGAGATTCAGTAACAACAAACTGCGGACCAAACCAAGACTAGAATCAGCCAGCTCCTGTAGAGTGCGTCAGTTGTACAAAATGGCATTCATGTGTAGGTTTCTTATTCCCTTCCAGAAGACAAGTTGTGGCGATCCAAACTAACTGGGCTCAGGTGACTGCAGTATGAAGATACTGTCAAACTGACTGACTTTTTTTTTTTTTTTTAAGGTGGCGGAAAAGTTAACATTTTATTCTGTGATTCAGGGTGCCAGAAATTGAGATCACAGCTGAAAATTTGCTTTTCACTTTGAGAGCATTTCAGCTCCAAGCACTGAGGAAAGGACAATTACAGAATCACAGTTTACCACTAAGGGCATAGATTTTATTGCAGAAATATTTACTCTGACTACATGGGTTCCATCCACATACGGACACTTGCACCACCACAGGTATTTGCAGTTATTCCAGCAATTTGATTGCAGTAAATCTAACTACTGCGAGTGGTAGATGTCTAATGGCACCACTGTGTGTTTAGCTTGTCTTTTCCAGGATCGTAGGATGGTTTGAGAAGCTTTGTTACTCTTGCTGTATTGTGAATATTAATGCCCAGCACGAGTTAATCTGTAATCAGTTGAGATGGAGGGGAACTGAATATCTTAACCTTTTATGCAGCGAAATTTATAATTTCCTTTAGTGTCAAACTTAAGATTGCCAAAAAAAATTCTCACCTAGCTTATGGGCTGCTTAGAGATCATAGCTCTTTGCTACCACATGAGGCGCACCGTGGAGATTAATCTCTGGCTCTTGTACAGCAGGCCCCCTGGGCAACATACCTTTCTCTTGGAGGGAACGAAGCTTGTTTTGTGCTTACATGCCTTTCAAGAACAGTTGAGTGTTACTGCAGTCTTAAGAGTGACTCTTCCAGCCAGAAAGTGGAAGGTTAGCGAGACTTGCCTTTATGGCAAATTCCTGTTTGTTTTTTTGTTCAGTGCAAGTTTGACTAAGCCACTGGGCATTTGATGACCAAGGCCTGGACTACACAGTTTTTGTACTGGTACAACTGTTGCGTGTGACATTCTTGAAAACTGATCTAGTTATACCAGTACAACCTCTAGCATGAATGCAGTTTTATACCCGCATAAAGGGGTCTTATGCTTGTATAGCTTATTCCCATTCCCATACAGGAATAGCTATACCATACATGCACAGATGCCAATATAATTGTACCAAACTAGGAGGACTGTACCACTTTAACTGAACTGGTACAGTTAAAGCGATACAGCTTGTGTGTAGACCAGGCATAAGTAGTGACTTCAGAATTTGGCCCTTAATGGAGACTTGTGTTAAATGTCCATGTTTAAATTTCTTTCAGCCAATCTCGTGTGGGGTTGCACTTGCCTGGGAAGGTGATGCTGGGGAGGGAGAAGTACAAGGATAAGTCACATAACATTGTGTGAGACTGATGTGGGGCCTTGTGATGACTCAAGGTTGGCCTTAAAAAGAAATGTTAATCTATGACTTAGGCCAACACAAGATCTTTTTCTAAGATAAAAGCAAATATCCCCTAAGTGATACATCCGTGTGCAAACATGGCCTATAGATACTGTCATTTAAAGTTTTATATTGGGCATTTTTATTTTCAGATTATCCAGCTATGTGCCTATCTGAACAGGGTGAGCATTAATGAGGAAATGTATTTACAACATTTTATTGTGATTTGATCAAAAGTATGTATATTTTTGCTCCAACAAAATTAAGGTCCAGAATATCCTAAATTAACTATTCTAATACTTAGTGGTTGAGTTGTACTGTTGGAGCTTCTATTATCACTAAAGAGTTGTGTGCATATATCAGTGAGAGAATGGGACCCCTCAGCATAACTGTCACTCTGGAAGGTGCCCTCTACTTAATTACTCCATTTCTGCAGCGAGGTCGATTATTTTCCAACTGATACAAACCAGCCAAACAAGCAACAGGAACCAGTTAAGATAAGTGGAGGGTTTTAGTTTTTAGAATGAATTCAGTATGAGATGCATTCATAATGGTTATAACTTCTTTGATTTAATACATTACAAATGAAGGGCTAAAGTCAGAATATGAAAGAAGTATTTGTCTTTTTAAAAATGTGTAAGGAATAAATTACATTCCTTTTCCATCTTGTTTGCTTTCAGGTTTTAAAATAGTCCATGTGATAACTAGTTTTCTATAAACTAAACCAGTGTGACACTTCTGTCTTAACTGCTACTGCTGTAATACATTTTTGTCTTCTGCTAATTAGAAATCTAATCAGAAATTAGATGAGGGGTTGGTTTTGTTTTATAAGAATCAATGTTTAGAGGATTGGACACCTTAGGGGATGTGCACTCACATCCCAAGTTATTGGTTCAAAACTTGGCCCTGTTTGGTAGTGATCAGAAGCTGTCATTTGGTGGGTCTTTAGTTTACATGAGATGAGTTGGGGCTTCTCAGTCCAGTGTGTAGTGGACAGACATTCACATCCCCAAAATTCAGTGAACAAAAGCAAGGACGAGGACTGCATGGGCAAGATGATGCCCCCTCTCCCTAAGTAGTCCCCTCCAGAACTCAGTTGAAGCATTAGAATGAAGCAGGATGGGGGAAACTTACACTGCTGCTACCTGCTCTGTACTTACTGTATAGATGGACAGACTTCACTCTCCAGGCCTATTCAGCTAAGACTAGTCATGTGCACTAAACCAATTAGTTTTTAAATAGTAACAAAATATTTTAAATTCATTCTCAGTAGAACTGAGACAATTTAACATTGCTATAATAATTAGCAATCTTATTTTTAAATACAAAAGCTTCTTTCTCTTGGCTGGATCTAGCCCTAAGGACTGTAAACTTATTTCAGCTAGCTCTGTATCTGTTGTCCTTTAAAAAAACAAAAAATGAAATGAAAGTAGCCATTTAAATGTTTTTAGAATCATTACACTGCTGAGAAACTAAACTACATGGAGAGCCCTGCATCATAGCTTGGAAACACTGAACCAGTGCTGTGAGAAGAGGACAGCTAGTGCCAGATAGCTCAGGAAACAGCAAAGCAAGCACTTGAATTCCTGTATATTACTTAATCTTTATTTTACAAAGCAAATCTGACTCTTTGAGCTTGATATTTTTTGTCTTAACTTTTCAGTCATTTAGATGCTAGGTGGATATTGTACGTGAGGCTCAGCATGCAAAGCTAAACAAAACCCAAGTTAACTCTAGAATGATGTGCTGAAGCCCCCCACTAACTAGGCATGGGAGGTGCACACATTATTCAGGGCTAATGTTCTTAAAATCCATTTTCTTGTTTCCCTTTACTGTAGCCCAACATTCTAGGCCCTAGTCTGTGAGCCAGAACTTCACATGTGCATTGTGGGGCAGCTTCAGCAAACAAGAATGCCCCAGGGAATTTACATTGGGAGCAAAGAGGAGACCTCTTGTCTTTTTATCTTTTTAAGTTTGTGAAAGTCCCCCCAGCCTGCTTACTGAGGGGCCACTCAGAATTAGTTTCTCTTTATTTAGTATTCTAAGGTGAAGTTTAGGATAGAAACAGGTAACATAACACCTTTCTCTCCTACTAGCTTTCATCTCTTCTGAGGTGAGGAAACACCTTTTCCTGACAAAGCATTCTCTAGTAATTCCCATCCAGCCCCTCAAAACACTGCCCAGTTCTTAGGATGACTAACTCTGTAGTTCCGGATTGGTGCCCTAAGGGTTCTCAGTTTTTATTTGTAGGTTTGCTATTAACCTTTCAGTCAAATAAAATAGGATGCTGGATGTGACAGGGAAAATCTTCTTTGAAGTAGTTAATGAAATAGGCCCATGTGAAGTTGCTAATTTCCCCCACTTAATCTGTCAAAGTGCAGACCACTCAAATAAAAGAAACTTGATACTTTGGCATTGTAGAGCTTGAGGTTGGCTCGCACTTTCATAGCGAGATCTGACTAGAAAAAAGACTGAAAAATGTTAAGCCAGAGCCCACTGGGAATCTGGTGCCTTTAACAAGAAATGTCATTTTGTAAAATGTTACATCTATAGCATAGCCCGTATGTTTTCTATTGTTTTTTGTACAGTTGTAAATTCAAGATCTTCTGTCTTCGGGTACGTATTTTCAGTGTACTACAGTCTGTATAATAAAAGTTTAGATTTTCTAAAGAAACTGTAAGGTCAGTTTTTACAATGATGTATTTCTACATATTGAGCTAACAGCTAGCTAGTAGTGTGTACTAGCTGCCTAACAAAATGATCTTATGTCACAGTGCATATTATATATAATATAGCCCAGCTTTAAAATAAACTCACTGGGTTATTTATAGTACTTTTATGTAGTTACATTCTTTAAAGTTAGCACAGGTCAACTTTACTATATAGAACTACATGCAGGACAGGCTGCAGTTGTTAAGATGACACTCTGTGCCTAGTTTGGGTCACTGCTTGTTAATGAGATTGACAGTAGTGAATCCTGTTAATAATCTTTGTGTCTCAATCCTGACCATTCTCTGAAGAGCCATGTGGGACTGATATGAAAATATTTCAGACTCATAGGACTGGAAGGGACCTCAGAGGTCATCTAGTCCAGTCCCCTGTATTCAGGGCAGGACTAAGTATTATCTAAACCATTCCTGACAGGTGTTTGTCTAACCCAAGGGTCGGCAACCTTTCAGAAGTGGGGTGCCGAGTCTTCATTTATTCACTCTAGTTTAAGGTTTCGCGTGCCAGTAATACATTAACGTTTTTAGAAGGTCTCTTTCTAGTAGTCTATAATATATAACTAAACTGTTGTATGTAAAGTAAATAAGGTTTTTTAAATGTTTAAGGAGCTTCATTTAAAACTAAATTAAAGTGCCGAGCCCCCTCGGACCAGTGGCCAGGACTCAGGCAGTGTGAGTGCTGCTGAAAATCAGCTTGCGTGCTGCCTTTGGCACCTGTGCCATAGGTTGCCCACCCCTGGTCTAACCTGTTCTTAAAACATGTTGACTTCAAAATAGCAGTACCCCTCCTTGTGTTCAGGAGGCTCAATTTTAATACACTGCCCTCTTTGTACAGCTTACTGCAGAGTAGCTGTACCAGCATCTTCAGAATGACCAATATGTTTAATCCCTGATTTGAGTAGCAGAGATGTTATGCTCACCCTGCGTTCTTAACACCAGCTGCCATTGACTCAGTTGGCACTGGTACTGTTTCACATTCTAAATGATGTGGCTCTTGGCCTCCTTTTTAACTGTCTAGGTTCTTAAATCAGCACCAACCACTTTGTCCTGACTGGTACTGTATTAGCTGGGACACCCTTTAGGTTTCCTACTATCGGACCCTAGATATGGTAAGCAATCATGGCTTTGTTCGGGTGTGTAACTTTCTACCACCTCCCTAATCCAAAAATACAACCCATACCACAGAGTTAAAAATAAACTTCAGGTATTTTGTTTCAAAATGGTTTATTTAAAAGATGGTTGCTGGCAATTTCTTTACCTAATCCTCCCCCTCACCTTTTGTTGGTAATTAAAAAAAACAATTTCCCTGTTACAGGGCCTATAGAACTCTAAGAAGCCTGCTGGCAGACCTGTAATAGATTTATTAAACCAGAGGTGGCTAACCTGAGCCCGAGAAGGAGCCAGAATTTACCAATGTACATTGCCAAAAAGCCACAGTAATAAATCAGCAGTCCCTCCCCCAACTCTCCCCCCACCTCCAAGTGTCTCCTACCCACTAGCAGCCCTGCCACTCAGCACCAGCTCCTCCCTCCTTGCCCCTCCTGATCAGCTGTTTTGTGGCATGCAGGAAGCCCAGGGGAGGAGCACGGACATGGCAGGCTCAGGGAGGGGGCAGGAAGGGGTGGAGTTGGGGGCAGGGCCTGTGGCAGAACCAGGGGTTGAGCAGTGAGCATCCTGCCTCAGCACATTGGTGCCTGTAACTCCAGCTTCCAAATCGGTGCCTATGCAAGAAGGCACATATTAGCTTCTGAAGAGCCGCATGTGGCTCCAGAGCCACTAGTTGGCCAACCCTGTATTTAAACAATATCTACTTCTGAGGGAATTCTGCACCTAAAAATTCTGCAAATTTTTTGTCCAATAAATATGGCTCCAGCATGGTAGTGGGGAGCACAATTTCCACAGAAGCAGTTGATGAAGGAAGAACAGCTCGTACTGCCAATACACTCTCTGCTGGTGCTACCCTCTTCATCCTCTCCAGATGAGGCAGTATCACCAGCCTCTCTCTCTCTCACCTCTAGATGATAAGCAATGCCAGGATCTTCCCAGGAGAATTGTGGGCTTCAGATTCCACTGCAAGAGATCCAGGATCAGGTTCACAAACTCTTGGTCACTCCAGGCTATAGCTCCTCCTCAAGCAGCACTCCCAATTAACAAGGCCATCACAGAGCCTGCCTAAGAGGTCTGGCACACACTGGCCACTCGTTCCCTGACCCAAAAGAGGGCTGAGAAACATTACTTCATTCTCTCCAAGAGAGCAGAATTTGTTTTCCCACCCTAACCCCAATTCTCTTGTGGTCCAGGCAGTCACAGAGAGAAGCCAGCCCACGGTCACTCTACTGGACAAAGACACCAGGCAAATAGACCTCTTCAGAAGGAAGATTCCCCACCCTCCCCTTCAGCTACCTTAGTATTCTGCACATTACCAAGCTTTGATGTCCAAAAACAACTTGAATTACCACACGCTGTTGGAATTCATGAACAAGCTCCTTCAGGAATACAGACCTCAGTCCAGGCCATCCTGGACACAGGAAAACTAGTTGCAAGATCTTTCCTCTGGGTGTCCCTTAATGCAATGGACACAGTGTCATGCTCCATGGTGTCTTGGCTACAGGCCTCGAGTTTCCCCAAAGAGGTCCAAACTACCATGAAGGATTTTCCCTTTGAGGGTATCAACCTCTTTAGTGAGGAAACAGAGTAGTCACTGCATACCCTAAACCTGTGAAACTACCCTCCTTTCTGGGGATATATATTCTGACTTCCCACAGAGACTCCAAGGTCTCCTCTGCCTCCATCCTTCTTCCAGCAAAGGACATATAAACCTCCCTGGAAGTGACTGAGGACCCAGTGGAATAGACAGCCTGCACCACCATCCTCCGCTCTGCAGTCTTAGCTACTGCTCAGAAAGTCATTTTGATGTGGCATCTGACAGCGTCTTCTGCTACCCCCTTTTTGGTGGCTGCCTGGCCTGTTTTCTTCCAGTGTAGACCATTATCACAATGGACAAATGGGTCCTGGTCATCCCTGCAACACCCCTGCCCTTTTCCTCTTCAGAGACACCTCCAATGAAACAATTCTCAAACAAGAGGCAGACTCCCTTCTCCAACTGGGGACACCAGAAACTGCACCACCCCTCACACAGGGAAGGACTTTTTTTACGTAAGGTACTTCCTCACCCCCCCAAAAGAAGTAGGGCTGGAGACCCATTCTGGACTTCAAAGAGCTGAATATCTTCCTATGACACGCAAAGTTCAGAATGACCACCCTGGCCTCTAATATCCTTCTTCCTCACTTTGAAAGATGCATATTTTCATTTGGACATGCACCCCACTCCCAGGAGCGTCCTGTGCTTCATAGTGGGCTCAAAGCACTTTCAATACAGGGTGCCCCTCTTCGGCCTCTCCATGCCCACAACAATATTTATGAAAATACTTGTGGTGGTGACTGCATACCTTTACAGATAGGGAGGAGTGATCTTTCCATATCTGTACAATTGGCTGCTTGTGGGTTGGTCATGCCAGGAGGTATGAGCAACATCACTATCACTGTAAGTAAGTCCATATTGATACCGAGGCAAAAAATCTAATTCATCAGGATGGACCTGAACCTGGTCACAGCCAAGGCCTACTTACCTCATGACTGATTCCTTGCCATGAGGGATCTCATCAACCAGCTTTAACTCAGATGCCAGCCCAATCCTGCCTCATTCTATTCGGTTACATGGTGGTGTGCACCTCTGTTACCCCGTTTGCACATCCCACTACTGAAAAATTTCTAAAAGGCGTCATATGGACATTCCCTCTGGTTTCAAAACCAGCCTGTCTGGGATCTGAACCTCAACCTCTTTGCTTTCATGAGACCACCATTTACCTTCTTGTTCCTGCACCTGTCTTTCAAAGTCACCTTCTTGATAGCAATGACCTCTATTAGAAGGGTTGGGGAGCTTGGAGTCCTTCGGGCAGACCTACCTTACACAATTTTCCACGAAGACAAAGGTTTGTTGAGACTGCATCCAAAGTTCATACCAAAAGTACCTTCTGAACTTCACCTTAACCAGCCTGTTGACCTTCTGGGGTTTTACCCTTAGCCTCACCACAGCATGTAAGAGACAAGACTCCATTCTCTGGACATGTGCAGGGCTCTAGCCTTCTACCTGCATGGAACAGCAGCATCCTTTTGGAAGTCTCCAAGGTTGTTTACTGCTATTGCCGAAAGAATGAAAGGGTAATCGATCTCCTTTCAAAGGCTCTCTAGGTGAATTTCCTCCTGCATTATCCTTTGCTATGATCTGATGATAACCTCTCCTCCTGAACCTGTCAGGGCCCAATCTACAAGAGCCCAAGTGGCATCCGTAGCGTCCTTACAGTATATCCCCCTTTTAGATATGCAGAGCAACTACTTGGGCTTCGTGCACACTTTACCAGGCAAGCTTTGGCTGCCAGTGCCTCCTTTGGCTCAGAGAGCCTCCACTCTGTAGTACTGCATGTTTCCTGGCACCCTCCTCCTCAGCAAACACTTCTTGGGAGTCAACCCGTAGTGAACACTCATAGGAAACAGAAAGGAAGGTTGTTTACATGACAGTAACTGGAGTTATTTGAGATGTGGTCCCTATTGGTATTCACCGCTCGCCCTCCTTCTCTGCTCAGGTCATCACGTGATTTGAACCATGCTGCCTGTTATGGCCTCAGTTGGGAGCACGAAGAGGCACAGAGGCAACCTGCAGATACAGCTGTTGAATAATTTCCAGTCCAGGGGGCAGAGAGCACATGGGCACCCCAAGGAGAATACCACAAATAAAACACATCCAGAAGAACTCCAGTTCCCTAGGGTAAGTTACCTTCCTTTTAAACATGATAAAATTTCCTAAATGAAGACAAGGCCTTGAAATCAAATTCCCTAACTCTTAGCATAGTCAGTGTTTTGCTCAAGATCAGGTCATTTGGTTTGAAAGATCAAGAACCATATTTTTGAATATCTGGTGAGGATCAGTTTCCTTGGTCCATTTAAGTGCCAAATGGGGTCGTGGTCCATGCCTAAGGCTCCTAGGTGCTGTAGTAATACAAATAATTAAGACGACGACAACGAAGACAAAGAAGGGACTTGCAAAAATATCTTCATGGGTCTTGCAGGTGAAGGAATTTTTTAAGAAAGAGTTAAGATTGCCACACACCTAGTCTGTGGGTGTATGACAGGTGTGTGCTATCCTATTGAGGAATAGGGAGTTTAACTTTTGTTTCCATGCTTTTGGAGTTGTGTTGAGTACACTGCTATACACACAATCTTCCCTGTTTAGGAAATTAAACACACAATTTTGTTGTGGGGGAAGAGGATCCTTGAACTATACCTTGCAGTACAGCTACTGCTAGAGACGTTTCCATCTATCAGCAGCTGCACTTCTCTGAAACAATAAACCTTCTCTGTTATTGGATAAAATCTGACTGAAAGGTGTAACTGCTGTCAACGTTTTTATGCATATGCTAGAGAAGAGTTTACCCCACAGAAGATATGCATTTAGCTGCTTCCCACTAAAAATTTGAGAAGAAAAACAAATACATAGAAAATTCCAAGGCCGTAAAAGCTAACCCGGTGTGAGACTTCACACTGAAAGGCCACCTACATGTAGAGGAAAAGCAGAACTTTACACTCTATTTAAAGCCCATTTCAGAATGCAGCTTCAGCCAGGGATTGGTGACTAGTGCCTCCATAATGAGCTGTTAGTGTGAAACCTCACACTAGGGTTGTGCATGAGGTGTTAAGCATTTGCAAGTTTAAGCTTCTACTTGAAAAGGGTGAGAGAATGTGAGCTAAAATTGTTTGCTCCCCTAGGAAACTAGCCAACTTCATTCTAGCCTTTCACTCTTCCCCCTTTAGAGCCTGGACGTCTATAAAGGCACAGAACTTGTCCTTCCCCAGACATAACTAAAGGAAGTTGCGTGTGCGCTTGTCTGTGGAGAAGGTTCCGTTTGGATTTCCAGCCAAGCTGTAACCGCATTTGCTTCAGTCCCTCAGACAGAGACAAACACCTACAGAATCTCTATCAAGCATTCTTAAAACTGCAATACCTACCCAGTGAAGTGAAGTGAAGAAACAGATTGACTTCTCGGTACCCTTCTGGCTCCGTCACCTACTACAGGACAGGCACAACTAAGAAAGTAACATAACGCCACTAGCCATTACCTACAGTCCCCAACTAAAACCTCCAGTGCATCATCAAGGATCTACAACCTATCCTGAAGGACAATCCTTCACTCTCACAGACTAGGAAGACAGGCCAGTCCTTGCCTACAGATAGCCCCCGAACCTGAAGCAAATACTCACCAGCAACTACACACCACACAACAAAAATACCAACCCAGGAACCAAACCCTGGTGCCAACTCTGTCCACATATCTATTCAAGAGACACCATCATAGGACCTAATCACATCAGCCACACCATCAGGGGTTCATTCAGCTGTACATCTATCAATGTGATACGTCATGTGCCAACAATGCCCCTCTGCCATGTACATTGGCCAAACCAAACAGTCTCTATGCAAAAGAATAAATGGACACAAATCAGACATCTGGAATCATAATATTCAAAAGCCAGTAGGAGAACACTTCATTCTCTTTGATCACTCAATAACAGACCTAAAAAAGTGGCAATTCAACAAAAAAACACCCTTAAAAAACAGACTCCAGTGTGAAGCTGCAGAACTGGAATTAACTTGCAAACTTGCACATCAGATTAGGCCTGAATAAAGACTGGGAGTGGTTGGATCATTACAAAACCTAAACTCAATTTCCCTAATACTAATTTCTCCCTACTGTTACCACCTCAAAAATTATTTTTCCTCCCTTGGTATCCTGCTGTTAATGGATTTATCTTGTTAGACTGACCTCACACTTGGTAAAGCAACCCCCCGTCCTTTCATGTATTTATACCTCCTCCTGTATTTTCTAGCCCACGAAAGCTTATGCGCAAATAAATGTGTTAGTCTCTAAGGTGCCACGAGGACTCCTCATTATTTTTGCTGACAGAGACTAACATGGCTGCTACTCTGAAACCTGCCACAGGGCTCAGTTTGCTTTCCAACCCATGGTAAAACTGCAGGCTTGATCATGCTCTAACAAGCAGACTGTTGCTATCAGTATTTAACATTCTGCAAACATGGCAACACAGTTTTTCCACAGTTGCAAACACAATCACAGTTGCTAGGTATTAACACTTATCCTGCAAGAGGAAGAGAAAGAGGCTGAACAGCATCCCCTGTAACAAATGGTCTTGTAATCAGGAGTAGGAAATGTAAGAAGCCAACGTTTGCTTCTCCTCCCCGTTTAAAGGACAGTGGTGTAGCTACAATGGTGCAAGTGCTGCAGTTGCACCAGGACCCCCGAACTTAAGGGAAAGCAGCCAGCCGGAGCAGTGCTCCAGCACTTCCCCTGGCACATTGGGTCACAACCCCATTCACTCAAATTTGGCCCCATGGCCCCTCTGTCAGACAGAGGGGTGGCTGGGACAAATCTGAATGGCTCTGCAACCAGATGCATGTAGGTTGCAGTGCTGCTCAGGTTTGGCCAAGCTGCCCCTCCATCATGAGGGCAGAAAGGTTCCAGGGCAGTGGAGGGGGGGTGGTGAGTGTTGTGGAAGGAGTTATGAGGGGGTATGTAGCAGAGCAATGAGGTATATTGGGGGGGGTGGAAAAAAAATTTTGGCATTGAGAAGTGCCATCCTCCTCTCCCCCGAACCTAGTCTTGCACAAGGGCCCTCTGGGGCCTTGTTATGCCACTGTAAATGGAAGAGCTAGCATTTCACTGCCAAACTTTCTAAGGGATTTAAAGCAAGGCTGCTGCTGATTAATTAGCAGCAGCACCTTTCAATGAGCCTAAAGGGACCACTGCCCTTTTTAATGCAGCTCTAAAACACACCAGTTCTGCAGGGAAATCCAGGGAACCAGTAGCATAGAGAAGGAATCAAATAGGCCAGAGTTCAGAGCAGGGCAGTGCTAGCACCAGAAACAGAAAAGTTTGAAGAGCTAAGCTGTTGCAGCATGGCCAAGTTTGTGCAGCTCCACCGTGACAACCTCTTGACATAACAAGTCAATTATTTACCTTGTGGGGCTTCCCCTCCTCTCTCCTCCCTTCGGGAGCTGTGATAGCAGGTGTGGGAAGCAAAAAAGGGCTGTGGGAGTTGGTGGGCAGGGACTGGGAGCTAGAGGCAGCTGGGAAGCCAATAGGGATCAGGGTTTTGTAGGGGGTCGAGGACCATTGTGAGGGTGAGTGGGTTGGTTGCTGTATTATTGGTGGGCAGGGAGGGGAATCCAGGGGCAACTCAGAGGTAATGTAGGGCAGTCAGGGTGGGTTGTGAAAGGGGAAAGAGACTGGGGAGGGGGTTTATGGGGCAATGGGAACTTGGGCTGCCTTTGCCACAGAAGCCTCCCCACTGACTCCATTTTTTCCTGCCGCCTCCCCACACCCCGTGTACTTGGTCACCTGACCCATCAGCTGCTGCCGTTGCCACTTCCTGAAGGCTTCAGGCTGGTCTGCTGCAAGCCAGGGAAGCACAGGGGCTGCCTGAACCTAATGCCCCTTAGGATACTGTGTGCCCCGTATTCGTCATAGATTGTTATGAGTATGGCACAATGATGATCTATTTTGTGCCAAATAAGGCATGTGAGATAGCATTGGATAGATTATGAATGTACTGAATATGATTATCCTATTTGTATGCCTGTATCATGTCTGCATCTGACGTTAGGAATATTGACTATATAGATTACAACCTGTACAGAAAAAACCTGGGGAACACCCACCAGGCAGAACGCAATCCGTCTAGATGGCTCACTGTGAGGAGGAGCCATTAGAGAGAACCACAGGTCTTTGACGATGCTAATCTGCCACCCTCCTGGGAAGCTTCCTGGGGATGCTGCAAACAGCCTCCGAGTCACGGCTGCTATGGCCCTACAGAGACATGTGACCGAGTCAGCTGGTACTGGAATCCATCTCGGCCTACCAGTGTTTTTCCACTGACTGATGTGGGAACTAAGTTTGGAAACAAAGGGTTCCCACCCTATCCAAAAGCTGTTTAAGGCAAGGGAGTGATATCATCTGAGTTGTTCTTCACTGTCTCCCCCTCCAAGATGACTGCTGTAAACACCTCAGAGTGAACTGGGGAAGAAAGGACTGAACCCAGGTTAGAGGGTGTCTGGCCTCTGAAAGGAATATCTGGAGTTTTAAGCTGCAAGCAAGTCTCTGCAATCTGCCCAAAACATGAGTTAGGGTGAGAATTTTACGACTTGTAAATTTATTACTTTAGTATATTAATCTTAGATTGCATTTTTTTTATTTGCTGGGTAGTCTTCTTTGATATGTTTGCTATCCGTTATCATTTCAAATCTGTCTTTTGTAGATGTTAAACTTGGTTTTGTTTTGTCTAAAACCCAGCGTGTGAAATTCATAACTAGGGGGCAAAAAGCTGTTGCATCTCCACATTGAGGGAGAGGGTGAATTTCATGAGCTTACGCTGGACAATTCTCTGTGCAGCATAAGATGGTACAATTTGGGGGTTGTATTCCGGGGGGTGTACTTGAGTATCTGGGCAGTTCCTTAGCTGAAGCCTTCCCATGCAGGGGCTAGTCAGAAAGTCTGTTTGCATGTTACAACAGCTGGGCGTGTCCCGACCTGTATGTGTGCTGGTGAAAGTGAGAGACCAGGAGTGGGTCTGCAGCTTGTCACAGCAGTACAAGGTAAAGCAGGGGTGGCCAACCTGTGGCTCCACAGCCCCATGCAGCTCTTCAGAAGTTAATATGGGGCTCCCTAGAATCATAGAATATCAGGGTTGGAAGGGACCTCAGGAGGTCATCTAGTCCAACCCCCTGCTCAAAGCAGGACCAGTGCTGACTCCAGGGCTGGAGCTACAGGTGCCAACTTTCCACTGCTCAACCTAGGCCCCTGTCTCCACTCCACCCTTTCCCACCCCCTCCCCTGAGCCTGCTGCACCATTTCTCCTCCCCCCCTCCAACCCAGAGCTGCCTCCTGTACTCTGTGAAACAGCTGATCATGGCAGGCAGCAGGGAGGGAAGGTGCTGATCAGCAGGGCTGCTGGCAGGCAGGAAGTGCTGTGGGGGGAGGGACTGCTGACGTATTACTGTGGCTCTTTGGCAATGTACCTTGGTAAATTCTCCTTCTCAGGCTCAGGTTGGCCACCCCTGGTGTAAAGGGAACCCAGGCTGGTTGGTCAGGCAGGCTCAGTGATACCCCAGTTCCAAGTGGCACCTGTCAGCTGGGAGGAAGAACCACAGCTGCCCATGCCTCACAGCCTGGCTACAGGCACAGGATCACAGCTGGACTGCAGGCAGGCTTGACAGAGCTGCCACATGTGAGTAACTTTTGGGGCCAAAAACAGTGGTGTGTCACTTTAAAATCAGGAGGAATAAGAACACAGGCAAAGGTCATATAAAACAAAACTTTAAAAAAAAAATAATTTTTTTTTTAAAGGCAGAGTTCAGAGTATTTCTCCCCCTTACCCTACATTTCAATTTCTGGTTTCCACCTAACCTGACCACAAGTGATGAAATACCATGGGAGACTGCTCAAGAATTTGGGGGGGGGGGGGGTGCGGGAAGGAATCTCAGCAGGAAACACCAGAAATCTCTTGAACTTTTTCTCATAAAAACTTGCAGCCCAGTATGCAGACTCTTGGGGTGGTTAAGCATCAGAGCCCAAACCCTGAATTTTTTTGAGATGCTCAAGAAAAACAGTGCTCCGACCCTATATTTAGCTCTAAATGACTCCTTACTGGGAAAAAGACTAAAAACCAAAACCACTACAAGCTTAACGGCTATCGATCCTTCCCTGAAGTTTCACACTAACCATACTACAGTTTAATTACACAAACCACAGACAGACCCTTTCCAAATATACTATCAGCCCTTGCGGTCATGCAATACTAGAAACTGGGAGACAAATACACTGGAAATCCAAGGATTGATTTTGGAATCAATATGGTAAAAGAAAAGTTGAAACAGTGAGATTTTCTAGTTAAATATATAAAATGAAAGTATATAAGATACTTCCTCAAACTACTAGAACTGAGTGTAAGGCAACAAAGAAAAGAGACAGCAGACAACAACAATAATAATAATAAATCATCATCTTGCAGCATATGCCTGAATCAGAAATGGGGCAGCAATGGGACATGGATTTGTTACATTAAACCTCTCACCTATCAAGCACTGTGCTACTCGCAAATATTTGATGTATCAACCTCTGGCAACTTCTGTCATACAAGTAAACTTGTTGAGGTTGGCCACAGAAATCATCTGTCCTTAGTTACATCACCCTTAGGGTCAGTTACAGAGAACTCCTTGGGCTGTTTGTTTATCCTGTTATGGGAAGTCCTGAGTATGTCAAAAGTAATGCAATGCTTGTCGATGAGGTTAAGATCATGGGGGTTGGATGGCAGCCAGCCTCATAGCCCCTCTGAACTCTGTATGCTGGATCCAACAGCTGCTTATTCTGCTCTTTGCTTCTTTCAGAAAGCTTCTCTGTTACCTGTATTTCGGTGCAGGTACTCAGAGTGAACAGAAACCCTTCTGCACAATATTTAGTTTGGACTTGTGCTTTTGAAACACAAGACACTTCTTAAAAGGCCCTTCTCAGTCTGAGTAAATCCTGGTTAGTTTGTTGTGGGGGTTTGGTTTGACTCAACCACATGATCGGAGTCAGGTGATGGAATTGGGAAGAAAAACTAAAAAAGGGACAAACTATTAGCTGTAGGAGCTTAGCAGCTGCTCTCCCTTAGTGAGGAGCCGTGACCCGCTTAGAAAATGGGTTCCTGTCCCAGGTCTCTGCTTTGGAGTTTAGGTGCAGCTTGTTTGATGGGTGAGTAACTACTTTTAAAATGTGACACTTGTATCTTTCTAGACCACAAAGAACTAGCTATGATTCTAAACTGCTGCACTGGGGCTTTGCATTTTCATACAGTTACTGTTTTTGGAAAGAATGTATAACAGCAGGGAAAAGGGTGAGGGAACAGAGGAAAGGAAAAGAGGTTGCAAAGACATGATTAAAAGCACTTAGTCTTGCAATTGGATATAAATATATACAGCAACAGTCAGCTAGTACAACGGCCCTGAACAACAAATATAGCTGAGCAATGTGCTCAGCCATGTTTAAATATTTTGGAAGAAAGACTTAAGTTGAGCTAAACCCTGAATGTTCTGTAACTTTGCTTGCAGAATGGCAAAAAAGCAGGAGGAAGTCTTAGAAAATGACCCTTGCAGCTCCTAGGTACACAAAATAATCAGAGTCTTTCTGCAAAGCAAAGCATAGATACCGAACATACTGCAAGAAGGTTTTACATACTTATCTTTCTGTTACAACAGATAACATGCTATGGGCCAGATGTCACCCTCAGATGCATAGCTCCCACAGAGTTCAATGAGAGTTGCTTTCAGGTCTTTGAGGGCAGAATTTGTCCCTCTGTTTAGTCTGTAAATAAATATTTTATATTAGTTTTAGTGTTTTTACTGTTGGAATTCCAAGAACTTTGTATTCTTTACAATATGTATCATATTTATGCCAAGTGGCATTGTCTGTCCGCATGGTGGAGGCCTATACCTTTCGATTGTAAACTCTTGGGGGTGAGGGCAGTTTTTTTTCTTCTACCTAGCGCCAGGGGGCTCTGGGGCATGACTGGTGCTCCAACATACTACTGGAATACAAACAAACAATACATCCTGCTACTCCATTGAAATGGGCAGGCTTGCATTTTTAAAGCCACGTACAAAGGCGTTAAGCTGCTCAAATAACTAACTTTTTAGTTTTATGTGTCAGACAAAGATATAACACAAATGAGCAAGGCTTGCAGTCCCTGCTCTGCTGAGTGTTAAGCAAATATGGATGCTCTCCCACTCAGAAGCCACTTGTTCACCTCTTCATTCTTTAGTAAAACAAAAGTTGGGTTTTTTTAATATACTTACCTAGATATGTAGGTTTGTTTTGATTTATTTCACTTGGATTTGAATGATTATTTTCACCAGATTTGCAGACAGTGTAGGGGGAGGAGGGCAGAGGAAGGAAATCCAGCAGACTACCAGGCTTCATTTGCAAACTGTAGACTAAAGACTGCCTGCCTTACATATCAATGGTTGCAAATACTGTAAGTTAGGAAGAATTTGTCTCTGTAATTGAAAGAGTTGAAAGAATTTCCAGGACAAACAAAGGCTGTTTGGTCAATGTTGTGGGCCTAGCTGGCAGGAGTTGTCCCATCTTCAACACTTTCTGGAGGTTTTTTAGCTGTACTTTTAGTGATCATTTAAAAAAAATTGTTCCATCTAGAAAGCAGAATAAATCACTAAATTCAGTAAATTAAAATTTTCAATAAGTCATTTCAGCACCAATTTCTAGAATGTTGGATAAAAACTACTTCTATAAGCACAATTTCTGTAAAAAGTCAGAAACTTCAATGGTTTTGTGAAAATTTGACAACTCTCTCCCTCCACTCACAGTTTTTGAATAAAATAGCTATTTTCAACAAAGGATTTCATTTAAAAAAGTCAGTCCTGTGCAATCCAGGGAACTTAAATCTACTTCGGTACCTGTGGCTGAAGACAAACTTCCATGGCAAGACAAATATCCAGGAGCTGTTCTGCAGCAGGTCTTACTGGGTGATCATAATGGTTCCTTCTGAAAACTTTTCCAGGAGAGCCCAGTGGTATGCTAGAGCCAATGCACATGCACCACTCAGCTTATTGTGAGACCCATTTAACAAAACTGGAATTGGAACTAGGGCAACTCAGTGGCATGTGTTCCCAAGGGGAGAAGATTTTAAGGAAGGCTGAGTCGGAAGAGAGGGACTCCATGTCTTGGTCTTTGGTCAAGGTATGGACACCAAAGTGCCCTTCCTTAAAGGTACTGCAGAATTGCTGTTTCCGATTAGGATCAGCATTGAGTCCCTCACATCTCAGAAGAAATAATCAAGGCCATGGAGGAAATGAGTCCTAGCAAGATCCCCAGCCCTGATGGCCCACTGATAGAATTCTATCAACATTTCAAAGCAATTCTGGCCTTTAAGTTCTAATACAGGGGTAGGCAACTTATGGCATGGGTGGCGAAGGTGGCACATGAGCTGATTTTCAGTGACACTTACACTGCCTAGGTCCTGGCCACTGGTCTGGGGAGCTCTGCATTTTAATTTAATTTTAAATGAAGCTTCTTAAACATTTTAAAACATTTTAAAAACCTTATTTACTTTACATACAACAATAGTTTAGTTATATATTATAGACTTAGAAAAAGACCTTCTAAAAACATTAAAATGTATTACCGGCACACAAAACCTTAAATTAGAGTGAACAAATGAAGACTTGGCACAGCACTTCTGAAAGGTTGCCGACCCCTGCTCTAATACATTTACAAAGATGCCTTCAAGAAACGTGTTACCTCCTACTCTGAGGGAAGCCCTGATTGCTGCAATACATAAAGCAGGTAAGGATGCACAAAAGTGTCATAGCTATAGACCTGTTAGGTAATAAAGCAAGTCCTCACTCACCTCTCCAACACCCAAGTTCGTGCGGAGTTGGAATTTGGGCACACAATTCTGTCAGAGACCAGACAGCAATGCGTTGATCAACGGGCTCACACTACCCCAAAAGCTTTAGAATAAGTGTGGCCCCTTTATTAGGGGTGAGCATCAATATTTATACACAGAAGTAAACAAAGTGATTAATAAAAGATAATGGTCATGCATAATCAATCAAGATTTTACAGGAAAAGCAAGTTTAACAAGTAAATGTATAGAGATAAAGGCTAATGGCTACTTGAGGAAGGGGGTGTCATGAGTAGTTTGCAGGTCAGTGCTTTGTTCAAAAAAAGGTTCAGAAAGGATTATGCAGAGACGGCCAGTCTGGGTGTTTTTTTTTGGCTCCAAAGTTCACCAAAAGTTTAGACCCAACATTCCTCCATTTGTAGCTTTGAGATAACTATTAATCAAAAAGCTACACCCTATTTCAAGATCTCAAGGGCCGCTTGGCAATTTCAGCCTGGGCCAATTCGAAGAGAGTAAGGCTTTTAGCTGAAGTGGGAAAAGAATAAACTGACTTACATGAGTTTATGAGGGAGGGGACACACTGAATACAGCAACACAGTATTATAAGGACTACCAATGGCCCCAACAACACCCACCAAGAGGTTTTTAACCCACCCAAACCCGGGCAGCCAATTCCATAAGGCTCCCCACCAATCATAAGGTGGCTGGCCAGAGGAGTAGTTTTTAGCCATTTCCCTTAGGTGTTTGGTACGTTGAAAAGTGTCAGAGTAGGTATCATTTACAAAAACACAGCATTCTTCATTTATGAGGGCGCAAGTTCCTCCCTGGGCTGCTAACATTATATCTAAAGCCATTCTGTTTTGCAAAGCCAACTGGCGCAGCTGGGACATTTCCCCGGCCTGGTTCTCAAATAGGGTTGCAGTTTCATTGGTCAAAGATTCTAATAGTCCCTGTAGACGGATGATGGCACCCTTCAAGCTAGTGTGACCAGCCCACCGCTGCCAGGACAAACCATCACGGAGATTAATATCTCTGTCAGTTTCACGGATGTTACGAACGTGGGGAAAATGAGGGGGAGTGAGGGAGATCCGAGAAGGCGGTGCTAGCCATGCCAAATAACATGACCCTGCCCAATCAGGGGAGAGAAAATAATAAGCCTTGGGCCCGCACACCCAGTATGTTCCATATAATGCGTTTTGGGTATTCCATTTCTCAAAGTAGGAGGTAACCCACCACCCGTTGTACCACTGTTCCCCCGGTAACGCAGAGGGGTCGTTGTGTGAACTGCAGAGGCACAATTTGGTAGTGTTGTCCTCAAAGGGCAGTGTAGTACTGCTTGAGCAGTTGTAGAAGGCAATTGTGTATCCTTTAACAATTAGTTGGACACCCTCGAGATCTGAGCAGGGCTTTTTAAAAACTGACTCTGAAAACCTGCCACTCCATGAAAAAGTTGAAAAGGTTGGATCGGGGTGAGGGATCCACATATGGGATAAGTGGGATGCGCAAGGCTTGAAGCCAAGATTTTTACTAAAGGCGGTGCCATTAAAATATATGTTGCATTTACTTGTTCCCACAAAAGTTGACCCTTTTTCTTTAACAAAACACAGTGATCCTGTTTGATTGGTTACCCTGAGATATTTGTTAATTGGCACTTCTGTTTTGTCCCATGTAAGATTGGGTTGGACTGGATCTTTTATTCTAGTCTGTGGCATCCAAGTCATATTAGCAGTGGTTAGGGGAATGGGTGTGAAGGGGAGTCCCTGTGCTGCATTTACTGGAAATTGAGTACATACCCAGCAATCACGTCTATTTCCTAAAATACGAGTTTTAACCTCGTGGGAATATCTAATAAAAGCATTATCTTCATAAGCAGAAAATAAACTAAAAAAGCATAAAAAACATACAGTTGTCAGAATAAAGGGTCCTCTCATTTTTTTCGAGTTAATTTAAGTCTAATGTCTGAGAGAGGTAAGCTGGTCCACTGGTCGAAGGCAGTGTCCTCAGTGGTGACAAGAGCTGCTGGTCCGTGACTGTGGTCCACTACGGCTGGCTTGACGTGGGAGTGGTGGATCCAAGATTTGCGTCCTTCCAGGAACACTGCAGTCTGGGTTGTCAAAAGAACCTGGTGGGGTCCAGTAAACCTTGGCTGGAGGGTGTCATCACGAACGAACTTTTTGGCCCAGACGAAGTCCCCTGGTTGGAACGGGTGGATTTGTTCCTCCAGCGGCACGGTCTGGGAAAACTGCGAGGCTTTCCAAAGGGTACGGAGGCGAGCCTGTAGGGAGAGAAACTGACACGCAGTCATATGATCCCCTCCCAATAGTGAAACATCAGCACGTGGTAGCGCCCCGCCTTTGAAAGGGGGGTGTCCATAGAGCAGTTCAAAGGGGGATAATCCCAATGCGCGGGTTGGGCGAGTACGAAGGTGAAACAGGACCAAGGGAAGTACCTGAGGCCACTTTAATCCTGTTTCCTGACAGTATTTAGCCAATGTAAACTTAAGTTCCCTATTCATACGCTCAACTTTCCCGCTAGACTGGGGGTGGTAGGGTGTATGAAAGGAGTGTGAAATGCCCAGTCCTTGTTCTAAATGGCCAAGGACATGACCAGTAAAGTGAGGTCCGCGATCTGAGTCGAGCACAAGAGGGATGCCAAAACGGGGTACAATGTCTCTAAGGAGAATCTTCGCCACTGTAGCAGCAGTACAATTAGCAGTAGGAAAAGCTTCGACCCAGGAAGTCAGAGGGCAAACCAAAACAAGGAGGTGCTTTTTCCCAAAAGCCTTTGGCATATCTGCAAAATCAATTTGAAGATGTTGAAATGGAGCAGCAGGCGGAGGTCTTCCACCCTTAATTTTGTTAAGAGGTGGAGCAGGTCCATTACGCTGACATGTGCTGCATGCTTTCACTATTGATAGGCAATAGGGTTGAATGCCTGGAGCATACCAAAAGCGAGCGATAGTGTCCACGAGGGCGTGCGTGCCGTAGTGACCCCCTTTATCATGGTGCCAGCGAACTGCCACGGGGTACGTGGAGCGAGGGAGGCAGGCTCGGCCATCTGGCATAAGCCAGGTCCCTTTGACCAGAGTGGCCCCGAGGCTTTCCCATGATTTTAGTTCAGCAGCGGGTACTGGTACGGGGTGCGGTGGAGTAAAGGAGGAGGTTGCAATAGCCAATGTGGGCATGGCTAAAGGTAAGGTGGCAGCCTTCTTGGCGGAGGCGTCAGCCAGGGCATTCCCACGGGTAACGGGGCTGCTATCTTTAGTATGGGCCCGGCAGTGAACTACAGCCAGGACAGAGGGTTTTTGGAGGGCGTCCAAAAGCTTGTGGATGAGGGGGAGGTGCTGAATGGGTTTACCGGCAGCTGTCTGGAAACCTCGAAACTTCCAGAGGTGGATATGACAATGCACAACTCCAAAAGCATATTTGCTATCAGTAAAAATGGTAACGGTCTTACCAGCGGCCAACTGGCAAGCTCGGGCCAGGGCATAGAGTTCAGCGGCTTGGGCTCCCCAGTTGCCTGGCAGTGAGGCGGCCTCTTGAATGTCCCATTCAGAGGTGACAGCATAACCAGTGAAACACTTGCCATCAACATAGAAGGAGCTTCCGTCCGAGAAGAGGATGCAATCGGGGTTGTCCAGTGGCACGTCAAACAGGTTGTCTCTTATCTGTAAGATGCTGTAAACTACTTCCACACAGTCGTGCTGGTCCTGGGGGACTGGCAGGTCAGGAAGCAAGGTAGCTGGATTAAGGGGTCCACACCTTTCAAAAATTAGGTTAGTGTCTTCTAAGAGTTCGGCCTCTAGCTGTTGCTGACGATGGGCCGAAAAGACTTGGGTTGTGCCCCTACGCAGAAGGGCTGACAAGGCATGAGAGGTCCAAACCGTGGTAAAATGACCCAGGGTTAGGCTCTTTGCCTTTGTGATCAGCAGGGCAGCTGCTGCCAGAGTCCGGGTGCAGGATGGGGTTCCCTGAGCGACAGGGTCGATTTGCTGAGAGTAAAAAGCAAGCGGGAAATGGTGGGGCCCGCTCAGCTGGGTAAGGACACCACTAGCAATTCCGCCCCTCTCGTGGACAAAAAGGTGAAAGGGTTTGCTGTAATTGGGGGGGCGGAGAGACATGGAGGAGGCCACACTGTCCTTGAGTAACTGAAAGGCTTGAATAGTGTCCGGGGACCACTGCAAAGGGTCAGGAGCAAGGTTAGCAGTGAGTCGGTGGAGCGGTTTGCTTAACTCCCCGCAGGACGGCAACCAGGGGCGACAGAAGCCAATTAATCCTAAGAAACCTCGAAGTTGTTTCTTGGTGTTCGGTAGAGGGCAGTTTTGAATAGTCTTTATGCGGGCTGGGTCCATCTGTCTTCCTTCTGGGGTTAACAGGAAGCCCAGATATCGGACCTTCTGTGAGACCCACTGAATCTTTTTAGGGTCTACCTTGTGGCCTCTGGTGTGTAGGTATAATAAAAGTGCCTTACCATCGATGCGGAGGGCAGCTTCTTCGCGATTACCTAATAGGATGTCATCTACGTATAGGACCAATGTGGATCCCTGCGGACTGGTGAAACCTTCCAAGTCGTGGCGGAGGCACTGGCTGAAAATCGTGGGGCTGTCTCTGTAGCCTTGAGGAAGTCGTTGCCAGACATAACTTTGTCCCTCCCAGGTGAAACCAAAGAGATACTGAGAGTCTGGGTGCACAGGAATGCTGAAAAAAGCTGATTTTAAGTCAATAACAGTGAACCACTCAGCATCCCAGGGGATTTGGCTGATGATAGTAGCTGGGTCAGGAACTACTGCATGAAGAGGGACCACATACTGATTAACAACTCGTAGATCCTGTACAAAGCGCCAACGAACAGGGTCTCCGTCCTTTTTAGGAGGCTTTTTGACAGACAGTATAGGGGTGTTACAGGGAGTGCGCTGAGGGCGGACTAGCTTTTGTGCAATGAATCCCTCGATAATGGGGCGGATGCCCTCCCGGGCTTCCAGAGACAGGGGGTATTGAGGGACTGACGGGGGGGTTAAGGAAGGCTTCACCTGAATCCTTACGGGCTCTGCCGAAAGGAGCAGGCCAACATCAGTGTCAGAAATTCCCCAGAGGGTGGAAGGCAAGTCAGGGAGGTCAGGGGAGAGAGAGGGGGGTGTTTCCCAATTACCCTGAGTAGGGGCCGAATCTCCTAACACTGTCATCAATAATCCTACCCCTTCAGGAGTGCAGGTTAAAGTAGCCTCAAGCTTACAGAGTAAATCCCGGCCCATCAAAGGGATCGGACAAGCTGGGGAAAAAAGAAAACGGTGAGGAAACCATTTATCAGCATAAATAACATTCAAAGGCAAAGTGAGTTCCAGAGACTGTGGGTTGCCCTCCACGCCAGTCGCAGTTTTAACCTCAGAGGATAGCCAGGGAGAGGGGGCATGATTTAAAAGAGAGAAAGTAGCCCCAGTATCAATGAGGAAAGAGACAGGCAGTTCCTGGACTGAAAGGGTTAAACGAGGCTCTTTGCTGGGAGGGGAGAAAGTGAGAAAGGAGCCGGCTAAAGACATTAAGGAAATAAGACCATCACATTGTTTGCCTTCACCCCCGGGGTACCGTCATTGAGGAGGCTGAGTTTGCTGCGGCTGCTGCTGTTTCCCGTAGTTGATCCAGGCCTGGGGGATGGGCTGAGCTGGTGGTGCAGGGGTGTATTCCTCACTTGTATAAGCATCTGCGGATGCAACCAGACCCTCTGGGCGTCCCCAGGGGCATTCACGTTTAAAGTGACCAGGCTGTCCGCACTGAAAACAATTTCCTGATGGCTGGGGTCGCCAGGACCCTCTTCCCCGGGCACCCTGGAATCCCCTGCCACGGCCACGGCCTTTGCCTCGAACACCGCCGTGAAAAGCTAAAGCCATCAGCTTATATTCTTCCTTTTTCTCTTTCTTTTTACTACTTTCCCTTTCTTTCTCCCAGGCAAAATCAGCTACTTCCAACACTGAAGTGACTGACTCACCTCCCCAACCAGGGCGAAACTTTAAGAAGTAATCCCTTACAGGGGGCACCGACTGATTCACAAAAAATGAAATAAGAGTAGGGTGGTCTGCTTCTCTCTCAGGATCCATCTGAGTGAACATTCGGGCCCCCTCCAATAGCCTCGACCAGAACTTTCTGGGCGGCTCATCAGATTCCTGCCGAATCTGCATGAACTTAGCCTGATTAGGCGAGCGGCGAGCCATTTCCTTGAGTCTCTCTAACAATCGCTCTCAGTCTGTTTGCAGCTGAGTCAGCCTTAGCTGAGTCCAGTCTAGGGGATTCCAGCCAGCGGCCAGATCCCACCTATCCATCCAAGTAAAATTAGCTGCATTGCTATCTCCCCATGTCCTTTCTGCCATCCACAATCTACTACGTTCTTCTCCGGTCAAAACTCTACTTAACAACTGATCCACATCCGTATAAGTAGGATTATAACTTAAAAACAATCTTTCTAGAAGTTCTATGATCTTTCGGGGATTTTCCCCAAAAGACCCTGACAACTGTCCCCACTCTTTCAAATCCCATTCTAGCCATCCTTTATATTCCACAATACTAGCATGTTGCAATCGTCCATCATTGCCCATATAAGGTTGATCGTGCACCTGTAAAGGCATCTCTATAACCATACTTTTATTATTCGCAAGAGATTTGACGGAGACATCCTCTGGGCTATCCTCAGGGGGGGGGGCATGCACCCTGCTGTACCTGCTTGGACCTAAGCCTAGTAACTACTCCTCCCGAGGTTTGCCCCTCCAATTCCTCCTCATCCTTCTGCACAAATTCCAATCTGGGATCCTGCAGATTCCCCTCTGCTACAAGGAGAGAGTCCCCCTGCGGAGGAATAGGGGCAGGTGCAGAGGGGACCAGCTGACGAGTCAAAACACGCCGTGGTCTACACCCTTCATCGAAATAACCTGGAGGGGGTTCACTCTCGGGAGAGTACCTGACTGCCATAATTTTTAAAGATTTCCACAGCTCTGCTGCTGTGTCCCAACAAAACCAGTAACATAACTGTCCCGGATGGTCTTTTTCGATCTGGCTCTTTACTCCTCTTAAGGCAGCCTGTTCGAAAGAGCCATACGAAGGCCACCTCATCTCCGAGTCGGCCAATACCGCGGTATACCCAGTCCAATTCCTTACACATAGTGTGTACAACTTCTTCCTAGACATTCCTGTCTGCACTGGGAGTTTCCCTTCGTTCCATAACTTATTTACAATCCCCAACGGACTCTCAAGAGGCACGCTAGTCCCTTGACCCATGGTGTCTGACAGGAGCCCTCCAACTGGCGTTTACCCTGCTGTCCAATACACGACCCCTCAATATTGAATTGGCTGGGAGAAATCTCCTGTGGCGCCTTGCCAATTCATATATGAGTGGTCTGACCACTGGACAGAGGTACCGCACCAGAAGGAATCCCGGACGAGCCCCCAAATTGTTAGGTAATAAAGCAAGTCCTCACTCACCTCTCCAACACCCAAGTTCGTGCGGAGTTGGAATTTGGGCACACAATTCTGTCAGAGACCAGACAGCAATGCGTTGATCAACGGGCTCACACTACCCCAAAAGCTTTAGAATAAGTGTGGCCCCTTTATTAGGGGTGAGCATCAATATTTATACACAGAAGTAAACAAAGTGATTAATAAAAGATAATGGTCATGCATAATCAATCAAGATTTTACAGGAAAAGCAAGTTTAACAAGTAAATGTATAGAGATAAAGGCTAATGGCTACTTGAGGAAGGGGGTGTCATGAGTAGTTTGCAGGTCAGTGCTTTGTTCAAAAAAAAGGTTCAGAAAGGATTATGCAGAGACGGCCAGTCTGGGTGTTTTTTTTGGCTCCAAAGTTCACCAAAAGTTTAGACCCAACAGACCCATCTCTTTAATCAATACTGATATAGAAATATTTTTACAAATATTGGCTAAGAGATTTGAAAAAGTAATGAGTGATATGGTTCACCCCCATTGGGTGGGATTTAATAAAATATGCATAGTTCAAATAACACACGTCAATTATGGCATTCAACACTCTAGAAATCATAATGCAATCATTTCACTTGATGCAAAGATAGCTTTTCACAACGTGAGCTGGCAATATCTGTTTCTTACCCTGGATAAATCTTTTATTTCATGGATAAAGCTGTTATTCCAAACACAACTCTTGGATCCTAACAAATAGCACAATATTCACACATACCCCCTCTTTGACTGGTTTCAGGGAATCAGACGGGAATGCTCCCTCCCTGTCCCCTGACCCTTGTTCAATCTAGCATTAGAACCGCTTGCAGTACTAATTAGGGAACACCAAGGGATTCCAGGGATCAAATCAGGGTGCCAGGAGACAAATATCCTTCCCTATGCAGACAACATCCTCCTATTTATTAAAAATCCAGATCAATCCATTCCAAATACCTACAAACATTAGATAACTTTGGCAAATACTCTGGCTACAACATAAACTGGAGGTAGTCAGGGTTAACCTAGCTGCATTAATCATGCCATTAGCAATTCCAATAGATGGCAGGCACTAACTTTCACAATGAATTCCCTTCCCAGGATCGTTTTTATTCTGAATTCCCTCCTTAACCATATTCCTCACTTTTATTTTACCAAAATTGACACCATGTTCAGTCCTTCTTGTGTGGTGCTGGTAACAAACCTTAGAGAGATTACAGTTCTTCGTCAAAACAGGTGTGTGATGGTCCATAATAGGGTCAGGGCAGAGCGGCCTAGCAGCCAGCATCTATGGCACTGGGGCACCCCTTATGGGGTGTGGCAGCCCCGGTAGGGGGGGCCCCGACCCAGGGCCCTAACAGTGGCGTAGCAGCTTCCACTGACTCAGAGGGGGAGTCCTACTGAAACACACTGAGTTTCCCCAGGTGGGAGGTACCACTCCATCCCCATCCCTGGGTCACTTCCTACCAGAGTCTGTGTTGGGGTTTCCCATGAGACGTCAGGGCCTCTGTGTTCAGTGGGGCCAGTCATCGCCAGGGTTTCCTCCAGTCACTGGGGTGCAGGCGAGCCATGGATGGCTTTGGTTCCCGATGCAGTCAGAGGCTGCGGCTGGCCCTCCGCAGGAGCTTCCCAGGCAGGTCCTTACCTTGCAGCCTCTCACCCAAAATGAGCTGTTCTCCCTCCCTTTATACTACTAGAGCACTTGGATCATGCCCAGTCTTGCCAGGGAGCGGGACTTCTGCTGTCAATACCTGGGGCTTTACCCTGTCTAGGCTAGTGCGGGGTAAGCAGAGCCCGTCACAAGGTGGTTTCAGATTTTCCAACTTTGAATGTTACCATCAGGCAATAATTCTCAGCCAAGCAGCACAGTAGCTCATTCCCTTGTGCTGTAGCAGCCTGGATTGACTCCCTCTGAAAGCAGAATTTTTTTCTCCATTACCCCTTCCCAATGTGCTGCTGGGATTATTACTGATGCTCTAAAGAACAGTCACCAACTATTGTGGCAGCCAAATATACTTGGTGTCCACTGTCTGCTAAACTTAAAAATCACCCCATTTTACATACCAAGGCCTCTCTCTGGAATACCTCAAAATTCTGTAAAACCCCATCATTTGGACAGATTGTATTAGGAAAGTGATTTACTGAACCTGACACCTTCCTCCCTTTTACAATATTAAAAGAAAGGTTCAGGCTGGAGGCTAAGAAGGAGTGGCAATATATCCATCTGAAACATGGTGTCTCCTATCTGTTTGGCCCCATTGCCTGCACTACCCCAACCACCTAAACTACTTTCACTTCTCCAATGTCACTCAGGGCTTGTCTACATCACAAAGTTGCAGCGCTGGTGAGGGGGTTACAGCGCTGCAACTTAGGAGGTGTACACATCTGCAGGGCACCACCAGCGCTGCAACTCCCTGTTTGCAGCGCTGGCCGTACTCCCGTTTTGTCTCGGGTGTAGAGGATCAAGCGCTGGTGATCCAGCGCTGGTAATCAAGTGTAGACACTTACCAGCGCTTTTCTTGACCTCCGTGGAATAAGCAGGTATCCCAGCATACCTGAGGAAGCCTCTGGTAATCAAGCAGGTCTCCTTCCCCGGTTTGCTCTCGCGTTCCCCGAACCCCCGTGCAAGCAGGTCTCCTTCCCTGCGGTTTGCAGGGGGGGTCGGGGAACGCGAGAGCAAACCGCGGCGAAGCTGGTCTCCTTCCCCGGTTTGCTCTCGCGTTCCCCGAACCCCCCTTGAAGCCGCCCAACAGCGCTGTAGTGTGGCCACATCTAACACCACTTGCAGCGCTGGTTGCTGTAAGTGTGGCCACTCTGCAGCGCTGGCCCTATACAGCTGTACTAATACAGCTGTAACAACCAGCGCTGCAAAATTGTAGATGTAGACATACCCTCAGGCTGCCAAGAGCTATGGCAACACTATATGCACACTTGGCTAGCAAATTTGAATTAAACACAGCTTCCCTAAAAAAAAAATGGGAGGAAGAACTAGGCCAATTATTGTCTGCTAATCAATGGAAACAAATTTTAGCCAGTGCTCCAAAATGTTCCTTCGACCTCTGTTTAAGATTAATCCAGCAGAAAATCATATGGCGGATGCATTGGCTCCCTTGCCAACTATTCAAAACATGTGCCACTAAACCAGACAAATGGTGGCACTGTGATTCAGCAGGTGCTAACTTAATCCATATACTGGTGGTTCCCAAACTGGGGTTTGTGAATCCCTGGGGGTTCATGAAATGTTACAGGGGTTCTCAGGAAAAAATTCCCTAATGGTCCCTTGGAATCCTGGGCAGCATGGGGCCAGCAGCTCAGAGCCCCTGGACTTCCAAGGGCTAAGCAGATCAAAGCAAGCATAGCTATCACACTGAGGAGATTTAAACTTCAAGACTCCTTATAAGAAATCGAAAGGGAGGTGGATATTATTTGCTGTTTTTAAAATTAAATAGGCAGCTAGGATTGTTCTTCATAATAGTTTTAAAAACAAGTTTAAGCTTTGTTGTAATGTGCGTTGTTTGCCTGGACTGCTCAAGACCTGAATGCTTGTGTAGGAGGAACAATTTGAATTGGCTTCTTAAATACCTTCATGCTGTTTCACATCTGATACTCCCTGATGAAACATAGGAACCTTGTCTTATAACAGGCTTATTCAAAGTGATACAGGCTACGAAAGTGAGATCTTGGAAGAGTGTTGCCGTTTTCATAATGTAATAGAAATACTGTAATGATTAATAACAACAAATAGTGTGTAATAAGCATGTAATAAAAACAAATTTTATATTTCCAAGATCACTGCTTTTAGAATTTATACTCAGGTAAAGGAGAAAATCCCTGGAAATATTCACTTTTAGGAGGGGGTTCGTGAGACATTTTATTTTAGTGAAAGGGGTTCACAGGTTGTTAAAGTTTGGGAACCACTGCCATATGCTCTGGGAATGCTCCTATACCCTTATGTTTTGGGCACAACTTAATTGCAGAATTAATTTTCTTCCTATCAAATAAAATTGCGTTACGAGAGAAACGTATAATCTTAAAACGAATGGATGTTAATTGGAGTTGAATAAATCTGAAAAGCTTTGGCTCATCGGAGCACTAATAATCGCTAAAAGCCTAGTATCACAAATCTGGAAATCCGAAAAAAGACCAACAATTGAAGACTGGAGCATAGACATTGTAAGCTTGGCCACCATGGAAATAACTGTATGCTATACCAGAAATACCCAAGGAACATTCTCGGAGATGTGAAATGCTTTTCTGGAAGTATCTGAATGACCCTATGAAATGCATGATCCCCTTTTTCCCCCCTCCTCTTTACCCTCTTCCTTCCCTCCCTGTCTCTATCCCCCTTCTCTGAATTTTGCTTCTATTTTTGATCTTATTTTAATAATTTTACTTTAACCAGTTGGGAGTTTTATAAACAAATTGTGTTTGTAAATTGTGTAATACAAATAATTGATTTATATTTTGATTACATTTGGTATACATACATATATATGATTATATTCATATTTTATATAATTAAATGTTTCAAATATAGCTAAGGTGAAGTAGCAAATAGTTAATCTATTATAAAAAGTGTATGTATTATGAGAAGTTTACCTATAGTTTATTTGTGTGTGTGTGTGTGTGTGTGTGTGTATTTTATATATATATATAATTTAATATAAAGTTAATAGGAAAAAAAAGGATCAGCACTGAGAAAGATTGCCAAGATCATTCAGGCTAATTTGCTACAAAGGCTTTTGTTGCAAAGCACCCCAAATGTGCTAAGCACTGAATATGCTCTTAGGAAAAAATACCATTAAGAGCTTACAATCTTAACAGACTAGACAAGCAACAATCAATACGGAGCATGCATGGAGAATGGTCAAGATGTTAGGTACTCCTCCGCTTAAATATTTTTAAGTTGTAGATCTCCGATTCCAAATCAACAAAGAAGTTAGTGTCAGTGTAATGTGCTAATCTCTGTAAAGCACAGAAAAGTTTCCTCAACAGAGAAGTTTTCAGATGACTAAAAGGCCAGAGTTCTTAAAGGTTAACTGTCAATGGACCCATTTGTTCAGCTGCGTGATTCTGTTGTAGAAATTAAATTCTGTATTTTTGTCATATTTCTCAAATGTCCTTGGGTTACAAACCAACTGAATTCCCATGAGGATGGTGGTGTTTACATCATAGCAGTCCCAGCTGATTGCAGTCCCATTGTGCCACATGCTGTACAAACGCATAGTAAGAGAATCTCTGCCCTGAAAAAAAAAATCATCATATAAATAGGCAGACAGAAAAAGGGTGGAGGGGAAAGTAAGCTCAGAGAGGTGAAGTGTCTTGCCTTGTGCCACGCTGCAGGTCAGTGGCAGAGCTAAGAGTATAATCCTGGTCTCCTGACTCGCAGTTCGGTGCCATACCTATTAGACCATGCAGCCTCCCCACGGTGTACATGTCCTGTTGTTTCCATAGCTTATATCAAACTGATCCATTCACCTCCTTGAAACTGAACATTGCAGCAGCAGCAGTTCTTAAATGTTGTTTAAACTTGTCCTTTCCCCTGCTACTTACATTTAAGTTCCACACACTCCCTTTATGCTGGAGCCTCCTAAATGTGTCCTGAGTAGGGCGAGGTCGGTAAACATCAGGTGAAGCAGAAGAAAATTCAATAAATAAAATGATGGCTTGTGAATCACTGGCTTATTCTGAAAATTAAGATGTTATTTTTGTGCTACACACTTCAATAATATTTACATTTCTTACATCTAGTATCGAGATCTGTTCACTTATTCAAATCTAAATTCCTAGCCATTTAGGGAAAGAATTTTATTTATTTTTAATTAATTTATCTTAACACCAGCACAATAACTGGTGAGCAGTTTTTGGACATTTTGTATCTATGCCCGATCCAGCTTCCAGACACTGATGTAAGTTACAACGATGATGATTCTTGGGCTAAGGCGTTGAGGAGGTGGGAACAAAGAAATCCTTTAGTCTCATAATTGTGTTTTACATCTGAGAGAGGTATCCGTTCACACAATTTTAGCAGCAACAGTTAGTTATTGTAAAAAGTACCTAAAAAATCCCCATGCCAACTTCCTGATCTATTGCACTCCCTCTTCCTACACTGATGTGACAGCTGTTGCTGTTTTTTGAAATGCCTTAATCATTATGTTGCTAAATTTAAATCATCTTGCTACTCTCTTTGCTTTTTAGTTTAATGGGTATTTCTCCCCTTCAGCGATGGGTAACAGGGCCAAAATGGCTACTCCCAGGTCAAAGGCTAGTAGATTTCACTTTTAGCAAGCAGACATATTTTAACCTATTACATGTAACAGCAAAGCAATCTGAATCACAATCGTTCCTGTAGGATTTTGAGGAATCCACCTCTCCAAACACTCAAAGATGCGCAGTGTAAAAGCGAAAGCATTAGGAACCTTACAGAATAGAGCCTTTCAGATGCTGATATAGTTCAGAATTATGATGCCCTAAAGGTGACCCAGTGAGTGAAAAGGAGACTTTTTGCATGCAGAATTGTAGATTATATTTTTAAAAATGCACCATCCTCCAATGAACAGCTCCTGCAATTCAAATGTAATATTGAGGGTGCTGTTTGTTCTGCCCCAGGTACTGTGGATTGCCTGCAGATACTTCCATAGTATCCAGTATGAGACTCATTCCATTTCTAGGAACATAGGAATTGCTAAAATGGTGGGCAAGGAAAAACACTTTGAAGAGTATGATGCCATGGGGCGGTCTCCTTTAGTTCAAGCACATACTTACTATTGGTTAGTTCAGTCCATAATTTAGGAGTGCTCCTGGATTCCTCACTGCAACTATAAGTAATGCTTTCTATCATCTCTGGTTGGATAGGACTCTCTGTCCCACCCTGGCAGACAATGACCTGATCATCTTTGTCACCCCTCCTTGGGACTACAGCAATACAATATGGCTCACCAAAAGTCACCAGCCCGTAGGAGATTCCAGCCAAGTACAGAACACTGCAGTTCATCTGCTCAGCAAAATGGGCTACCTCAAACACATCACTTTCTGGATTTTATATTCTTGGCCTCAACAACTTCCTGTGGCAATGAGTTCCACAGTTTACCCATGCACTTTGAGAAAAATATTTTCTGTTATCAGTTCTGAATTTGTCGCTCGTTAATTTAATTGAAGGTCTCCTTGTGTTATAAGATGGGGAGAATTGAAGCATCTGATCTACCTTTTCTAGACCATTAATTACTGTATATACTTTTATCTGGTTTGCTTCTCTCTGCATCACTTCTTGAACATAATGGAGAAAATGTTTCCAAACGAACATCAAAAAAGCAAATGGATTTGGGTGAACTGCTAGATAAATGAGTCTCCATGGAGTTGTCTCCCCAGATGGAGTACACTAACTGAACCACTAACAATAAATGTTTCCCTCTTAGGTATTGTTGTTGGACAAACGACTACTGCCCAGGTCTCTGCGGAATCACCAGTGGTATCTGCTGGTGTTTCATCAGCTGCTCCAAATGCAACCATTGTCGGGGTCTCTACGGTATCAACTACAGCTGTAACAGTAACAGCTGAAGTGCTGTCAACCACTGCAAACCCCACAGTGCCATCTGCCACAACAGTATCTGCTGAGGTTTCGTCCACCACCCGAACTGCAACAGTGTCCACTATTCCAAATAGGACCACTGTTCAGGTTTCTCCAGGACCAACATCAGCTGTGACAGAGTCGGCTGGGGTAACATCAGCTACCCCCCATGGCACAGTACCTACCACCATGCTGTCTACTGCTCCAAACGTGACACTGTCTGCTGGGGTTCCATCAGCCACTCCATTCGTAACCACCATGGAGTCCACAAACTGCAGTGCAGTGAACACAACAGCCTGTACAGCTTGTTCACCAGGAATGTTTCCCAGCAATGGTAAGATTCGGAAGATTTCCCTCTCCCCTGCAGCTCTCTTGCTTTGTCTATAGAGGTGATTGCAAAAGGGACAAAAACTGGGTGTGTGATTTTATTTTTTTATTGCTGTATCATGCCACAAAAAGAAAAGAAGGGCTCAGATTTTCCCCCCTACTTGTTTTTTACATTAGAACATCAGGCCTCGTCCACAATGTCTAACCTGGAGGACTCCATGGTTGATTGAAGAAGTGGTAGAATTACAACCTAAAAACACAATGCAGGTGAAATGTAGCTAATTGAGAGGGGGAAGTGATTCTAAGTATGGTAGATATGAACAAAAACAATTTCAAACTATTAGTTTCAAACAATCGGAAAGAAACCTCCATTAAAGATTCAGTATCCCTACCCCTTCAATTAAGTGTTAAGAGAGCTCCCAGTCCACCTCTGTTACACAGGAAGCCCCTCAGCAACGAGACTTGACACTTCTGATTTTCTAAAGTAAAAACTATCAAACAAGAAAAAAATAAGCCTTTCTAAAGAATCAAAAAAGGGCAACCTGCTCCCCCCTTTATTTTTCCCACTGCAGTTCACCTTTAAGGGTGAGTGTGCACTTTCTTTCTCATTTTTAAGCTCACTTTTTTAGGCAATAAGAATGAATTTAAAAGCTCAGATGAATATAAAGCCCAGAAACAGATTGCAAATGTTTCCACTAACCAGTCGGCTGGTGGGGCCATCATCTCCATCCATACACAATACTGAATACCTGCTCTGTGCTAATGCCTAGAGTATTCAGCTCTTCAGAAGGATTCATGTTCCACAATGAAAAAAATCACCCCAAAGGAAATTCTCCTTCATATCACATATGGTCAACCTATGGAATTCACTATAGCAGGAGGTCAGTCGAATAAATACCATAGTTTTAATGTTTAAAACCAGACTGGATAACGTTAGGATCAATAATAAAACATGCATCAGGGCATGCTAAGAGAGGGATAACCAGCTCTCATGTGGCATGAGACAATCTTTGCAGAGGTCAAGAACTAATTACCAACACCATCATATACAACTTTGTACAATTGGGTCCGTTATAATCTTTCCTGTACCACATGCTCTGTTGCAAGGTAGCAGGCATTGGCTCCTGCCAGAGGAAGGATAACAGATTTGAGGACCAAGAGCTGGCATGGAAAACCCTACATAATTATTCTATGTAGAATAAACTAGTTTTGTAGAATTAAGACTGATAGAATTTTTATGCTGTGGGGACAGTAAGTGTCACATGCTCAAAAGACTTTCTCCGTAAGGCAGAATTCTCTGCTTTGGGGTTTTCTGCTTCAGTTCTATTTCCTGCTAAACTTACATTAATCAATGATCAAAAGTAATTTTTTTAAATTTATTTTTTCGACTGAGAGTGAGGAGAAACCTCCTGGACTCTCAAATTAAAACCAGCTTTGTTAACTATAAAGATTACACAATGGAGACAACAGATTTGAGACCCTGGACTATAACCTACTCTCTGTTTAACAATTGTTCTTGTGCCAGTCTGAGCAGAACTCTGGGATTATTAAAATCTGATTTTTAAGATAAAATTAAATATTTTTTGTTTTCCATCCTACAGTGTTATGTGAGGACAAAATTGTGATAATGTTGTCTGAGGCTCACTTAGAGAAAGATATTTTTACATTCATGATATTGATCTGTTTTAAAAACTGGTGTTTTATCTTTGGATACAACGGTCATTTTTTAAAAAAAATGTTTATTCTGCTTTAGAGACATGGGGTTGCGTATGCTGCTCAGAGGGCTTCTGCGCAGACCCTATTGCTTGCATACCCTGTCCAGTGGGTCACTATCAGCCTCTAGCTGGACAACTGTCGTGTCTGCTTTGCCCACAAGGATATTACACTAAGTAAGTCTCTAGACCACTGTTGTGACTGGGATTGTATTTTTGGCTAGGCAGAGGTTGTGTATTCTTTCTCTCTCTCGCTCTCATTGCAATGGGGTCTACTACTTTGTGTTTGTACAAGTGCCTAGCCCAATAGGTCCTTGTTCTTGGTTCACCATTAGGCACTACTGAAATAAACATGATTACTAGTCATTTTCTGGAATGAAGGATCCCTTTTGCTGCCCCCAATCAGGCTGCAGGAGCAGTGTTAATGGGGTTTCCCAAGTTGAAAACGCAAGATTTTTCTTAATCAAAAACTAAGGTTGGGAAGCAAGAGATGTGGGTTTTTCACTCCAGCTCTTTCACGGACTTCCTCCTGGGTAATTCAAAGAAGTCTTGTAGCTTCTGTCTCTGCATCTTAGTTTTCCCATCTGTAAAAAGGGATAGTATTTCACTACCTCAATGAGGTGCTCTGAGGCTTAATTAATTAATGGCTGCAAGGTGCTATCATGACTATCAAAATGCCTACAAATACATGTGTTGGCCCAAGAAACCAGTCCTCAGGTTGTCCAGACTTCATAACCTAAGTGAGACCTGTGGCATAGTGCAGTGTTGACTTGGTTGCAGCTGCAGTTTGTCTGTGCTCATCTGCTTTATTTTATGTCTCCTGTAGAAATTAGATTTTTGCCTCGTGTGCATGGTCAGTTGTGACTCACGGATCGTGTGTGTGCAAATATTTCATTTGGAAGAATGTATTGGCCATTTTCACACATTAGATATATACAAATGTTTACAGGCAGCCTCAGAGCTGTAGAATGCATTGGCATACTTTAATAAGAGATCCTGTCACTGGGTATCAAAAGCTTCAGCTGATTGTGGTTTAGCAGCTAATTCTTCTTTCATCCCAGTTCATTAAACCCTCATGGATGTTGGAGGGCTCTGCAGTAGCTTGTTCTCTTGGTGACTTTAATTTAGGGCAGGTGAGTGGTCCCCTGTCAAAGGCCAAGCTAAATTCTTGCAATTAATCTATTACAATGGCCACAATTGGACTCCTGAGCTATTGAGAGATTACCAGGTTTCTCAATCTGACTAGTGATGCCTTAAATAAGGATCTCACAGGTCCAAGAACAAATGCTTCTACCACTTAATCTATGTCTCCTAGTTTTTACCTTTAAAACAAATTCCAGCTGGAGCTAGCCGCTAGTCCACTGCAATATTAACCTGCATTCAGTGCCTCTTTCCTCCAGCCTGGTATACAATGAATTCCACGAGGCCTCAGAGTCAGTAACAATATGATATATCTGATCAGAGTGCAAGTTCCAAGGTGGCATTAATTACCATGAGTAATAGGGGATGGGAAAAGATACCTAAGGGGGCATAGAGGAGAGGGATCAAACTGAGAAGGAAATTCCTCATTTAGAAAAGTGGTATGATTTGGACCTGCCGATAAGAAACGCAATAGCCAGTATATGGACCCCTTCTCCTGAAAAAAGAGAGAGCATATTTCATTACCATCCCCAGCTCCTGGTCAGGTCTCATTTAGGTTTTATGGCCAAGATTTTCAAAACTGGATACCTAGACTCCTAAATCCTTGTTGAGGCTTCTGCTGAAGTGACCTGATGTTCAAAGGTGCTGAACACCCAGCAGCTCCCATAAAAATCTAGGATGCTGGGTATTCTGCCCCTTTGAAAATCAGGCCTCTTATTCTCCTGAGTGTGAACTTAGGCTCCTAACTTCAGGCACCTGTTTTAAAATCTTGGCCTAACTTCCTTGAGGATGGGACCTTGTAATCATGTCCCACCCACTTATCTGTAAAGTTTGCAGCGCACTGCAGGAAATGCATAAACAATCTCTAGTAACAATGCAATCGAGAACTTCATTTCTTAACTGAATGTTTAAAGTTCAGGCTAGTTCTGGTTGGTTTTTTTCCTCTGAATTGCCTCACCTTCATTAAACTATTTCTGTATTTCCTAGAGATGCACAATATACAAGCAAGTAAATAGGTCTGTCACGCTCAGAAGCTTCCATTTAAGCAGCTTAAATTTGACTGAAACTTCTTTCCTCATGAAAAATACATAAAACTGAACTAACTCGATTCAACTTTCTTTTTAGTTTAATGAAAAGTGTTGTATGCCTGCCCTGTCAGCCTGGCTCTTATTCCAATGAGTCTGGGGCACCAGCTTGCAGACCATGTGGAAAAGGTATGCTTTGACTCTTACTCACCTCCAAAGTGTGCTGTGATGCCAGAATGTACAAGATTTTTCTTATACTGGTTACAGTAACAGATTACTTAAAAGAAAAAGTAGCATTTAGTAACAGGCTTGTTTTCTCAAACCAAAAAAACTTGAACTATGGATTCCATTTCTTTTGACTGTTCTAATATGTTTTTCTAATTTGATGGAAAAATTGCCACGGAACCATGCATATCACCTTGTTCTTGTGTGTAACAAAATAGCGTACGCTTCCCCCTCACACCTGTACTAGCCTGTGATAACCCTCCTGTAGGGTCTCTCTCTCTCTTCAAGTCCTCTTGATTTTCTTCAGAGTGGGAGGCCAGGTGTTCATGTACTTTGACTAGTGTAAGTTCCTCCTACTTCAGATGACTGGGTCAGAAACACAGTTGCCTTTCCTCAGTCCAGGCAAAACATCCCTCCCTATAGCTTTTGTATGGGAAGGTAGGACAGCAACTGCACATCCTTGAGAACTTGCTGGTAGCCTATACCCAAAACTGCATTTTTGTCAATAGCCTTTTTCACTTTCACTCGATTCAATGTAAAATGGGGATGGAGCGCTCCTCCCTACAACACAAGCAGCTCTGCAGGGCTTGTCTACCCATCACAGTGGCACTACGTGTAATTTTGCAGTTCCTGAGAGTTTTAAATCTTGGCAATAGCACTAGATTGAAGTGGAGTGTCTGAGCCTCCTAGATGTCATGCTAGTATTGCAAGGTCATTATGATAGTACCCTAGTTTTAGGGCTCCTTAAAAAAAATCCAAACACCCCTCTCCCTAAAATTATTGGCAGGAGAACACACAACAAGGTTTTACACATCATTGATGAGACTCATCTTAATTCTTTGTAACCTTGATAATTTCGTGACTGGTGACATTACAGGGAAGATTCCTCTTTTCTATTTCTTTAGGGCATTTCAGCTTCCAGAAAAATTCAGCATTCTGCATGCCGTGTCCACGTGGATCATTTTGCAAGTAAGAAATTCATGTATATTTCAAGGGTGTGGGAAAGGGTAGTAGGATTCTTTTACTATTGGCAAATGATTCAAGAGACCAATTCAACTGGCAAAAAGGGAGACATCCTTGTTTTTCACGCTGATCAATTAATATCTCCCTGCCGAGCAACATTATAAGAGGGACCTGACTGTTTGGAGAGAGAGTGTCTCTTGAAGATTCCAAAACTCTGTTCTCCTTAACTGAAATTGATACTGTAGTGAACACTGACTTAAGGTAAAAGATGCTAAAAATTCAGTGGGTCCGTGATGATGAGCGAATGGTGACCCTATACATGTGTTTCAGTGGTGCCATGAGGCTAGCCCAGTAATCGTGCAATGGCAACATATTTAGCTGCTGCTTGGGAGATTTCAGTTCAGGATTCCCCTTCTTCCCAGACTACGCTGTTGTGCAGCAGACAAGCAGCCAACAAGTGAATAGAATTAGAAACTCCCATCAGCTGACAGTCACACCGCAGTCCAAGATGTGGTTTTATATTAAGGATTAAACTCACTGGGTAACGAAGGAGGAGGAGAAGAGGGCAGCAGATAAACTCCTCTGTACAAAGGCATGCGAGTCATTTTGGATGGAGAGGAACTTGAGAATTCACGAACAAAAATTCCTCCAGGGGAAGGAAGGGTCAAAAAGAAAACAAGTAATAATAAGCTGGCAAATACTGGTCTTTTGTTTTAAGAAAGCTGGGGCATTTAGTGACAAACTCTGTGTGTGATGAGCTTGGATGCTGAGAAGTTACCAGAACTGATTAGTATTCTGTGAAGGTTTCACATTCCATAAGGCCATTCTCCTTTTCTTTCTCCCCTTCCCTGTTCCGTTTTCTTTTGATGTCTACCTTCTGGCCTAGGCTTTGTGTACATTAGGGTGCCAGCCACTTGAATGCAAATCCCTACTGTAGATGTGCTGCACTACTGTAAGTTGTGACTTGCATTGGTGTAGCTTACCTTAGCTAGGGGGGTCTGCACTAGAAGTTTGTACCAATGCAGCCACACCGCTGGCTAAAACCCAAATATAGACAAAGGCCTCAGTTCTTAATTTAAGGACTGAAGGGGAAATAAAGCCAGCATTAACATCCAAGTAGTTTAGACCTAGTCAGCTTTTGCTCAATGTGATATTCAGTTTACATTCTGTATCAGATGATTTAGCTAGAGTTCAGCTATATTTGTGTATTTCTTTTCCTCTCTCCTCTTCTCTCCCAAAGTACTACCAACTGCAGCAATTGTACAATGTGCCCCACTGGAGAAGAGGCCCTTACAGAAGCATCTGAAGAATGTGCACCTTGTCTGCCAGGTAATTAATTAAAAGAAGGGAAATGCAGCTGATATTCTTTCTGGCTGAGGACAACAAGCCTTATTTAGAGAATAAAACTTGCAGAAGCTTTAGGCTGACCTCTACTAGAAAACTGGCCAGCAGCTGGCACCTGTTGTCAGCAACAGTGCTGAAATGAGTTTACCAGCTACTATTAGCAGAACACACCATTTCATCATTATTGCAGAAGAGTTCTTGCAACTTTTATTTTTACCATGCAGGCAGGCAAACTGTTTTCAGCACCAATACATGAGGATTTTGGCTGGATTTTGACCAATACATCAGCAGTGGTCTGTCTTACCAAATGTAGCTGATCTATTACAAGCTGAATACTAGTACCCTAGGTTGGTTACAGCAGACTCAAAAACACTTCTACTTATTCCTGGGGGAATTTTGTGTCAAAAAGTTAAAAATTCTGCATATTTTATTTGTCAAAAATCATGCTAGTTTCAATTACTTTGGTAATTTATTTCAAAATACCTGTCAGCAAGTACATCTGTAACAATACAGACCAAAAATAAGATAGTTCAAGAAATTTTTTGACAAATGGATTCCTTACTATGCATATTAATACAGAACTCTGAGTAATTCATTTAAACTACAATAGAGAACTGTATTTCCTGCACCTCCCAGAACCAGTACAAAGGCTTAGGGGAGTCCAGTGTAATGGAAGAGCTGAGGAAGAGGGAAGGAGCCTGGGAGTGACCCTGGAGGGTTGTTGGGTGTGGGTGGGAGAAGTATGGAACAGGTTTTGTTTTGGGTTTTTGTTGGTTTTTTGGGGGGGATTATTAGGGAGTTGGGGAGCCCTCCCATTCAGACCCTGGCTGATCCCTAGCCTCTTCCATTCCATCAGGCACATCTGCTGCACCGTCATATGGCCCTGCAACCTCCCTACCCCTTGTGGCCCTGCAGGCCCCTTCCCATTCAGTTCCTGTCTCAATGCTGTCACCCCACTAGCTCCTGAGTCCCAGGCGGTCCCGTCACTAGTCCTTCTGAATGCCAGTGTGATCTCATTTCCCCCCCCTCCCCAAGAACCCCACTCTTTCCCTCCCATGCCTTCTTACCTGACCCCACTGTGAGGAATGCAGCCTCTTCCCACTCCCTCTCCATTAGCTGGCTGCCCTCTCTTCTGACATCACAACAGCCCTTGATAGGCAAAAGTTGTAATTGCAGCACCTCTCCAGCAGAATCTATATTCTGTGGAGAAAAAGAAATCTGCGGGGGACATGAATTCTGTGCACATGCAGTGGCACAGAATTCCCCCAGGAGTATTCTATAGTAGGCCAGACTTTGGCTTATACTACAGACTTTGTCCAGCATGGCTACCTTGGTCCAGAGTGTGATGAGGTGTAATCCCTGACTGATACACTTGTGCCAGCAAAAAGCCCCTAATACAGTGCTTTTGCCTGTATAATTTATTTTTCTCAGGGGGAATGAATTAAGCTATACGGGCAAAAGCACAGTCACTAAGTGCTGCATCCACTAGAAGAGCTTTGCTGGGATAGTATGCTGATATTCCTATGCTAGTACTCACATTGTAGACCTGGCTTAAGTCTATAAACAAGCAGTGCAGGGAAAGCTCATGAAGGGGAAAATGAGGAAATGTGATTTCTAGCCTCTATTCAATATTGTCTTATATAAACACCAAGCTACCTATAAGTCAGTGATATGGCATTATGCTACAGTCCCTGCAGCAGAGCTAAAAAACACAGGAAGTTCTATAGTGAAGTAGAAGCATCCAACGAAGTGGGTATTCACCCACGAAAGCTCATGCTCCAATATGTCTGTTAGTCTATAAGGTGCCACAGGACTCTTTGCTGCTTTTACAGATCCAGACGAACACGGCTATCGCTCTGATATAGTGAAGTAGTGTTTTTAAATGTACAAGACACATTAAACATTAATGCAGCAAACATACAGTCCCACAATTTTAAAAGACTCATAGTTCTTATGAACATATGGTCAGAAAATTTTAAAAAATTAAACATTATTTAACAATTTTTAAACAGCTATCAACTTTCAGTTGGATAGGAGAGATGGATTCAACCCACAATTATAGACAAACGCCACTGAACTTTGGATCCAGTGTAGAACGTTGCAGCTTGTTCTCATCATTGGTTTTGAAATATGTGAAAATGCAGAATAGTATTTCCCTGTATTTTACTGAACTCATGATTCAAACTAACTCTATTTGCCAAGTTTAAAAATGCAGGCTTCCTCCTTCTTCCCCAAGCCCATGTGTTCTCTTTTAGTTTTCTCTGCCCACCAGCATAGACCAGTTGAGAGCCCAATTTTTGCTTTGTGCATTAAATGTTTTCAGCAGTTTTCCTCTCTCCTTTAAAGCACAGGTCAACCATGCACTGATACCAAAAGTCCCAGTAGTCTAGTCCTACCCCTCATTTTGTGCTTCTTTTGATTTGTAGGTACATATAAAGGCCCCAGGAACAGCAAATGTGAAATCTGCAATATAGGAGAATACCAAGTACGAAGGGGCAAGGAGAGCTGTGACAAATGCCCAGAAAATTATTACTGTCCTGTAAGTATCTCTAAGCTGCAGCAGTGGTCTATCTTACCAAATGTAGCTGATCTATTACAAGCTGAATACATTTTAATTAACACCATCTTTATTCAATCCCCTTCCCTTGTAGGGTTCTTGTAGCTTTTTTTGCTTAAAAAAATGTAAACACAGCCATATTAGAGAGGAGTCGTTGCAAATGTTAGCCACCTCTAGAGCCATGTACCTATCCTTGTTCCACACATGAAGCTTCCACTGACCTCCACTGGGAGTTTTGGTGAAAACTAAAGCCTGGAAAGTGGCCCATTAATTGTGTTACTTGAAATATGGACAAGGCTGTGTAAGAGACCTGTTGCTCTAAATCCTACAAATAATGGTGCCATCCTGTGTACCCATGAATAACTTGAGCCTAATTTAACCAACCTGAAGTTACCACTCTTCACTTGCTGTAAATTTCAGGCTTGTCTACACCAGGGGTGCTCAACCTTTTTCTTGCTGAGGCCCCCCTCAACATGCCTTAAAAGTGCCAGGGCCCAGCAGGAGTGTGGGGTAACTCAGAGCTCTGGGCCGGGGAGGACTCTTGTATATAGGCATAGTTTTACTTCTATTTGGGGGTCCAGGGAGGGAGGCCACCTCCACCCTCTGACTCATTCAGGAGGTCACCCAACTCATCTGGGCTGTGTGGGGACACAACCAAATATAAAACTCAAAGCGGGGACTCAGTTCAAAACGTTTAAAAACTGCTCATGGTGCAGGGAGGGCATAGCTAGGGGCTGTGTGAAGTGAGGGGGTAGTTCAGGGTGTGTGGGGGGGAGAGAGAGAGAGTGAGTGTGTGTGTGTGCCATCTCAGTGCAACTCCCAGCTTCAGCCCCCACTGCTCCTGGCTTATTTAGTGTCCTGCACCATGCTGGGCAGTGTCAGTGCTTAACAAATAATACAGTCTTACCTGTCTGATGAAACTACCTATTTTGTATTTTCACTTCCTTAGAGTCCAGATGTGAACCCAATTGCGTGTCCTTCTAATGCCTTCTGCCCAGCTGGGAGCACTCAACCACAATATTGTATGGAAACATTTCTTTATAAGGCAGGAAACTCTTGTGAACTGGCTCCTCTAACCATTGTATTACTAGCTGTTTCTTCAGCAGGTGAGTAGTATTCATGCTATAGTAAAAGTGGAATACATTCCACTCTGCAGCTTGGGTAACTTCTTGTTTAGTCAACAGTGGAGGTGTCCGCTTGGTGGTATATTCTTGACTAGTTTTCTGATATCTTTATTTCTTGTGTGGGTTCTCTTCTTTTGGCCACTGCTTGTTCCTTGTATTTTTGTTTTCAGAGGAATTAATTTTCTGTGCCTTAATTATGGTGCCTCCTAGGATTCTCTAGCCTATTTTCATTAGATTTCTTAATATCCCTAAAATATTGCCCGAAAGCACAATAGTACAGTATGATAGAAGTATGGGACAGCAGCTTTAAAGACATAAGAATAGCTTCCGGGGTTGCTGTCAGATGTCTAAGTCACCACTTGCCTAGTCAAGGGTGTAACATTTGACAGAAGTCAGTGAGTTGTTCCATGTTGCTGCTTTACAGCTGTTACATATTGGCACATTTCTGAAGCAGCCAAAGATGCTGCCTGTGCCTTGGTGGAGGGTGCCCTAATAATCAGAAGGAAAGAGGCTGAACACCTGATAGTTTGTAGAGAGACACTGTGTGATCCATTTAGAAATTCTGCAATGAGATAGCTTGGCCATTCAACAAGCCAGATATAGCCACTGAGATGAGGAGACAGACTAAAAAGGTCTAGTCCTGTCCTGGTAATAAAATAAAGCTCTGCAAACATCCATCAAATGTAGTTTGCATTAAATGTGACTTCAGGAAGAACATTGGTGCTTTATTCAACTAATCAGGTGAAACTCTAGAGCAGTGTTTCCCAAACTGTGTTCTGCGGAACACTGGTGTTCCACATGATGTGAATAGGTGTTCCGTGAAAGAATTGTAATTAAAAAAAAAAAGTCTTTAATTTTTTTTTAATTTTAGGTTTGGCATATTTGAAGTGTAGTTTACAACGCTTTTTGAATGACTATAATTAACATAAAACTCTTTTTCCGGTTATTGATAGATCTCATATTGAATATCATGGCGTAAAGAGAACACGGCATGCAAGCATGTTGACGTCTTGCTTTTGGGCATGTTTCAGTTAGTGACATCATATCCCTTCCACTTGAGGCTGCGTGAACTGCAGCAGTATGCACACACCATTCTCTTTACGCCATGTTGAATATAACATTCACTCAACACGTTCAAACCTGTGGATCTTTATCGTGTGTGCGATAAGCACACTAAAGTAGCTTCACTCGAAACAATATAAATATTTGTGACAAACAACATTTGACCAAAATTAGTATTTCTAAATATTGTTACTAATCACCATGGATTTGTGGCTAAAAGAAGGAACTTGGAGTACCAGAAGAACTTGCGTTTCATTTCAAAATGTGGCCAAAATAAACAAGCAAAATATTGTGTCACTTCAAAGTGAGGATGAACAATCACAGTCTTTTGTTGCTGAAAAATCTGTTAGTACTAGTGAGTTATCCAAGGTGAAATACTTCGGTACAAATTCTATCAAAAAACAAGAAGCAGGTGTTAAAACACCTAAACAAAAGTATGATGAAAGTTATGTGTCTTTCGGTTTTACGTGTGTTGGAAATAAAGGTGTTCTTGATGCGCAGTGTGCAACAAAATAACAGCAAACAGTTCATTGGCTCCTGCTAAACTTCGTAGGCATTTGAAAACCAAGCATGCTGAATAGAAAGACAAAGATACAAGTTTTTTCAAGAGGTAGTGTGACTCACTTGGAAATTGTAAACTTTCGATGATCAAAATTGCTAAAACAGACAGTGAAAGTGCAACAGAGGCATCTTATCGAGTAAGTTGCCGTATAGCGCTTGCTAGAGAAGCTCACACTATTGGAAAAACGCTTATCAAGCCTTGCATGAAAGATATTGTTAACATGCATGTTGAGCGAGCAGTCTGGTAAAAAAATTGATGCTGTACAGTTGTCAAATAATACTGTTGCACGCCATATTAAAGATCTTGCAGATGACACAGAAAAAGAGCTAGTTTGCTGACTGAAAATTTGCCATGAGTATTCATTGCGGCTAGATGAGTGCACTGACGTTTCAGGACTTGCTGTGCTACTAGTATTTGTCTGATATAGATTTAATACTATTATTGAAGAGGACCTGCTCTTATGTGAATCTCTGCAAAGCAACACGACTGGAGAAGAAATATTCAACTGCATCAATAATTTGATCAGAAAGCATGAAATTAGTTGGGAAAATGTATTGATGTATGTACTGACGGTGCTCGGGCAATGATCGAGAAGATGAAGGGAGCTGTAACGTGAATCATAAGTGTGGCACCAGAAAGCCCGAAAAGCCATTGTGTTCTACACAGACAAGCACCTGCAGTTAAAAAAAAATACCAGTATATCTGAAAATTGTGCTCGATGAAGCAGTACAAATGATCAATTTTGTCAAATCTCGACCACTTCAATCCAGGTTATTTAAAAATTTGTGTGAGGAAATGGGTAATCAGCACAAAATGCTTCTTTTACATACAGAAGTGAGGTGGCTATCCAGAGGAAAAGTGCTTGTGAGGTTTTTTGAGCTTCGTAGTGAACTACTGGTATTCTTCACTTCAGATAATTCAGGATGAAAATTTAATGACTGTCTGACAAATTCCTCGTGGCTCATGAGACTTGCTATCTTACAGATATTTTTGCAAAATGAAATGAAATTAATCTGTCGCTGCAAGAATGTGACCGTTTTTACTACAATGGATAAAATTTTGTCATGAAAAAAAAAACTCGAATTATGGGCATCTTCTGTAAAACAGAATAACTTGGACTGCTTCCCTACAGTACATGAATTTCTGACTGAAATAAATTCTACAGTCCATGAAGAAGTTTCCAGCACCATTTTACAGCACTTACGTGACTTGCAGGCTCTTTATTAAAATAATTTCCTATAACTACTGATGATGATGCTTGGGTTTGAAATCCGTTTGTAATTACAGCCAAACCAGTCGGCTTCACCGCGCACAATTATGAAAGCCTAATTGACTTAATTTCTGAATCTGATTTGAAAAAGAAGTTTAAGGATCTTCCGCTGAATAATTTTTGTAGCAGCCTAATAGAAGAATACCCTAATGTGGCTAAAGGTGCAGTTCGAGTGCTCCCTCCTTTTGCTACAACTTGTGTGTGAGAGACGGGATTTTCGTATTATACTGCAACAAAAACCAAATATAGGAATAGACTTGATGCTGTGCCTGATATGAGGATTTAACTTTCCAGCATCATTCCTAATATTATGCAAATTTGTGATAGAAAAATGCAGAAACACCAATCCCATTAAATCCATATTTGTATTTGTTTGTAAAAATAGATTTTCCTAGTAAAAATCTACTTTGTTTGGTGTTTGTGTATATATAAAAACAGGTTTTTTAAGTAGAAGTGTTTTTAATTTTGACTCTTGCACTTGATTTTTTGAACTACTTTATACGTGCTTTCTAGTTGGAAATTGTTATTTCAAGTCATTTTAAATTTTTTGCTTTGTTTTATAAAAGAAAAATATATTTGAGCATAAATAACGCAATTTTTTATTTGAAAACCAAAAACGACTAAAATAATGTTGTGTGTTCTGTAATAGGCTAAAAAGTGTTCCATGGCCAAAAAAGTTTGGGAAACGCTGCTCTAGAGACCACCTTAAGGATGCGTAGGGAGGTCCTGCTTTAAGAGTTTGTAGCTCATTGATTCTGTGCGGAGGTGATGGCCAATAAAAAGACAGTTGTGAAGCTAAGGTCATTACTGAGCACATTGCTAGTTGGGAAGTTTTCAGTTAAACTGATTGTCATCAGTGATGCCTCGTCATTGAAATCAAAACTTTTTGTGGCCTTTGAGCCTCAGTATACTTATTGAGTAACTCCACACACTCAAAGGGCAGGTCTTCATTCATGGCCTACTCCTTCCTAGGCGTGCTTGATACTTAAAGCCATGATGCTCTACACAGCATCACTGCCAAGGCCACAGATCTAGCTGCTATGTCAGAGGCATCCATTACTGCCTGTAAAGCCAGTTTGGCCTTCCTTAATTATTTCCCTGAGTTCCTCCCTGCTGTCATGTAGAAGTTTTGAGGGAATAAGTGTCATTGTTGATCCCAAGTCAAAAGAGTTCTGAAGGTTTATATGAAGGGTTTGATTAAATTTAGTCAAAGCTAAGAACTAGCAGGTCAGATATGTACCAGGTTCTGTCTTGCTGCCATGGGCAATAAGAGGGAACTCAGGGAGGATCACAGCCACCCTATCCTGCACAGCCCGTGGACACTGCCATTTAAAATATATCTCTATATATCTATCTGATCTTATGCATGAAGCACATGTGCATCTACAGTGGGATCCACATTGATACATATACAAAGACATGGCAGTAACATCACTGCCAGCTTTCCCAAATGATACAAGATTGTTTTGACCCCCATATCAGGAGCTCTTGTTGGCTACCTGATGGTGTGGAGCTACCAGCTTCTTCCCATTCTACTTAATTTTGTGTCCCACCTCCAGCCCCAATCTCTGCCTCAGTGCAGCAAATAATTCTGCCCCTCTTTCTCTCTCTCACTGCCCCCCATCCCTGCCTCTTGCCCCTCAGTGCACCTCTGCTCCTCCAAGGATTCTTCCACTCCCCACCCAGGCCTGGGACAGCAGTTACAGCTATCCTCTTCTTAGGCATGGGGTGATCCAGGGATGGGGCGGGCGCATGAAGTGTGTGTGTGGGGAGCAGAGTGACCCATTTTTCACTAGGAGGAGGAGGAGCAGAGCTGCCCTGACTTGCTGAGCTTATCCTGCTCCCTTCTTACCCTGCCTTGTGAGAACGGTGTCAGCCTCTCAGCACCACCTCTTTCCCTCCTGCAAAACCTCCCCTCAGCTTCCAAGAGGAAAAGGGAGAGCCTGCATTCTGCAGTGGACCTGATTGGCTGCTCTTCCTCAGTAGATGGGGATGTGAGAAGGCAGCCAATCAAATGGGGTTTTGCCTGGCCAAGATGGGAAATCATTTGAAGGCTGGATCCTCTCCTCCTTCAGCTGGTCCAAACAGCATTTCAAGAGTCAGGAGCTGTGTATGTTCCAAAATTGTCACGAAGGTAGCAGTTAAAATAGGTATTTGGTACAAAAAGATATTAAAAAAAAAAGGGCGTGTGTGAAAAAGACTGTCCAGTTTGGAGTCACCTCCTACCACTCTTGGGCTTTCCCATCAGAAATGCTTTTGAAGAAAAACATTCAACACTCAGTTAAATCATGTACTTCAAATGGAGTTTAGCCTGAATGAGGACTAAATAGAAAAATACCAAATTCACATGAACCAGGGAATATTTCATAAAGGTTCAAAGGTTCTGTCCTGGGTGTGCATGTTGGTGGATCACAGCAGAGGAGCATAAATGTGTCACTAAGATCAGTTTCTCTGGTGTGGTTTGGCCAAAAAGCAACTAAAAATAGCATAGCAGAGCTTGATATCTGTCAATTATTTTCATGTCCAGTATGCTCAGTTTAGAATTAATTTTTTTCCTGACAATCCTGAACACTCAGTCTAGAATCAGTTAATCTGGGTTCTTTCCTCCTTGTGCCTCATTATAGGATTATAAGGATTCTGCAGGTCAAACTCAATTCTCAGCCAAGTCTTTCAATAGATGTGCACAGGTATAATCAACTCAGAAAAAGAATTCTGGTGATGCATGTTAAATAGAATCCAGCCCTCTTTCTACTAGCACGGAAGAAAAGTTAACAGGAGTGAAAGAGCAGCCAACTTTAATTTTGTCATTCATCTGCCGAGACTGCACATCAAAAAGGAGATTTGAATAAGATCATTTTTATAGTCACCTTTCATAGTAGAGTTGTACTTTCAAAGTTGTGTTTTGAGAAGTGAAATTATATCTACCCAAAATCAATTTGCACTAATTTAAATGAAAATAAAGCCTTAGGTTGTCAGAGTGTGAGACTGCTTTGTCAATAAAGCTCAGAATAAGTTACCTGACACTTTTTTGCTTCCCTCCTGAAAATAATTTTCATTGTTCATTTTTCCAGGTGGAGTCCTTCTTGTGTCTGTAATAATTCTGAAACAAAGGCAAGAAAATGGCAGGAAAACTGTAAAATCTCCATTACTTTCAAAAGGAGCGAGGCCACACACAGCTTATGGTGTGACTGGGTGCACAGAACCAGTATATGCTGGCTGGTAGTTGGCTAGGATTGTAGAGTTGTAAAAATCACAAGCCTTTTCTCAGTTTCTATTCTCATGTCTGGTGATTTGATAGATGTGAATTTAGGAATGTAAGACATCATTAATCCATAGGGATTTGTTTGTGTAGCCAAAACATTTAATTGTACCCGTGAGTGAACAAAAATGAAACTTAAAAAGTGATTTGATTTGTGCAGGTCTGGCTTAATTCAAGAATAAGAAGGTGCATCCTTACACATTATCACTCCCACCTCCAAGGGACAAAATTGTGTGTCATGGCAATCCTCTCAATTTCAACAACAGACAATACCGTGAGTATACGGTAGCATCACATAACATAGCCTCGTTACAGTATGCTAGCTATTCCTACCATGGCAGGACTTAACACAAAACTAATTCCTCTTAAGAACATACAGAATCTCTTCTTCCACTCCCAAAACATAACTGTTTCCCCTAAGCAGGAGTGGGGCAGAGAAAGCTGCATGCAGGGGCGGCTCTATGCATTTTGCCGCCCCAAGCACAGCAGTCAGGCGGCTTTTGGCGGCACGCCTGCAGGAGGTCCGCCGATAACATGGATTTGGTGGCATGTTTCCAGGAGGTCTGCTGATAACACGGATTCGGTGGCATGCCTGCGGGAGGTCCGCCGGTTCCGCACCTTCAGTGTACCCACCGCCGAATTGCCGCTGAAACCGAGGGACTGGCAGACTTCCTGCAGGCACGCTGCTGAAAGTTGCCTGCCGCCGCCCTCTCAGCGACCAGCAGGCTGCTCCCTGCAGCTTGCCGCCCCAGCACATGCCTGGGGCGCTGGTGCCTGGCACCGCCCCTAGCTGCATGATTCCAGATTCACCCTTCTCCCACAACTGAGAGAGGGCATCTGTAGGGAAAGTGGTGGGCAATTATGGAAAAATCTCTCTCCAGTGTTTGCTCTAGTCCCCAATGGAACTGGCTGCGGAAGTTGCTCACTATTATAGGGCTGCTGCATCAGACAAGCAGCCCAACAGTCATTTCCTCCTCCTTCATGGCACTCAGCAACCCGGCCCCCCAGAGCCACTAAACTGCACATAGCATTGGTGAGTATGAACAACAAAAGGTAGGTCTACTCTGCAAAAACAGACCCTAGCAGCGAATCTCAGAGTCCATGTCAACTGACTTGGGCTTACGGCACACACCCCCAGCCAGGTTTGAGAGTCCAGGCTCCAGTTTGAGCCCAAATATCTATACTGCTATATTTAAGCCCCAGAGTGTGAACCCGAGTCAGCTGACCTGGGCTCTGAGATTCACTACTGAGTCTTCTTTTTTGCCGCATACACATAACCAAAAGGTGAAAATACAAGACAAGACAGGAGTAAGGGAGAAAAGAGACAAAAGCAGATACAACTACTCAAGTGTGAGGAGGTGTTTCCTCTGTTCCATCTCAATCAGACCTCTATTCAGAAAACGTTGGGAAGCACTACTGTAATTGAAAGCAGCTTTCTGCATATAGGACCAACCAGAACTGTACTAGATACTATTATTGGAATGCCTATGACAAAGTTATGGCCCTATCCATGATGACTGATCAGTCATTACAACATATGAAATGCTGTACTTGATCTGGCCCAAATTGTATAGAAAACTTCAGCCACTGCTAACACCAATCATTCTTTAATCTACCCATCCTTTTGAGACACCTCTCTCTCTCTAAAGAAAACTGCATGTTGATGCACCTTTATTGGAAGTGATTTTTAAAAAATAATTGTCATTTCTGTGTAAGAATGAGGTGAAGAAATCCTAGCCCTATTTAAGTAAGACTCCCACTGACTTCTGTGGGGCCAGGATTTCAACCATGGTGTAATACCACCATTCTTTGTGCATTATTGTCTCTTTCTACTAGGGTGGAATTCATACAGAGGGCCCATGCTAGCTGTCTTGCAAAAGCTCTATGGAATGGACAGAGCAGTCATGGTGGGAAGTTACTGCTCTCCCTTTTTGTCACAAAGGTGTACTTCACCTGCTTTAAATACATTGACAAAGAGCAGCACTTGTGGAGAGGGCAATAAGTCATGCTTGCACATGGATGCAGTTAATAGGAACCCCATATAAAAAAGCAGCAGCAACTATTCCAGACTGTATGTTGCAGGAGGAATAGGGGATTGTACTTTAACTTTCTTATCTGTTGCACTGGGGATGGAATCTGTTTTCACTCAGCCCCTATTTTACTCAAGTTTTGTAGGGGTGGAATGAATTTCACAAAAGCCACTCCTTCCAACTACTTCCGTGTAGAGGCTTTAACATGGGTAGTCTCTCTCAGTGACGTATTTAATTTTTCCATATCGCCTGTGTATGAAGAAATTGCTTTCATCTCCTCATATGTATTTCTGTTTTATCATCTCAGAATACTGGGTTCTCCTTTCTGTATATATCTATTTTACAAAAAAGTGCTGGGTATTAACACACATTTAAAAAACCCTTGCTTCTGTATGAAAGACCCACATAACACACAACATACTATCTGACTACAAAGGGTAAACAACACATGCAACATGCTGTCATGGAAACAACATTTCGGGTCTGTGCAAGTTTGAAAGCTTCTCTCTCTCACCAATAGAGTTTGGACAATACAAGATATTACCTCACTCACCTTGTGTGTCTACTCTTCTGGGACCAACACAGCTACACCACTACTGTCTACAGGAATTAACACTTGCAGCTAAGGCTGGGATCAGCTAGCTCTATCTCCTTACTGAGCAACAGAAGACTCACAGCAGAATCAGCTCATTGTCCAGACTGCCTAACTGGCTGCAGGAACCAAGAGGCACACTCTTAAGCCCAGCAGCAGCATTATGCCAATGGCTGCTCAGAACATTCTCCCAGTAAGTTCCTCTGCTTACCTGTCCCCAGTCTTTCTCTTGCCTTCTTCCTGCTCTGGACCCAGAAGTGCCTCATTCCAGGTAACCCAGCTCTGACCCTCAACTCTGATTCCTGATTTCAGCTCTGACCCCTCACTCCAGCTCTGTATCAGAGGGATAGCTGTGTTAGTCTGGATCTGTAAAAGCAGCAAAGAATCCTGTGGGACCTTATAGACTAACAGACGTTTTGGAGCATGAGCTTTCGTGGGCGAATACCCACTTTGTCAGATGCATGTAGTGGAAATTTCCAGGGGCAGGTATATATATGCAAGCAAGCTAGAGATAATGAGGTTAGTTCAATCAGGGAGGATGAGGCCCTGTTCTAGCAGTTGAGGTGTGAAAACCAAGGGAGGAGAAACTGGTTTTGTAGTTGGCAAGCCATTCAGTCTTTGTTTAATCCTGAGCTGATGGTGTCAAATTTGCAGATGAACTGAAGCTCAGCAGTTTCTCTTTGAAGTCTGGTCCTGAAGTTTGGAGCTTTTCTGTTTTCAAATAAATTAGAGCAGGGCATTTTTGGATTTTACCACCTGAAGTGCATTGTAAATTAGATTGTAAACTCACTGGAGCAAAGACCTTAGTTTATATATTACCATAGTATGCCCATCAGATGTTGGAACCCTGCGAAATAAAAAAAGTATGGATTTTTCATACACTAGCCACTGGGAATAAGGATTCTAAGTATAAGTGAGCAGAGTTACAGCTCTTCAAATCTGGACAGGCATAGTTTTTCATATTTAGGGCCTGACCCAACTCCTAATGAAGTCAATGGGAATATTTTGATTGACTAAGGAGAGCTGGAATGACCCCTTGGTGAGAAATTGCTTTGGAACCAGGGATGTCAGGTGATGCATTTTTTTTCCACAAGAGCCATCATCAAACAGGAACATTCCACATGTGGTAGTTTTGTCTATCTGCCCACAATTAATTCAGAATCATTCTGACTGGAGCAGTGTTGGGCCAGATACCTTTAGAATTATTCCTTTCTTTTCCAAGAGTCACAAAACCCTTAACTTGTATCAAAGTCACAAAGATCTACAGCCCTTTTTTATATATATATATATATATATATATATATATATATATATATATATATATATATATATATATATATATAATAATATATATATATATATAAATAAATATAAATAAATAAATAAATAAATAAATAAATAAATAAATAAATAAATAAAAAAAAAAAAAAAAAAGGGCTGTAGATCTTTGTGACTTTGATACAAGTTAAGGGTTTTGCTTACCAGCAACATTATACTCCAGTGAAGTGTTTGTATACTTAATTGTCCTAAGACTCTTTTATCTTTAAAACATGGTCAAGTTCAGAAAATGCCCCACAAGTGTATTTACTCTTACAATATTACACAACTATTACATTTCCTTCAAATGAAAAATCCTTGAGGCATGCATATTAAGTGCCTGAACCTGAAAGTAACTGAAATATTGAATCAGTTCATACAATAAACATTTCAAATGGGTTGTAAGAAAATCTAGTTTAAAACAGTTTTACATAGAGAATAGTCAATGTTATTTTGCTCAATTATTTTCTGTTTCAAGTCTGGTTTTCCAGTTTTTTCAAGTATTAGTACTCAATTCAGAGAATAAAATACCTCAATATACTCAGGAGTCTGAATATTGCTAGTTTCATCTTTAAAAACCTTACGTGAACCAAAAGTGGTGACAGTTTGACATTGCTGTGTAGGTATAAAATGGAGCTGGTTCAAATTTAAGTACTAGAAAAATATTTAAAAAATTGGAAACAATGCTTTTCAGAGATCCTTAGAGTAGGAATTCAGCATCATGACTGGGAACTGGACTGGGAACTTGGAGAGCTTTGGTACACATTATGCATCCAGTGTTGTTCAGTATCATAGTATAAAAATCTATTTGCTATTCTGCATCTTAGTTTCCCCAGCAGGCTCCGTGCCCAGACAATCTCAGTTTCCCCCCATCCTCCTTATCTCATCTCACCTTCCCTCCACCCACTTTCTCTCAGCCCCCGCCCATTTAATCTCAGTTCTCCTCCCGACCACTACCCATTTGATCAGTCCCCACCCTTCTCCTCCAGTCCCTTATCCTCTCTCAAGGCTGCTTGTGCCAATTACTCCAACACACTGCCTGGGCTCAGCAGAGTGGCACTGAAAGCACAGGGGAGATAGACTCCCTGCTCAGATCCCTGCCTTGTCCACAGCAGCAGCCAGGAGGAACAATTGCAGGGTAGTTAGCCTGCTCAGGCCTTAGCTACACTTGAGAGTTACAGCGCTGGTGGTGGTTTTACAGCGCTGTAACTCACTCCCCGTCCACACTGACAAGGCACATACAGTGCTGTATCTCCCTGGCTACAGCGCTGCATGTACTCCACCTCGAAGAGAAGAATAAAGAGAATAGCGCTGCTGCTGCTGCAGTGCTGGGGTGCCAATGTAAACAGGGAATAATATTATGATGTAACTGACCTCCGGAACCTATTCCCATAATGCTTTTTAGTAAAGATAACTCTCTGTTTTGTTGTGATGCCTTTGTTTTGTTGTGAACTCCGGGCTCCCGAAGCTGCTTATCAAAAAACCAAACACTGTTCCTGTTTGCTATGAATGAGCTCCCCTTGGAACGCCCACAGCTAGTGTCTGCTTGAAGAGAGGGGGCTTGAGGAAAGAGGCAGCACAGCGTGCGGGAGGGAGGGGTTCCGTTTCAGGGAGGCTGCTTATTTAGTCTGTGAGGAAAAAAACAAAGAGGGCTAATTACTTTCAGTGAGCGAGAGAGCGGTGGGGGAGGGGGTCTGAACTTGCAGCTGCTGACAGAGTGTCGGCTCCAAAAATCCACTCTCTCTCTCTCTCCCACGCTCCCTATCACACTCCACTCCCCCCTTTTGAAAAGCACGTTGCAGCCACCTGAATGCTGGGATAGCTGCTCATAATGTACCACTCCCAACACTGCAGCAAATGCTGCAAATGTGGCCACAACAGAGCGCTAGTAGCTGTCAGTGTGGCCAGACTGCAGCGCTTTCCCTACACAGCTGTACGAAGACAGCTTTAACTCCCAGCACTGTACAGGTGCAAGTGTAGCCATAGCCTCAGTCTCCGCAAACCTGGGATGAAGCACTCTCAGTACAGGTAATCTGCACAGAATTTAGCTGCCAAACTCAAAACAACTCTCTACTGAGCATATGCAATAGGGGATCTTTCAAAGGCTTATGATCTGGCCAAATTTGGGTGATTTTTCACAGGAAAAGCAAAAGGCACATTCCTGACACAAAGGCTACCCCCCATATCCAATTTGAAATCCCTGCTCCAGAGAATGAATGTGCAAATTTCTCAACAAAACAAATGTGAGAATCTTTTTTCCAACATGGGCAAAACAACAACTTTTCCTAATCTTGTTCTTGGGAACATTTGACCATTTTTGCTGAAACTTGAAAAAAATAAATATAAAAATTAACCTGACAGTCACCTGGCATGGAAAATGTCAGCCCAAATGATTATAAGCAACTGATAGCAGAAACAGGTCAATTCCTCCTTATAATGAGAAGTGTTGGGCTGAACTACCATCTCTACCTATAACAAACTGAAAGACATAACAGCGAACTCTAAAGCACAACCAGTAACACCTAGATAAAAGCTTAAAATGGTGCTAATTCTGGTCAACCTTTTCAAAAAACCCTGAAGCATAAATTTTCATTATGAAGCCACAGTCCTTTCAAGCCTTACTGCTACAGCAATACACTCATGTATTTCCACAATATACACCATTTCATTGTTTTTTTAAAAGATTACGGTAAGAATAGAGCCTGCACTATATTCACATATCCAAACAAAACTGGCAATTTCAAAAAGAAGATAACTAGGAATGAACTTTAATATTTAATAAGACACACATTTCTCAAAGGGTTGTCAAGGAATAATGACTAGCAATATAGAATATTTCCTTTAATACTTCTCCAAAGTAACTCCAGTATTTAAAATATTTAAAATAAAAGCCCCTAAAAACTTATCATGAATGCAAACTACAGAACAAACCCACAATTCAATTTAATTGATTATATTTCCAGACTGTATAAAAATACTTCTGATATGTTTTAACTGGAACCATACTTCTCATTTCATCAGGAGGCAACAACCTATTTTAATTTGCCTATTGTATACCAACTTAGTGTAGCAGAATTTACTGAAAAAAAAAAATCAGCTCTTATATCTCAATGGCTGAGATGAAATGTAAACATTTTGATACAAGTTTATGACATGCTTATATCACAATTGGTATTTAGATGACTTTACAATTGGATGCCCGGTCTTTGTAGATGTTGGCTACTAAAGGTTCTTGTGTCCCTTTACATGAGGCGGTCTGTTTTTTAAGACATAAGGGGTAGAAAGTATTAATTTTTAAAAAGATGTTTAAAATATCTTACTGAACCACAGACTAAATTATACCCTGAGCTACATTCAAAGCAATCCTGCTGAGCTCAGTAAGGCTGCATGGGATATGAATCAGGGGAGAATTTGACCAATATTTGTAAAGGGTATCAATTTCAAGAGTAAGTAATCAATAGAAAGAATAGGATTTTCAATAATTAACTAATTTAACTAACTTAAAGTAAACATCTAGAGGTGCAAGCCCTAGAGTTTATTCTTCTCAGGGATGCAAGTAACTTTTGGCCCAAATAATTTAGGATTGGGAAGAAAGTAGAAAGAATAAACCACAGACAGCAGGAAATCACTCTCTAAATTTTGAAAAAGCGTTAGAAATGACAGCCATGGAGACAGAAGTCTTTATTTATCCATGGACAAGCACAGCATGAATGGCAGTAGTGCACGCTGCTGCACTGATGTGCTTCAGAACCTAACCAAGAAGGTAAATTGGCAGATTCCACAATCATTCAGTTTTTGGTCTCTGCAGTGGTGCCAATTAATACCAGTGCTGATGGTGGTTTCTGTGATGGGGATATCTGCCCATTAGGAACAGGACCACAACTATTCCAATACACTGGAACTAGGACAGCAATGAGGTGATACAAAGCTACAAACCTATGAACAATATAAAATGTTTAAAGCACTAGAATTCAAGGTAAGTTTTATAATAACTTATTTAAAAAGTATTCTTATAAACCTTTCCTTACAGGTTATTTTATCCAAAGAAACAAATATTGAAATATTCATTCTTATTACACCAAATTCCTTCATTTTGCTTGAAAGTGATCAGGAAAATTTTTTTTTGCTTTTTCTCCCTTCCCCTTCCCCCCTCCCTCCCTTCAAAATATATCTAACTTCCCTTCCCTATCCTGAAAGAATATACAGCATACCTTTTTGGTTTTCATTTTAGGTACCTGTCTATGCTTCAGCCTTGGTAGTATAAGAAAGGACCTCCAAAGAAAGAACATTCCCCACAAACACATTTGAGAAACCTTCAATTTTTACATCATGTGCAAGTCTTTGTATATTGATTTGCTAAAAGTGAAGTAAAAATCTCATAACCACTAATGTAACACTTTTTCCTACATTGAAGTGTTTGTTACTTCAAGCAAAGGATTAGTTGAAAAAAGGAAGAATTAACCTTCCAACAGTGTTTATAAACTTTGATAAAAAACAAAACAAAAAAGCAAAGCAGTTGCTCAGTTTACAAAACAAAAGTAAAGAGATTTCAGATTTCGCCACGGGGTAAAGATACATTTTAGAATTGTTTCAATTAAAATTTTCTAATAAAACGACAGTCACAAAGTTTTCATATATGGGGAACAGGTGTAGATTTCAATAATTAAAGCTAGATCTGCAATCAAGCCCTGAAAAAATATACATTTTTATGATATAGCTATGCTTCATTAAAGACGAGCTACGCAGCGGTTCTGCACTATTTTAGGCAAACTAAGCTAGAACATATAAAAATTATTAAATGGGCATAAGAGTGTACATTGCATTTATGTGGGCTAAGTTATGATTGCACAAGTCAAAACTTGTTTGTAACGTTGCCTAACCATATTGCAATTACACAAAAATAGCATCAAATAGCAGGTAAAATTTCAGATATTTTTCTTCACCTTTTTTCTCTAATTCTATAATTATTACCATTTAGCCTAAATATTGTATGCATGTATACTGTAATTTTGAAAATCTTCTGGGAGTCAAAAAATTGAAACAGCTTTGCTGAAATAATGGAGTGGTGGTAAAAAGCCAGGTGGTGAACTCCTAAGCCACTAAGCAATGACTTCAGGCAGTTTGCCCTATCTGAGTCAAGCAGTCATTTTTCATAAAAGCTGTTGAAAAAGGGACATAGTTAAATATAAAATTTAACTTGATTTTGTCATTTGTGTTAGTTTAAAATCTATTTTACTTTTAAACAATTTCTTCTCGCTTTTTCATTTAATTGACTATTCAGTTTCACATTTTGTTTTTTTGCACTAACATGATGCAATGTTTGGATTGTAAACTGTGGAGAAATGCTTGACTTTGAACAAAAAATGGTCATCAAATTTGAGGAAAAAAACAGCTTTTTCTAAAATTAAAAAACAAATACTCTAAATATTGGGCCCCGATTGCAAGACAATATAATTTAAATCTGGAATTTGTATAGTGCTGCAAGGTCAAGAGTATTTCTATTTAGCTGAAATTAAATAGAGGGGGAAAAAAAAGAGCATAGAAAAAAAAATCTCTTGCAAGTTTTCCCCTTGCTAGTACAGTGTGCTTCTTTCCACCATGCACTGTATTGCTTGGTGGAAGGATATTTAAAACCAATTATTTTTTATTTAAGAACAATTAGACAGCCATTTTGTAAGAGCAAGAACAAATTGTAAAGTCTGTGGTTATACTGAGCTATGCACCTGGTTGTGCATGGCACTCGAGCACTTCCTCCACAACGAATACAAGGCAAGCACATCTCATTGGGACTGCATATCAAGCCACTTCTTATTTAAAACAACTTGAAAACTAATAACATCTTTCAAGGATATACTATTTTAAACATCTGTTGGATGGCAAATACTATCTCACGAACTACATTTATATGCCTACCTGGTTTGATTTTAATTTACCCCCAAACGGAAAAACATTGGAGGGAACCTTTTACAACTGTAAAATTCAAGTGTAACTGTAATGCTGAGTAATAAGCTTGGTTTGTCCTGAAAAATTTGAACTATGTATGCCATAGTTCGTTATCAGTGCAGATGCAGCAGAAGACTGCTGTGGTTGGCTCAGTGGATTAAAAAATGCTTTTCACCCAAATGTAACCTTTACAGGATATATGTAAAATTGTGTCCTTCTCTGGCCCTATTCACAACTTATCTACAAGATAGTGTTGGCAGTAGAAACTGCAGTTCATTATTATTTGCATTCAGCTCTCATCCATCTGTTTCTTCGCTTTCTCCTAGGCTTCAACTTCGTCAATTTTTGGGGGGGTTTCTCAGTCTTCTGATTTTCAACAGAATCTACCCCAAGAACATGTTCAGAGCAGCATAACTGTCCATCTAATGTAGAATTTAGTACTGTCCCATCTTCATGTTCTTTGCAGAAAGAATTTGGGCAGAAGTGGCAAAAAGAAACAGAAGGTTTGCCACAAACATCACAGTGGTGCCAAGGACACTCCCACTTTCCTGTAATTAAAGATGAAGAGCATTAGCTAAATTGAGATTTTCTTTGTTAACAGGAGAATAAACTTCATGTTGCAAAAAAGCAGAGTATACATTTAGCGTTCTAATGTCTGTATGATAAATACTGACTTTGCTTTAAAAAAAGTGGACAGTTATTTTTTTTATAACTCAAGATTTTAACTGTTGTTACTAATTATTCTTGTCAAGAGCAAAATAGTAGAGTACTTTTAGTTAAGCTCAGCAGACTGTATTGAACAGCACACTTGACCACATCTTACTTAAACAGCACCGGAGTCAAATCAGTATAAATTACTCAGGGGGTTACTTGCAATATCTTGAGTTCCAATCCAGTATAGTAAAAGCTTTCTGCCTTTTAATGAGAACGTCTGTTCATGTGGAAATCAAACAATTCAGTGAACTCCATGCTGCTGCTGTTTTGCTTTGGTTAATCCGTGGTTTATGGAAACCTCTATCCATCCCGGAAGTTACAGCACAGAACTGACAGACATCTCTAAATCTACTTTTGTGTCACACTTCTGTGTGCCCATCTATCTTTCCCCTATTCTGAAGTTGCTGACTGCCAAAAAAACAAAAATAAACAAGTGGTGCAGAGTTAAATGCAGGGAAAATTAATTCTTCTTTGAGCATTATCTACATGGATCTTCATTGCAGGGGATGTAGATACCACTGAAACTATGCAAGTTGCAGTGTCCTGTGGGGATTTGTAGACACCGTATGTCCTCAGCACTCTACTCCAGGATTTTGTGTGATACAGCTCCAACCACCATTTCAGTCATTTCTAATCATAGTAGCCAACAAGCAAGATTCAGCAGCATTCATTGCCATCCCTATCTGCTTCCTTTCATGAAAGTTTAGAATTTCTCTCAGAGTCCTGCATTTAGGGACTATTAAGAATTTCTGCTATAAGCTGGGGGCTAATCAGTTGGAAATAACAGAAGAGGAAAAAGTCCTGGGTGTATTGATCCATCACAGGATGATCATGAGCAACCAACATGATGTGGCCAGAAAATAGGCAAATATTACCCTATGATGTATGAAGTGAATTACTTTCAGTAGAATTAGGGAGGTATTAATACCATTGAACAAAGCACTGGTAAGATCTCATCTGGAATTCTGGGTACAATTCTGCTCACCCATGTCCAGGAAAGATTCATTCAAACTGGAATAGGTGCAGAGAAAAGCTAGAACGATGATCAGAGGAATGGAGAGTCTTACAAGAGGCGATAGAAAAAGCTTGGCTGTTTAGCCTTGGCTGACAGAGGATAGGGTTGCTCTCTATAAACACATCAGGGGGATAAAGAGCAGGAGGGGATAAGAACTATTTAAACTAAAGGACAGTACTGAACCAAAAGCAAATGGCTATAAACTGGCCATGAATAAATTTAGATGGTAATTAGAAAGTTTCTTACCATCAGAGGGGTGACTTTCTGCAGTCTTCCAATAGGAATAGTGGGGCAAAACGGCTTCTAACTAGTTTTCAGATGGAGCTTGTTAAATTTATAAACAGGATTATACACAGGAGGTCCTTTCCAGTCCTATGTTCATTCCTATTCCATGGCCCTGCGGATAGCACCATATCCATAACAGCCAAGACAGTCAGGCACAGGAGAGGCACATTCTTGATCAGTGTTCATTGTGCAAGGTTTTTACCATCCACAAGGAAAGTGATCATCTTCCAGGAGTGGCTATGTCAGCATTGTCTTCTGGAACTGTCTGTCTGAAGCATGGTGGATTGATTTAAATCCACCAAGTGGAAAGCCTCAATTTAAATCATTAACTTTAGTCAACTTTTCCATTTGTACTTCAGTTATTTTCTAAAGGTACATTCTCATTTGTTGATATAACCCAGGGGTCAGCAACCTATGGCACATGTGCCACACAAAGCACACAAGCCGATTCTGAGTGGCATGCTGCTGTGGTCCCGGACCCCAGCCCCACTCAGCCCTCCCGCCCACTGCTTTCCCCTGCAGGGGCAGGAAGCAGAAGCTTGGTCCTGTGGCAGCCAAGCTTCACCCTCCCCGGCTTCTTCCCCCAGCATGGTGCTTTCCTGCCCCTCCCCCTCTCCTTCCTTGCACCAATCAGCTGATGGCCCTAGTGAGGGGGAGGGGGAAGAGTGGCAGCCTGCACACAGCTCCGAAGAAAAGGCAGAGAAGAGGTAGGGACGGGGCCTTGGGGAAGGGGGTGGAACAGAGCATATCCCTTCCAGCCCCCTGCCTTGAGCTGCTCAGGGCAGGGGGCTGGAAGCACCCGTACGAGCTGAGCACCCCAGCCCTCTGCCCTGCACACCCCCACACCCCCAGCCCTCTGCCCTGCACCCCTCACACTCCTACTTCTCTCTGCCCTGCACCCCCAGCCCTCTGCCCTGACCCCTGAACACCCCCCCACATCCAGCCTTCTGCCTTGCACCCGCCACACCCCCACTGCCCTCTGCCCTGACCCCTGAACCTCCCCCACAACCCATCCCTCCGCCCTACACCCCCCACACTCCCCATCCCTCAGCCTTGAACCTCCGCACACACCCAGCCCTCTGCCCTGACCCCTGAACCACCCCCACCAGGTCAGGGGTCCCAGCCGCAGGCCCCGCTCAGCCCGCTGCCAGCCTAGGTGAACAGAACTCAGGTTCCAGCAAGCTGAGCAGGCTGGCGGTGTAAGATCAGCATTTTAATTTAATTTTAAATGAAGCTTCTTAAATATTTTGAAAACCTTGTTTACTTTACATACAAAAATAGTTTAGTTATATAATATAGACTTATAGAAAGAGACCTTCTAAAAACGTTAAAATGTATTACCGGCAGTCAAAACCTTAAATTAGAGTGAATAAATGAAGACTCGGCACACCACTTCTGAAAGATTGCCAACCCCTGATAGAACCATTAAAACGATGTTGCTTTATAACTAAATAGAACCTTTACACTAGATACAGGTACATATTTTTTGCTAGCTAAGAGGGTACACGAACTATAAGCAATTATACAGTTTAATATTTTCAAATTCCCTATTAACTGTACATTTTTATTACGTTAGAAATGGTAAATATGTTGTTTCTTTACTAGATAATTAACTTTTTGCTCTTAATTTGCATTATAATGGTAACTGGAATTCAACTGAACACATAAAACAGCATATACAATTTATTTTATTAAACAGACAACCTTAAATGTTTTGATAAGAGAAGTGTGTGTGTCCAAAATAGATTTCACATTTACAACTAAATGATTTACTAAATAGAGGGATTAACTGTAGCTAGTGAATTAAGCTAATTATTTCAGGTCAGCTTGGGAAAATGTTCAAACATGCCTAAGTGAAAAAAACTGGACTGTAAGTTCCTAGTCTCACGAAAATCGAAGTCCCCTAAATTACTTAAGCTTTATAAATATGGCATAGTAGGTCAGCCTGACTTCAAAAGTTAGATTCCCGCCCTCCCCCAGTTCTTTTTTATATAGAAAAGCAGGCTTTAACTCACAGCTTTTGAAAGAGGGTCATGGATTCAGCATATTTACTTTTTATTTAAATGTTTTAAGAGATTATAAACAGTTAAGTCCTTAACATAATTTGTATTAAATTCAGATTTCATTTCAAACAGGCTTATTTTAAAAAAGAAAAAATATAATTTAAACAAAAGAAGTCCAATTTAAATTTTAAAAACTGCACTTTTAATTTTTTTTTAATTATTGATTTTTATCCACCAGATCTGAAGGATTAAACATCCAATTCCTGGAATTGACCTGTTAAATTGGGAATGAGCAGCCAAATGGATTCAAGGGCCTAAGAACAGCTAGATGTACATGAACTTCACATGTCATCCTGCATGACAGACTGTTGAGCAGAATCATGCTAAGCCACCCCCCCAGAGCTGTTCAACCTTGGATGCAATTCCCCCGGCAAAATAAGCCGGAACATCAACTTAGAAACAATGAGTGCAGACAGCAGGTCTACTGAGTTCAAGGTATTTTCCTTCCTTGGAGTTCAGGTAAAAACATGAAATGACCCTCCTCCATACCATGATACTGAATACATTCAGTGTCTGAACCATCCTTAGTGTTAACATTTTCAGCAACCGGTATCTTGACACCAACTGGCTTCTGGTACAACTGGCCCCTTCATTCCAAGCTTTGGTCACAGGCAGAGTTCCCATATCACCAACTCTATATTCAGCCAATCCCTCCTGCCCTGGGACATTGGCTTGGTCATCATTTTACTTGGCTTTGAATAGACAGGCTTTGCTTGTTTCTCCTTTTCATATATCAGGTTCAGTTCTGGGACCAGAGATGTGTAACAGACCTCACTCAAACACATATGAGGCATAACTTGAGACCCACCACTCCAAAAGTCCTCATATTTACCTCAGTCCAGATGCTGCTGCTTTTCCTTTAGTACGTGCATCTTTGAACTATCTGAGTTCATGAGTTCTTCTGGGGATGATTTCACTTTCTATGTGACAGCAGAACCCTGGCCTAATTGAGTGACATGAGCACCACTGCCTGGGTTCCTTAAACTAAATGTCATTTTCCCAGAAAGGCATGAAAGAGTACTACTAGATCTCAATCTTCAAGGACTCCTACTCCATTTACAAATACAGCACTCACTCACTATAACAAAAAAAAGTCGATTTCAAAACAGGGAAGTCTTGAAAAGATGCAATGTATACATCAATATTTTTGCAAGCCCTGTATGAGACATATTTCAATAAAGTACTTTATTATATACAGCTTCTTCCCTTTCCCACCCCTTCACAAATGCTTTACTCACCAAAAGGACGTTTCACCAAGTCAAGACAGGAGAGATGGTATGCCTTAGTACAAGATTTCCTGTCACACAATACAAGTTGACCTCCATCCCCACAACGGAAACAGTCATCTTCAGACTCTTTCTTTCCCTCACTTTTTGTTTTACGTCTCCGAGTTCTTTTTTTGGTCTTTTTGCCTTTTTCCTCTGAAGAATTAGTGGAAGAATTCTGAAGAAGGAAATTACAAGTTTTTAGATCCCAATTTTGAAAAAGAAAAAAAAATGCTCCATAACTCAGAAAAACATTTTTAAAAGGTAAACAAATCTGGTCACTATCTCTAAAAAATTAAGTTGCAGTACTAGAAAGGGCCAGAGAAGGGAAAGAAGGATGATTGCAGCACGCACGTCTTCGTGCTAGAAGAGATTGAGGCAGCTTGGGCTCCCAGTTCCCATATGTTGGCATTAACTGACTTCCTCATGGGCAGTCACAGCAGGGAGGCCAAGGCTTGATTCACTACAGGGCACTGGAATACCCTCTTATCCCCAGATGATATCCTTGCAAAGTCAAAGCTGAGACAACACATTAGCAGGATACTGTGAAGAAGCCTGCCCTACTGCCAGCCATGTGTGCATGTTTGGTGGATAGAGGACTTCAGTCTCTGGGGCTGTCAAATTTTTCTAACAGTACCAAAATAATACATAGAAAAAATATTGGAACTATATTTTAGAAAGCAGAAGATTGGCAGCATATAAAATAAATAATATCAAGAAACTACAAAATCCTTTCCAAATTATAAAATCAAGAGGAACACACAATATTAAAAAAGGTAAGAAAAATAAAATGGATTTAAAATATTCTAAACTTTCTTATATATTTGATGCAGTAACCTAGAAACCTAGCCCATGAGTTTGCCAACTAATTGAATGTTGCATAAAAATATTTTTAAACAGTCACTTGAATTAAGGAGAACATCTGCAGTTATGCTAGCTATAAAAAATGTTGTAACAGCCTCAGATTTTAAAGCAAAAATGGTCAATTTTATAATCTGATCTGCTAAATCTAGGTCATGGAACCTCATCCATTAATTCCTGCATCAAGCCCATTAGCATCTGATTGAGTTAGGGCATATATCTTTTAAAAAGACATGCAATCTCGATCTAAAGACTTCAAGGGGTAGAAATCCACCACATTCCAAGATGTGTTTTTCCAGTGATTTATTATTAATCAGTTAAAAATTTGTGCCTTATTTTCAGTCTGAATGTATGTAGCTTCAACTTCTAGCCACGGAATCTTGTTATGCCTTTAACTTAAAGACTCCTCTACTATTAGAAATCGCCTCCACTCAGACTATGATCAAGTTGCCTATAAATCTTCTCTTTGATAAACTAAATAGACCAAGCTTATTGTAGTCTCTCACTGTAGAGTAGGTTTTCCAGACCTCAAATCATTCTTATAGTTCTTTCCTGATACTCTTCCAGTTTTTCAAAATGTTTTTGAAGAGAAAACATCAGAAATTGACACATTATTCCATGGTCTCCCTAATGCTGTACACAGAGGTAATACTGCATCTCTACTGGATATTCCCCAGATTATACATCCAAGGATTAAATTTGTTGTCAGTCACAGCACCACACTGAGAGCCCACATTCAGATGGTTATCTCCCATGAGTGACTTACCATATATACTCGTTCATAAGCCGAATTTTTTTTAATAAAAAAGGGAAGCACTAGAGAAGGGGGTCAGCTTATGAATGGGTATAGAGAGGGAAAGGTGGGACACAGTCCCTCCCCCCAACAGAGAGAGCAAGGTGGGACACAGTCCTTACCCGCAACAGAGGGAGGGAGGAGAGGCAGCACATCCAGCAGAGCCAGTAGGGAAGAGGCAGGGCCAGAGTCTCTCCACTTCTGGCCACGCTTCTCTCCCCTCAGCCTCAGAAGCAGCTGCAGCTCCAGGGCAGCCACTTGCCCCACCCCCCCAAGCACGCTGCAGCCGTGCCGCCCGTCCCAGCCCACTGGAACATGCTGCGGCCGTGCCGCTCGATCTGGCCTGCCCACCTGCCAGAGCAGCTCCAGCCAGATCAGAGACATCCTCCTCTGGCCCTCTCCAGATAAGGTGGAAAGGGATGGGATGGCAAGAGTGTGGAGGTCCCGGGCTAGGGTTGGGGTCATGTAGGGGGTGGTCACAGGGCTTACTCCCTGACTCCCAGCTTCTCTCCCCACCAAAAAAATTTCTCCATCAGTTGCTGTCCCAGCCTGTCAGGGTAAGCAGCTGGCGCATTGGGATACTTTGTGCCTGCAGATGCTTGAGGTAAACAAACCATCTTGGCCCCCCAGCAGTTTATCTTGATGGCCCAGGAGCCAAAGTTTGCTGACCCCAGAATTATAGGGTTGGTGTATGAATGCGTTATAAAAAATTTCCATTTTTACTTATCCATCTTTGGGGGGGGGGGGTTGGCTTATAAACGAACTGGTTTATGATCAAGTATATACGGTACATATTTTGATCCTGGCTGTACATATAACCTCGCATTTGGCTGCATTAAAACACGTTCAAATAAGGCCACCTTACCAAGCAAGCCAGAAAGCTTGCTAAAACTGACCTGTGATGTTTAATTTCTGCAGGGTTCTGTGTATGAGCTGATCACAAGGCTGGAGTGAAAAAACCCTTCTAAAAAGGTATAATTTGGGGCACTGTGGAGGTTTTACATCCTCCCTCTTAAGCGTCTAGCATTGAGTAGTATCAAGGACCAAATATTAGACAACAGCCTCTCCATAGTTAAGTTTGAAACTTTCTTTCCTTTAGGAGCTTGATTTTCCCCTTCCTCTGCCATTTCCCCCAAAAAACGCAATACAGGTTATTTTCACTTCATTTTTGCATGTGGCCTGTGCCCAGGTTACAATTTTTGACCAAATTTGAGGTGATTAAGAGGCCATTCCTGTATATAGTACAGGAAAAACACAGATATCAGTTATATTTCAAATACTTCAAAACTGTTTGTTTCAAAAGGTTCATATGGGCTTTAATCGAAAGAATTTTGAGAAATCTAACGTACAAAATTATAATTTTTCAGAGGAGAAAATACTGGTAAACTATAATGTCAGAATGACCTGTTGGGCTATGGTGGACTTTGAAAAGGCACCAAGCAACTATTAGAGACCTAAGCTTTCATTTTAAGAAAGAAAGTCTATCGTTTTTGATGTATGAAGATAAATTTCAAAACATGAACTGATGTGGGAAACGTGTTGCAGTTTTTAAAAAAAAAGAAAAAACAAAGTCACAATCTTCTTTTTCCCTCACTCACCGTGCTCTTGCCAATTCCTCAATCACCAGTAGCCTGAGCTCTTACCTCAATTTCTGACTGCTTCTAAAATACTTCATGCAACAATGGAAGGCTATTCACTGTGTCTCCTACTACCTATGTTTTCCACTTGATTTCAGGATCTAATGATAGCTGGTCTACCAATGCCTCTCCCCTAACAGCTGAGCCAACTCAGCTTTTCCCACTTCTACATAATGAAGTGGTTCCCATTAACAACCTGTGAACCCCTTTCAATAAAATGTCAAGTCTTGCAAAGCCCCACCTAAAAATGAATATTTCCAGAGATATTCTCCTTTAACTGAGTATAAATTAAAAAAGCATTGATCTTGGAAATATAAAATTTGTTTTTATGACATGCTTATTACACACTATTATTAATTATTATTTATCATTACAGTATTTTTATTACATTATGAAAACGGCAACACTCTTCCAAGATCTCACTTTCGTAGCCTGTATCACTTTGAATAAGGCTGTTATAAGACAAGGTTCCTATGTTTCATCAGGGAGTATCAGATGTGAAACAGCATGAAGGTATTTAAGAAGCCAACTCAAAGAGTTCCTCCTACACAAGTATTCAGGTCTTGAGCAGTCCAGGCAAACAACGCACATTACAACAAAGTTTAAACTTGTTTTTAAAATTATTATGAAGAACAATCCTAGCTGCCTATTTAATTTTAAAAACAGTAAATAATATCCACCTCCCTTTCCATTTCTTATAAGGAATCTTGAAGTTTAAATCTCCTAAGTGTGATAGAGATGCTTGCTTTGATCTGCTTAGCTCTTGGAAGTCCAGGGGCTCTGGGCTGCTGGCCCCATGCAGCCTGGTGTCCCTAGAGACAGCTCTGTCCACCATTAGGTATTTTTTTCCTGAAACCTTCCTGCAACATTTCGCAAACCCCCAAGGGCTCATGAACCCCAGTTTGGGAACCACTGCCATAGAGAGACGTCAACTTTTACCAAGGGGATGTCTCCTGATAAAATTCCAGGGGGCTTAGAAAGTTTTGAGGAAACTCCCTCAGGAAATCACAGTCTTTGTGCCACATTTTTTAGGATGTGTGCGGAGAAAGAGAGATGACAGAGGGAGCGAATCTCTTATCCAACAGCAAAATCTTTTAGTCTTTCCCTGTCTTCAGCACCCAACAAAGGGGAGGCAAGCAGCAGCAGAAAACTCACCAGTCTCACTGGATGGCAACATAATGTTTACACCTTCCCATGAAGGAAGTGGACAGCATAATGTGCGTACATGTACACACACACACACCCCTCAGAAAGGGAAAGGGATATATGATACCGTTTCCTTCCACAGCAATTGCTATGGATCTCAGGAATGGACATCTGATAGTTTTTAGAGGATGTTACTTTATTTGCTAAAGTTTTCATACAGTATAACCCCGCTCCAACTGCCACATACTCAAACATACATAATCCCACAAATATTTTTGAATACTTACAATATTTTAACTTAATTTTAGTTTTGAAGGATACTACTTTTAAATTCAGACTACACTTTACATACCTTTGGTCTATCCCCAAGAAATCCACTGCAGTTTGGGGCACCACATTTACAGACAGTTTTTTCATTGCCCAGACAGTCAAGGTTGTAGTTAAAAGTCAGCTCTGTCCCTGAACAAAAGATAAGAGACTGTTTATCATTTCCTTTTAATAAATGTGAAATACAGGATAACAAAATACATCAACAGTTAATCCACAAGTAAATGTTTCACTCTGCTTCTCCCCTTTAATATCTGGCCTCTGATCATCTATCTTATTTTTTCCTTTGTATAGTTCACAAACATTGATCATGACTAGGTAGATGTCCAGTACAGACTTCTAATATTTATCTTATTCAATGATACGTTTTATATAAATTGATTTGAAACCATCTAGGTGTGCACAAAGCTGGCCGATGCAAACATGTTTTTATTACTGTTTGCTACATCCTCCCTTCCCCACTCTGATTGTTACACCCACATGCTAAATCTTGTCTCAAAGAATGAAAATCTATTTAAGAGAAGGACCATCTTTTGCTATGTATTGGTAAAAGAGCATATCACAGTGGGATCCCAACACTAAATGGGGCCTGTAGGAGCTACCATGATACACACAAACAATAATAATAAAAAGCAGCATTTTCTAGGGTTGTCTAAGGCTCAGTAATAAGGATGAGCTTATTAAAGGAAATGCATGAATCCACATTCTCTTCTCTAAGAAGAGAAAACAAACTGAGCTCCCTGAAGAACACTTTGCTGAATTTAATCAGTTAAATCAAACCATAACTGTCTCACATCAAGTCTCATTTGACAGAAATTCAAAGATTTATGTAGCAGTAGGTTTAAACTTCATGTATTAAAACACAAACATACAAACCTGCAGGAATATCACACACAGCGAACAGGCCTACACGAGTGTCTCCATTCACTGTCCATTTTAGAGTCTCACAATTTGGTTGGCAGCTGTGATTCATAAAACGAGAATAGTTTCCTTTGGGGCCAGCATCAATAATACGGTCCTGGAAATTAGGAGAGTAATAAAATGAAATTTTATTCATCAGAAGAAATTACACAAGTTATTTTAAAAATTAAAGTAATTTTTGAAGGATATGAATGCTCTATTTAGCCAAAAGCATGCAAACATGTCAACTTTACATGTTGTACTGAAAACTGTTGTGTCTCACAAACTGGGATGAGACACTCCCAAAGCAATACTCATGATCTTGCTCACATTTTTCCAACATCTATCACAGTCACATGGCAGGATAGGTTTGCTTGTGAGCATGCTGGTTTAGACAGGCAGGCAAAAGCTTCAAAAAATAAAAACCAAATTAATCAATTTACTTTTAACTTTGTGTTTGAAACACTTATGTTTTGAAAATACCGTATTAAATGATATTTGTCAATTCGCCATTTGTTTGCAGGCATTACAAGTTCCTCACAGACTTTTTAAAAAAAATTATCCTTGTCCAATTCAAAAAAAGTGTTTAGTAAATTGTCTTTAAGCAACTGCATCCTTACACTCCGTGCTCTTTTAATTTCCACAGCCCCAAAGACACCACATACAATAAAAAATGAAATAATGAAAGTAGTCTAAAATAGTTTTGAAAACATGACTCCTTGAAGAGCTGTTTAAGACTCCTCTATGGTTAGGTAAGTCTTTTGGCATCCTGTGAGATCAGAACCAACAAAAACCTATGCGAAAAACACAGTACCATTATATCTTTAAGGTAGAATGATAGTTTAAGACATGAATAATAAATTCAGAGTTCTTAATTTTTTGAAGGAGGGGCAGCGGATGAAGATTTTATGTTGCTGTCTTATATATAAAGGGAAGCGTAACAACCTTTATGTATGCAATAACAAAATCCCTTCTGGCCAGAGGTACAGAATCACTTTGCCTGTAAGAGGTTAAGAAGCTCAAATAACCTGGTTAGCACCTGACCAAAAGGACAAATAAGGAAAGAAGATACTTTCAATGGGCAGAGGAGGGAAGAGGGAGAGGGGTTTATTGTGTGCTCTTTGTTTGTTCCTTCTGTGGATGGGGAGAGAGACCAGGGCAGGAAAAAACATCTCCTGAAAACATACCTGAAGTGAGCATCTAAGATTACAAAAATTGTAAGTAAGGCAAGAAAATGTGTTAGATTACCTTTGGTTTTACTCTGTGCTAAGAGTGAGTTTTATTCTTGTTTTTGTAGCTTTGAAGCTAAGCCTAGAGGGGAATCATCTGTGTTTTAAATCTTTTTATTACCCTGTAAAGTTACCGTCCATCTTGATGTTGCAGAGATGATTCTTTTACTTTTTTCTTTATAACGAAGTTCTTCTTTTAAGAACCTGATTGATTTTCAGTGTCCTAGAAACCAAAGGGTTTTGTTTGTGCTCACATTGTAACCAACTGGTTAGTATATTATTCTCAAGCCTACCCAGGAAAGGGGGTGAAGGGGCTTAGGGGGATACTTTGGGGAAATAGGGACTTCAAGTGGTCTATTTCCTGAATTTTTGTCTAAATCACTTGGTGGTGGCAGCAATACTGTCCAAGGACAAGGAAAGGATGTGTACCTTGGGGAAGTTTTTAACCTAAGCTGGTAGAAATAAGGTTAGAGGGTCTTTCATGCAGGTACCCACATCTGTACCCCAAAGTTCAGAGCGGGGAGGGAACCCTGACAGTTGTACTTCACTGAGTTGGGAGGCAAAATTACGTATTAATTTGTTGCATTCTGGTGTTATTTCAAAAGCACCATATCAGAAAAGAAAGTATTTAAATGACTTTATTAAAACTTCATCCTTGTAATTTAGGGCCAGTTTATATTGTGCGTGTGTGTAATTATTTTGACTCTGTGTGTGTGTAAATCTAGTAACTTAGTCAGCAAATGGCTAGTTACAGGCTTCACTGGTCATTTGCATACAGTTATCACATCTGCATGCATGCACATTTTGGGCATGCAAATGTATGGATATTTTTGAAAAACTGACCCTAACAACCTCAGGCTGTTGGCTATATCAAGGGTCAATTACAAATTTCCAGTATTGATATTTAAAACTATGTAATGGTGTGTTAGTGTTTTACCCCTTTATTGAATCAAGTAACTGGATGGTTATAGCTTAATCTTCATTAGGTGATGAGCTACTTCTCTGATAGTAACTAAATCCTACAGGACAAAGTAAGAGCGTCTGCAGAGACACAGCAAACTGTACTATGTATAGTGAAGATGACTGGAATTGAGCAATATGCAGACAGTACTTCTAGGGAAGATCTTCTACAAAAGAGCATGCTGTTCTTGGGTGTCTTTCTGCAGATCCCTGCTTCAAACAAACAAACAAAAACAAACAAACTGGCTGAAAACTCAGATTAGAACACCAAAAAACCTGACCTACTGTGCCAGTTAAAATTCCTCCCTCTCCCTTCAAGAAACCTGTTACATTTTTAATTCAGTCTTACTAGATCTAACAAATGTATACATTTTCCCCTATGCCTTTATCTTTGCTGTGCTTTGCTGCAGGCAACAAAGTGCAAATGACAAATCCTATAGACATTTCCAGAAATGCTTATCACCTCATTTCTAAGTGTTGAATAAAGCAAACATCCACAGAGTGAAAAGAATTTTGAGTGCACGAGACTACAAATCAAAGCATAATTGATAGGTCAAGCCTTCTGGCCTACTATCTTCCATACTGTTTTTCTTAGGAAAGGAAATCAAAAGTGTATTAAAATTATAATTACATTCAAATAAGAAAAATTGTAGAATACTGTACCTTATCAATAGTGAGCATATAGAAGTGAGTGATGTCATTTTCATGTGCATATTTGATTCTTGCCCTACACTCCTCTTCATCGATTAGTTCACCAACATATTCATTCACAAACTCTCCCTGAAGGATAGAAGAATGTCACTAGTAAAGAACACACCAAGCCCACCAACAGTGTCACAAGCTACCAGTGCTTCATTAGGATGGAATGAAGAGTTCTCATTTTATTTTGATGTTCACTATTGAGCAAATAAATTCCTTTCAGAGACAAAGATTCATACGTTTTTCTTTTAGGCGCAACGTAAAATGTCCCCCAAAATAATTATGGAATATTAATTCCTGTTATCAGGAACTGAGAAGTGTCACGATTCCTACCTTTTTTATGTCCCTCTTAGCGACCAGACCCCACCCTTTGCCATCGGTTTTGATGATCTTTGTCTCAGGGTAATGACGTTTGGTAAAGCACTGATTTTGGCAGCGTTCTCCAGCTGGACAAACTTGTGGATGACATTCATACATTAGCATCCGGTTTAGACACTCAGAATCAAAACCACAAGGGTTTTCATCTGAGGGTTTGCAGTTGCACTTGGGAATTTCAGAAATATCAGCAGTATAAATCTGAACTTTACCACAAGGTTTGTTCACCTGAATAAAACAAAAATAATTCAAATATTTTAAAACGCTTGTTAACATTTAAAGGTTAATATATATTCAAGTATGAGAGAGTTTATCCAGTATAAGCTCTCCTCCCCATCTTACAACCCATTCCATGCACTCTATCATCAGTCTTGGACTTAGTCATCTCTCTGGTCCATCTCCAACTCTTGTCCCATTTCATCCTAGCTACAGACCTCTCTCACTCCCTCTCTCTTCCATTCCCTTACACTTATATTCAAACATGCTCTTATACTCTCCTGACCCTATTTATTTATCCAAATTCTTCTCCATCTCTCCCTTCTCAAATGCCTCTGACTTCTTAGACCGTACTATACAGAAACACCCTTATATAAACCAGATTTCACTCTTCGCTCCATTAAAACTGTTTTTCTTCTTAGATAATATCTCCATTTCTGGAGGTTTGCAACCAGGGTAGCACATTCTGTATTATGCTCTGCTAATGTCTTTGTGAATGAATAGTCCTTTTGATACACTCAGGATACCACATCGTCCATCCAAGATCATCTTTTTCTGCCTCATGTTTCTTCTGCCATCACAACATTTCCTTCCAGTGCCCATAAAACATACATCAACCCCTAAACATCCTAAAATGTGCTCTTCTAATAGTCTCTCTCTTTTCATAAGATCACTGACCAGCATTTGCTCAGTTCCAATCATCTCCAGTACTTTTTCACAGATTATGCAGTCTAGCCATGCTATTTTCAGAATTATTCTTCAACACCATAATTCAAAGGATTGTAGTTTTTTAAATTATCAATTGTTTGAATGCCCATCTTTCACAGCTATGATTTAACACAGGTCAAATCTAAGTTTTTAAGAGAGATGGCATTTAGTCTTCAGACTTATGTCCCTTCTTATCAGATGTTTGTTCTTCCAGAATGTCTTACTGTTCTGGTGCTGACTTCAGTATCCATATTTTCATCTTTTGATATGATGATTCCTAAATTGGAATAATTTTTCACTTGCTGTACAGCTGCATCATTCACTGGAAATTGTGCACATTTCCCCAAGATCCATAGTTTTTGTCTTGTCCACATTCAACTCTACACCATATTCATATATAATCTTCACTAACTTCATCAATCAGCCAAAAGCACTTTCATCTGCACAGCAAATGCTATTCACCCATTTTCGATTCATCTTAATACCTTCTTGTGTTTCTTTGATTAATTTAATCAAACACTCACAATAAATGTTGAATAAAGTCAATGACATTATACAACATTTTCTCCTCGAGTGCTAACATTTTTATTTTTTTATCTCACATTATAATCACCTTCTGATTCCAGTATAATTGTTTTATTATTCGGTGTTCATATCCATCAATCCAACAGATCTTAATATGTTGAGCAATTTGTAATTGTAGATTCTGTCTGATGCTTTTTGTAAGTCAATAAAATACAATATACAATTTTCCTCATCAACTGATCTTTCTAATAAGAGCTTCAAGTTCATAATGGCGTTTATTGTGTTCTCTCCTTATTTGACACTATTATTGTTCACTTATTTCCTTTCCATTCTTTTCTTGTATTTGGTCTTTAACAACTCACAAAAGTATTATAGAAGCATGCAATGCTAGGCTGATTGTTCTGTAGTCTTTACAATCCACAGTGTTGGTCTTTTTTGGGATTTGTACACAGTGAGATTGTAAAAAGTTTTCTAGCAATTCTCCTGTCAAACATATTCTTCATTACCTCGACAGGACTTTCAAGCCTTTATCCCCTATGCTTTTAAAAATTCACTTGGTATTCCATTCTAACCCAGCACTTTTTCATTCAGAAGTCTTTTTATTTATGCCACGATTTCATCATTGGCAGGCTTACTTGATTCACATCCACAACACCTGAGGTTTTTCAGGCCTATCACTATACAGTTCCTTGACATATTTTGCCATCTCTTGTTCTTGTCTTTAGGATCTGTCATTTTTGTCTTTAAGGATCGTATTGGTCACCTTTCTTTCTTCTGTCATTGTGTTACTTACCTTTATTGTTTTCACTAAGGTCATAAACTTGGTCACAAGGAGTGAGATAAAAGTACCTCTTTTCTCTGTGCATTTCATTAATCCATCTCTGCTCCTCAGAGATGATCATTCTCTCCCCAGGTTTCTGTGACTGTATATTCTTCTGTTTTTCTTCCTACTTTTCCATCCAATCTTTCAGTGTCTTCTATTCAATTAACTAGTTAGCAACCCCAATTCTGTTTTCAGATGCCTACTTTAAACATTTCAGACCCTTTCAATTCTGTTTCTGAGCAAGCACAACTGCTCCCACAGCTTCCTAATTTACATGCTGATTTTCCTCAAATCTGCATCTCTCCAGTGACCTCTTCCTGCGTTCAATCTTTTCTTGATGTCTTGTTATCTCAAATTTCGCATGATGAAAAAAGCCTTATTCCTCCTCCTAAGCTCTCTTCTCATTCCCTTCTCTTAATTGTAGGCACTGCCATCTTCCTCACAGCTACTCAGGATTGTAACTTCAGTGTCAGACTCATCTTCCCCCACCTTCATGGCTCTTCTTAAATCCTGCATCTTTCTCCTCTCCAAGATTTTGAAAAGTCATCTCTTTAAATTTATCACCAAGATCCTTCTCCAAGTCCTGATGGTTATCTCTTGCCTCAAGTGCAACCTTCTCCTTTGTGGTCTCCCCCATCTCACATTATCCATCTACTCTAAACAAAACACTGCTGCTAACATCAACATTTCAATATTATTCTCCCCAAAGACAGATCAAATTATTTTTTTCATTCTCCAAAGATATCTGCACCACTGGTCCAAACATTGGACCTTCATCAAGTATCATGAACTGTGTCCAATTTAGACTAGATTCCCTAGGGCAGAGCACATATTAAGAGAAATGCATTTTTTAAAAGTCATATTAAGTTCAACATCCATACATTTCAAAATAAATTCTGCAACTTAAAATTTGTCCACCTTTTTCTCCTTCACAACAGATTTTCTCAAACCTTACCTTTATGTGTTTGTATGGTGGAGGTTTACGTTCATTTTCTTGGGTTTCTTTGGCTTCTCGATGAAGTTTTATTTCTCGAAATCGAGATTCAGCTTCTTGCAAGGCTAAAAAACAGTTATATCATTAGAACTTGTAGACAGACTATTATTTCCTGTAGCCCACCATGCCCCTCCCCATTTTTTATTTAGTTAATCCCATAGTATCTTCTACCTCTCCTTCTAGACGCTTTAACCCCCTTCTATAGAAACAAATCTAAGTATCTGTATATAAACTCCTCTCTATAGGTAAGGATATTATAAGAATTGCTAAAATAGTAAGAAATAAAAACAACTGCATTACTTCAGTGACATCCTGGGAATGCTATGTAGTAAGGTAAAACCTGAGTACTCTCTTGCTTCCTAAGCGGGGGATGGGGAGATGCTTCAGTAAGAATAGGGTTGTTTTGTCTCTCTATGCAGTCACAATGTACAATCCAATTTAAAAGATAAAGATATCCATTCTAGAAGAGGCTCCATCCCAAGAAGAAGAAATAGTATGATTTTAAATCCAAAGTGGAATATGTTAGAGATAAACAGCTGAGATCCAGTCTAGATTGATTTTGAGCAGTTAGATCCATGAGAATTTTACATGATTCATCAGTGTATGATATCTGGGACAAGGAATTTATTGTATTATTTGTAAAATTATGGTTTAGCTTTGTGGTGCTAGCAGATGTGCCATGGCACCAGGCCTCAATCAACACTTACAAATGCATAGCTGGAAACCAGACTGGGTAATATTGTCAAAATAGATATCAGAGTAATAAGAATGTGTTTAGTGTTTAGATTTTATGTTTGTAGGATGCAGCATATATTAGTTTCACCTATCTGGACCCAATGTTATAGAGCAATAGCAAATGTTTGCATTATAAATCTCTATAATTGTGTAACTCACCAAACAGGAAAGAAGCATTAACTAGTGTAAAGTTCTGGGGTTGCAGACAAGAAGGTCCATTGAAATCAAATGAGCCATTGTGTAACATAAAAGAAGGAAGACTATGTCAATTGCCCTCCCCCTCACATGAAGATGAGAGAGGCTGAGACGCTTGTATTCTGTTAGTCTGAACTCTGTGAGAGGGGAATAAAAATGCCTGACCAGAAGAAACCTGTGGTGATATGCTGCTTGAACTCTGAGGGGGCAAGGATTTCTGAGCAC